>NC_057932.1:7500000-8125000 GCF_017639315.1 Drosophila ananassae | reverse complement strand
ACAAATTTCATGCATTACGATTGTTTTTCACGCTCAGCTTTCCCCAGGATCAACGACGAGGACGTAGTGAAAAATCTGATCTCATTTTTTTTATTGCTATTTTTTTATTTTTTTTTAATGATTTTTTTTTATTTTTTTAATGATTTATATATTTTTTTTGATTTATTTTAGATTTTTTAAAATTTTTTTTGTTGTTTTTTTTTTTAAATTTTCTTTTTGTTTTTCGATTTTGTTTTATTTGTCTGTTGTATACTGGGACTTGTTCTCAAATTTAGGCAAACTGCAACGAGAATATAAAGTTGAGCGTAACTAATTCACTGGTTTTTATGAACACTGGTGACGTAAAGCTATGCCTTCAGTATAAATTCAGTAGCGTCTAGACTTCAATCCGATTTGGATATATTTCAATATTGGGGTTTAGCAAATAACCAAAGCTTAATGGATCGAAATGTAAACTCATGTCATTTTATCGATCTAGTCCCTACTAGGCTATGTACTTTCTCTATGGGACGATCTAGGTGCCCTATTAGATTTGAGACTTAAATTTACCGACCATACCATGGTTAATAAAGCTATGGGTGTGCTTGGCTTTATTAAAAGATGGTCAAAAGAATTTAATGACCCATACATAACTAAAACGTTATATACATCATTGGACCGTCCGATTTTTGAGTATGGATCGTGTGTCTGGAGTCCTGTACAAAAAAACTTCCTGACCTTCGCTCTTAGGGGACTTAATTGGGATGCAAATCTTTACCTCCCCTCTTATCGTAGTAGACTTTTACTAATCAACATAGCCTAGTAGGGACTAGATCGATAAAATGACACGAGTCATTTTATGAAGGCATAGCTTTACGTCATCAGTGTTCATAAAAACCAGTGAATTAGTTACGCTCAACTTTATATTCTCGTTGCAGTTTGCCTAAATTTGAGAACAAGTCCCAGTATACAACAGACAAATAAAACAAAATCGAAAAACAAAAAGAAAATTTAAAAAAAAAAACAACAAAAAAAATTTTAAAAAATCTAAAATAAATCAAAAAAAATATATAAATCATTAAAAAAATAAAAAAAAATCATTAAAAAAAAATAAAAAAATAGCAATAAAAAAAATGGGATCAGATTTTTCACTACGTCCTCGTCGTTGATCCTGGGGAAAGCTGAGCGTGAAAAACAATCGTAATGCATGAAATTTGTACTAAAAACTTATTTATTTTAAATTCTTAAAACCACTATTGATTTACCTAATTACGAAAAAACCTTTTAAATGATTCAAAATAAATATAATAATAAGTAAAACTTTGGAAAATTTCGACTAAATCGTACTTTTAAGAAGTTTTGAAAATTCGGTATTTTCGAAAATTTTTCTAAACTTTAAGTGCGATGCGCGAACAGAAGATATTGACCGATTTCAAAATTTTTTTTTGCAAAATGCTTGTAGTATTCCGTAGCAAGTTTTCCGCACTATTAGAATTCGATTTGAACAACTTGTTGGAATTCGACCCACCCTACTGTTTGTGCTTGCTGTCACGGCAGTGCCGTGAAAATTGCTCTGGGAGACCAAAAATGGTAATCTCCATTGTTATGCAAATTGTGTCTCTTGACACGTAAACGCAAATTGCATCTGTGGCAGTTGACGCTTAGCCACCAATGTCAACGCAAGTTGAACTTGAAACAGGGCATTCGAGGTTTCGCGGAAAATATAAACTCGTCCACATAATTGGGGGTAGATACCAGCTATTGATGTTTGAATAATTTTATAATTATAAAAAAATTTATTTAATGACTTGCAATCAGGCGACTGAAGTCTGAACGTTGGAATACGATTACTAACAAGAAAGGAAAGCTAACTTCGGGCGGAGCCGAAGTTAAGGTTGCAGTTAAGGTTGTGCCATATTCGATCGTTCAGTTATATGGCAGCTATAGGATATAGCCGGCCGATCCTTATAAAATTCGGCAAATCAGATTATTTTGTCCAAAATAGAATCTGTACCTCTAACTTAAAAAACACCAAAGTTATAGCATTTCCGATCAATCAGTTATATGGCAGCTATAGGATATAGTCGACCGCAAGGGTATAATAAAACAATAATGAGAGATGATCATATATAAAAATTGAAGACATAAAAGATTATAGCCGAATGGAAATTTTGGATACACTGGAAAAAAATGTTTGAAAAATTGTAATTTAGGTTTTAAAAATTTAAAAAAAAAAATATTTTTCTTTTTAAATTTTTTTAAAATAAATAACGCCGATTAAAAACACGGTGCAACAGTAATTCTGAACTTTTAAAGTGACATAGTAGGAATTGTTTATCTGGTCGAGTATAACACAAAACCGTGTATGAATTTTTTTGTAACACCCTCAAAATCTTGATTTATGGTTAAAAAACCGTTTTTCGGGAATTTTTTGCGCTTAAAAATTCCTGAACGTGTTTTTTAAAACCAATTTCAAAATTGCCGGTGTTGTTCAATAGTTTAAGGTTGTAGCTCTTGGAAAAATAATATATCTTTAATTTTTTAAACAAAAAGGACAAAACTTTTACACAAGAAACTGAAATTATTGCCTTTTATTCGTGTTATTCGGATTTTGACGCCAGTTTTTCGGTACAACTTACAAAAATTCTGTCAAAGTGTCGTCACGCGCTAGCTACAAGCATAGTACACGTGTCGCCACCTAGCGGACTGCCGTCCGCTGTGATATCCACCTTCATCATATAAACTTTGAGCTGTATACACACACACACACATACTGTATTTATGTGTACCCTACAGTGCTGAAATTCCCTTGCCGTATTGATATTAATGTCACCGTCTTTTCAGGCCGTAATGTCAAATTTCGAAATTACGCGTCCGAAATTACACGTTTCCGATATTCGATATTCATCATACACATTTTACCCTATAAAGTACCCTATAAAGTATATATATTCGAGATCAGGACCACCTCCTGAGTCGATATAAGCATCCGTCATCCGTTCGTCTGTCTGTCTGTCGGTTTCTACGCAAACTAGTCTCTCAGTATTAGAGCTATCGAGTTGAAACTTTGCACACATCCTTCTTTTGTTTGCAGGCAGTATATAAGTCGGATCGGTCGACTATATCCTACAGCTGCCATATAACTGATTGATCGGAAATGCTATAACTTCGTTGTTTTTCAAGTTAGAAGGATGGGACTTTCTATGCATTATAATTTGGGCAAACGTATACGATCAAATTTCATAAGGATCGTTAACATTTCACAGCATAGTCTATAACTCCGATTTGTCAGAGTTTATGACCATTAAAATTGATGTAGAATCTGACAGTATAAAGTGCTGTAATTTGGAAAACCGCCGAATGGTTAAAGCGCCGACAAAAGCGACAATCAATGAAATCAGTTGAATATATGAGATTAAATAAAATTATTAAACGCGACATAGTGACTCAAAAAATTGTTTAATAATTTAGGATGTTTGGCGAAAATAATGAAAAAAAAAAATAAAAGTATGAATAATAAAGGAAAGCTTATTTCGGGCTTTCCTTTCTTGTTTTTTTTTTTTTTAACGTAAGAAATGTGTATGATTCTAAAATTCTCATAGGAATCGGCCAACTACATACGAATTTAATGCCTATATTCAATCCAATGTATTTTTTACAATGTAAATAATTACACTGCAAGGTTCTACTCCGCCTAAAGCTAGTTTCCTTCCATATTTCGTATTTCCTCATCGTATTAAGAGCGAAACCTTTGAATTTATACATTTGGTGTTTGTTAATTAATATATATAATTTAAGTTTAAAATTTAAAAATACTCTTTTTTTAGCCAGCCAAAATATTAGGTATTCGCATTTGTACTTTTTTTAATATAGAACGTGATGTTACACCATGATCCTTTGCATAACGATGCTGCAGAAGATGCTGGATGATAACTATGATGCTGAATGTAGCTTGCGTGATTCTGGCTGTATTTAACTATCTTTGTTCATCCACAGGCAGCTGTGGGCACGAGATGCAAGCTGGCACACACCAAATGGATGCTATATGACCAGGTAATCATAATCAATGCCGTCATCGTCGACAACTTTTCAAAGACGAAGGTTGAAAAAATACTTGGCAAAGAAACACTGAGAAAACTGCGTGAACAGTAATAAAAAAGTTATTAAATATTGTTCTTGGATTGGAACGCATATTTATGTATAGCCCTTTACCTGAAACTTTTTTTTTGACTATGCAGTTTGATATGGAGGGGCACACAAGCTCAAAGTTCGTAACATAACTTAATTTTTGAGTGTAGATCCACATTTTTCTTAGGGCTAAATGACCAACTGTCGATCGTTCGTTGTTGTGGGATCGCAACATCGACTTATACTGTCTTCCTTCGTCCCATGTTCAGCTGTGTCCATTGAGAATGGTCTGGCAAAAGCAGAGCCATTGCTGCTTAAAGCCAATAACAACGAATAGAAGGCAAAAGCTGAAGTTGAAGCTGGAGATGGAGTTGGAGCTGGGAAATTACATGTCTTCGTATCTAAACGCACATTAACAATCGAGCTGGGGAGCAAAGACGGCTCGAGGTAAGGAACCTGCAGTGGGAACCCTTTTTTCTGGGATCTGACCAGATCACAGTCCGCCAGTTGCGCATTTTTCTTCTTTTCCTCCCCTCTTTGAGAACTTTTCTTATTTAATTTCGATCGATCACAGGAGTAGGAATAATAAAAATTTACAGAAACAAGCCGCTGGCGAAGAACCTGACGTTTTTTTTTGCGAACTTTACAGATGCACAAACACCATATAAATGCAATATCTGGACTACAAAAGCGGAAACTTAGTTTGAGGAGAGACAATACTTTTGCTGTATAAAGCCCCAAACGTCTTGCTTTAAAAACACCACAGTTATACTATTTTCGTTAAATCAGTTATATGGCAGATATATGATAAAGCTGTTTTCAGAGGAAAAAGGATGAGTGAGTTTTAAAGCTTCAAAATCAGTGAGAGTCTAGTGTGAGACTAGTTCGCTTAGAAACAGACAGACAGACGGACACACAGACGCACATTCTTATATCTTCTCGTCATGATCTTGATCAAGAATACTTTATCGGAATATGTCTCCTTCACTGCGACCAAATTTTGACCAAAAGTTACCACTACTACAAATCTTGTTCGAAAAGCAAATACAAATCCACCTGAATACCTGAATATCTAAACAATGTAGGCTAACCAATTCTGCGCCCTTCTGCTGCTGAAAAAGTTCCAAGTTTCGCCATATTTGTTATTAATCTTCGATCGTTAAAGGAATTCTTAATATTTTCGCAAAAAAACCTTGGCTCATGGCTCTATGGTCAACAGATCTGCCTAATAATTTTAAGGTCCTTAGGTCGATTCCAAACTCGGAAATAGGAGCTTTACTATGGTTATCCTCTTTTTACTATCATATATATTTCAATATCGCAGACAAAACATAATTCAATAATTTGTTAAATGTGAATTTTTAAAAATTGCGATTATTTTCATCAATCTAAAAAAATTACGAAGGTTAAAGTCAAGTTTTAAATATTTATCAAATATATTAATAAACAAAAATTTAAATTAATTATAAACTATTTATATTTTCTAAAGAACACATTAAAACTAAAGACCATCCCAATGGGCGAGTAAAGTGAATTTTCTTTTAGTGCACCCGATACTCGTAGTATACAACAACAATGCAACATTTTTTTTTAAAACTTACATATACTTTGGAAGGTTAATTACATTAAAATCCTTTTCTAGAAACACAGGTGTCCAATATATCGATAAATCAACTGCAGCCGTCTAATCTTGATTTTTTTGAGTAGCAGAGGGAATTATCCTTTTGGTCAAAAGTGTGCAACACAATAAAAGAGACATCTCCGACCCTATAAAATATATATATTCTTTATCAGGATCAAAACCTGAGTCGATGTAAGCATGTCCGTCTGTCTGTTTCTACGCAAACTAGTCTCTCAGTTTTAGAGCTATAGAGTTGAAACTTTGCACACATCCTTCTTTTGTTTGCAGGCAGTATATAAGTCGGAACGGCTAGGATCGGTCGACTATATCCTATAGCTGCCATATAACTGATTGATCGGAAATGCCATAACTTCGTTGTTTTTCAAGTTAGAAGGATGTGATTTTCAATGGATGCCTCTTTGGGCAAAATAATTCGATATACCAAATTTCATAGGGATCGGCCGACTATATACGATCCGTTATATATCTAATAATATAAGATGCGACTCAACTGCAAGGGTATATCAACTTCGGCTCCGCCCGAAGATAGCTTTCCTTTCTTGTTTTCTATGATTTTGGGTCATGTATGCGACCTGATTTAGCCACGATTTTCAGCGCGGAATCATGCTTTCTTTGCGAGTCTGATTCAGCTCTGAAATTCAGCTCTGAAATTCAGCTCTGAATCAGGGGTGATTTCGAGACAATTTTCACTCCTGAATTCGGATACGAAATCAGGGCGGATTCTGGGCTGATTTATGCCTGAAATCGAATTCCGGGCCGAGAGGACATTTTTTTACATGTAAAACATGTAAACATGTAAAACAAAAATTGCTTTCAAAAATATAGCACAAGTTATATTTGTACCCTTGAAGAGGGTATTATATTATAATTTTGGTCAAAAGTGAACGCAACACAGTGAAGGAGTCATCTCCGACTCTATAAAGTATATATATTCTTGATCAGGATCACCTTCTGAGTCGATATAAGCATGTCCGTCTGTCTGTTTCGATGCAAACTAGTCTCTCAGTTTTAGAGCTATCGAGTTGAAACTTTGCATACATCCTTCTTTTGTTTGCAGGTAGTAAAAAGGTCGGAACGGCCGGGATCCGTCGACCATATCCTATAGCTGCCATATAACTGATTGATCGGAAATGCGATAACTTGGGTGTTTTATAAGTTAAAGGGCTGAGACGTTCCACACATGATAACTGATCGATCGGAATTGGCATAACTTTGATATCTTTTAAGCTGGAACGTTGGGACTTTTTACGGATTCCATTTTAGACAATCTAATCTGTTCTGCTAAATTTTATAACGATCGGCCGACTATATCCTATAGCCGCTATATAACTCAACGATCGGAAATGGCACAACCTTAACTGCAAGGGTATATCAACTTCGGCTCCGCCCGAAGCTAGCTTTCCTTTCTTGTTGTTTTTTAATTTAGGAACCAAATGTCAAATTGTATGTCAGACGTATATTTGACCAACTGGTACCGATGCGTATTCAAGAGTCGAATGTGCACAGTGGCTGCGCAAGGGGGGGGGGGTGAAAGGGGCAGTCGCCCCGAGCGCCAAGACTAAGGGGCGGCAAAATTGGTGCAAAAAGCCGAAAAATTTTAGCAAAAAAAAAAAAAGCAAAAAAATTTTATCAATGCAAAAAAGGGCGGCAAAAGCGTCTTTGGCCCCGAGCGCCAACGAGGCTAGCGCCGCCACTGAATGTGCATAATTTTATACATATAAATATAAATATTTTGCCTTGTAATTTAAACGTCTCCATTTTAATTTATTATAATCAAATCAATAAAACGGCAAACGTATAATTGCATTGCACTATAATCTACGCTCACCCATTCGCTTTTTTGGGGATATCCCAACGCAAAAAAAATGTTAAAAACTGAAAAATTTCAACTCGGAATGAATTTATCTGTTAACAAGAAAGGAAAGCTAACTTCGGGCGGAGCCGAAGTTTATATACCCTTGCAGTTGAGTCGCAGTCCGCTAGGTGGCGTCACGCATCTTATATTATTAGGTATATAGCGGATCGTATATATAATAGTTGGCCGATCCTTATAAAATTTGGCATAGCGAATTATTTTGACAAAAGAGGAATCCATTGAAACTCCCATCCTTCTAACTTGAAAATCAACGAAGTTATAGGATTTCCGATCAATCAGTTATATGGCAGCTATAGGATATAGTCGGCCGATCCTTATGAAATTCGACTAATCAAATTTTTTTTCCCAAAATAGAATCTGCACCAAATCCCATCTTTCTAACTTAAAAAACACCAAAGTTATGGCATTTCCGATCAATCAGTTATATGGCAGCTATAGGATATAGTCGACCGATCCCGGCCGTTCCGACTTATATACTGCCTGCAAAGGAAAAAACGATGTGTGCCACCAAAGTTATGGCATTTCCGATCAATCAGTTATATGGCAGATATAGGATATAGTCGACCGATCCCGGCCGTTCCGACTTATATACTGCCTGCAAAGGAAAAAAGGATGTGTGCAAAGTTTGATAGCTTTATATATAGCTTTACTCGATAGCTTTAAAACTGAGAGACTAGTTTGCGTAGAAACAGACAGACAGACAGACGGACATGCTCATATCGACTCAGGAAGTGATCCTGATCAAAAATATATATACTTTATAGGGTCGGAGATGTCTCCTTCACTGCGTTGTAGGATAGGATAGGATAGCTGTGGTTTACTGTTCTACGATCATGAATTTTTTAATTTTTGCACGCATGTTTGTTCTAGACCCGCCACTGTGCGGCTTCTCAAATATGTGCTCAGAGTTATACTACTCCCTGAATTGGTATATTGATTCACATTATCAGAGATGATTCTTAAATTCACCCAGCTGAGACAACCAGCTGGTAATGAGAAGCCAATTAAAAAATACACACACTATTTACAAATTGCTATATTGCAGTGGCCTATTAAGTACAATTAGGAAGGGCACTAATGTGATGGAATTAAATTTTTATTCTGTTGGTCTAATTTGTTGTATCGTGTCTTAATAAGAACAAAGAACTCACTGTGAAAAAATATGTTTAAATCGTGTATATCCATTGAGCACTTCTTAAAAATTACATTAATATAAATATTGAGAAACAATTATTAAATCATTAAACATTATTAAATCATTAATTATTAAATTATTAAATCATTAAACGTATTTTTTACATAAAAATAGTTTAAATAAATTTAAACATTCATACATGCACTCGTTTCTTGTAAAATAGTCAATATCAATTAATAAATACTTTGACTTAACTAAAAACTAATTTTAAAAAAATTGAATTTTTCATATTAGAAATGGAGCTTCGTGTCCCACAGTCGATAACAAATACCCGTCCTCTTCAAAAGTTTCCATTGAACTCGAAATCATAAATTTTTCAATTATGTACAAACCTTATCAGGATTAAGTCAATTAATGCGATCTATCTTAAAATACTTTAAAGACAACATTTTTCTTCGGCGATCTAAAGAATTACAAGGCTTGACAATTTGTGAACCATATAATAAGAGTATAAATGAGAGGGAGCATGTTTCAACAAGAAAGGAAAGCTAACTTCGGGCGGAGCCAAAGTTGATATAACCTTGCAGTTAAGTAGCAGCTTATATTATTATATATCGGATCGTATATAGTTAAAGTTTCAAATATGTAATATAAAAAGTTTCTAATAAAAATTTTGGAAACAGCCCAAAGCATCTTTAAAAACACCAAAGTTATGGCATTTCCGATCATTCAGTTATATGACAGCTATAGGATATAGTCGACCGATCCCGGCCGTTCCGACTTATATTCAACTCAATAGCTTTAAAACTGAGAGACTAGTTTGCGTCGAAAGAGACAGATAGACGGGTGGACGGACAAGCGGACATGTTTATATCGACTCAGTAGGTAATCCTGATTAAGAACATACATACTTTATTTGGTCGTAAATATCACCTTTACTGCGTTACACACTTTTGATTAAAACTATATCGCGCAATGGAGAGTATCAAAATTCAAAGGGAAATAAACATATTCTAGTTATTGTCGACACCTTTACGAAGTTCACTGTAGTGCAAACCACAAAAAGAACTGCGACTAAAAATGTCTTGGATATCCTGCAAGAGGTTACGAGCTACTTGGCCATGCCAGGACGAATCATCACCGATCGAGGTACCGCCTTTACTTCGAAAGATTTCTAAAAGTTTTGCAAGTCAAACAACGTCAAGCACGTCCTTAACGCTGTAAGGACACCGAGAGCCAACGGTCATGCAGAACAAACGAACCGGATGATTTTGTCAATTCTACTGCCATCAAATGAGAACTAAGAGCAATGCGACGAAATGTTACGTTTAATCCAGTAAAGCATTTATACCATGGTAAACAGTATAACTAAATGTTCCCCATTTCAGCTTCTTTATGGATACGAGCCAAGAGATATCCGAAAGAACACCCTGACGAGCCAGAATCAAGAGCAGAGCCTGATGACAGATGTCGAGATGGAGAAGCTACCAGCAGACGCTGAAACTAGAGTCAATGAACAAAGAGATGCAGCCAAGATATGTTACGACGCAAGACACGCTACTCCAACCCGATATAAGCTAGGAGATATTGTGTTGGTGGAGAACGAGCCGAGCAGCACGGGTACTTCAAGAAAATTGGAGCCTCGCTATAAGAGACCTTTTATTGTTAACAAGGTGTTGCCAAACGACAGATATCTTGTCGAAGATATCCCCCATGCACAACGAAAGCAGAGACATTATAAGTCGGTTTATGCATCCGTTAAGATGAAGCGCTGGCGTGAACTTCCAGAAGATGAGCACGATGACGTCGATCACTGGAAGGACGACCCAATCTGCGAATTTCACGAGGAAAGTGCGAATTTATCAGGAAAAGCCGAATGTAATCAACGGGTCAACAATCAACTGAAGTCTAAAAGAATAGTACGTATAGTAAAACTACGTAATAGTATTTATTGAATAGTACGAGAGACTAGTAACTGACGAGACAATTAACTAAACCAGCGAGTAGATAGTCTTAAGCATAAGTTTAGACCGAATACTTTATTATTATATTAAATCACTATATCTAGCATATCCACACATTAAATAAACCTATGCGACCACTAAGAAAACCATCCTCTCACATATGTACATATGTATGTATATTGATGATTTCCAAGTTTTCAACTTATTTTAGCATATGGGTAATTCTCCAGAGAGGTCAACCGCAAAAAAAAAAAATAGGAAAAAATTTACAATAATATAAATTTAACTAAACTTAACTATAAATACTAAACTTATTTATAATAAATTTAACTATTTAAGAATAAAAGTGCAAAAGTTCAGTTTTTAATATTTCAGTTTCATTGTTTTTATACCCTTGCAGAGGGTATTATTATTTTAGTCAAAAGTGTGCAACGAAGAAGACATTTCCGAACCTATAAAGTATATATATCCTTTCTATATCCTAAGTATATACATCCTTTTTTTGACTGCAGGCAGTATATAAGTCGGAACGGCCGGTTCCGAAATAACTGATTGATCGGAAATTCGATAGCTGGTGTTTTTTAAGTAAGAGAGTTGGGACTTTCCATAAATGTTATAAAGGGTGCCCCAATAGTAGTGATGTCAAAGGTACAAACGTCATCCAGCTATCAAAATATTCAGCAAGGATTGCCATTTAACAATGCATCGTTTCACGCTCGACAAACGCTTAGAAATAATACAAAAACACTATCGAAATACACTTGATGCGAGAGAAGTTCGGTAACTTGATCATCACGAAACGAGCGTTCTTCGACTGGCCGCCGCGATCGTGTGATTTGACACCCCTCGATTATTTTCTTTGGGGGCACGTCAAGTCTTTGGTTTACGCTTACAAACAAGCCACTTTGGATGCCCTTGAAAACAATATTCGAGTAGCCATCAACGCAGTAACGACACAAATGCTGGAAAATGTTATCCGAAATTGGACCGAACGCTTGAAGCACTACCAACGATCCCGAGGTGGCCATTTGAATGATGTCTTGTTCCATACATAATGTAGCTTCAAAATAAAGTCAATTCGATATCTAAAACCGTTTTCGTTTTATTTGAATTTATTTTCCTATCATTCTTATTGGGGCACCCTTTATTTGGCTGAAATATCTGATGAACAACATTTTATAAGGATCGGCCGACTATCCTATAGCTGTCATAAAACGATCGGAATTGGCATAACTAAGTGTTTTTTAAGTTAGAAAGATGTATCTTGGTACAGATTCCATTTAGGGCCAAAATAATCTGATTTGCCAACTTTTATAAAGATCGGCCGACTATATCGTTTAGCTGTCATATAACTGAGCGATCGAAAATGGCACAACCTTGCTATTTTTAAAGATGCTTGGGAATGTTTCCAACATTTTTATTAGAAACTTGATTCGATGGTCAAATTCTCACAAAGATCGGCCAACTATATACGATCCGATATGTTAATATAAGCTGCTACCTAACTGCAAGGGTATATCAAATTCGGCTCAGCCCGAAGCTTTCCTTTCTTGTTTTAAAATTAAATCCACTTAGATTGGGAAAATCTCACATTGTGCCCTCTAATATACACACATATGGAAGAATTGCAATGACTGGGTTTTTTTTGGTCGGATCTTTTGTGTGGGAAAACGTTTAAAGATGCACTTTATTTACTACAGAGACTCCAGAACAAATGCTAATCAAATTTTGATGGTGAATTTATTCTGTGTCCAAATTCACCTCTCCTTGACCACTTCACTGGGTAAACATCCAAAGAGACACCTGTTACCAATTTGCTGTTTACTATGTGCTCATGGGGCTTAGGTCCAGTCAATGTAATTTTTTTTTACACACAAAAAAAAACAATACTCTGAGAGGAGCAGATACTATCGGATTGCAAAGATATTTCGGATGAATATTTAAAGTGCCTCGGGACAGCTCAATAAAATCCCCGCCTCCGCATTGAAATCGACTTTTATCTCAGAGCTCCGTCCCTATCGATTTCCTCTGTTGATATTTGCTTATAAACTATTGTTATCGATTTTATCCAAGAAGCTCAAGAGATTGCTTTGGACAAAGCCATACACTTTGAGTGCATTGAAATGTCCCGGATTCATCAGATATATGCATAATTTTATGCTTCCCTTTTCTACTTTTTCAGTCATTTATGGTATCCGAATACTTTTTAATACATTTTTATTTTATTTTCATATTTTCATGTTAATTTTGTCCCGATTTTTTTCATTCTTCAGATTCATTAAAAGGACGACGAGACAGAAAAATAAAACATGTCAGCTGCAGGGCACACCTAGTTCCCGATAAAAATGAATACTATACATGGCCGCCTGTTACACAGGCCGACAATTATTATCTAGCCCCTCGAGCTAGAGATAGAGAACGTTTATTTCACTAATCCGTCAGGAAGGTTACAAACCTTAAATAAAAAGGTTACAAAAAGTTTTCAAAAAGAATGTGTGTCTTGAGCAAGGAAAACATTTTATTTAATTCGAAGCAAACAGTTTGAAGATGACGAAAAAAAAATCTGCTGAATTTTATAAAGCGAAGTAAAAAAAAAATAATCTATAAAGATTTTTTTTTCTATTTATTTATTAAAATTATTTAAGTTGTTTCAATATATAAAAGCTGATTTTACATTAAAGTTTGTGTTTTAAAGCATTAGTTTTTCTTAATATGTTTTTATGAATAAAATTACTATACTCAATGAACATTTTGTTATTTGCAACTATCCAATTAATGAAAAAAATATATATATTTATTTATTTCAAATTACGTGAATCCCCCGACAAAATGGATTATTGAACAGCACGTCTGAGTATTAATTTAATCTATTTATATAAAAAGCTACCCCGCTTAAGTACGTCAGTAAAATTAGGCGCACTCGATGTATATTTTCTAAAATTCGTAATATAAATTTGCTTTCAAAATATATAGTTCTCAATAAAATAATGCAAAAGTCTTTCCCTAAAAGAAGGTTCTCTAAAGACCCTTAAAGGTCGTTCCCCTCACGCTGAAATACAAAATTTGATATTATATTTTTTTCATCATCTAAGCTTCGCAATATTGTTCTCGATCACGAATTTGATTAAGCATCATAAGCTCCCCTACTATTTTTAAGCACAGCGCTTAGCAAGCATGACTCGCAACAGTAACGGTAGTCGATTTAATATCCTAAACTTAAAAAACTATCTAAACTATATCTTGAAAAAAAACAGAACCAGCACCTAACAGCACACAGGTCTCCTGAAGACTTAGTAGGATTTTCCAAAATGTACCGCTCCGATTTTTATGAGGAGTTGTTCCAAATGACTTCCAGATTTAGAATCTGAAAACCGTTAAATCGTACCTGATCCGCTTTCAAGAAATCGAATTTTAAGGCTTTACAAATTTTCGAAAATTTTTTTTTTTAAATGTATAACCCAGACCCGAAATTTATTTTTCGGGAAGATGAAATCGAATAAAATACTGTTTCCCTTTGTATGGTGTAGGTCCAGTTATTATGACATATGAGGACAAATCCATATTGGCAACAATCAAGAAAAGAAGAAGAAAATCCATTAAGCAGTTCAAGTGCATATTAGTGTTGGAACCACCTGAATTCCATTGCAAAAAAAATGTGTGAAGGCGTAAAAATGAAAATATATGGCTGGGTATCCTGAAGTCGTCGTCTTTTCCGGCGTGATTCGCAAAAAAGGTGTATCCGCGTTGACATCATACCTTAATTCTGTTGGAAAAAGGTACTTCTCTTCGAAGGTTTGAAAAGTTTGAAGGCGTACTCGTTCTAAATACATATGTACCTATATGATTGACAAACCTCTTCAGATATTAATGGTGAGACTTGAACACTTTACATTTTAGAAATCTAGTTAGTTAGTGCCAAGGGCTTAAATTTACATTCTCTTACATTCTGGTACCAATCTACCCTTAACCACTAAAGTAAAGCTTATTAAATGAAAAATTCGTCATAGTTGTTATGAGGTTTAAACGATATATTGATCCCTTATCACTTTTCTACAACAGACCCACGGAGACACTCACAAGCTGTCAACGCATTTGTTTCACATGATACCAAATGTCTGTGTCCCGATCCCGATTCCGAACACGAACCCCATTCCTATGCTGATACCGGTTATTATTTTCGGTTTCGGTCCTTCACCTTCCAGCCCCTGTAAAAGTTGGACCCATTGCCTTTGTACCTTGTGTCGTCCCGTTGTTGGAGTTTCTATAGTAGTAGTTGTATTATTGCCGTTACGGTCGTCGGCGGTGGAATTAAAAAAAAAAAAAACAATTTTTATAGCAAGGGCAATTATAGATTATCACTCTTCTGCCTTCACGTCCGCCTTCACGATTTGTGTCCATAGGTAGAAATGTGTGCATATACAGGTACGCAATTCGTAGGACCTTCCGACCCTCGAAAAGTATCCATAAAAATGACACCGCATTTTTTTATCTTCATTGCATAATTGCGGTTAATTCCATCTCTGGGTCTGTGGTCCGGTAAGATCTTTTCGCTGCCTCCGATTTTGATTTCGGCGTTGGGCTTTTGATCATTTTCCATGGGCACATTCGATCTATAAATTGACCGCAGCCGAAGCATCGGGGCGCCGATGAGCAGGACGCTGGATGGGCACAGGAAACGGTGAGCGGGTGACTCCAAAATGATCCAGTTTTTTTGTGTTGTAGAAATCTCCCACCTCTGGTCGCCTCCCTTCCCACCGTTTGAAATTCCCACCGCTCCTATTTTTTTTTTTTGGTCAAATTTCAATTAACAGTGATTACGGGAGAAAACCATGTACATTTATGTATTTAATGTAATATAAATGTCAGTCAGGTGCATAAAAGAAACCCAGAGAAACAATTCAATGTTTAACCTTATTAAGAAATAGATTGTGTATATAAATTTGATTTTTTTCGTATTATTTGATTTTGGTTACCAGATGCGAAAATCCAAGCCTTTGTCTTACTAACTATTAAACTACTTTTTAACTATCATATATGTATGTATGTATATTGACGTACATATGTATGCATGTATCTACATAAAAAGGTTAATGGACGTGATTTCAGGAAAGCTATACATACATCTGAACTTTCCAAACAAGAATTTTGAATAAAACTTTGTAGAATTCGATAAAAGCGTTCATTTTTGTCTTCCAAGTCTTGTTACTTGGCCCAGGCGGTGGTAGTTTATTAGGAAAGGCTTTGATTAGACAACGGAAGCGCCCGATAAGCCAAACAAAATGTTCCTTCATTTATTCGTTATTTCTTATCTAGTTTTAGTAGGAGCTCTGCCACTGGGAAGCAAGTAAAATAAAATACTTGTGCTTTCACTTTGTGGATTTTCCTGATGCACCGTGGTACCGCTGTGAGCAGGCGTCGACGACCTTGGCGCTCTGCTTACCTGATCCCACAAAAAAACGCATAAGTACACTGTCCACTACAAAGCAAACATTTAATCGAAGCCTTCCATCTCGGACCCAACCACAGCATAAAGGCACTTTACACTGCTTAGCCGACGACTGCAAAGAGAGCTCACTCCGAAGTGGCTGACGGCAAAGAGAGAGAGACCGAAAGGCGCCAAGAAATCAGTCTCTTTTCGGGCCATGCGCAACCTTCCATTCCTCATTCAGCCAATGTGATGGGAGTATGTGCACCTGCCGGCATAGAGGACGGTCACATGTGAGGTGCTGCCGGGAGTGAGGCCGACCGAACGACAAATTTGATGTGTCGCACGGCAGAGCGAGCCCACTCACTGGCTCACCACAAAATTGTGTGCGGAGACACTGGGCGGGGACAGAGAAGATCCGTATGGGCCGTATCCGTCGATGGCCAGGCTCAGAGTGCAGATGGGCCACACAACTAAGACCACTGGCGACTCCCTCCGCTCAGGCAAAGTGGAAAGCTGTAGAAAAAAAACAATCCACCCATCCAGTGCGCTATGTTCTGACCCGAACTCTTTGTGCCACCTATTATGCTACTACCAATTGTACATTGAACAAATACAGCAACAAATGTGCAAATTTTTTTCTCGCCTTTCTCATCCAATAACCAAAGTTTGCCTAAAGATCTAGCGCACGCGAACACTCTTTAAGGACTAGTACATAGTATACATGTTTTATATGCCCATGTACCCACATTCATATGCAATTAAGAACTATTTCTACACGATCGACGCTTTATTGTAAAAAAATGTCTGGATGAATCCAAGCCCCCACCGATTCCATACAAATTATGATGTAATACACAACTTCTTAACTAAAAAATGGAAGGTAAGCTAACTTTTTAGGTAACCTTGCAGTTAACTAACAGTTATATGAAAAGCTATACATCGGAGCGGACTTCAACTTGTGTTGTATTTGTCGAGGTATTATTGAATATGTAAGTCTGGAATTTAAGAAATGACCACGAGGCCCGGCACAGCCGCACAGTGAGCTAAGAGCCCCAGATCCTATGCTAAACCACTCGGCTCATCGGGTGAGAATGATGAGATTGGAGCGCTTTGTCTAGGCAGCAGTCAAAAAAGTGCAACGGTTAGCTAGAATTAGCCAAGATTCATTTAAGAGGATTTCAGTTAAAAAACAAAAAAAATAGAAAATTTTGATGTTTACGTCAGTCAAATTTTGTTTATAATATTAGTTTTTATACCCTTTCAGAGAGTATTATAATTTTTGGTAAAAAGTTTGCAACGAAGTGAAGGAGACATCTCCGACCCTATAAAGTATATATTCTTCGTCAGGATCACCTCCTGAGTCGATATGAGCATGTCCGCCTGTCTGTCTGTCTGTTTCGCAAACGCAAACTAGTCTCTTAGCTTTAAAGCTATCGAGTTGAAACTTTGCACATATCTTTCTTATGTTTGCAGGCAGTATATAAATCGGAACGGCCGGGATCAGCCGACTATATCCT
Source organism: Drosophila ananassae (assembly GCF_017639315.1). Classification (NCBI taxonomy): domain Eukaryota; kingdom Metazoa; phylum Arthropoda; class Insecta; order Diptera; family Drosophilidae; genus Drosophila; species Drosophila ananassae. Next base: position 8,107,331 of record NC_057932.1, on the reverse strand, counting down.
ATAGCTGCCATATAACTGAACGATGGGAAATGGCACAGCCTTGCTATTTTTAAAGATGCTTGGGACTGTTTCCAACTTTTTTATTAGAAAATTGATTCGATGGTGAAATTATCATAAGGATCAGTCAACTATATACGATCCGATATATAAATAATAATATAAGCTGCTACCTAACTGCAAGGGTATATCAACTTCGGATCCACCCGAAGTTAGCTTTCCTTTCTTGTTTAATTTTTAACACATTTTAGGACTGACCTTTGAATACAATTTATTTTTATAACGTATCACATTTGAAATAACCTAAAACTTGTTGCGTTTTTTTTTTTTAATTTACAAACGCAAACATGTATATATTCTTTTACATAGGTATGTATGTATCCAGTAGTAACAGTCACCCATGAAACACCCCTGATTCACCCGTGCGTTCCCCTGCTCACCCATGAATCAACCCTGAAACATAGAACGAGCTGCCATGTACTGAAATTTTTAAAAATGTCCTCTCGGCCCTGAATTTGATTTCAGGCATGAATCAGCCCATAGTCAGCCCTGATTTGTTATCCGGATTCAGGAGTGAAAATTGTCTCGAAATCAGACCTGAATTTTAGAGATGAATCAGCCCCGAAAAGAAATCATGATGCCGCGCTGGAAATCGTGGCTAAATCAGGCCACATTCATGACCCAAAATCAAAAAAAAACAAGAAAGGAAAGCTAACTTCAGGCGGGGCCGAAGTTTGTATACCCTTGCAGTTGAGTCGCAGTCCGCTAGGTGGCGACACGCATCTTATATTATTAGATATATAGCGGATCGTATATAGTCGGCCGATCCTTATGAAATTTGGCATATCCGCATTTTATGTTACGAAGTTATGGCATTTCCGATCAATGAGTTATATGGCAGCTAAAGGATATGGTGGACCGATCACGGCCGTTCCAACTTTTATACTGCCTGCAAACAAAAGAAGAATGTGTGCAAAGTTTCAACTCAATAAAACTAAGAGACTAGTTTGCGTAAAAACGTACAGACGGACATGCTCATATCGACTTGAAGTTGGTCCTGATCAAGAATATATATACTTTATAGGGTCGAAGATGTCTCCTTCACTGCGTTGCACACTTTAGACCAAAATCATATACACTCTGCAAGGGTATAAAAATTCCCCTCATAATCTCCTAATTTTATAATCATTATTTTTAATGTATTCCTTAACAGTTGCTGTTAATTTGTATTGTACCAAATGTAAACTAAGTAAATATTTTAAGTAACATTACATTATTAATATTACAAACTTTATTTATTAATATAATTAATTATGACTTGAAAATCGTGTAAATGACTTGAAAATATCCATATGTAGTTCAACAAAAACCGTTCCGTGTAGAAAAAATGAAAAATGTTTAGAGGAAAATAAAAAAATATGTAACGTGGTGAATAGATAAATCTGAATATAACGATTGTAGGTGTGATTAAAATAAATTATTTTAATTCCATTTATTTCATATGCGTATTCGTTTAGAGCCTTTTAATCGGAGCTCTTATTGCTCTCTTCTCTGTTACAGACACTCAAACTTCGAAACACGCCTGATATTATAAGAAGCAGTGGAGGCATGTCGAAGAGAAATGCTCTTTTATTTGGAATGGGGTCCGTTTTGCACTGCTTGCCTCATGCTCTTTCTAGCGAAGAGTGAAGTGTACAATCTTTAGACGCAAGTGGTTTGGGGGCGAGTTCGTGGGAGTGAGGGAGCCGGCAATACAACCGTTTTAGTCTGCTCGTGTGTGTGCCACCGTCTAGGTTAGTGGTTTTGTATATGCGTAAGTGTGTGTACGGCTGCTGGCCCCATCAGCAGCAACAGACGCAGCAGAAGCAGCGGCGACGTGATTTTAGTTTAGTTGCCGCTGCCGCATCAGATCGCACTTCGTCTTGCAGCGCACTGTAATCGGTAATCGGAATCGGTCCGAATAGTCGTTGGTTATCGTTGCTGGCCGCCTCTTTTTTGTCACGAAATACATGTATTCTTATTCTGTGTCGCGATGGTTTGACGACGCTATTCCTGGAAATCTCTTTGTTTATGCAATACAAAAATATACAAAATAAGGAAAATAATTAAAAACAACTGAGGAAAAAACTTTGTGTTCCCCTTTTTTTTAAACAAATTTTTTTTATTGTGTAAGATGTCCGGACTCCGGCCCGGGCCATTGAATTTTTTTAAAGTGCTCTGCTCCCCGCATGTGTAGAATGGTTCCTGCTGATGACGAGCGGGAGCATAAACAGTAGAAAGAGGTATTGGGCATGTCCATCTAATTTATACATGTATGTGTGTATGTACATACATACCCCTGGTAATACCGACTAAACGGACTTTTTGTCGGCCGCTCCGATCCGTGTGCATCTAAAAATTGTTTCCCCTTTGGTTGTTCGCATTCCAATCGAAAATTGGCTACTTTCATCCCACTCACACTGCCGCACCAAGTGTCGCCGCCGCCGCTGTTGTCATCGCTAACGCCGTCACTTCGTCGTTTGTCGCTTGCCGTCATCGTCAACGTCGTCGTTGCTGCGTCCTCTGGATTGGCTTTCCGATTCCAAAGAGTTCGTTTTTTATGCCCCCTGGTCGTCCGACTTTTTCACCGAAAGTCGATTGGATTACATGCTCCTTGAGGCTCTCCTCAATTGCTTTTTCGCGCTGTTTTTTTTCTCGTGTCGTGTCCCCTGCATCTACGCTGACGCTGACGCCGACGCCGTTGCCAGCGCCGACGCTACAACGAACGCGAAGATATTTCGTTTTTTGTGATTCGTTTTTTGCGTTTGCTCCGGGCGCGCCGCGCTCGGGTGTGTATGTATAAGTGTGTGTGTGTGTGTATGTGTGTATATATGTGTGTGTGTGTGTGTGTGTATGTGTGTCTCTTTAATATTGTCGTCGAGTGTCATTGGTCGAATGCTACCTCAAACCTTGTCGCATTTTTAAGTTGGACTAACCGAAGTACATTCAGATTTTTGGATGCGAGCGTTGGCCACTGTGTATGAACGGGAGGGCACTATGTGCAAGTGCATGTATCTCTAATTGCATGGCATGACGGGGGCGAGTATAAAATGCATGGAAAAATGGCGACAACGACAACGACAGCGAAAAAAGCAGTAACGGGCCAATTAATATCGTGTGACACGTTCTTAATAACGATTTTAAATAATGCCGGGTCTGCGATCGGTCCAACCTCGTCTTACCAGGATCTTACATCATCTCTATTTTCAGTTAAGAATTTGGGATACAATTATTAACAATTGCATTGACTGAACGCGCAACTCAAATAGAGAAAAGTGCTGAGAAACCATCATCAACCAAAACTCAAACAATAATATAATTTCGAAGGCAGTGCGCTGTACGCTTAAAGTGCATGTGTCTTTGCCCAATAAACAAACAAACTTAACAACTACAAAAAATATAGTTATGGAAGTCCTAAACACCAATACGTAGCCCTCCGTTTCAACCCAGATGCAGGTACATACATAAGTATACATATTAAGAGAGACGTATCGACGTTTCTGCACTCGTTACTACATATGTATATTAGGGTGTCCCAAAAAATCATACATTTTTTTTAACGCATAAATTTGTTTGAATAATGTTGAAAAAATTGAAAACGCAATTTGGAGTGGGTAGAATAACGATAACCCGTGCCGACTTGCATTTTAACGTGTCAAAACTTGATGATTACTACGGTCGACACGTTCGAACGGTCAATGTGCAATTGTTTATATAGACTTCCTTCCACATCGAACACATAGTTCACACGGGCTCAAAACTTCCTTCTAATAGCAAGTATTTTGAACAGTTTTATTTTACAACATTCGTCAAGTGAATTTAACTGTAAATGAAAGTGAAAATCTCACTATTCGCGAGTGCATTATATACGGGAAAAAGCCGCGTATAAATACGAAATCTTTGAAATACGAATACTTTGAATACGAAAACATCATCATATGATCCTTTTCATGAAAAATTATCTGATTCGGACGATGACATTATATCGTTGCAAAAATATTGGCCAACTCATATCGAGAGCGCGCAACCCAAGAAAACAAAAATATCTGGGAAGATAGACTTTTTTTAGTCTGGGCAGATAGACTTTTTTTTTAGTAATCTTCAATACTTATTCTGTACAGAAATTTATATTTTATGTTCGATATCAAGTCGGCACGGGTTGTCCTGATACAATTTAACCATAATCATAATACAATCATAATATTTATTTTCTATGTTCATAGGGTCATTTGGAAAGAAAATAGAGGGTATGCGATTTTAATAAAGAAAAAAAAAACCCACCTGTTACCTTGGGACGCCCTAATGTATATATGTAATTTCGCAAAATCGTATCTTTATAGTAACAGCTTTTTTGACAGACATTTGTTAGAATACTAATGCAAAAATAGAATCGAATCGTTACTACAGTTACACATATTTTAAACAATTCCGCCTTAAAATCTCAACAGTGTCACAATACTTTCCCGAAAACGCAACAATATATTTCTAAGAAATGCAAAAAGTGAATTTCATTAACATATGGCTTCTTTCTTGTCAAGCAGCATTTATTTTCATTGATGGGTGGGTGAAATCTGATAAAGTAAAAGGGTAAAATTAGGCTTTAAGTATGTTTTCCTCCAACCCTTTCAACCTCTGTTTATTCACTATATTAGTAAGTAAGTTGAGGGAATAATGATTTTGGTTACAAATGTGCAACGCAGTGAAGATGACGTCTCCGATCCTATAAAGTTTATATATTCTTGATCAGAATCACCTCCTGAGTCGTCCCTGTGTCCGACTCACAGTTCTTTCAGCGATTTCAAACTCTGTACATATTTTTTCCTTTGCATATGTACATAATTTTTTCCTTTGCACGCACTTTATTAGTCGGAACGGACAGATAGGTGCCAAACCATAAAAATTCGTATTTTAAGAAATTAAATCCCTATATCTTAAAGCTGTCATATAACTGAACGATCCGAAATGGCACAACCTTGCAATTTTATAAATGCTTGGGACTGTTTCCAACACTTTTATTAGAAACTTAATTCGATGATGAAATTATCATACGATCCGATATATATATAATAATATAAGCTGCTACTGAACTGCAGGGGTATATAAACTTCGGCTCCGCCCAAAGTTAGCTTTCCTTTCTTGTTGAAATATGATTTGTCATTTTCCTCAAAATAATCCTCTGTTTCGGCAAGACGTCTTCAGACCGAAGATAGGGCTTTCTGTTTTTATACCCTTGCATTATAATTTTGATCAAAAGTACGCAGTCAAGGAGAAATTTCGACCCTATAAAGTATATATATTCTTGATCAGAATCACCTTCTGAGTCGATATGAGTATGTCCGTCTGTCTGTATGTTTCTACGCAAACTAGTCTCACTAGTCTTTTGAGTTGAAACTTTGCACACATCTTTCTTTTGTTTGCAAGCAGTCAAACAAGTGAAAGTCGGAACGGCCAGGATCGGTCGACTATAACCTATAGCTGCCATATAACTGATTGATCGGAAGTGCCATAACTTTGGTGTTTTTTAAGTTAAAGGGTTGGGATTTTCCACACAATATATGTATATTTATAGGTATATTTTTTATTATATACAAAATATCGTATGTACAAAATTTCATAAGGATCGCCCGACTATATCCTATAGCTGTCATAGAAAGATCGGAATGGGCATAAATTTAGGTTTTTTTTTAAGTTAGAAAGATGGGACTCAATACAGATTCTATTTTGTACAAAATTATCTGATTTGCCGAATTTCATAAAGATTGGCCGATTGGCAAGGGTATATCAACTTCGGCTCCACCCGAAGTTAGCTTTCCTTTCTTGTTTACAATAAAACTTGTGAAGATCGTAGCTAGAGTGTCAATAACGATACTGGCTTAATACTCATTGTCGCAGGTCTGATATTTCAAAGCAGCAACATTTTTTCGTTTTTTATTTTTTTATATTTAACTTTTTCTTTCTTTTTTAATTGCTGAATTAAAAAAGTATAACAAACAATGCTAAATTAAATAACAGATTTAACTATTAAGTTACGATTTTCACCAATGATTTTGTAACCAAAAAGAACGGAAAGCTAATATGTAATATATAAAGGAAAACGGATATACCCTAAGTGGCACTTTATGTTAGAAGATTGATTCCAGAAGATTCCAGATCTGATATATTCTATATTGAAAATATTGGAAATATTTGATCGAGCCCCATAAAAACCCATCTATTATTATCAAATCGAGTTCTTAAATAAGCATTTTTAAAAAGGTCCCAAGCTTCTATCTTCAAAAATAAGGTGTGTCATTTCGATATCACAGCTGACAGCAGTCCGCTAAGTGGCGACACGCATGCCCTGCTTGTAGAAGGCGCGTAAAGACACTATATATATAATCTGAATATACATCTGAATCTGAATGAGTGATATACCAAATAAAAGGTATTGTTAAGATACAATTTTTAAATTGGTAAAAAAAATACACTGAAAAGGAATTTTTTTTTTTTTTTCAAAATTGGCTCTAACGATCGTATTCATATTGCATGTGCACCCTTGAGATAATTCAACTTACTCAATATATAGTCCGATAAATAGCATGACATAACCTTATTGGGTTGTGGATTTTCTTTTTGTAGTTTGCTTCGGATGCCTACAGAAAATTTTTAATTCTTCGGCTATATGTATATAGAGTCTCCTCGCGCATACCAAGTCATGCAGGTCGTCACCTCGTGGACTGACGTCCACAGTGATTCGGGTCAATGTTAAATATTTGTAACAATGAGTTTAATGCGAATCCTTCGGTATTATAACTATTTCCTACCTTTTTCCCTTATTTTTGCATCTTCGAATCTAATTAAATATAATTTTTGGAATGCAAATTCTAGTCTAGACTTCAATCCGATTTGGATAAATTTCAATATTGGTGTTTAGCAAATAACCTAAAGCGTAATGGATCGAAATGTAAACTCATGTCGTTTTACCGTTAAAGTCCTCACCAGGCTATGTACTTTCTCTATGGGAACGCCTTAGAACGATTAACTCAGGTTAACGATCTAGGTGTCCTATACATTTGAGTCTTATTTACCGACCATATATCTACCATGGTTAATAAAGCTATGGGTGTGCTTGGTTTTATTAAAATATGGTAACTAAAATGTTATATACATCATTGGTCCGTCCGATTATTGAGTATGGATCGTGTGTTTGGAGTCCGCAATACGGAGTACACCAAGATCACATAGAATCTGTACAAAAAAACTTCCTGACTTTCGCTCTTAGGGGACTTAATTGGGATGCAAATCTTTACCTTCCCTCTTATCGTAGTAGACTTTTACTAATCAATTTACCTTCATTAACAAAGCGTAGAACGATGCTGGGTATCATGTTTCTACATAATCTTATTTATGGAAATTTAGACAGCCAGCATTTACTAACACGCGTTAATTTTAACGTTCCTAGTAGAAGGACTAGAAACTTCGTCCTCTACTCCTCAGCCATTGTAGTTCGACGTATGCCCAACACGATCCGTTCAGGGTATTATGTTCAGACTGCAATGGTCTCAAACACATCTTGTCACTTTGCTCCACTAACAATCTTAAATCGCAAATTTTTGTGTAAACATGGTACCTCCAAAAACTCAAAATCGCATATTTTTCAAAATGGTTTCGTTCATCCGCACAAGAAACTAATATAGTATAATATATAATATAGTATATAATAAGTAAATTAATTCAATTTTTTTGTTTCCGATAACACTGTAAGGCCAGACTTTACGCACCGCAAGACAATAATTTTTTGAAGCGACTCCGGCCGACTGCCCGTAACGGGATAAATAAAAATTATTTAATAATTATTACTCTCCAAATATGGCCATTTATCGTGTAAAAAAATTGAATAAATATATTCACTCAGAAATGAAAAAAAAACAAGAAAGGAAAGCTAACTTCGGGCGGAGCCGAAGTAGATATACCTTTGCAGTTGAGTCCCAGTCCGCTAGGTGGCGCCACGCATCTTATATTATTAGATATATAGCGGTATATACGATCCGCTCTGGCGATCCTTATGAAATTTGGCATATCGAATTATTTTGCCCAAAGAGGCATCCATTGAAAATCTCATCTAACTTGAAAAACAACGAAGTTATTGCATTTCCGATCAATCAGTTATATGGCAGCTATAGGATATAGTCGACCGATCCCGGCCGTTCCGTCTTATATACTACCTGCAGGCAAAAAAAGGATGTGTGCAAAGTTTCAACTCGATAGCTCCAAAACTGTAAAAATCCCCGCATTTTCCCCACATAATGCCAATCCCTTATCAACCGCGGGATCATGCCGCGATCTTCCTCTGACAAATGTAAGCCATGTGGCATTCTACCGTAAAATCAAATTTAATATAAATTATTTTGTTATACAAGGATAAACAATATATTTTTCTTTCGTTCCGCACACTACAAAATATTTTTAGATCACACTTCTTAGCTTACTCGCTATCAATAACAGAATAATCTCAATTTGCACATCTACTTATTTCCTTATAAAATCACAAGTTTCATGTTCTTAAGGGGTTAGGTGGGTCTGGCGGCAAAAAAAAAAAAACTTTTTTTTTTTTTTTTTTATAAAATTCTCCAGAATCTTGAGAATATTCTCCCAAATTTTCAAGTCGATTGGAATAAAAGTTTCGGAGATACAGTCCTGAAAAGGTGGACGTTCGAGGTCAGCTATAGACAGAGCGCAAACTTTAAACGCGTTTTTCTCAAAACTGTGTTTTTGAAATCGGTTGTCAAGATTTCTCGGAAACTACTCAACCGATCTTGATAAAATTTTGCACAGGCCTTCAAGATACGATTATCTAGAACTTGAACGAAGGATTTTTATTTTCGTTGATTACAACTATTCAAAAAAAAAAATGTTCGAAAAATTTCACCAAAATTTGAATTTTTTTGCAAAAAGGTGTCCCAAAAATCAAATTTTTGCTTAATTTTGTTTTCCTTCGTTCAGTTTCTAGTTTTAGGTCTGTACTAAAGGAAAATATTTGGTTTTTTCATTTTAGATGATTCTGGTAGGAATTGTGCTGTCAACGCGAAAGCACCCTTTTTTCCCAGGAGTCATGGCAAATGACGTATCAATGGCTGACTGTAAAATATTTTTTTCTCAAAATTTCAGAAATTCATCTTTAAATATGTATATTTAATAATCCTAAAAGTTCCAATAAAATATTTCATTCTTTATATAAAAAAAAATTTTTGAAAACATGCAATTTTTTTGCCTCCCAGACCCACCTAACCCCTTAAAAACGGTACAACGAATGAAGTCCAAAGAGGATCGTTGAATTAGAAGATGTTCATAAAATATATGAAGACAAAACTGCGTACTTACAAAAACAGTACCGTTAACTTTAGAGAAAGTACAAGCAAATTAAGGGGTTAAGCCACTGTAGCGGTTTCAAAAAATGGATTTTTTTTTTTATCTTAAATGATAGTTTAGAGTCCAACGAAGTCGGTACAATTGGTTTCATACCCGGAAACACTTTTTTCCGCAATATTTTGGGTCGAAAACTAGGGGACTACCTGTGCGCTACCGGCTGCTCGCGCGTGCTGTACAGTGGCGCGATCTTTATCTTTAATCGCGTTTTTCTCAAAACCATGTTTATCAAGTCGGGCGGACACGAAAATCATATTTCAAATGACTGATTGATTCGATTCTTTTCGTAGCTTCTTTTACCTACTTTTTTCTAGTGAAGTACTTGGAGATTTATTTTTATCTTTAAAAGTTTTTTTGTAATTAACGATTATGTTTGATATTTTTGCCTAAAAATCAGATAATTTTCTTCGAACGCGCACCATTTTGTCAGAAATCAATATTTTTACAATCGGACAGGTACTTCACTAGTTTGAATATTCAAGTTTATGAAACCTATATCCATTTTGTTCTAGAAATACCTCTGGCTGCAAATCGAGTCCGCCCGCAAACCACTTCACGCCGTAGATGCCATTACTTTAACGACTACAGCACCACCCCGCAGCACATTTAAATAACCAAAATTTTTGAAAATGTCATTCGAAATATTATTAATAAAGCGCTGAAAGCTGCATTCCTTTAAAGTGTTCCTGTTCGCAAAAAAAAAAACAATCGTGTAATTGGCCTTTTTTATACCCTTGCAGAGGGTATTATAATTTTGGTCAAAAGTGTGCAACGCAGTGAAGGAGACATCTCCGACCCTATAAAGTATATATATTCTTGATCAGGATCACCTCCTGAGTCGATATGAGCATGTCCGTCTGTCCGTCTGTCTGTTTCTACGCAAACTAGTCTCTCAGTTTTAAAGCTATCGAGTTGAAACTTTGCACACACCCTTCTTTCCTTTGCAGGCAGTATATAAGTAGGAACGGCCGGGATCGGTCGACTATATCCTATAGCTGCCATATAACTGATTGATCGGAAATGCCATAACTTTGGTGTTTTTTAAGTTGGAGGGTTGGGACTTTCCACACATGTTATATTTGACCAAAATATCTTGTGTACAAAATTTCATAAGGATCAGGAATGTTTTAGTATTATCTAAGTAATTGTATTAACTCTGATTTTTCAGATTGCTCATCTTCACACATTTCAGATTCTGTCTCACTAAGAACTATATTTTTACCATTACTTCCTACTTCCTCGTATTCTTCTAAGCAGATTAATTCCGTTTTGTCTTCTAATATATCGACATGTCTTACATTAATAACTTTATTGTTTATAAGTACTCTATAACCGTTTTCATTGGTGATAAGTTTTTAGTTTTAATCTGTTTGTTCCACATGCCACTTTGCCGTAGATTTATGTATATGAGTTCAGGTCTTTACTTGGACCAAGATTCTGCAAAACTTTTATTCGAATTGATTTTTTTTATTTTATAACAAGTCTATTCACTTTTCCTTTTCTTTTTATCTATTTTAAATAATCTTGTTGTGCTACCAATTTGAGTTTTGAAGATAGTTTTTTATTCAGAAAAGTTAATCTAATTGCTCCAAGGTTATAACGGAATATCATATTAACACTACGTTAAATATAAGTAACTCTAGATTATTATATTTATACACTTCAACAGTTACAGATTTTATTTTGCAAAGTAATCCGATCTGCCAAATTTCATAAGGATCGGCCGACTATATCTTATAGCTGCCATATAACTGAACTCGGAAATGGAACCACCTTGCTATTTTTAGTTGCTTGGGGATTTTTGCAACGTTTTTATTAGAAAATTGATTCGCTGGTTAAATTCTCATAAGGATGGGACAACTATATTCGATCCGATATATATAATTATATAAGCTGCTACCTAACTTCAATGGTTCCTTTCTTTTTATATGTATAGACAGATTCTGCTCAAAAGTACGGGTCGATTGGTACCTATGTATATGAGCATGTCCGTCTGTCCGTCTGTCTGTCTGTCTATCGGTTTCTACGCAAACTAGTCTCTCAGTTTTGGAGCTATCGAGTTGAAACTTTCCACACATGCTTTTTTTCCTTGCAGGTATAATATATATAACTTAAAAAACACCAAAGTTATTTCATTTCCGATCAATCAGTTATACATATGTCAGCTATAGGATATAGTCGACCGATCCCGGCCGTTCCGACTTATATACTGCCCGCAAACAAGGTGCATGTGTGCAAAATTTCAACTCGATAGCTCTAAAAATGAGAGACTAGTTTGCGTAGAAACAGACAGACGGACAAACGGACATGCTTATATCGACTCAAGAGGTGATCCTGATCAAGAATATATATACTTTATAGGGTCGGAGATGTCTCCTTCACTGCGATGCACACTTTTGACCAAAATTATAATACCCTCTGCAAGGGTATAAAAAGAGCCCATTTTGTATTTGAAATACCTCAGGGAAAGAAGTATATGTGCACTTTTTAAGGGGTTAGGCCAGTGTAGAATCCGAAAACAAGAAAGGAAAGCTAACTTCTGGCGGAGCCGAAGTTGATATACCCTTGCAGTTCAGTCGCAGTCCGCTAGGTGGCGCCACGCATCTTATATTATTAGATATATAGAAGATCGTATATAGTCGGCCGATCCTTATGAAATTTGGCAAATCAGATTATTTTGTCCAAAATATAATCTGTACCAAGTCCCATCTTTCTAACTTAAAAAACACCAAAGTTATGCCAATTCCGGTCGTTGTATGACAGCTATAGGATATAGTCGGCCGATCCTTATGAAATTTGGCAGATCGGATTACTTTGCAAAATAAAATCTGTAACTGTTGAAGTGTATAAATATAATAATCTAGAGTTACTTATATTTAACGTAGTGTTAATATGATATTCCGTTATAACCTTGGAGCAATTAGATTAACTTTTCTGAATAAAAAACTATCTTCAAAACTCAAATTGGTAGCAGAACAAGATTATTTAAAATAGATAACAAGAAAGGAAAGCTAACTTCGGGCGGAGCCGAAGTTTATATACCCTTGCAGTTGAGTCGCAGTCCGCTAGGTGGCGCCACGCATCTTATATTATTAGATATATAGCGGATCGTATATAGTTGGCCGATCCTTATGAAACTTGGAAAATCGAATTATTTTGCCAAAAGAGGAATCCATTGAAACTCCCATCCTTCTAACTTGAAAAACAACGAAGTTATAGCATTTCCGATCAATCAGTTATATGACAGCTATAGGATATAGACGGCCGATCCTGATGACATTTAGCAGATCATATAAGTTGGCCCAAATTAGAATGCACAGAAAGTCCCATCCTTCTAACTCATCTTTCTAACTTAAAAAACACCAAAGTTATGCCAATTTCGATCGTTCTATGACAGCTATAGGATATAGTCGGCCGATCCTTACGAAATTTTGTACATAAGATATTTTGGTCAAGTATAATATGTGAAACTCCCAACCCTCTAACTTAAAAAACAACGAAGTTATGGCATTTCCGATCAATCAGTTATATGGCAGCTATAGGATATAGTCGACCGATCCCGGCCGTTCCGACTTATATACTGCCTGCAAAGGAAAGAAGGGTGTGTGCAAAGTTTCAACTCGATAGCTTTAAAACTGAGAGACTAGTTTGCGTAGAAACAGACAGACGGACAGACGGACAGACGGACCGACGGACAGACGGACAGACGGACAGACGGACATGCTCATATCGACTCAGGAGGTGATCCTGATCAAGAATATATATACTTTATAGGGTCGGAGATGTCTCCTTCACTGCGTTGCACACTTTTGACCAAAATTATAATACCCTCTGCAAGGGTATAAAAAGAAAAGGAAAAGTGAATAGACTTGTTATAAAATAAAAAAAATCAATTCGAATAAAAGTTTTGCAGAATCTTGGTCCAAGTAAAGACCTGAACTCATATACATAAATCTACGGCAAAGTGGCATGTGGAACAAACAGATTAAAACTAAAAACTTATCACCAATGAAAACGGTTATAGAGTACTTATAAACAATAAAGTTATTAATGTAAGACATGTCGATATATTAGAAGACAAAACGGAATGAATCTGCTTAGAAGAATACGAGGAAGTAGGAAGTAATGGTAAAAATATAGTTCTTAGTGAGACAGAATCTGAAATGTGTGAAGATGAGCAATCTGAAAAATCAGAGTTAATACAATTACGTAGATAATACTAAAACATTGAGAAAATGAAGTTGAAAAAAAATTCCGGTAGGTAGATATGGTAGTCCAACAACTCATTACATATATCTTAATCATATCGATGCGAAGGTTCCAAATACATTCCAGGAGGCGATAAGCTCTAAGAATAATAAAGACTGTATCAGAGCGATGGGTTGTGCAATTAAAAGTCTAAATAAGAACAAAACTTGGATAGCTGTCGATAGACCTAAAAATAAACTAGAAAGCAAAGCTAACTTCGGGCGGAGCCGAAGTTGATATACCCTTGCAGTTAAAGTTGTGCCATTTCCGATCGTTCAGTCATATGACCGCTATAGGATATAGTCAGCCGATCCTTATGAAATTTTGTACATAAGATATTTTGGTCAAATATAACATGTGCGGAAAGTTTCACACCAAAGTTATGGAATTTCCGATCAATCAATTATATGGCAGCTATAGGATATAGTCGACCGATCCCGGCCGTTCCGACTTATATACTACCTGCAAGAAAAAGAAGGATGTGTGCAAAGTTTCAACTCGATAGCTCTAAAAATGAGAGACTAGTTTGCGTAGAAACAGACAGACGGACAGACGAACAGACGGACATGCTTATATCGACCCAGGATTTGATCCTGACCAAGAATGTATATACTTTATAGGGTCTTTATATGTATATATTCACTGCGTTGCACATTTTTGACCAAAATTATAATACCCTCTGCAAGGGTATAAAAAGTCATTGATGTGAAGTGGGTTTTCAAAAGAAAATGTGGTGGCACTTTTAAGGCTACACTAGTAGTTAGAGGTTTTCAACAAAAAGAGGATATTGAAAATGGAAAAATTGAAACTTTAAAAAAACTATTAACATACAGCTGTATAAATAATTTATATATAGAACAAATGGACGTAGAAACAGCTTTCCTGAATGGCCAAGTAAAAACCGAAGTGTATATAAACATGCCACTTGGGTTTGAAATAAGTGAAGACAAAGTATGTATATAAATTACAAAAGGCACTGTACGGTCTCAGAGAAAGCCCAAGAGCTTGGTATGATACGATTAATGAGTTCTTAACAGGTCTAGGTTTTATAAAAAGTAAGTACGACTATTGTTATTCCCTTGCAGAGGGTATTATAATTTTGGTCAAAAGTATGCAACGCAGTGAAGGAGACATCTCCGACCCTATAAAGTATATATATTCTTGATCAGGATCACCTCCTGAGTCGATATGAACATGTCCGTCTGTCTGTCTGTCCGTTTTTACGCAAACTAGTCTCTCTGTTTTAAAGCTATCAAGTTGAAACTTTGCACACATCCTTCTTTTCCTTGCAGGTAGTATATAAGTCGGAACGGCCGGGATCGGTCGTTTATATCCTATAGCTGCCATATAATTGATTGATCGGAAATTCCATAACTTTGGTGTGTAACTTTCCGCACATGTTATATTTGACCAAAATATCTTATGTACAAAATTTCATAAGGATCGGCTGATTATATCCTATAGCTGTCATAGAACGATCGGAATTGGCATAACTTTGGTGTTTTTTAAATTGGAAAGATGGGACTTGGTACAGATTCTATTTTGGACAAAATAATCTGATTTGCCAGATTCGGCAGATCCTAATCTGAAATTTCATAAGGATCTGCCGACTATATCCTATAGCTGCCATATAACTGAACGATCGGAAATGGCGCAACCTTAACTGCAAGGGTATATCAACTTCGGCTCTGCCCGAAGTTAGCTTTCCTTTCTTGTTTATGTGTAGATACATATTGCAAAAAAGGATCCAATTCAATTACTAGTTATTGTAGATGACTTGTTAATTTGTTGCAGAGACTTATCCAAAATCGAAGAAGTTAAAGTTAGTTTAAAGAAAAGAAAAGGGTATTTTGGCATAGATGTAGACTATAATAATGAAAGAACTAAAATGACATTATGTCTAACGAAATAAATAGAGTTATCAAAACTATATGATACATCCATGGAAACAAATTTAAAGTTAGAACAAGCATCTGAATCAACCGAACAAATTAAATAAAGAAATTTAATAGGAGAATTATTATACATAAGTACAATGTAAGCTAATGTAAATATAATATTCCGTATAGTATAGGTATAATATTATAATAAGCTATTGTGAAGAAGACTTAATCGATATCGATTGTAATTAAGCTTAAACTTTACTGACAAATCTTGGAGCAATTAGATTAACTTTTCTGAATAAAAAACTATATTCAAAACTCAACAGTACCAAACCCCATCTTTCTAACTTAAAAAACACCAAAGTTATGGTATTTCCACTTAATCAGATATTTGGCAGCTATAGAATATAAACGACCGATACCGGCCGTTCCGACTTACATATATTCGACCTGCAAACAAAAGAAGGACATGTGTTTGCAAAGTTTCAACTCGATAGCTCTAAAACTCTAGTTTGCGTAGAAACAGACAGACAGACGGACATGCTTATATCGACTCAGGAAGTGATCCTGATGAATAATATATATACTTTATAGGGTCGGAGATGTCTCCTGCACATTTTTGACCAAAATTATAATACCTTCTGCAAGAGTATAAAAATATTTTGTCTGGTGACACCAATGTCCCCACTATTTCCAATTTTGTGAATTTGAGTGTTCTACATTTACGCCAATTTCTCCCAAGCGAAAGTACTTTTGGTTAATGTTTGTACTTTTAGCAAATGTTCATCGTATGAAAACAGAGCATATAATTCTTTGGCTATACATAGTGTATATAGTGTATATAGTGTCTTCACGCGCTAGCTACAAGCTAGGGCATGCGTGTCGCCACCTAGCGGGCTGCCGTCCGCTGTGACTGCGCCGTCTCATCAATCGACGCTTGTCACTGATTTTTTGACAAAAAAACTCAATATTAATCACTCACCCCACTCTCCTGATCTGGCACCCTGTGATTTTTAATTATTTGGAAACTGGTTTTAGGACATTTCAGCTACCCAAAAGGCGATGACCGATATTCTCATTGATTTCAATATCCGATATCTGCGATACACCACTCGTCCCTATATATTACAATATCACTGTCACTTAACTGAAAGGGTATTTCTTCAACCACCTCACGTAAAATAAATTTTGGTAATTATGTTCTTAAACGAGCTCTTTTTCGAGATTTCTTGAGTTTTAATGTTTTTTTATGAAAAAGCATGTCTTTTGTTCCGACTATTAATATATTTTATTATGAGTCAGAAATCTGATGTCAGGTTAAATTGACAAAAAAAGAAACACGCTAGTAGCGAATTGGGCGCAGAGGCGTGTATAATACCATGGATGATCGTCGTTCTCTCTCAAAGGATAGCCATAATTTTGCACGCAGATACACTTCAGAGGCCGTAGCCCGCGGTGGCAGAAAATGAAATTGCAACGACAGCAGAAACAGAAACAACAACCATAACAAAAACAAGAACAACGCACGTGAACACGTAATGCAGACCACAGATGGAGGACATGAAACCTGCGATGGATACGTCGGCGACATCAGCTTACCTCAGTCTCAGCCGCTGCTTCGCATCCAAACGTTCACTCGTATCCCCTTCACCGTAATGGTTATCCCATCTTTGCAACATTCCCGCCCCCGCAAGCCATAGGCTATAATTGCAAAGGTGCCACTGCTGCCGTTGTACAATGGCTTAAAACACAAAAAAATATGTGTATTTGTATGGAAAGAAGCGGGTTTTTATACCCTCGCAGAGGGCATGATAATTTTGGTCAAAGAAGTGCAACGCAGTCAAGGAGGAATCTCCGCCTCTATACAGTACATACAGTCAGCACACAAATTATTCGGACACCCATTAAGTTAACCTTTTTATATTAATAACTCAAAAAATAAGTAAGGTACCGAATATATAATTTTTACTTAATACTTGTAGGGATTCTTAAAACGTATTTTAAACAAAAAATGTTTAATTTTAAACTTTTTTATTGCTTAAATCTAGTTAAAAAAGAAAAAAGTTAGGTTTTAACGGCAAAAAAATTAGTCGGACAGTTTTGTCCTTTATTAGGGACTACTTGTTTTTTTAATATTTATTGAGTTTTTAGTATTTGGTGGGTCCTCCTTTGGTATCAATGACAGCCTGTAATCGTCGACGTTCGTTTAATCAGCCTGTAATCGTTTAATTTTGATGTGTCAGGAGGGTAGATGTTGTCTAATTCAGCCTGCAAAGCATTTTTTAAAGTTTCCTTGGAGGAAATTCTGTGCTTCCTTATTTATTTTTTGAAAATATCCCAAACTTGTTCTATGGGGTTTAAATCTGGTGACTTTGGAGGTGTTTTCAGCTGCTTGCAATGGTAAATGAGCCATTTTTGTACTAAAAATGAGGCGTGTTTTGGATCGTTGTCTTGTTGGAACAAGTATCATCAACATTCTTGGCTAAGGCCAAGGTGTCAACGCTGGGAATTTCATTTTCAGCGAAAATTCTCTTGTACATCACCTTGTCCAATTTTTCGTCAATAAACACCATTCTACCAGCTCCACCAGCAGCTACACACCCCCAAACCATGACATTCCCTCCTCCATGCTTCACAGTAGGTTTTAGGTTTTTCTCCTTCATGGCTTCTTTGGGTTTTCTCCATACTCTAGAAGGCCCATCATGTCCAAAAATATTGTATTTGGATTCGTCGCTAAATACACAAAAATTCTCACAAAAAGAAGAAGGCTCATTTAGATGAAGTTTTGCAAACTCCAATCTCTTTTTTTTGTTGATCTCCGAAATAAAAGGTTTGCGTCGAGCAACTCTGCTATTAATCAAGCATTGTGCAAGGGGACAGTTTGAAATTTTCCTATTAGAAGCTTCCTATAAATTTTGCCGGAGCAATTGAGTTGATGTTTTGGTATTTTTAGGGACTGTTGATACCATTTTCCGTTCCTCGCAAGGTGTTAGTAACTTTGGTCGACCAGCCTTCCCGTGATTCGCATAAAATTCTCCAGTGTATATCTATTTTCGAATCACACTGTGTACGGTCGAAAGTGATTTTTCAATTATCCTACCGATTTCGAGGTAACTACGATTTTTAAATTGAAGTTTAAGAATAGTAGAATAGAGAAGAATAGTTTTCGCAAATCTAAAGATAAATCTTGACCGCGTCCAATTTTGTCCAATCTCTTCCAACAACGAAGAAAAAGTAATGCACAACATAAAAAAGAACATATTTTCATAGATCGAAGTATTTCTAAGTAAATCTCCAAAAAGAAACGCCGACTACCGTTGCATTCACAAAGAGAACTGATAATCTTGAATGCGTACGAATAATTTTTTGCCGCATTTTAAGCCCTTGTTTTGCTTTTATTTATATATATATATATATATTATATTTTTTTTATTTAATATTATGGTTTAAAAAAACAGTTTTTAATAGAAAATAAGAAAAACACTGCCCAAAATATCTTACTTTCCCGGATATAGGCTTGCATTATAAATATTTTTTAGTGTCCGAATAATTTCTGTGCTGACTGTATGTTCATATATTCCAGATCAGCATTACTCACTATCTGTGTGTACGAAAAATAGTCTCTCAGTTTTAAAGCTAACTCAGAAGTCGGAACGGCTAAGATCGGTCGCCTTCATGCCATATGTTTAAGTGAACGATCGGAAATGTTATAACTGGTCTTATTGGAAATAGAATAGTCCAATAACTAACAATCGTTCACGCTATCGTTGGCTATTACTTCTCAGACTAACAATGTCCATGCAAAGGAATATTTATCCATGATCCTTAGAAACTTATATTTCTTTGGATTTTTACATAAACAAAAAAGCATAAAATTCAAACTGTCGGTCCTATAAAAATAAAATTTTTTACTGAGATACATTTTGAAAACTCTCATTTCACGATAAATTTTTACAGGCTGACAACTTTTTTCTTTACTTAGCACACAGATCCATCATCCTTAGTTTTCACGCTACACCTACACTTAAGAATAAAAATGGTAAAATGAGTTCATATGTATATTAAATTAAGTAGCTTGTATAAACGCGAATACATGTTTTCCTTGCAGAGGGAGTTAAAATTTAATCGAAAGTTTGCCACACAACGATAGGTTCTCCTATTAAGTACATATATGTATGTATGTATCGTATATCACAGCCGACGGCAGTCCGCAACGTGGCGACACGCATGCCCTAGCTTGTAGCTAGCGCGTGAAGACACTATACTCTACTGGCCAAAATAATAAGTACGCAGATATTTATTTCAATATTTTCAAATGACCATCTACCGTTTTGAAATTATTTAAAATTGAACATAGTTAAAAATTTTTCCAAAAATTTCAAAATCGACTTTTGGAATTTTTTTTTTCAATATCGAAATAAACGCAATTGACCACAAATGGTCATCTTTTAGAATTTTGAAAAAACTTGTAGTTTTTAAAATATTTAAATTTTTAGTTTTGGTCATTTTTTGGCCAGGTAAAAAAAAAAATTTCAAAAAAAAACTACTGAATTCGTTTTCCATTAGTGTGATAAACAATGACCATCTTTTTAAATTTTAAAATAACATTTACTTTTCGAGATACTTGATTCTCATAGTCTTAAAAATAAAGAAATTAAAAATCCAAAAGATGACCATCATGGCCCATAGCCAAAATTATATAAATAAAAAAAAAATTGATTTCCATCATTGCCCATCCCTTAAAACTTAAAAAATTAACAAAAATCTCTATGCCCATCATGGCCCACATCTTAAAACTTACAAATTTTACAAAAAAAACTATGCCCTTTATTGCCCATCCCTTAAAACTTAAAAATTTAACAAAAAACATTATGCCCATCCCTTAAAACTTAGAAATTTAACAAAACAAATCATGACCATCATTGCCCATCCCTTAAAAGTTAAAAATTTTACAAAAATATCTATGCTCAGCATGGCCCACATCTTGAAACTTAAAAATATAACAAAAAAAATTATGCTCCGCATGGCCCACATCTTAAAACTTAAAAATTTAACAAAAAACTCTATGCCCATCGCTAAAAACTTAAAAATTTAAATAATTTGTAGGTTCTTGCAATTTGAACATTGGAAGTATAATATTAAGAAGGTTTATGTTAAGAAAAATACATAATCTATTTGTATTGCTTAAAAAGTCAAACACGTCATTTTTGGAAAATTTGCAACTTATACGCATCATGGGGAAATCCAGAAAATTTACACCCACAGGTCATAAAAGAAATAGTTACAGTAGTTTGTGAAAATATTTAAAACAAAAAAAGTTAAAAATTATGCGTAATACATATGTACATATGTAATACCTATGGTGCATTGAACCAGTACACCATAAAGTTTCAATTGCATAATTGCACCATAAGTAACAATTGCGGTTTGGAAAAAAAGGATCTGTTTGGGAAATGCATATTACCGCAAATTTTTTGGGTTTTACTAACTGGAAGCAATACAAATTAGATGATGTATTTTTCTTAACATAAACCTTCTTAATATTATACTTCCAATGTTCAAATTGCAAGAACCTACAAATTATTTAAATTTTTAAGTTTTTAGCGATGGACATTGATTTATTTGTACAATTTGTATACCCTTGCAGAGGGTATTATAATTTTGGTCAAAAGTGTGCAACGCAGTGAAGGAGACATCTCCGACCCTATAAAGTATATATATTCTTGATCAGGATCACCTCCTGAGTCGATTTGAGCATGTCCGTCTGTCCGTCGGTCCGTCTGTCTGTTTCTACGCAAACTAGTCTCTCAGTTTTAAAGCTATCGAGTTGAAACTTTGCACACACCCTTCTTTCCTTTGCAGGCAGTATATAAGTCGGACCGGCCGGGATCGGTCGACTATATCCTATAGCTGCCATATAACTGATTGATCGGAAATGCCATAACTTTGGTGTTTTTTAAGTTGGAGGGTTGAGACTTTCCACACATGTTATATTTGACCAAAATATCTTGTGCACACAATTTCATAAGGATCGGCCGACTATATCCTATAGCTGTCATAGAACGATCGAAATTGGCATAACTTTGTTGTTTTTTAAGGGGGGGTTAGGGTCTGAGCGAGCAAAAAAAGACACATTTTCATGTTTTTTTTTGAGGATCTGGTAAACATCTATTTATTTAAACTATTTTTAAATTGAAGTACAACATTTGAAGAATGTTTTGTAAAATTTTCAGAAAAAAATAATAAGAACTACGGCAATGGCGACCATTATTAGCAGGCTCCTCGAAAAAAAGTTGCTTTGCGGTGCCCCTCATATATCGGTTGTAGATTATCCGAAATCAAAAAATCAAAGTTCTTTCGTTAGATAGACATTTTTCCCAGGTATCCCTGGGAGGGTTTTTAGAAGTTCCGATTTTTAAATTTTTAGGAACACTTTGAAGTGAAAAACGTGATTTTTGAGGAAAAAAATCGGCTAATTTGTTATTTAAAAAATAGAAATTTAAACAAATTTGGAAAAAACTCTCCAGGGATACCTGGTCAATTATGTTGGCAAGAAGTGGTAAAAATTTCAAAACGATCGATTCAGTAGTTTTGAAGTTATGATGGGCACCGACTTTGAAAAAGTGAGTTTTGGGAAAAACGCTTTGAAGTTTTTCTGACCGTTGGCCTGGCTCGGAGGTGGGGTTGCTAAAATCGCTGTATCTTTGTTAATAATGCACCTATCCATCTAAAATTTGGACACAGTATTCTTGAAAGGTTCTTTAATAGGAAAATAAAAAAAAAAAAAAATCGAAAAAAAAAAATTTTAAAACCCTAACCCCCCCTTAAGTTAGAAAGATGGGATTTGGTACAGATTCAATTTTGGGAAAAAAAATCTGACTTGTCGAATTTCATAAGGATCGGCCAACTATATCCTATAGCTGTCATATAACTGATTGATCGGAAATGCTATAACTTCGTTGTTTTTCAAGTTAGAAGCATGGGAGTTTCAATGGATTCCTCTTTTGGCAAAATAATTCGATATGCCAAATTTCATAAGGATCGGCCGACTATATACGATCCGCTATATATCTAATAATATAAGATGCGTGGCGCCACCTAGCGGACTGCGACTGAACTGCAAGGGTATATCAACTTCGGCTCCGCCCGAAGTTAGCTTTCCTTTCTTGTTAAGTTTAAAGCTGTTGCCCATTCTGAGCATAGATTTTTTTGTAAAATTTTTAAGTTTTAAGATGTGGGCCATGCTGAGCATAGATTTTTATACCCTTGCAGAGGGTATTATAATTTTGGTCAAAAGTGTGCAACGCAGTGAAGGAGACATCTCCGACCCTATAAAGTATATATATTCTTGATCAGGACCACCTCCTGAGTCGATATAAGCATGTCCGTGTGTCCGTCTGTCTGTCTGTCCGTCAGTCCGTCTGTCTGTCGGTTTCTACGCAAACTAGTCTCTGAGTTTTAGAGCTATCGAGTTGAAACTTTGCACATATCCTTCTTTTCCTTGCAGGTAGTACATAGGTCGGAACGGCCGGGATCCGTCGACTAGTCAGTAGTTTTTTTTTGAAATTTTTTTTTTATCTGTCCGAAAATTAACCAAAACTAAAAACTTAAATATTTAAAAAACGAAAAGTTTTTTCGAAATTCTAAAAGATGACCATTTGTGGTCAATTGCGTTTATTTCGATATTGAAAAAAAAATTCCAAAAGTCGATTTTGAAATTTTTGAAAAATGTTTAACTATGTTCAATTTTAAATAATTTCAAAACGGTAGGTGGTCATTTGAGTAAAGTAAATGTTATTTTTAAATTTTAAGAGATGGTCATTGTTTATCACACTATTGGAAACCGATTTCAGTAGTTTTTTTTTTTTAATTTTGTTTTAACTGTGAAAAAAATGAGCTAAACTGAACACTTAAATATTTCTAAACCTAAAAGTTTTTTCAAAATCGTAAAAGATGACCATTGGTGGTCATTTTGGTTTATTTCGATTTAAAAAAAAAAATTCAAAAAATAGGAAGGATAAAGTCTTCGGGAAATCGATAAAAGACTTGGGCAGTCATTATGTTTTGCCCAGGATGCCCTAAAATTCAAGGTTGAAATCGAAACTCAAGGTCGGAAGAAGAAATCCTGTCAAACGACGGACACCCGAATCCTAAGTCTCTCAAAGAAGGATCCCTTCATGCCAAGTCCATTGCTGCTCATATTGACCATGAAATATCGTCTATATTAGTTCGTCGTAAACTTACTAATATTGGCTTACAAGGAAGCATAGCCAGAAAAGTTCCTCTCCTTCGAGGGAATAATTTAAAAATGAGGGAACAGTTAGTCCAAAATCATTTGGCATGATCTGAACCAGAGGGTTCCAAAAAGTAGAATAATGTCCTATAGAGCGACGAAACAAAAATAAATCTATTTGGTAACGACTCTAGAAAGAATAAACGACGAGCAAAAGGTAAAGAATTCGACGCCCGGTACTCAATATAGACCGTTAAACACGGAAGCAGAGACATTATGATTTGGGGCTGTTTTTCTAGGCATGGAGTTGGCCCCATTCATCGGATTACCGATACTATGACCCGATTTGGGTATAAAAATATATTGTCCCAACGACCCAAAACACACATCAACGCTGGTCAAGGCTTGGTTCACCGAAAACAAGGTGGACATTATGAAGTGGCCAAGTCAAACTGCAGACTTAAACCCAATAGAAAACCTATGGGGAGAGCTTAAACGTCGGATTGGCACAAACACATTTTAAAATAAAGAATAATTGCGGCAATTTGACGAGAAGCCAAGGTACGAGAATCCTTTGGAGACGTGTATATAGCCAAAGAATTAAACATTTTCTGTGTGAATTTAATCTGAATGAATGATATACCTAATGAAAGGTCTAAACATTTGCCAAAAGTAGTTTGGCTTAGAGTAATTTGCGTAAATGTAAAAAACTTTTAATTTGAAAAGATATTCAGAAAAAACCATTTTTAAAGAAGTTCCCAAATGAAAAGTCAAGTTTTTCTCGGGACTTTTCATACATGTTAAATTTAGCTAAAATATCTTATCTACAAAATTTCATAAGTCATAATTTAAAAAATGGATTTTTTCATCCGACGAATATTCTTCAAATGGCAACGTCTCTAATAAGGTTTAACGCTATAAAAACTTTTAAAAAAACTTCACACGCTTTTATCTCGAAATCACGTTTTCCAATCAGGCCTGATCTATTGATCCGATTCTCTTCATCTAAGAACTGTTTGGAAGTGCATGCTTTTTTGTACGCCCTGTAGCAACATCATGTATAAAAATTATTTATTAATAATTTTTGAACGTCCTTGAAATGGTTTTTTAGTTTCAATGTTCATTCAATGAATTTTACATGGTTACTAACATGGTCTACCAGTCATAGAAAATATCATTATCTTTAAGTAAAATAAATAAACGATTTTTGATTTCAGTCCATTACAAAACCGGTTGAATTTTAGTTAGGACACCATGTTTGGCGAGCAGGGGGCCACGGAAATGTGCATCTTTTAGCCGCCAATTTGAATTTTTTAACTTTTCATCATTGATAATAAACTACATATGAGTGCATATCTCCATAGACCAGGTAAATTGGTCCAAATCAACACTATGATTTTACCCCGATCACTCCTCCAAAATTATTAAAAATTAGAAGAAAGGAAAGATGACTTCGGGCGGCACCGAAGTTGATATACCCGGGCAGTTAGGTAGCAGCTTATATTATTATAGCTTATATATTTAAATATCAGATCGTATATAGTTTTCCGATCCTTATGAGAGTCGGCCGATCCCGTTCCGACTTATATACTGCCTGCAAACAGAAGAAGGATGTGTGAAAAGTTTTAGACAGACAGACAGACGGACATACAGATATCGACTCAGGAGGTGATCCTGATCAAAAATATAAATACTTTATAGGGTCGGAGATGTCTCCTTCACTGCGTTGAACACTTTAAGGAATCATTTTAAACATAAAAGTTCGTAAGCTAGTAATTAAAGATTACATGCAAAGCAAATCCTCAGAGGTTTTGGATAAATCACGCGAAGAAATTAAATTATTACGGACACCGACATAAACGGTATACCTTTTTTCTTCTCACATATAAGTCAAATTATACAAGCCAACAGCAAAAAAACTCCACGCATAATTTCACCTGCTCCATAACCTTTAAGCTCCCCTGAACCAAAGTCCAGAACAAACATAGGTTCTATCACCCACAGTTTCCGCGGTACACCTAAGAAAAGAAATTGATCAAATTTTACCATATATTGAATTATGTAGGCCGAGTAATTTTTGAAATGTATGTGTACCAACTAAAATTAAAAAATGGTATCTAGCAGTTACCATATCTTTGGAATACTCATCCAAAGTTGAAATCTCAGATTTTCTACATTAATTTTTGGTCTTTTATGATTTTTCCCCAAACATTTTTCTATGGAAGATTTTTGTTTTCTTATTGAAATCAATAGATCATACCATGTTTTAATTTTGGATTTAAGGAAACACTCGAATTAATTTTTTTTAATTTATTATAATTATATAATTTTTAATCTCATATTTTCAAAAAGTCATTGCTAACTAAAACTGTTTCTTTGTTTAAAACGTGTCTATTGCAGGTTCAGTTTGTTTATTAAAGCTTTACAGAAGTTGTAGATAGCCATGACTTTTTGAAAATATGAGATTAAAAACTCCTTCACTGCATTGCACACTTTTGACCAAAATTATAATACCCTCTGCAAGGGTATAAAAAGATTGCTTGATTTTCTGTTTTTTTTTCTAATTTTTAATGGTTTGGAGGAGTGATCGCGGAAAAGTCATAGTGTTAATTTGGACCTATATACCTGGTCTGTGGAGATATGCACTTGTAGCCCGCAATCATGAATTGAGTGATATTTATGAGCGAAAAAATAAAAATCGCAAATGATAATTATTTTTCGCTCAGAGAATAATGATTATTTGTGATTTTTATTTTTTCGCTCAGATAATAATGAATATTTATGATTTTTACTTTTTCGGGCGGAGCCGAAGTTTATATACCCTTGCAGTTGAGTTGCAGTCCGCTAGGTGGCGCCACGCATCTGATATTATTAGATATATAGCGGATCGTATATAGTAAACTAGTCTCTCAGTTTTAAAGCTATCGAGTTGAAACTTTGCACACATTCATCTTTCCTTTGCTGGCAGTATATAAGTCGGAACGGCCGGGATCGGTCGACTATATCCTATAGCTGCCATATATATAACTGATTGATCGAAAATGCCATAACTTCGTTGTTTTTCAAGTTAGAAGCATAGGAGTTTCAATGGATTCCTCTTTGGGCAAAATAATTCGATATGCCAAATTTCATAAAGATCGGCCGGCTATATCCTATAGCTGTCATATAAGTGAACGATCGGAAATGGCGTTGCTAGTTTTAAATATGCTTGAGGCGGTTTCCAAAATCTTTATTAGAAAATTGATTCGATGTTGATTACTATTTAAGCTTTTGCTGCGACACTGTGTCGATTGCTGATATAAAGGCTACGCAAAAGCCTCAGTACTAACACACCTGTGATGTAACGAAAGAGTGTGATTTAGCATAACAAGGAAAACATACATGCATATGACCAAAAAAATATTCTGCATTCATCGAAATACGAAAAATTTATCACAATCAGGGATAAATACACATAGAATTATTTCGATGATAATGTTTTGCGATGATAAGAGGGTAGGTTTTACGATTTGTTAGGCTACTTATAGAAGCGGTAACAAGTCTATCGTCGTCCGTTAGATGTTCAATGCGCTTTATATGCGAGTCCCCGCGGCCTCGGAGGAGTCCTACTAATGAGAACCTTCGCTTCATTCAACCTGGGTAAGATCCATTGCTAGCCACAACCAAAGACCTGATCGGTAGCTTCAAGCTAAGAATCCTAGGAGTCATCTCCCAAACTCTTCGGACGAACAGTCTGAACCTATCAAGTATGTACCCTTGCAGAGGATATTGAAAATTTAAATTGAAAAAAGTGTCATACGAAATTCGTCGATATACTCTTGATCACTACATTCTGAGTGCGTCTGTCCATCTTTTTCCCGTCCGTCTTTTTCTACGCGAATATAAACATGGACTTTTCCCAAAGTTTTAGGTAGTGGATTTTTTGGAAATACGCGTTTCAAAGCACTCAGGATTGATTTTTCTTATATTTTTTTTAAAGTCATGTAAGGGAATAATAAAAAAGAAACATGTTTTTTCCACATTTTTTGTTGTTGTAAAAAATACGTATTTGAAATTTTTTTTAAAACAAAACAATTTAAAGCCCTGCTATTATTTTTATGGAAAACGGTGCAATTACTTTGACAGTCTATCTCCGAGAACGATCATCGGAATCAAAAACAAGAAAGGAAAGCTAACTTTGGGTGGAGCCGAAGTTTATATACCCTTGCAGTTGAGTCGCAGTCCGCTAGGTGGCGCCACGCATCTGATATTATTAGATATATAGCGGATCGTATATAGTTGACCGATCCTTATGAAATTTGGCAAATCGAATTATTTTGCCAAAAGAGGAATCCATTGAAACTCCCATCCATCTAACTTAAAAAACAACGAAGTTATAGCATTTCCGATCAATCAGTTATATGGCAGCTATAGGATATAGTCGGCCGATCCTTATGAAATTCGACAAATCAGATTGTTTTTACCAAACACCAAAGTTATGCCCATTTCGATCGTTCTATGACAGCTATAGGATATAGTCGGCCGATCCTTATGAAATTTTTTACATAAAATATTTTGGTCAAATATAACATGTGTGGAAAGTCCCAACCCTCTATGAAATTGGTCAAATAAGATTATTATGCCCAAAATGGAATCTGTACCAAGTCCCATCTTTCTAACTTAAAAAACACAAAAGTTATGCCAATTCCGATCGATCTATGACAGCTATAGGATATATTCGGTCGATCCTTATGAAATAGACAAGATAATTTGGCCAAATATAACATGTGTGGAAAGTCTCAACCCTCAAACTTAAAAAACACCAATGTTATGGCATTTCCGATCAATCAGTTATATGGCAGCTATAGGATATAGTCGACCGATCCCGGCTCGGCAGACAGACAGACGGACATGCTCATATCGACTCAGGAGGTGATCCTGATCAAGAATATATATACTTTATAGGGTCGGAGATGTCTCCTTCATTGAATTGCACACTTTTGACCAAAATTATAATACCCTCTGCAAGGGTATAAAAACTAATAAGTTGGATCTTATTTATTTTTGAAAGTATAATGATCCCCAACCAAAGACACGAATAAGCAGTAGAGTTTTATGTTCTTGTCAGTTTCGCTGTCTAATTGGTACTAAAGATAAGTTACAGATCTTCCATTTGTGGAACTTAAAGATATGCGTGTGTGTGTATACATGTTGTGGATTTTAAAGCTAATAGGTAGAGAAATTATAAGGATGACAATATGGGCTAACTTATAAACTATGTATTGATAGTTCCTAAACATCCCGGGCCACCCTGAAACACGGTTTCTGAACTGGGTAGTTTCGCAATTTTTGTTATTGGCCGGGTCACTTCTCCTGCTGCGGTCGTGATCCTGACTGCTCGAACCATATTGTCCTTTCCTTGGAAGGCGTTGATTACCTACGCTGGATGCCATGATGCTGGTGGTGTGTTGGACTTCTTGACGAGCACAACGCTGCCGATCGAAATGTTAGGGGTTGTCGTGGTCCACTTAGGACGTTGCTGCGACTTGTTAGATACTCCTGGTGCCATTTTTTCCAGAAGCCTTGGTTGAAAACCAGCTTGAGCGTATTGCAGCCATCGAATCCTGGCTGCCTTGATCTTCAGCCAAGATGGTTTGCAATTGAGAAGCTTATTTAATGGGTTGTCCGTCGTGACAGTCGTCTGCACAGCTAGGCAGTTACTTTTAACTTCGCCTTGTATGCGTTTGTCTGAAAAAGAAATACAGTTGTGAGTATTGTTCACTTTTACCAAGAATTGATCCTTGTCCCTTAGCCATGAAGGACCCTTCCAATATAATTGGAAGTCGATGAGCTCGGATACTCCCAAGTCACGGGATGCGCAATCCGCTGGGTTCGATTTTGAAACTACATGCCGCTATGCATGCTTCCCAACAAACGTCTTGACTTGGGCTGGTGAATACGATAGCCATAACAGGACTATCGTGGATTGGATTGCAGAAGTTGACTCAGTAAAAGTGTTCCACATAGTCCATCGTCGTTAACTACTCGGCTGTATACCACCGCTGAGTACGCCTTGGTGGATGCATCTGAAAATCCGTGCAGTTCGATTTTCTGTGTCGATTTTAAGCGTGGTATCTGGATCTTGTGAAGGTTGTCCAGATCAGATCGCCATTTGAGCCAGTTGTCTGCTAGTTTGTTCGGTAGTTCGTCGTCCCAATTCAAATTCAACAGCCACAGTTTTTGAAATAGTATTTTGAATTGAACTACGATTGGTGCCAATAGACCGAGAGGGTCGAATATACGTGAGACATCCGACAACACTTGCGGCTTGGTGCAGCTAGGGTCTTTCGATGGGTTTACATTGTACGAAAATGTGTCCACTCCACGGTGCCAATGCAGCCCTAGCACTTTCCTCTCTCCATACGATTCTCTGATAGTCCCTATGTTTTTCGCTCACCCAGATTTGACGGAACATCTTAACCCTGTCCGCTGAAAAAAAGTACTTGTACATACGGAATCGCAAGCACACCGCAAAGACGTCTCGCTGGATACTCGGTCCGATCGAGACCGTGTCGTTTAACGCCATGCCTTTGGCGTCTTGATATGAGCCGTCGAAAACCACTCTAAGTTTCCGACCCAATACGGGATGATGTGGCAGGTAGAAATTCCTACCCTTGGGAATTTCGCTCGGTGAGATTTCTCGCATGTGTCCTAGCTCCTGGTATTCCCTCATGAACTTCACGTAGTCGTTACGTAACGACTTTGAACCTCTGCAGCGCTCCTTGAAGTGTATCTGCGAATTGTGTTTCGGATACTTTAAACGGAAGTTCCACGATGTACTTGCCTTGTTCTTCTCGAATGTGTGTTGCAAGAAAGTGTTTCTCCACCTCCTCGTCTTTAGGTGGGACTTCTGCTTTGCGTTGTATGCTCTCCAGTTCCCAGAACCTTCTGCGATAAGCATCGATGTCCATTGTCGTAGTGAGTGCCATAGCGTTGCATGCGCGTGAAGAAAGCAGTGATGTAATTATCCATCCGAAAATTGAGGATATAGCAATGAGCTTTCCTTTTTTTCGTAGATCTTTCTCCCAGCTATAGCACTCCAAACGTGTTCGCTGCCCAAAAGAATGTCAATTGGGGCATTTGTGCTAAATTGTGAATCTGCCAGTTGCAGATCGTTGAAAACTCGAAGTGCCGACGCGTCGATGGCCTGCCTTTCCAATGATGATGTAATCTTTCCAAGCACGTGAGCCTGGACTACCAGCTGATCTTGTGAATTACGGGATTGGATGCGTATAGTGCTGCATCCCCTTTTAGTGTCTACTTTGCTTGATGAAATTCCCGTAACCAGTATGCGGGATGGCGTACGAGCCAAACCAAGTGTTTGAATACAACGTTCAGATACATACGACAGTTCTGAACCGGTGTCCAATAGGAGTCGGCAAGCTACGAAATCTCCATTTGCGATGCGAACGTTGACCATGGCCGTGGGCAAGATGTGCACATACAATTGCTGCAGAACCTTCTGCTTGTGCGATGTGACTCGTAGTCACCGTTAAGATGTGTGCGCTAGGATCCTCCTGATCCTCACCAGTTTGAGCGATTGTTCCAATAGCCTGTTGCGTGCGTTTCAGGTGAAGCAGTGAATGATGCTGACCTTTACATTGTCTGCACTTGAACGTAGATTTGCATTTTCTGACCCATCTTCTGACCCTAGAGCGTTTTCCTTGGCAAACGAAAACCTCTGACCTGCTGACATATCCAAGAATTGTTGGCATCCATACAGAAGATGGTCTGTAAAATGACATTTGCTGCACTTGTTTTCTTCAAGTACAACCAACGAATGTGTGACCTTCCTTGTTGACCGATTGAGGCTGTAGTCTGGCCTCTAAGTGTTTCACGCTTGCTGAGCTCCAGTTCCTCGCAACGTGCATCCAAAAATTTGAAGAATTCCTCCAGTGTGGGTGAGTCTGACTCCACACTGCGCTCGATCCACCTGCTTTGAGTGTCTGCATCCAGCTTCTCCAGTGTCAAGTAGATGATCCAACAGTCTCGTCCTGTTTCCTCTATGGCATCCAGACCACGCACTATTTCATTGGCGCCGTCTGACACCTTGCGTAATGTTGTTTTATCCGACCTAGCTGTTGTTGGCACCTTCATAAACTTCTCCAATAGTGAATTTACGATGTGCGGTGGAAGATTATATCTTTCATTAAGTCGCTCCCACGCAGTGTTGTAAGCTGAATCCGTAATAGCCAAATGTCGTACCAGATTCGCAGCCTCGTCGATCAGAAGAGATTTCAAATGTCAAATTCGCCTTGTCAAAGAGATGTCAAATTCGCCTTGTTTTGAATTGTGCTCTCGTAAAGGTCTTTGAAAGCTGGCAACTCTGAATAATTGCCAGCGAACCGTTTCATTTGAATTTTAGGCAGTTCGCTTTGAGCTGATGCCCCTACCATTTGGGCACTAACTGAATTCGCCGCGTTGACGTCTCCTCCTTCAGGCCTAGACATGTTTGCAGTGGCTCGATTTGCTGCCAACTGCTCGAAGAGTTGGTGTTGTTGTTGAATCAAACTTATTATTGCGTCGTTGTTGTGCAGCACGCCGCTGCCGTTTTCACTGTTCACAAATGATGGACTAGGTCTTGCGCCTACCATCGCCGCAAGTAATGCATGTGCCCTTAAGTACTTCTCGTAGAATATGTTGTCATTCTCTGGATCCACATAGCCATCTACTTCGTCTAGCATAGCTATTTCATCACCAAATCTATTGAAGTCTTTCCATGTTGTGTTGAGATGCTCCAGCCGCGAAGACACCTCTATCCGTGTGGCGTTCGAATGTTGCGCGTCCTCAGCCCAAGCCAAGCTCCGTGTGATATTGACCTTGAGTCTGGCGCGTCCTTTTGTCAGTGCTTTTAATTGCTCCATGCCGAGAAACAATTACAAATGAGAACCAATGCACAGAAAACTACACAACAAATCCGGTTGCGAAGGACCAAACAATGATCCTTAACCAAAGACACGAATGAGCAGTAGACTGTAGAGTTTTATGTTCTTGTCAGTTTCGCTGTCTAATCGGTACTAAAGAAAAGTTACAGATATTCCATTTTTGGAACTTGAAGTTTATTTAAAAAATTTTTAGAAGTTTATTACACAACATTAATAATGGGTAAATCCACCATGATTTAAAAATACTTCATATATTCTGTTGGGTAAAGAGTCGTACAAACTTTTAATTAGGTCCAAGGATATTGTTGGCCAGGCCTTTTGGATGCCATCAATAAGGTCAGATTTTGATTCATATTGATTTCCTGACTCATATACCTTTCTTGCGAGCCACCCCCCATTTTCAATTATATTTAGGTCAAATAAGTATGGTGGCCAATTAAGCAATGTCACGTTTTTCTGATGAAGCTAAGTTTTTACGAGTGTGTATCGGTGCATTGTTATGCTGGAACTTCCATTCTAGACTTCCA
Source organism: Drosophila ananassae (assembly GCF_017639315.1). Taxonomy (NCBI): domain Eukaryota; kingdom Metazoa; phylum Arthropoda; class Insecta; order Diptera; family Drosophilidae; genus Drosophila; species Drosophila ananassae. Next base: position 8,074,075 of record NC_057932.1, on the reverse strand, counting down.
AAGATATTTCGCACTTCGGGAAACGTTTTCTCTAACACTTTTTTATATAATGTTGCATTCATTCTGGAAGTTAAAATTTTGAGTTGAAGTTTACAGTAGTAGGTAGGCTCCCCATACTATTACAACGCCTTCTCGACTGTGTAACTTGTTAAGAATATGTTTATCCTTTCGCAAGTCGTGAAAATAAAAGTTGTTTCCATCCGGACCTTCAAGATTATGTATTTGTCATGTATTTCATGTCATGAAGAGAGAGTCATGTATTTGTTCGACAAAATCTAAGACATTGTTCCTTGCGTGAAGCGTTGAGATTTACTAATAATTCGCTTAACTGTGGCTAAGCTTGTTTTTACCCTGGACTTTTCCTTAATTATTGCAGCAGAATCATGTGATTTCGACGCATGCCGCAGGATTGATCTCCGGTCTGCAGAAGTAATTGGTTCGTCCTTTCATATTTTTTTCATAGTTTTGAGGATCCTTTAAATATTTTCCAACCTTGACTTCGGCTTATCCTTTTAGCAGTTTCGTTTAAAAAAAAACCAACCTCCAGAAAATCTTAAATTTTTAATTTAATTTAAAAGTTTAAAATAAAAATGGCACAATTATACCTGATATATTTAAAATATTGGACTTGGACACTTCGAACTAATTGCAAAATGATTCTACGAATGACTGCGCTATTCAAGTGAGCCAATAATTTCTAAACCTTCTTCGATGGCCCAAAAAAAAATCGCTGAATATAAATAATGGGATTATCTAAAAACGTGGTACACTTCTGTTTTGAAGAACACATAAAAGAAAGAAGCAAAAAAATCGGAAATGCCATAACATTAGTGTTTTAGTGTAATTTAGAGGGTTGGAGCACTCTACACATGATATATTTAGCTAAAAATATTGTATATTGTTCATAAGGATCGGCCGACTATATCGTATGATCGGAATTATACAATGATCGGAATTGGCATAACTTTGTTGTTTTTTAAGCAAGATAGATGGGACTTTGTACGGAACCCATTTGAGGCAAAGCAATTCGATAAGCCAAATTTTATAAGGATCGGCTGACTATATACGATTCGATATATATATAATAATATAAGCTGCTACCTAACTGCCAGGGTATATCAACTTCGACTCCGCCCGAAGTTAGCTTATCTTTCTTGTTAAAGATTCTTGGGTTGATTCTTAAATTTTTATTAGAAAATTGATTTGATCTTTTAATATAGGTTGATGACACAGACGCAATTCCGTATGTGCCAGGTCTGCACGATGCCCAACTTATGTTGTCTGTGGTGTCAACCACAGTCTTGATTAAATTGGTTTGGTGAAATAAAATTCCTTTACAATAAAATCATTTTGTCCAGTCAATCTTTATATGTTACCTGTTCCGACATATCACCTTCGCTCGAAAAGTTTACATACTGGCAACGTTTTTTCGTTATTCGATTTGTTTCTAATCGTCTGTTTGATTGTGACCAGCTCATAGCTCTGGGTGACTTAAATATCCCAGAACTCTTGTGGTCTAATGTTAATAATTCACCGTCTTTTGTTACTTAACACGCATCATGATTTTCCCGTGGGCATTTTTGACATGCCACTTGCTTTCCAGAATTGTGCCCCTTTCTAATCCAGAGGATCCGGAGATGTATCTTTTCCTCTTTTGCTTACGTTTGAAAACTCATATGCGAACACTGATCAGGCGATGGCCGATCTCTTTGCACAGTTTTTTTAAGCAACGTATTCACCTAGCACCATTGCAGCTCAGCCTTAAACGGATAATATCCAATCAGCCAGCCTTATATTCTGCCCATCTTTTGATAATAGTGGTGTGTTATCGGATCTTCTTAAGGATAAGCACGTGTATTCACTAGGCCCCGATGGAGTACCAGGCTGTTTTCTGAAGAACGAGGCACTGTGCTAACCGCTCCTCAAACTCTTTAATCTATCGCTGGACACTTCGATCTTTCCCCTTATGTGGAAGGAATCTTACATTATTCCTCTGCATAAAAAAGGGAAAATATCCGACGCTGCCAATTATAGAGGAATATTTAAATACCTCAAGGAAGCCATCTTGGACCATTACTTTTTACATTATTCATTAACGATTTTCTTAAATCATTCATTTGTACTTATGTACGCTGATGACGTTAAGCTTTGCCTTCAGTATAGAGTCACACTAGTGAATCTAGACTTCAATCCGATTTGAATAAATTTCAAAATTGGTGTTTAACAAATAACGTAAAGCTTAATGTCAGTTTACACCAAGATCTTATAGATCTTATTGATCTTATAGATCTAAACGAACACACATGAAACCGTGTATGTAAGTGTGTGAGCACGCATACATATAAAGATCAGTTTAACCGCGGAAGAACCTTCTTGATGATGCGCTTCTCTGCGACTGAACTACCAAGAAAGTTCAATGAGATTATTAGCGTAAAAATGAGCGTAAGAAAAAATTTTTGGGTCCATTTTCGTTGTATGAAATGAGAAGTCAATATGTTGTATGGTTGGTGGTATTATGTTTGGATTAAAATGGTCTCTACCATATCTTATAAGCATTCTTTACGGATAACCTAAAACCTGTTATCTTTGCAACACTCTTCCTCGTGCTACTTACTACCCTTCCTATCTCGGATCTATCCCCGCGATTCCCTACGTATGCGGCATCGCTCCTCGGTCTGTTGGGCGGAAAGTGAACTGTTCGTATTCAGCGGGAACCGCGCGAAATTTTATAAAAACTTCGATCAAAAAAAAAAAACGCATTAATTTGGTCAAATGCGCACATATAGTTTTTGAATAATCCACCAACATCGATGCAACAAAAAAAAGCAGGCAGTGCTGAAAATAAGCTGGTTGAAATAAGCTGCTGTAGTGATGCAAGTTGGTCGGAAAACCTAGAGGTCGTCGAGGTTACATACATCAGAATAAAAAAATCATCATCACTTAACATCGGAATAAAAAAAGTCATCGGAAAACATCGCTAAAAAAAAACAATTTTCGGTGCATCACTGAATTTTTAAATAAATTTAAAAAATGCTTCATTCAACTACTTTATTTTTATATACCAACTTCAAACAAGCTTCAGTAATAATTATATTTATTATTTTTTACATATGTAATGAAAAAACTGGTTATATTTGGCCAAAATATCTTATGTACAACATTTCATAAGGATCGGCCGCTATATCCTATAGCTGTCATAGAACGATCGGAATTGGCATAACTTTGTTTTTTTTTAAGTTAGAAAGATGGGACGTGGTACAGATTCTATTGGACAAAATAATCTGATTTGCGTATTTCATAAGGATCGGGCGTTCCGACTTATATACTGCCTGCAAAACAAAAGAAGGATGTGTGCCAAGTTTCAACACGATAGCTTTTGAACTGAGAGGCTAGTTTTCGTAGAAACAGACAGACGGACAGACGAACATGCCTATATCGACGCAGGATGTGATCCTGATCAAGAATATATATACTTTATAGGGTCGGAGATGTCTCCTTCACTGCGTTGCACACTTTTGACCAAAATTATAATACTCTCTGCAAGGGTATACAAATCAGCATTTAAATTATTTTAATACTTTCTTCGTTCGTCAGATTGTATACAGCTTCATATTTTGATTAGGTGCTGGTTAAAATAAAATTCGAACCACTGTATGTATGATTGTGTGAATAAAGAAAATTAAGGAAGATACTGTTGACTGTTGATGTTGATATTTGGCTGTAGATTACATCTGTCTTACGACCTTTTTTTTCAGGGATGGCTTTAAAGGTTTCTAATTTCTTTTCTACTTTAAAATACTTGGTCTTGGTTTAATGGGTATACTTTTGACTAATTTGTAACATACACGGCTTTAATAGCATATTTTCACATCGTAAAACATTGCATACCATTGTGTTATGGTTCTACGAAAATCTGTGTATCTGGCGGGTAATTCGGGTTGACAATTTCTTGGAACATTCAAATGGGAATGCATACAGACTTAAAACATTTTTTTAAAATCATTAATTCTCTGCAAATTGAAAACACGCGAGGTGACTTAATGAAAAACTTGTTTTTGGGACCGTCAAAATAATAACACTGAATTAATGTTGGGAATCATTTAAACGTGGTAGCCAGACAAAGATCTCCACGAATAACATTACCTGCTCCATTATCTTAGGCTATAAGAAGTGCAGCTGTACGATTTTGCACATAGGCTTGTAACGTATCCGCTTACGTTTCTATCAAAGTTCTATAAAAAAAATGGCATATTTATGTTGTTTAAATTTTAAACAAGAATGGAAAGCTAACTTTGGGCGGAGCCGAAGTTGATATACCCTTGCAATTAAGGTTGTTCCATTTCCGATCGTTCAGTTATATGGTGTCTATAGGATATAGTCGGCCGATTCTTATGAAATTTGACAGATCGGATTATATTGCCCAAAATGGAATCCTTAGAAAGTCCCATCATTCTACCTTAAAAAACACCAAAGCAATGCCAATTCCGATCGTTCAGTTATATGGCAGCTGTAGGATAAAGTCGGCTGATCCTTATGAAATTCGGCAAATCGGATTATTTTGCCCAAAATAGTATAATCTGTACCAAATCGTAACTTAAAAAACACCAAAGTTATGCCAATTCCGATTACACAGGCCAACAGCAAAAAATCTCCACGCATAATTTCACCTGCTCCATAACCTTTAAGCTCCCCTGAACCAAAGTCCAGAACAAACATAGGTTCTATCACCCACAGTTTCCGCGGTACACCTAAAAGAAGAAATTGATCAAATTTTACCTTATATTGAATTATGTAGGCCGTGATATGGCGATGAGCATCATTGTTTCTAGTACATTTTTTTCATTTTTTTTTTTGTGTGTGTCATCATTTTTGATATGTGTGTGTACCGACGAAAATGTATAAATGGTATCTAGCAGTTACCATATCTTTGGAATACTCATCCAAAGTTGAAATCTCAGATTTTCTACATTAATTTTTGGTGTTCTATGATTTTTCCCCAAACATTTTTCTATGGAAGATTTTTGTTTTCTTATTGAAATCAATAGATCATACCATGTTTTAATTTTGGATTTAAGGAAACACTCGAATTAATTTTTTTTAATTTATTATAGGTGGTTAAACAATATTTTCTTCAATTAAATTGGAATTTTTAATCTCATATTTTCAAAAAGTCATTGCTAACTAAAACTGTTTCTTTGTTTAAAACGTGTCTATTGCAGGTTCAGTTTGTTTATTAAAGCTTTACAGAAGTTGTAGATAGCCATGACTTTTTGAAAATATGAGATTAAAAACTCCTTCACTGCATTGCACACTTTTGACCAAAATTATACCAGGTGTGTTAGTTGAAGTTTGCCGGTTTCACTCAGAGATGTCGCTGGCGATATGTATACATTGGAATAATTTCTCATCGATGTCATATTTTTCTTTGGACATTAAGCTTTGTAAATACAGAAGTTACATTCATCCAAAGTGATAGTGTCACAGTTGTTCATGTCAGTGAATATGTCCAGTTTTGTTCCAAATAAATCGCATTTGCGGCATTCGTTGCTTCTTTTATTTCATCAGAAGAAAAAAGCAGTTGAAGCTCATCGGTTGCTTGTAGATACTTATGGTGAATATGCTCCAGCGATTAGAACATGTGAGACGTGGTTTCGTCAATTCAAAAGTGGAGATTTCGATTGAACAGACAATGAACATCCTGGTGCGGCGAAAAAGTTCGAAGACGAGGAATTGCAGGCGTTAGTGGATGAAGACCCAACCCAAACCTGGTGAAACAGTTAATAAGGATCGCTACCGACAACAAATTATCAATTTGAATAATGCGTTGATCGAAAAACGGCCGGAATGGGCCCGAAGACGTGGCAAAGTTATCTTACAACATGACAACGCGCCGTCTCATACCGCTAAACTGGTGAAGGACACATTGAAAGAACTTGATTGGGAAATATTATCGCACCCGCCGTACTCTCCAGACCTCGCCCCGTCCGACTACCACCTTTTTGCATCGATGGGACACTCACTGGCAGAGCAGCGCTTCGCCAACTTTGAAGAAGTCGAAAAATGGCTCGTCGAATGGTTTGCCTCAAAAGAAAAAAAGTTTTTTTGGAGTGGTATCCATAATTTGCCTGAAAGATGGGCGAAATGTGTAGAATCCAATGGTCAATACTTTGAATAAAAAATTTTTCACATTCCCTTGAGAATTAAGTGTTTTCTTTATCGAAAAAACCGGCAAACTTCAACTAACACACCTGGTAATACCCTCTGCAAGGGTATAAAAAGATTGCTTGATTTTCTGTTTTTTTTCTAATTTTTAATGGTTTGGAGGAGTGATCGCGGAAAAGTCATAGTGTTAATTTGGACCTATATACCTGGTCTGTGGAGATATGCACTTGTAGCCCGCAATCATGAATTGAGTGATATTTATGAGCGAAAAAATAAAAATCGCAAATGATAATTATTTTTCGCTCAGAGAATAATGATTATTTGTGATTTTTATTTTTTCGCTCAGATAATAATGAATATTTATGATTTTTACTTTTTCGGGCGGAGCCGAAGTTTATATACCCTTGCAGTTGAGTTGCAGTCCGCTAGGTGGCGCCACGCATCTGATATTATTAGATATATAGCGGATCGTATATAGAAAACTAGTCTCTCAGTTTTAAAGCTATCGAGTTGAAACTTTGCACACACCCTTCTTTCCTTTGCAGGCAGTATATAAGTCGGAACGGCCGGGATCGGTCGACTATATCCTATAGCTGCCATATAACTGATTGATCGGAAATGCCACAACTTTGGTGTTTTTTAAGTTGGTTAAGTTTTTAAGTTGAGACTTTCCACACATGTTATATTTGACCAAAATATCTTGTGTACAAAATTTCATAAGGATCGGCCGACTATATCCTATAGCTGTCATAGAACGATCGAAATTGGCATAACTTTGTTGTTTTTTAAGTTAGAAAGATGGGATTTGGTACAGATTCAATTTTGGGAAAAAAAATCTGATTTGAATTTCATAAGGATCGGCCAACTATATCCTATAGCTGTCATATAACTGATTGATCAGAAATGCTATAACTTCGTTGTTTTTCAAGTTAGAAGCATGGGAGTTTCAATGGATTCCTCTTTTGGCAAAATAATTCGATATGCCAAATTTCATAAGGATCGGCCGACTATATACGATCCGCTATATATTTAATAATATAAGATGCGTGGCGCCACCTAGCGGACTGCGACTCAACTGCAAGGGTATATCAAATTCGGCTCCGCCCGAAGTTAGCTTTCCTTTCTTGTTTTTATATGATATCAGTTGTTTTTTTTGTATATATTGAACTTCGATTATTTAAAATAGAACGCATAATATATAGAATATATATATATAGAAGTAACCTCTGGACAGGTGATTCACACAGTTAGCAATACTTTAATTGTAAGGATAAACATCAAAACTCTTTTTTTTAACTCCATAAATTTTGACATTCAAGAAGGTGGTGTTGGCACCTAGTGCCAAGACCTACTACCCTATATGCACACTTAGTAATTTGATCCAATCAATATGCAGCAGCATGTCGCAATATACAAACCCACTAACCGATTTTCTCACCTATAAATTATTAGTAATAAGCATAAAACTATATCCAACCTATTAACCCAGCACAAGTAGACAGCGCCAGAAGCAGAATCAGCATATCAGCGGGAAGAATGACCGATGCAAGCAAAAACCAGCCAGCTAAGCCGAAATGCGTGTCAGCAGACTCAGAGGTGGGTGATCCTGGCATACACATTAGTTTAGCACGTTCTTAACATTGACCTTTTAATTTAGCATCTTATATAAGAGTTGTTCTTCTGAAATAAAGATAGTTCCGAAACCAGAGTCAATCGTCTCGTTACTCAGTGTCTGAACCACGGCACTTAAAATCAACCTACTTCGAGTGATCCTGTGTAAAACGGTTCACAAGTAGGACTCTCTAAAACCATCTACTTCGCGTGGCTCCAGTGTAAACGGACCACAAGTAGAATCCGCGGCATACCAGTCTACTTCAAGTGTTGCTCCCGTGAAACGGACCACAAGTAGACCCCGCATTACCTAACCACTTCGAGTATTGCTCCCGGGAAACGGACCACGAGGAGATCCCGCGGCATACCGGTCTATTTCGAGAGCTGCTCCCGTGAAACGGACCACCAGTAGACCCCGCGTTACCTAACCTACTTTGAGTGTTGCTCCCGTGAAACGGACCGCCAGTAGGACCGGCCGATAAGGAATCAGCCGAACCACCATACCACCGGTACTTGAGGAAAACCACCCCAGGACTTCAAGCACATCAACTCCAGCCTGATCACAGCAAGCGTCTGGCCAACCCGAGCAGTCCCTTGCAGAATCCAGGTGAATTTAGTCAAGACTATTTACGGTCTTTGACTACGACTCCGGGACCTACCGTTACTCCCGTGAGTTCAAGTTTGACGTAGTTGCCGCATAACGCTCTACGGACGAACATTTGGTGACCCCGACGCGATCCTTGGCTAAAGAATCACACCCTGAACACAAGCCACTCGGCAGTTCATCTCAAAAAAAAAAAAAAAAACCTACACCGCAACCATGGGATCACAATCAGGCCCTGTAACCCAGATGCTCATTGATGAGCAAATTGATACCAACAAAGCCATCCAAAGGCTAATAAAAAATTTCACGAAGGACTCCGCAGAGCGAAGGCTCAAGGACGGATACGTCGAGGAGAGACTAAAACAGCTCACTCACTCATGGACCCAATTTAAAAAGAACGACGCCAAGCTCCCTGAGTTGGCGCTAAACCCGGAAAATTATTATTTCATAAAGGCAAAGGCGCTAGAAGAACTGGTGAAGAAATATGAAGCCATATTTTATGAAAATCTTGAGCCAAAGGCACAAGCACAAGGAACCGAGGGAAAACACCCTCACGTAACCTCATTAAAACGCAGACACGAAGGACGGTTAGATAATATGGAAGACTTTCTGTGCAATCGCACCGAAGGACGGGAAGAGTCAGACAACACATGAAGGAGCTGTGGAAGGAAATCGTCACGGGATACCATGATCTCATCGACATGGAACCAGCCATAAAAAATGATGGATCCACCGATGACAGATTTCAGGTGGTACGAGCAGAATACTTTTCGTTTCTGAGCGAAGGATCGCAATCGACTTTAGCATCAATACAAAAACCCGCGATCGCACCTCCGTTTGTAATACCACCAGTAGAAATTCCAAAGTTTGACGGAGACTACCGAAATTGGCTACGATTCTACGAAATTTTTACGGAATGCATCCACGATCAAGACTACAGCGATGCAGTAAAATTCCGTCATTTGGAGAATCATGTAACAGGTGAAGCACAAAACCTAATCGCAACATCAATTGGCGGACAGACCAGTTACCAGAATGCATGGCAACGACTAAAGAATCGATACCAAAATGAACGGCTGTTGATTAAATTCGCGATCCAAGAGCTTTTCGGACACCCAGAACAAATGGATCAGCGGACCAGCTGCGCAGCCTACATGATACCGTGCTTCGAACAATCGCCCCTCTCAACGCACTCAAAGTGCCAACAGACAACTGGGACCCAATCTTGATACACATCATTGAGGAAAGATTGGATCCACACACGCTGTCATCTCTAGAACTAGCCATCACCGATCCAACCAATCGACAATCTCTGAAGGAGATGTTAGAAAACCTTGAGCGTCAGGCAACCAGTCAAGTAACAATGCAGAAAAATATGTCGACCGCTCCACTTCGATCCAGTTCACCACGATTGGTGTGTTCAGCCACAGCCCTGCTTATAGATAAGCCCACCGTTCTGGTACCAACCGCCCAAGTGGCATTACATGGACCAGCCGGACCCCCTCAGCAATGCCGCACGCTCCTAGATTCTGGATCACAGATTAATATAATCACCAGAAGGATGGCTGACACACTTGGACTACACTTGGAGCCATCAACCCTGAACATCGCTGCATTGGGAGGAACAACTAAAAGATCACGAAAAAGGGCTGTGGTGACCCTATCATCATTAACCACTGACTTCGAAGATCAAATCAACGTCGTGGTACTACTAGAAATAATGCCCAATCAACCATCCCACCCTATACAAGCGCCAAGAAATATCTCACCTCAGTTGCGCTTAGCCGATCCTGAATTTACGCAGCCCCAAAATATTGATCTGTTGTTGGGCGCCGAAATCATCTCCCACCTTATGAGGCCACAATAGGCATATTTGGGAGAAGGACAGCCACTACTAAAAAATACCGCGCTTGGATGGATTGTGATGGGGCCAGTGCGACCGAAATCAGCTCCTAATATCAAGGCAGAACAAGTCGTCGGTAATACGGCGGCTTGGACACTGGAAACTAACGAGCCACTAAAGGGTATCGGTGAAATCGTATCGGAACAAGGTTTGATTGCATGCATCGGCAAGGAGTAAATAGTAAATTCTGGAAGATTACATAGTACCCCACTCATGGCGGATCAACGAGGAGAGCCGCAAACGGATCCTGAACCACAAGCCCAAGGTTGTCAACTCACAACTGAGGAGCACAGAGGACAAGGGCCAGTAAACAAGGGAAGTCAGGAAGTTAAAGTCACCTTATATTATTACACGGTGCGACAGCGAAAAAACACTTGTGAAACGAGATAGTGTAGGTTGTTAATCTGGTCGAAGAGACCTCAAAAATATTTTTTTTATATTTTTGGAACCCTCCAATTTTTATTTATTTAAAAAAAAACCGTTTTTCGGGACTTTTTTGCGCTTAAAAATTCCTGAACGAATTTTTTTCAACCGATTTCAAAATTTTCGGTGTTTTTCAATAGTTAAATGTTGTAGCTTTTGAAAAAAAAATATATCTTCGATTTTGTTGAACAAAAAGGACAATACTTTTACACCTGAAACTGAAGTTTTCGACTTTTATTCGTGTTTTTTCGGATTTTGATGCCAGTTTTTCGGTACAACTTACAAAAATTCGGCCATTTTTGATACATATCAATGGTGCCTCATTCATTCTGAATAAAACGAGACAAATTTCATCAAAAAATTATGAAAATTGGTGAAGTTATAACGCTTTTCCCAAAAAAAGTCAACTCAACCTAGCGAGCGCTTCGAAAGAACAATGTGTATAAAAATAAGAGTATATTGCTTTCTTCTGACAAAAATTCTGTCATTTATGCCACATATTAATATTGTCTCATTAATACTGAATAAAACGAGACAAATTTCATCAAAAAATAATGAAAATTGGTGATGTTATAACGCTTTTCCCAAAAAAAGTCAATAAAACCATGGGAGCACTATAAGAAGAAGAGCATATTCCTGACTTATACACACAAGTACTCCGGAGCGCACGCAAGGTTGAATTGACTTTTTTTGGGAAAAGCGTTATAACTTCACCAATTTTCATAATTTTTTGATGAAATTTGTCTCGTTTTATTCAGAATGAATGAGGCAACATTGATATGTATCAAAAATGGCCGAATTTTTGTAAGTTGTACCGAAAAACTGGCATCAAAATCCGAAAAACACGAATAAAAGTCGAAAACTTCAGTTTCAGGTGTAAAAGTTTTGTCCTTTTTGTTCAACAAAATCGAAGATATATTTTTTTTTCAAAAGCTACAACATTTAACTATTGAAAAACACCGAAAATTTTGAAATCGGTTGAAAAAAACTCGTTCAGGAATTTTTAAGCGCAAAAAAGTCCCGAAAAAACGGTTTTTTTTTAAATAAATAAAAATTGGAGGGTTCCAAAAATATAAAAAAAATATTTTTGAGGTCTCTTCGACCAGATTAACAACCTACACTATCTCGTTTCACAAGTGTATTTCGTTTTTTTTTTTTTGTCGCACAGTGTTATTATTATATTATTCTAAAGGATGTAGGAAGGAGACACATCACCCGGCATGGGTAACAGGCATCTTCAAAAGGGAGCTAGAAGCAAGGCCAAGAAAGGACCAAGAGTCCTGTATGCGCACTGAACAACCAGGACAAACGCCTAATACTACATTGGATGTCCAAGGAGGGCGCGCAACAAGGCGAAGGAGACAACAGGCCGGATATAATTATCGGTGGTATCTTATCAATAATTAAAAACCTTTCCAAAGACGTAAAGAATTTTTCCATAGCTTCAGTGGCTCTGAAGTTTTACGTATTTTTAATTTACAAAGGTTTTGGAATTTGGTTAGTTTAAAAATTTTAATTAAAAATTTGCCCAAAAATGTATTTAGAATCCAAAATTGTTTCGTAGTTGTGGGAAACCAAATTGTTTTAACTAATTAACAGCTGAGAGGCCTATCCTTATGAGAGTTTCACTATATAATAAAATATAAAAAACAAGAAAGGAAAGCTAACTTCGGGCGGAGCCGAAGTTTATATACCCTTGCAGTTGAGTCGCAGTCCGCTAGGTGGCGCCACGCATCTTATATTATTAGATATATAGCGGATTGTATATAGTTGGCCGATCCTTATGAAATTTGGCATATCGAATTATTTTGCCAAAAGAGGAATCCATTGAAACTCCCATCCTTCTAACTTTAAAAACAACGTTAACTTGAACAACAACAAAGTTATATAATTTTCGATCAATAAGTTATATGACATCTATACAGCTATAGTCGGCCGATCCTTATGAAATTTTGTACATAAGATACTTTGGTCAAATATAACATGTGTGGAAAATCCCAACCCTCCAACTTAAAAAACACCGATGTTATGGCATTTTCGATGGATCACTTATATGGTAGCTAAAGGATATAGTCGGCCGATCGTTATCAAAATTTGTCATATCAGACAATTTTTCAGTCCCATCAGTCCCATCCTTCTAACTTATAAAAAAAAACAAAGTTATGGCATATCCGATCAATCATATAATAAACATGTATTATATCTAAACTAAATGCGCAAAGATAAAAAATTAAAAAAAAAACGTTTTACATTTTTTCCAGTTAAACCAATTGTTGAATGTAAAAATTTATTTTGGGTGTGCGATATAAAATAATAAATATTAGAAAAGTATTGGCGGAGTTGGTTTGCCTGGTTTATTTTTAGCTTTTAATCCATGATTTGGCCCAAAAACGGTGCTGGCTGTAATTTAAGTAAAGCAGTGTTTTATTTATATGCATTATATGTTCAGTGGGGGCATATGCATTAAACTTTTTAAGCCCTTTTTTTATTTGGATTTTATTTTTAAATAAATAAACTAAAAGCTGAAAAGATATACTCCATATTTTTTAGGGTATTGACCAAATATATGCAGACTCCAAAAAGCAAAGTTGCCAATCAAATACAAATTCACAGAAGGCTGCACAAAATGGGTAGCTGCACTTACAGGACTATATCTTGAGTTAACGAATTTTGCCAGATATGAGCGATTTATCAAAAGTTGCGTCATCTCAAAATCTATCTCCACGTGCAATATAAAAAGGATCAAATTAGCAAATTTTGAAAAATAATTTTTTTTCTTTAAAAAAAAGTATATTTTCAGTGTATTTTTTTTTATGTACTATATAGACGTTTGGTCTCAAAGAAAGTGAAATAGATATTTAAACAAGAAAGGAAAGCTAACTTCGGGCGGAGCCGAAGTTGATATACCCTTGCAGTTCAGTCGCAGTCCGCTAGGTGGTGACACGCATCACTGTGGACGTTACTTTTAAATCGAAATCTTATACATTTTTGTGGTATTGTGTACCGACCACTATTTTAGAGCAATGTGATCTCAAAATAACTGAATGGAGTTGCATGTTTCACGCTTTCACATTACTTTTTACTTAAAACACGATGCTTACGCAATGAAGAGCCAAATCCATCAGAATCCATCTTGTTTTTCTGTGAACTGTAAAGACTTGTACTGTGCAAAACATCAATTCGGTAACCAAAAGTATAAGGTTATTATGTCTTATCATGTCATGACGGCTTGATGAATAAAGCCCGTCCAGTAGAACATCCGCACAAGTTCTATTTAAATTTATTTAATGACAAGGTCAAGACACTAACACTTGGCCAAAATAGGCTTCATTGCCGTGAATCTAGAAAAGCACCAAGTGCAGGGGAAATAACCGGTAAAAGTTGGCTGCTGCCTTGTCTGGAACTGCCGACTAGCATTATTCACATCGCAAGTTAGGTCGGGCTATAAGTCACAAAGCAATTACATTGAATTGCTTTCCACAAGTTTCAGTCGGAGATGGAGCCTCAATCGTGATTTCCATCTTTAGATCCACAAATCCGAAATAAATGGACCTTGTGCAACGCCGGTAATGGAGAACAGCCTGCCTACTTCTACTTTTAAAGAATCGAGTAGCGGGAAAAGAATAGGCGCTAGTAAAAACAGTCCGCGTGATCAAATTTCCAATCTGGCCCATTCTATGATTTTTTTCTGGTTGGGAAATTCGTTTATAAATATTAAGGGAAAACTTTTCTTAAATTTTTCTATATATTTGCAATATCAATGTATTTGAGGTTTAGTTTTTTCCTATAGAAAATTTTGTTGTTGAAATCTATTTCGCGGTAACGTTTTCACTGAAAACTAATGTTTTTATTAAGATCATTGTCTAACGAAGCTTTAGAAACTTTTAAACTTTATTTTATTCCATTAAAACGTATAAGCTTATATGTATATATGTATATATGTACATATATATATATATATATATATATACCATCGAATCCATTTTTAATAAAAAAAAAAATCCATTTTAATAAAAATGTTGGAAAAAGCCATCTTTAAAAATAGCAAGGTTGTGCCATTTCCGATCGTTCAGTTATGGTAGTTATAGGATATAACCGGCCGATCCTAATGATAAATTTAAATTCGGCAAATTGGATTACTTTGCCCAGAATGGAATCTGTACCAAGTCCCATCTTTCTAACTTAAGAAAACCAAAGTTATGCCAATCTTTTTGACTTAAAAAACACCAAAGTTTTGGCATTTCCGATCAATCAGTTATATGGCAGCTATAGGATGGGATGAGACTACCTGCAAGACAAAGAAGGATGTGTGCAAAGTTTCAACTCGATAGCTCTAAAACTGAGAGACTAGTTTGCGTAGGAACCGAAAGACAGACGGACATGCTTATATCGACTCAGGAAACCTCCTGAGTGATATTTAAATTAAATTTAAAAAAAATTTTGGTCTCACAAAACACAAACCAACTACATCTTATTTTAATTAATTAATTTATTCGCATAAACTTCCAAAAAGCAAAAGCTGTTTTTGAATTTTCAAAAGAGGCGTATTTTGCCGGCAAATGGAAAATACATTTTTATTTTGACCCGTAACTCACAAAGTAATGGATTCACTAAGTATTTTATTATCATTAACAGTAGATATTACTCAAATAAAAATTTTATGTCAACTAATTTTTTTCCCAAAAAAATAATATTTTTCGAAAATAACAGACCCAAAAAGGTACAAAACGATCTTTGCCGATGACTTCACAGTCATCTTCAATTCCAGCTGTCACAGAGAAGATTCTAATGGAATAAATGAGTATCTTGTTACTATTCTTGTTACTACAGCTTAGTTCAAAGGTGGAATTTGAAAATCAATCCTCTTTTCACACTATGACGTACATAATTAATACCACTCAAATGCCGCAAGAGGGAGTTACATTAGAGCAGACAAAGGAAGCGAAATATCTTGGCATTACTGGACAAGCTTTTGGGTCACATACAAAAACTGTAATCTAAGGATCTAGTAACTGCATTGGCTATAAATAGAAAAAGCTCCTTGACATTTAAGTGAAAAGGGCTTTATGTGGCTTTAAAGGGCTCATATGGTATACAAATTAGGGGGATCGCAGCCAAGTCTAATTGTAAACGCATAGAGGTTTGCAGAATCGATTACATTCTTCATAAGCACTTAAAGCTGGATAGTGTGAAAGAAAAAATTGGTAGGCACACAAGCCAATAAAGCGACAAATCTAGAAACATCGCAGCCTACTTGCTAGAAAATTAATTCCATCTTAGGCGTCTTAAGCGAATAAGTTTTTCCAAAACAATTTAATAAGTAGACCAAAGTTTTGGATATTATAAGAACGTAATCAACATGATTGTATTTTGGTTTGGATTGATTTAACAGTTTCCTTACATGTGGTACTTGTTTGTTGTTCAGTTTCTTCACTCAATAAATGAAAGAAAACAAAAACAAGAAAGGAAAGCTAACTTTGGGCGGAGCCGAAGTTTATATACCCTTGCAGTCGGCAAGCAGTCGTATATAGTCGGCAGTCGTATATAGTCGGCCGATCCTTATGAAATTTGGCATACCGAAGTATTTTGCCAAAAGAGCCAAAGAATCCATTGAAACTCCCATCCTTCTAACTTGAAAAACAACGAAGTTATAGCATTTCCGATCAATCATATGATAGCTATAGAATATAGACGGCCGCTCCTTATGAAATTTGGCAGATCATATAAGTTGGCAAATTAGAATGCACAGAAAGTCCCATCCTTCTAACTTGAAAAACAACGAAGTTATGCCAATTTCGATCGTTTTGTAACAGCTATAGGATATAGTCGACCGATCCCAGCCGTTCCGACTTATATACTGCCTGAAAAGGAAAAAAGGGTGTGTGCAAAGTTTCAACTCGATAGCTTTAACACTGAGAGACTAGTTGGCGTAGAAACAGACAGACGGACATGCTCATATCGACTCAGGAGGTGATCCTGATCAAGAATATATATTCTTTATAGGGTCGGAGATGTCTCCTTCACTGCGTTGTACACTTTTGACCAAAATTATAATACCCTCTGCAAGGGTATAAAAACAAGAAAGGAAAGCTAACTTCAAGCGAAGCCGAAGTTGATATACCCTTGGAGTTATAATATAGTTGTCCGATCCTTATGAGAATTTCACTATCAACAAAATTTCTAATAAAAATGTTGGAATCAGCCCCAAGCATCTTTAAAAATAGAAAGGTTGTGCCATTTCCGATCGTTCAGCTATATGGCAGGTATAGGATATAGTTGGCCGATTCTTATGAAACATAAAAATAGATTGCTCAAAACGGAAACCGTAGATAGTCCCATTATTCTAGCTTCAAAAACAACAAGTCAAGCCAATTATCCTAATAAAATTTTGCAAATCGGATAAGATTGCCCAAAATGCAATCTTTACTAATTCCATCCTTCTAACTTATAAAAAACAAGAAAGGAAAGCTAACTTCGGGCGGAGCCGAAGTTTATATACCCTTGCAGTTCAGTCGCAGTCCGATAGGTGGCGCCACGCATCTATATTATTAGATATACAGCGGATCGTATATAGTCGGCCGATCCTTATGAAATTTGGCATATCGAATTATTTTGACCAAAGAAGCATACATTGAAAATCCCATCCTTCTAACTTGAAAAACAACGAAGTTATGCCATTTCCGATCAATCAGTTATATGGCAGCTATAGGATATAGTCGACCGATCTTTATGAAATTTGGCAGATCGTATAAGTTGGACCAAATAAGAATCCATAGAAAGTCCCAACCTTCTAACTTGAAAAACAACGAAGTTATGCCATTTCCGATCAATCAGTTATATGGCAGCTATAGGATATAGTCGACCGATCCCGGCCGTTCCGACTTATGTACTACCTGCAAAGGAAAGAAGGGTGTGTGCAAAGTTTCAACTCGATAGCTTTAAAACTGAGAGACTAGTTTGCGTAGAAACAGACAGACAGACGGACAGACAGACAGACGGACAGACAGACAGACAGACAGACGGACAGACGGACAGACGGACAGACGGACAGACGGACATGCTTATATCGACTCAGGAGGTGATCCTGATCAAGAATATATATACTTTATAGGGTCGGAGATGTCTCCTTCACTGCGTTGCACACTTTTGACCAAAATTATAATACCCTCTGCAAGGGTATAAAAAAAAAAATGTATGGCATATCCGATCAATCATATAATAAACATGTATTATATCTAAACTAAATGCGCAAAGATAAAAAATAAAAAAAAAAACGTTTTTCCATTTTTTCCAGTTAAACCAATTGTTGAATGTAACAATTTATTTTGGGTGTGCGATATAAAATAAGAAATATTAGAAAAGTATTAGCGGAGTTGGTTTGCCTGGTTTTTTCTTTAGCTTTTAATCCATGATTTGGCCCAAAAACGATGCTTGCTGTAATTTAAGTAAAGCAGTGTTTTATTTATATGCATTATATGTTCAGTGGGGGCATATGCATATAAAGCTTTTTACTCGTAAAATTGTGCATTTGTGAGTCTTCTCATTAAGACATGAGACACTGAAACACAAAGCAGAATTACATCAAAATTTGCCCTAAAGCAACAAAGTTCGAGGTTGGCCGAGTGGAGAGCGTCGTGGTTCCTAACACGTAGGGCTTGAGTTCGAGTCCTAGTTGAGCCAATGTTTATGATTAACTTTTTAAGCCCTTTTTTTTTGGATTTTATTTTTAAGTAAATAAACTAAAAGCTGAAAAGATAGATATACTCCATATTTTTTAGGGTATTGACCAAATATATGCAGACTCCAAGCAAAGTTGCCAATCAAATACACACACACATGTATAAGTAAATGCAAGCTTCACAGAAGGCTGCACAAAATGGGTAGCTGCACTTACAGGACTATATCTTGAGTTAACGAATTTTGCCAGATATGAGCGATTTATCAAAAGTTGCGTCATCTCAAAATCTATCTCCACGTGCAATATAAAAAGGATCAAATTAGCAAATTTTGAAAAATAATTTTTTTTTTTTTTTAAAAAAGTATATTTTCAGTGTATTTTTTTTTTATGTACTATATAGACGTTTGGTCTCAAAGAAAGTGAAATAGATATTTAAAAAACCCTTTCAACGGTGTAAAGCTCTTTTTAATATCTTTCTTCATTATAATGTTGGGCCAAGCAGCCACCCAAAAATGCATTTAAAAATAATCATAAAATGCTTAGCTGCAGCTGTTGTTATCAGCATATATTCTTCTCTGTTTTGTCTCCAAGTTTCGCATGCGCTTTATTGTTATTTGTAGCGTATGAACTTTGGGAGCTTTGGTGGAGCTTCTGCGCAAGCTCTTAGTTTATGCACTTGTTATTCGGATCAGCGGCGGAATTTGACCCATAATAAATTGAATATAAAAATTGAGCCTCGTCTCGTCAATTCGGCCGCTATCAAAACGCTGATAGCTCAACATATAAAGTTATGAATTTTTTAATTAACAAAGTTTTTTTAATTTTTTGACGTAAGCTTAAGGTATTTCAAAAAGTTGTAGAACAATAGTTGCTCATATGATAGTAACAAACATTTTCCAATTTTTTTCAGGATTTTTAAGATAAAAATAGTGCAAACAGACAAACCGACAAACCGACAACTGGCTTCATTTTGAAGAAGAAGAAAAAATCGAATTTTTCGAATAACTTCTGAATGAAATGTCGGATCGGGTCGATTGAGGTACCAATTTTTTATTTAGCTCTAGAATGCGAATATACAAAAATATTCTATCTGGGGACTAAAATGTGTCCACCAGCCCCACTTTAGTGATTAAAAATTTTTTTACTTTCACCCTAATTTCTCCCAAACCAAATAACTTTTGGAATATGTTTCGACAAAAATTATCTAATTGAAACAATACCTTTCGATTGGTATATAGTTCATTTAGATCGGTTGCCCACAGAAAATTTTCAATTCTTCGGCTATATATAGAGTTTCCTCGCGCACGCCAAGGCATGCTGGTCGTCACCTCGTGGACTTCCGTCCACAGTGATGCGTGTCACCACCTAGCGGACTGCGACTCAACTGCAAGGGTATATAAACTTCGGCTCCGCCCGAAATTAGCTTTCGTTTCTTGTTTTGAAATAGTGTCAGAGTTAAATCAAGGAAAAGGCGCAGTAAGTTATTATTTTTGCTTATCACAGCCGTTCAATCATTCGAAACATTCAATTTCTGGCACACGCATGTGAAATACATATTTGCCATTTTATAACTCTTGGGAATTTTATGTGTCAAACATTGGGTGATCGGCAACTAACCCATTTCCACCTTTTTTTGTTTACAGATTTAAATTAAAATAGCACCTCAACCAAAAAATGTGTATAAAATCTGCTCATGGTTACTAAATAATATTGTAAGTAATATCGCTATTGAAATTTTTATAGTCATATGGTTTATAGTATAGAAGTCATTACTTTTGACATTTTAAACTCGAACACATCCTTTGTTGTTTGAAGAAGTGTTATAGTTTTGCAAAATTATTGGAACCGACAAATAGAAAATTTTTTAGGAGTCGATTTGTATACCCTTGCAGAATGTATTATTATTTTGAAATGCAATGAAGGAGACATCTCCGACCCTATAAACTATATATATTTTCGATCAGGATCACCTTCTGAGTCGATATAAGCATATCCGTCTGTCTGTCTCTAAGTTTTAAAGCTATCGAGTTTAAATTTTGCACATATTCTTTTTTTGCTTACAGGCAGTAAATAAGTCGAAACAGCTGGTATCGGTCGACTTTATCCTATAGCTTCAATATAACAGATTGATCGGAAATGCCATAACTTTGGTGTTTATTAAGTTAGAGGGTTGGGAATTTCCACACATGTTATATTTGGTTGTCACATTTCAAAATATCTTATGTACAAAATTTCATAAGGATCGGGCAACTTTATCCTATGGCTGTCATTAAACGATTGGAATTGGCATAACTATATCTATATATCCTATATAACTATATAACTATATCTTTAGAACCTGTATAACAATACCTAAATATCCTATATAACTATATCTATATGTCCTATATATATATATATAAATATATAACTACATCTATACATCCTACATAACTGTATCTATATATCCTTTAACTGCCATATAACTAAACTATCGGACATGACACAACCTTGCTATTTTTAAAAAAGCTTGGGGTTGTTTCCAACATATGAATTGAAAATTGGTGAAATTCTCATAAGGACTATCTTATGTATATATAATAATATAAGCTTCTACGTAACTGCAAAGGTATATCAACTTCGGGTCCGCCCGAAGTAAGCTTTCCTTTCTTGTTTTAATTCAAAGATTTTTTAATTAGAAAACAAAAAACAAAAAAGGAAAGATAACTTCGAGCGGTGCTCTAAAAATTAAAAAAAATGAAATATTTGAATGCTACTTTTTATTATTAACAAGAAAGGAAAGCTAACTTCGGGCGGAGCCGAAGTTTATATACCCTTGCAGTTCAGTCGCAGTCCGCTAGGTGGCGCCACGCATCTTATATTATTAGATATGTAGCGGATCGTATATAGTCGGCCGATCCTTTTGAAATTTGGCAAATCAGATTATTTTGTCGAAAAAAGAATCTGTACCAAGTCCCACCTTTCTAACTTAAACAAGAAAGGAAACCTAACTTCGGGCGGAGCCGAAGTTGATATACCCTTGCAGTTGAGTCGCAGTCCGCTAGGTGGCGCCACGCATCTTATATTATTAGATATATAGCGGATCGTATATAGTCGGCCGATCCTTATGAAATTTGGCATATCGAATTATTTTGCCAAAAGAGGAATCCATTGAAACTCCCATGCTTCTAACTTGAAAAACAACGAAGTTATAGCATTTCCGATCAATCAGTTATATGACAGCTATAGGATATAGTTGGCCGATCCTTATGAAATTCGACAAATCAGATTTTGTTTCCCAAAATTGAATCTGTACCAAATCCCATCTTTCTAACTTAAAAAACAACAAAGTTATGCCAATTTCGATCGTTCTATGACAGCTATAGGATAAAGTCGGCCGATCCTTATGAAATTTTGTACACAAGATATTTTGGTCAAATATAACATGTGTGGAAAGTCTCAACCCTCCAACTTAAAAAACACCAAAGTTATGGCATTTCCGATCAATCAGTTATATGGCAGCTATAGGATATAGTCGACCGATCCCGGCCGTTCCGACTTATATACTGCTTGCAACAGAAAGAAGGGTGTGTGCAAAGTTTCAACTCGATAGCTCTAAAACTGAGAGACTAGTTTGCGTAGAAACAGACAGACGGACAGACGGACAGACGGACATGCTCATATCGACTCAGGAGGTGATCCTGATCAAGAATATATATACTTTATAGGGTCGGGTATAAACCCCTCGTCGGGTATAAACCCCCCTTTTTATAACCCTCTGCGAGGGTATAAAAACAAAATGGCCAGAATGAACAGAACTTCTTTCAGAATCATGAGAAATTAAAATTAAACAAGAAAGGAAAGATAACTTCGGGCGGAGCCGAAGTTGATACACCCTTGCATTTAAGGGAAGGGTTCCCTTATTACGGACAAAAATAAGGAAAAGTTTGTTTGTTTTTTGTAGGACAATGAAAAGGGGTACGAATTTTTGGTTTTGATGATTATATTATATAAGTTTATTATCAAAAAATTTGAAAAAGTAAAAAAGCTTAAAAATTTCAAAATGGCGGCTGCAAGATTCACATTTCCGTGGGCCCTTGCGAGCGAAACATGGTGTCCTAACTAAAATTATGCCGCTTTTTGTAGTGGACTGAAATTAAAAATCTGGTTTTAACCAGGTTTTAGTAGACAATAATATGTGATGGCATAGCTTGCATTTAACTGTTAACCTTTTTTTTGCTCAGTTTGCGCTCAGCTTGCGAGAGAAACCGAAACAAAGCATGCCGTTTCGGTTCCTCTCTGAGAAGTAGGCTTTGTTTTGTTTTGTTTCGGTTTTCTGTTGAACGAATTCATGAACGAATCATGAAACTCTCATCTACCGAACATCGCTCAATGAGAGATTTGAGTGACACTCGCACAGAGAGACTCAGTAAAAGACCGATTGACTGAAAAAGTCAGCGCAAAAAGTCTTTTCAATAACTTGTTTTCGTTTCGCTGCACAGTGGCACATGGTACATGAAATTTGACGAAAAAACTTATTAAAATTTTAAACGTGAATTTTCCAATTTCAAACTAATATATTGATTATTTTAATTAAAAAATGAATATTTTCCTTTTAAATTCATTCATTTTGAGTTAAGCTTAACAACTAAACTTTGGACAACTCTGTTGTCCATTTTGTTAAATATAAAAAATTGATGCACCTTTTTATTAAGTTCTCGTCCCATTTACAAAGCAAATTGACAAGTTGACCCCACTAAACTTCACATACACACATACATGCACAAAAGACTTTTTGAAATGTCGAACGCAAGCAAACGGTCCTAGAATGAGCAGACCAAAACGAAAACAGAAAAAAGTGTGCTTTGACTGAGCGCGAGCAAAATTTGTATACGAGCAACTCAATCGGTTGCTCTCAGACTTTTTGCTCAAAGTCTAAGTGACAAACACTTATTTTGAGACCGCTCGAATCGGTTAACAGTTATTTGCAAGCTATGTGTGATGGAAATGAGGAACTAGAAATAAATGAAGAACTATACTGATCTAGTCAAGTTTATCATTTTATTTCATTTTATTTATCATTGGTGCAGAATTATTCGGATACCGAATTTTTGTTCTCTGATCGTGCCCTTGAAGTGGCAAGTGTTATGAGTGGCTGCATTTCTGTGTGCTGATCAGGCTGAATTACAGTCTCTACAATCGCAACATCCCTAGTAGCGGATTTTTTTTGCTTGGGCGACTCATTCAATAGCGGTACACTATTAAATTAAGTGTCAAGTGCACTTAGTTGCGTTGGGATTTTCCGAAAACCGCCTAGCAACTCTTTAAACCCAGTCTTGTTTTGTCGCCTGAAAGATCACATTTCTTCCTGAGAGAGAGGCCAATTCTTCGAGATGGGCATACAATGCTGTGAGGCCTGCACATTTCGCATGTGCAAAACTTCCACATATACAGGAAAAAAATTGAAAATCCATAACTAATATAATTTATATTTGAACAAATGAACCTTCAACCACTAGTACCATATGAAATGTTAGAGAGAGTGAATAGATTTGTGTGAGAGAGCTACAAGAGATTAACAGGTAGTAAAAAACCAGCGAAAACGCTAAATGCAGAATGTTTAGATATGACAAATATTGAGTAGAAGCCTTTCATCTTTCCAACATGTATAGGGATTTTTAAGAGTGAGGGTCGAGTCGAAAACAACCTATGAAGTGGGCGGCCGACAAAATTGAATGAAAGAGATAAATGCGCCAAAAATCATATGATTGACTAGGAGCCCTTGTAAGTACAACACTCAACCTCAGAACAATAAGGGAATTCGGGTTTGGATCATATACATCACGTAAAAAGCCACATGTGTTACACAATGTGTTATACAATTAAAACTGTGAAGCATGGTGGAGGAAGAGTCATGGTTTGGAGTTGCATTGGCTCTGCTGGATGGACCACAAAATACACATTAATATCATTGAAAAGTTACATTGAAAAGGAATTTTCAACAGAGTGCAGATCTCCTTGGAATTGGGTCATCTTTTTATTCTTACCAAGACAATGACCAGAAACACACGGCCGTTGGATGCTCTAAGACATTCCACGCGTATTAAATCTTCCACCCCAGAGTCTAGACGTGAAGCCCATGGAGCACAAATCAGTAAGAAAAAAAATTAAGGGATCGCGAAGTTTGAAGGAAATCCGATCTAAAAGCAGCTCTAGCTCTACTGGAGGCATGGAAAGAAATAGATCCAACTTACCTGAAAGCTTTATTCATACATATCCATGCTTAGACGACTTAAGGCAGTCATTCATCAAGAGATATCCCACTAAATCTAAATTTAAATTTTTGAGTGCAATCATGAGTTTTGTGGAATTTTTTCCTATTTTAAATTAAGCTAAAAAAAATTTTTATTTTTATTTATTTTATTGTTAGGAAATAATCAATTGATTACGAATTCATCATAACTTTTTTTGATGATATTTTAACAAGGGAGTAATTTTTTGAAAAATAAGTAAAAATGAACTGCTGTATCACGACTAGTAGAACACTGTATGTACATATTGTGTGGCGTTTTCTTCATTAATTGTAACTTCCTTGGGCGCATTAAAGCTAATTTCGGGCGGAGTCGTAGTTGATATACCCTTGCAGTTATGCAGATACCAGCTTATATTATTTTATATCTCGGAAAAATGTTGGAAACAGTCCCAAGCATCTTAGCAAGGATCAAAATAGCAAGGATCGTTCAGTTATACGATATAGTCGGTTAACCCTTATGAAATTTTGCATATCGGATAGGTTGCCCTAAATGGAATTTGTAGAAAGTCCCAATCAAAAAAACACTAAAGATACAACCGAAAACTATTAAAAAACGCAGACAATTTAAAAATCGGTTGAATAAAACGCATTTAGGTATTCATAAGCGCAATGAATAAAGATTTTTAGGGTGTTACAAATATTTCAAAAAACGGTTTTGTGAAATATTCGACCAGAAGAAAAGCAAGCAAACGCAAGTACCCAAGTACCCAAACAGATACAAATTTTTTCATTTTGGAAAATGCTGTAACAATCTTCTTTAATAACTTCCGAACGATTAACGATGTCTGATCAGAATGTCCATCGTGTTCTAAGACATGTGGTTCGTCACTTACATGGACTGCTGTCCACAGTGATACATCTGATAGATGTCTTCATATTCCTTTTTTTTATGGGAAAACTGTCACTTTATTCATATTTCACTTCACTATAATTTCACTTTATTCTCCTAAATCATACGAGTTTTTATTAATCCAAACCGCCATATTTTGGCAGAATACTCCATAATCCCGTGCAAAAGTCACTTTTTATCGATAATTGTTCTAAGGAATTATCTGCCACCTGGTCGTGATGAACAGTGATATTTGACACTTGCAGTAGAACCCCAGCCGTGGGAAGAAGTCGTGACGTTATAAATAATAACGATTAAATTCCGCGGAGTGTCTTACGTGCGTGTGTCTCCTACACACATGCACAAAACCAAAGTAGTGCGGCGAGTATTTGATAAAACTTCGTCATAAATAAGAACGAGTAAATTTTGGAGAACACACAGACAAATCTTAAGCCAACTCAAATCGCAGTTCCGCAGCAATATACATATGTACATACATGCGACGACAACGCATATAATCAAAGATTGACCGCGTACTCCTGAACAATCAATTAAATAAAACCTTCCTAAGATTACTTTCTTACATACGGCTATGAGCAGGGACATATGTATGTAGCTAGCGCAAGCATATACAAATACTCAAAGGGTTAAAGAAGCTATCTAACATGACCGCATAAATAGATACATTCGCGAAAACGTTCGAAAATGGCGAATTATGGTATTCTATTCATGCGAACGAGACGACAACCTAAAAAGCTGGTCATGCCCTTCGCATGTCGGTTTACAAAAGGAAGCGCAACTGGTCGACATCGACAACACCATAATGCAGAGACACAACACAATCGCGAAGCAGAGAAGAGCTTGGTAGCAGAGACGACCAAAGATCCTTTGCCGTGAAGATAACAGTTTTTAAACGAAAACTGCTCCAGCTCGTGTCGTAAGAAACTCAGTAAGCAGAAACTCAAATAACACTCTTATGTTGCAGAATCTAGAAGAAAAACACAAGAAAAGTACAACATATTAGCTCAACAGTACCACAACATTGACGCTATTCTGCACTGGGCCACCAGCAGAGCTGCCAACTTTTGACCTGTAAATTAGCTTTTTATGTCGGAAAGAAAGGAGAAAAAAAAACTACAAAAATGATTTAAAAAATCGAACAAAAAGCTAAAAACAAATGTACAAAAAAGCAAAATAATTTCAAAAAATAAAAATTTATTATATTTATGGAAAGTTTCCATCATTTGATCAATATCTGTTTCGTCTTCAATATTTCCTTCCTCATCTTTTTATGACATATCAGTGCCTACCTTCGCAATCCGTATCTGAATATTAAAATAAAAATGAATACAGTATATCTTTTGCTTAAAATAAATTAACACTTTACCTTATGCTTATTTGTCGTGCTGAGGCCTACTAACTTCCTTAATCCTGGCTAAAAACGAGTGTTTGAAAAACTGTTGTAAGTTTCATCTTATATGATTTTGCTTTTGCTTCTGAAAATGCAAAAGTCGCAGTCGAAGCAAAGGTAAAAATCAAATAGTAACCAAAATCAAAAATCAGCAGCAGCCGCCGCTTATGGATTTCTTGCTTTCTGCCTTGCTGTTGCTTTCGATCATGAGCATAAGTCAAAGCTGCTGCTTTTGTCGATTTCCAAAAATGTTCGGAGGTCCGAAAATGAAAATCAAATCATACCAAAAAATAAAAACATTAAACATAATAAAAACATAATTGATAATTTACTCATTTTTATTTTCAAAGCGTTGCAAGGTGTCAATGGCCACATCTAAAAATCTGGGATTTAACTTGCCAACAATATGCTCTCATGAAAGTCTATAGTTTTTAAGAGATTTTTTGCATATATTGCATATTGCTAAACTCTCGACTGGCTGAAAACGTGTGAGTCCAGCAGCAAAGAAGCGCGATGGCAGGTGCAGGTGACTTCCACGATGTGTATATTCTTGTTAAGAAAGCAACAGTTACCAAAATCAAAAGTAGCAAAAAGTCGAATGCGTCGACTTATTAGAGGTGGAGAAAAATAGATGGTAACATTGATTTAATCGATGTTTTCAAAACATCGGTCAAATTGATGTTTGGCCAGCCAACATCGATTTTTTCCATCTCTACGTGCGCATCAAAGAAGAAAACGTGTAAATGTAAGTAAATTGAGAAAATTGAAAAATTGTGGCAAAAAAGCAACGGCAACACTTAGAAAAAGGGAACCAGCCGGAAAACTGTGATCCCCTTGCGTATTGGAAGGTAAGACCCTATATGCTAAGACATTTGTTCTTCAAATATTAAATTAAACATCTTACTTCAGATCTCAACTGAAGAAGCTTTAAAAAAGATTTCAAAGCATTCCATTCTATGCATTCCAGCTTCGTCATGCGAGTCGGAACGTCTGTTTAGCAAGGCAGGCCAAGTTATATCAGACCGTCGTACTCGCCTTTCTCCATCAGTCGTCGACAAGCTTTTGTTTCTCAACAAAAACAAACACATAAATAAAATTGAAATTTCATAATAAAAATTATTTTTTTATTTAAAACAGCGATGTTTAATCGATTTTTTGCGCCAAAAACATCGATGTCCGTGAACATCGATGTTTCTCCACCTCTGCTGAAGTTGAATGAGATTATGAGCGTAAAAATGAGCGTAAGAATGAGAGTAAGATTCTCTCTGGGGCCTCCGGGGGCCTGTCGCAAGAAATTTTTGCGTCAATTTTCGTTGTATGAAATGAGAAGTCTATATGTTGTATGGTTAGTGGTATACATTAATCAGGCTGCAGTTTTTGTAGACTTCCAAAAATGTTCGGAAGTCGCATAAGTCGTAGAGCTGGAAAACAATCGATGTTTGGGATAGATGATTTCGATGTTATTGAAGGAAAACATCGATGTTTCATCGATATTTTCAGTTAAAACAAAAACCAAATTCATTTATTTGAGATCATTTTGTTTGGTTTTTGTTTAGGAACAGGAGCTTATCCACGATATTGGATTTTAGAGCGCATCTCCTGTCGGATACTATCTGTCCAGTTTTGCTGAACGCTCGCTCCGAAGCGCATGAAGACGCTGGTACGCAAAATAAGTTTTTCGATAAAATCGTAAAGGCTGGTTTATCCTTTGTATGCTTCTAAAATTAAGAGAAAATTATTTTTGTTATATTAACCATGGGAATAATTATATTACATTTATTATTACCTTCCAATAGTAAAGTGGATTCACTTCTTCAGCTTCATGCGCCGTTTCAAAATATTGACGCAAAATTATTATATCGTCAGCTTTGTTTGACTTCACTTTATCCTCTAGCTTTTGGCTCATAAAGGAAAAGCGTTTGGGTTGTGGTGGTGTTGGCTGTGGTCGTGGTGTTGTTTTTTAGCCTGCTTAGCATTTGATGGCTGCCCAATGCACAGATACAATTAAAAACTAGAAAGGAAAGCTAACTTCGGGCGGAGCCGAAGTTGATATACCCTTGCAGCTGTGCCATTTCCGATCGTTCAGTTATATGGCGGCTATTGGATATAGTTGGCCGATCCCTATGAAATTTGGCAAATAAGATTATTTTGCCCAAAGTGGAATCTGTACACAACCAAAGTCCCAACCTTCTAACTTGAAAAACAACGAAGTTATGGCATTTCTGATTAAAAAGTTATATGGCTGCTATAGGATATAGTCGACCGATCCCGGCCGTTCCGACTTATATACTGCCTGCAAACAAAACAAGGATGTGTGCAAAGTTTCAACTCAACAACTTCAACACTATCAGCTCTAAAACTGAGAGACTAGTTGGCGTAGAAGCAGACAGACGGACAGACGGACTTGCTCATATCGACTCAGGAGGTGATCCTGATCAAGAATATATATACTTTATAGGGTGGGAGATGTCTCCTTCACTGCGTTGCACACTTTTGACCAAAATTATAATACCCTCTGCAAGGGTATAACAATCGATAGTGGCCAATGATGTTTAGAAAATTTAAGAAACATCGATGGTATCGATAGTGCCATCGATTTTTTTCCAGCTATATCCGAAAGCCTTTATCACTTTTTGTTGCATTAACTATATAGTGTGCCAAGTTTTAAGGCTGTAGCTTCATTGAGCATTGGGATCAGTGTGCAATGGTTTCAGAGGTTCGGAACACACTGAAGACAGATTTCGGCCGCTCTAATCAAATCCTTGAGCGTCTAATCAACAAAGAAAAAAAAAAAGGTGTTAACAAGTATTTCATTTATAGCTGGATTCATTTGCAGACTACGCACTGCCATGTCAAGACTTGGCATATGCGGCACAATTGAAGTTTTAACGAGTAATGGCACGTTATAGAGTCCGGCTCTTGCTCGTTGGCTTGGTGGTCTTGTTTCGGAAGGATCGCACAAGCTACGTATTAATAATCTTAAGTCGAAACAGTCATTACGTCATTAGCTGAGTTTAGATAAATAAAGTTCAGTTCATTTTCATGATTCAAGATTAACAAGGCTTCATGTTCAAGATAAAATTACATTCTAATATATTAATAGAGGGTCTAAAAATATTCAAAGTAGTTAAAAAAATTAAAATTGAAAAATAAAAAAAAAAAATAATTAAAATCGAAAAAAGTAATAAAATAAAAATTTGTCTAAATGTATTCAGATATTGTAAAAAATAAAGAATAGCTTAATATATTAAAATTTAAGAATCGATAATCAATATGTATTTCTACAGTCTACAACTGTTTCTTCAAGTATTTGGAAGCTAAACCTTGAGAAGGTCTAAGTTTTTATACCCTTGCAGAGGGTATTATAATTTTGGTCAAAAGTGTGCAACGCAGTGAAGGAGACATCTCCGACCCTATAAAGTATATATATTCTTGATCAGGATCACCTCCTGAGTCGATATGAGCATGTCCGTCTGTCCGTCGGTCCGTCTGTCCTTCTGTCCGTCTGTCTGTTTCTACGCAAACTAGTCTCTCAGTTTTAAAGCTATCGAGTTGAAACTTTGCACACACCCTTCTTTCTGTTGCAGGCAGTATATAAGTCGGAACGGCCGGGATCGGTCGACTATATCCTATAGCTGCCATATAACTGATTGATCGGAAATGCCATATCTTTGGTGTTTTTTAAGTTAGAGAGTTGAGACTTTCCACATTTTTATATATTTGACCAATTGACCAAATATATTTGACCAATTTTATATTTGACCAAAATATTTAGTGTACAAAATTTTATAAGGATCGGCCGACTATATCCTATAGCTGTCATAGAACGATCGAAATTGGCATAACTTTGGTGTTTTTTAAGTTAGAAAGATGGGATTTGGATGGGAAATAGAATATTTTGGGAAAAACAATCTGATCTGCCAATTTTCATAAGGATCGGCCGACTATATACGATCCGCTATATATCTAATAATATAAGATGCGTGGCGCCACCTAGTGGACTGCGACTGAACTGCAAGGGTATATCAACTTCGACTCCGCCCAAAGTTAGCTTTCCTTTCTTGTTTTTTTTTTTTTTTTTTTATTCCTATTACTCCGCTTGGGAGCTTTGGATGCCCTAACAAGTGCATTCCATCGGACCCTATTCTGCGCTGTTCTCTTTGCCAAGTCCCAGGTGATGTTATTGTCAGCGAGTTCACGTACTGTTGATCGGCGCCAGGTTAGCTTGGGGCGTCCCACTCTTCTCCTTCCTTGCGGGTTCCACTCCAGTGCCATCCTAACTATGCTGTCTCGACCTTTACTTAGTGCATGGCCAATCCATTTCCATTTTTTCCTCTTTATCTGCTGCTGGATTGGTGCTTCGTTTGTGCAGCGCCACAGGTCAACATTGGTTATTCTATTTGTCCAGAATATACCACATATGATCCTAAGGCACTTATTGACGAAGACTTGCAGCTTTAGTACCATTCTTTGCGATGTCAGCCAGGTTTCCGATCCGTACAGTAGTACGGATTTGATGCACGCATTGAATATTCTCAGCTTTGTTTTCCTGCTGATCTGCTGGTTTCTCCATATGCGTTGCAATCTCCCGAAAGCAGATCTGGCTTTGCTCAGACGATTCTCCATGTCTTTTTCCACTCCCCCGTTTGCGGATATTACGGTGCCTAGGTATACGAAGCTGTCGACATATTCGACACTTTTCCCGCATATGGTGATCCTGCTTTGGTGGGAGTGGAGGATCCGCATCGCTTTGGTTTTTGCTGCATTAATGGAAAGTCCAACTGCTTTGGCCCGAGCTTCGAGGTCACAGCATTTGGCTTGGATGTCGGTGAATCTGTGAGCTAGGAGGCAGATGTCGTCCGCGTAGTCCAGATCCTCTAGGTGTCTGGTGAGGCTCCATGTTATGCCGCGGTTCGAGCTGCACACTTCACTCATAATCTCATCGATCACCAAGTTGAACAACAGCGGTGACAAAGGGCATCCTTGCTTGACGCCAGTGTTCGTCTGGAAGGGTGCACTGATTTTTCCATTGTGCAGTACCGCCAAATCCGCATCATCGTACATAGCTTTCACTATGTTTATGATATTGAGTGGTACTCCCTTCCTTGAAAGCGCCCACCATATCGCTGCTCTATCTA
Organism: Drosophila ananassae; assembly: GCF_017639315.1. NCBI lineage: Eukaryota > Metazoa > Arthropoda > Insecta > Diptera > Drosophilidae > Drosophila > Drosophila ananassae. Next base: position 8,042,024 of record NC_057932.1, on the reverse strand, counting down.
CTGAGTCGAACGCCTTCTGGAAATCGATGAATAGGAGGTACAGTGGCGCGCGCCATTCCACAGCTTGTTCGGTGATTGCGCGTAATGTGTTCGCCTGGTCTACGCAGCTTCTGTGTGGCCTAAAGCCTCCTTGTTCATCGCGTATTGTTGGCTCGACTTTTTCCAGTAGACGTTCATTCAGTAAAGTGGCTAGCACTTTGTAGCTGGTGTTCAGCAGGGTGATTCCTCGCCAATTATTGCAGTCACTGAGGTCTCCTTTCTTCGGTAATTTTACGATGATGCCTTTCTTCCAGGATGGGGGGATTCGCTCGTTCTCCCATATGCTCTCGAAATGCGGGTGCAACGTTTCGGCCATTAGAAGTGAGTCAACTTGGAGCAGTTCTGCGGGTAAACCGTCCTCTCCGGCTGCTTTGTTGTTCTTCAATTTCCTTATTGCATCACGAATTTCTCTAACAGATGGTGTCGTGTGAGGAATTCTGGTGTTGGTGTTGGGTACAATACTTCTGAAGTCGTCATCTGCGTTGCTCGCATGCTCTGTGTGGCTGATTTCTAAGAAGTGTTGTCGCCATCTGCGGATCTGGGCATCATCATCGACAAGGAGTGTTCCGTTGACATCTCGTACTGGATGGTTCTGTTTTTGGTAGCTTCCAGATAGCTTACCGATTGTCTGGTATAGTGAGCGCATGTTGTTGGCGTTGGCGGCGCTCTCTGCATTTTCTGCAAGCCTATCTATCAGTGCTCTCTTGTCATTTCTGGCTGATTTCTTCACTAGCTTGCAGAGTTCCTTGTATTCATCCCGGGCTCTGCAGTCGTGATCCGCTTTCGACTTGAGGGAATTTCTTCTACTGATAAGCTCCCATGTGCGTGTCGAGATCCAGTCTGTGCTCCTGCGTTGTCGGGTGCCAAGCAAACCCTCCGCGGTGCTCCTCAGTGTGCTGCATGTGTGTTCCCAGGTGTGGTTCTGCTGCGGTGTTAGTTGTTCACGTAGCATTGTTGCCAATCTGGTGGATATGACAGGGTCTCCCAGTCGGTGTAAGTTCAGGGGGGGTGGTCTTCTTGTGCTTCTTCTGGTGGCAGTGTGACTTCGTCTGAGCTTGATTAGAAGTTCTCCGACTAATAGTTCATGGTCACTGTCAATTGACGCACTTCTCCTGTTCCGTACATCGCTAAGGGAGTGTCTCCATTTCCTATCCAATCTATCCTATCCTATGGCTCCATCTCCTCCATTCCTGCCCCCATCACTGCTCCCACTGTGCACTACTAGATTGCCGTGTGTTGTTGTTGTCGTCCCACTGCCTTTCCACCTCATCTCGCTTATGCCAGCAATTGCGATCTGCATTTTTTCCATCTCCTTTTCAAACTGCGCAAGCCTGGAAGGCTCCATTAGGGTCCTCACATTCCATTGTCCAATTCGTGTCCGTTGCGAAAAGCGGAGGGTCGTCATCGGGTTGGGGGTGTGAGTGTTTACTGATCTTGTGTTTGTTTCTGTAATCGTTATTGTTCAGTCGATCCGGTGATTAGCCGAGTGCAACCTATCTCAGAAGTGGGGCTGCCACCTAACGACATCTGGGAATGCCGGTTTTTCGGGTCTCATGCACATAATTATAAATAGTGAAAAAATCCAACGAGAGCTTTTTTCGCTATTTACATCATATGCGCGAGCGCCGAAAAACTTGCAGGGCCATGCACTTGACACGAGAAGGTCTAAGTAGTTTCAATAATCTTAGCATAATTTCAGAAATGTTTACTTTTATTGTATATTCACACGCAAAATGCGTTTGCTAGAAAGTCGTTTTAGTTTACTTTTAAATTTTTAGTCTGACGACTAGAGATGCTACATTATATAGTAGATTTTTGTCTTTAGTGTTTAATCTGTTTGATTGATTTTTTCATGGTTTTGGCAAATTAGTAGAGAATTTAATATTATGTAGAAAGCCTAAATGACTCACGATATTGACTCTAGATCCAGCATAGAAAGATTGATCTTTCGGAGCTGAAAGCTGTATTTGACCTAAAAGCGGCCTTGTCTCCAAAATATGTGATAAAAATTTATGTTTTCTGTCCTGATTCCTTATCGTTCTGAAGACTTGCTGTGACATATAAAGGTTTTAAGATTACATACGTGCATATATATACACCGAGATAAATTTAATTTAGATAAAAACAAGAAAGGAAAGCTAACTTCGGGCGGAGCCGAAGTTTATATACCCTTGCAGTTGAGTCGCAGTCCGCTAGGTGGCGCCACGCATCTTTTTTTTTTTTTTTTTTTTTTTTTTTTTTTTGCGCGGTTCCCACTGCATACGTACAGCGCACCTCCCGTCCAACCGACCGAGGAACGCTGCCGCGTAACGTACGGCTCGAATCGCGGGAATAGATCCGAGATAGATAAGCGAGGATTAGGAGAAAGATATTACGAGGAAGAGTGTTGCATAGATAAGGCGGTTAATATAAGCGATTTAAGATTGTTAGTAGAGCAAAGTGATAAGATGTGGTAGAGACCATTGTAGTCCGAACATAATACCCTGAACGGATCGTGTTGGGCATATGTCGAACTACAATGGCTGAGGAGTAGAGGACGAAAGTTTCTGGTCCTTCTACTAGGAATGTTAAAGTTTAAACGTGTTAGTAAATGCTGGCTGTCTATATTTCCATAAATAAGATTATATAGAAACATGACACCCAGCATCGTTCTACGATTTGTTAATGTTGGTAAGTTCATTAGTAAAAGTCTACTATGATAAGAGGGGAGGTAAAGATTTGCATCCCAATTAAGTCCCCTAAGAGCAAAAGTAAGGAAGTTTTTTTGTACAGATTCAATGTGATCTTGGTGTACTCCATATTGAGGACTCCAGACACACGATCCATACTCAAGAATCGGACGGACCAGTGATGTATTTTAGTTATGTACGGGTCATTAAATTCTTTTGACCATCTTTTAATAAAACCAAGCACACCCATAGCTTTATTAACCATGGTAGATACATGGTCGGTAAATTTAAGTTTCAAATCTAATAGGACACCTAGATCGTTAACCTGAGTTAATCGTTCTAAGGCGTTCCCATAGAGAAAGTACATAGCCTGGTGAGGACTAGATCGGTAAAAAGACATAAGTTTACATTTCGATCCATTAAGCTTTAGGTTATTTGCTGAACACCAATTTTGAAGTTTATTCAAATCGGATTGAAGTCTAGACTGGGCGCTAGTGAATTTATACTGAAGGCATAGCTAACGTCATCAGCGTACATAAGTACAAGTGAATCAGTTAAGGCAAGGGGCAAGTCGTTAATAAAAAGAGTAAAAAGTAGGGGTCCAAGATGGCTTCCTTGGGGCACCCCCGATGTGGCGCGGACTACACGCGAGGTAACATCTTTAAAGAAAACACGTTGGGTTCTCCCTGATAAGAAGCTCGAAATCCACATAAGAAGATCAGTTGGGAATCCCAAAAGACTGAGTTTACTTATAAGAAGCGAATGGTTAACAGAGTCAAATGCTTTACTGAAGTCAGTGTATATGACGTCCGTTTGTAAGCCATTCCGGAAGCCATCCGTGATAAAAGATGTTAGCTCCAATAAGTTGGTAGTGGTGGAGCGGCGCTTCATGAAGCCATGCTGGCACGGAGTTATTATTGAACTACATAGGTGTTGCAAATGTGGAGTGATAAGTTTTTCAAAAAGCTTTGGAATTGCTGACAATTTAGAGATGCCTCTATAATTAGCAGCGTCGGATTTTTTCCCTTTTTTATGCATATTGCGTATTTATGCATATTTTATCTTATATTATTAGATATATAGCGGATCGTATATAATTGACCGATCCTTATGAAATTTAGCATATCGAATTATTTTGCCCAAAGAGGAACCCCCCTTGAAACTCCCATCCTTCTAACTTGAAAAACAACGAAGTTATAGCATTTCCGATCAATCAGTTATATGGCAGCTATAGGATATATTCGGCCGATCCTTATGAAATTCGACAAATCCGATTGTTTTTTCCAAAATAGAATCTGTACCAAATCCCATCCTTCTAACTTAAAAAACACCAAAGTTATGCCCATTTCGATCGTTCTATGACAGCTATAGGATATAGTCGGCCGATCCTTATGAAATTTTGTACATAAAATATTTTGGTCAAATATAACATGTGTGGAAAGTCCCAACCCCTTAACTTTAAAAACACTAAAGTTATGGCATTTCCGATCAATCAGTTATATGGCAGCTATAGGATATAGTCGACCGATCCCGGCCGTTCCGACTTATATACTGCCTGCAAAGGAAAGAAGGGTGTGTGCAATGTTTCAACACGGACAGACGGACATGCTCATATCGACTCAGGAGGGGATCCTGATCAAGAATATATGTACTTTTTAGGGTCGGAGATTTCTCCTTCACTGCGTTGCATACTTTTGACCAAAATTATAATACCCTCTGCAAGGGTATAAAAAACTATACAATTTTTACCACTTTACCACTACTACCACCACTATTTTTACTTTATAGGGTCGGGAATTTCTCCTTCACTGCGTTGCACACTTTTGACCAAAATTATAATACCCTCTGCAAGGGTATAAAAAGAAAGGAAAGCTAACTTCGGGCGGAGGCGTAGTTGATATGCCCTTGCATTTAGGTAGCAGCTTATATTAATATATATATACATGATCGTAAAAAGTTGGCCGATCCTTATGAGAATTTCACCATCGAATCAATTGATTAATACAAATGTAGGAAACAGCCCCAAGCATCTTAAAAAAAAGGCAAGATTATATGACAGCTATAGCATATAGTCGACCGATCCGATTTGGCAGATCGCATAAGGTTGCTCAAAATGGAGTCGGTAGAAAGTTTCATCTATATAGCTTAAAAAAACAAAGTTATGCTAATTCGGATCATTTTATGACAGCTATAGAATATAGTCGGCCGATTCTTATGAAAAGTTATAGGTAAGATATCTTGAACAAATATAACATATGTGGAAAGCCGCAACCTTCTAACATAAAAACCAATGTTATGGCATTTTCGATCAGTCAGGTAGCTATACGAAATGTATATGGGTAATTCTCTAATGTCGATCGCGACATTCGTACGCATTCCAACTGGAAAAAAACAATGTGCTAAGCTTGTTTTTTATTTAAAAAAAAACGAATCTAATAGGTCTTGATAAGTTGTATAATTGGTGCAAATATTAATTTTGGAAGACTTTTTGTTTTTAGAATATTCAAAAAAAACTAGGGCTGTCGCACGCGACAAAAAACAGAAGTTACTTTTTCAAAAACCATTTCAAACGCTGATTTTAGCGAAACCTGATGGAAAATTTGTCTGCAATCAATTTCAAAACGTGATTTATTATTTGATCTTAGTAATTCTTTTTGTTTCACTTAAAATTATTTGGTAGTTTTTTTTAAAATTCAATTTTATTCACTGTCGCACGCGACAGTTTCTTCCCTCATATTTTTTTAGTTGTTTTTATACTTTTAAAATAATAAAACGTGAATTTGAAGATTCTAAGTTTAATAAGAATTCATTTAGAGCTAAAAAAAATTAATTTAGGCTTCAAACTTAACAAACAAGGAGGAAAGTAATATAATTATATGTAATATAATAATATAATTTTTTTTAATTGGTGTCATTATTTTTTAAATTTTGTCTCCAACGCTTGCAGCTGACTTTATTATTATTTTTTTCATTCATCTGCATTAATAAAAAGCAAACAAAAATTAAAAAAAAAAAAAATTTTAAATAAAAAAATTTTTTACCATGTTGCACGCGACTAACTTAAAAAACGTTTATAACCGAATTCACTACTTATATTTCACAAAAAATTTTTTTTTAATACTTAAATATCCAATTTTATTTTTGGACCCAAGTTTTGATGGACATTCGACAAATTTCTTCGACGCACTGATAACAAATGTTCTTTTTCAATGTCGCACGCGACAATGAAATAAACTGATAATCTGATAAGAAATTCTTAGTAATTAGCAATCGCATCGTTTCTTTTACATTATTGTTGTAATCTTTGGTTATTAGCCGATATTACAAATAGTGAATATCAATGCAGTTGAACTCTCTTTACGAAAATTATGTAAAACAAATTGTGTCGCTGAAATGCTAAAAACTAAACTTTCGCACATTTGAGACTTTGGATTTAAATATTTAGAAATGTGTAATAAGTAAATGTTAAATATTATTAAATTAGTTAAATTTAATATGTTCCCTATAAAAATGTGTGAAAAAAACATTCTTTTATTGACTTTGAATTTTTTTGTCGCGGTTGACCTTTCGGGAGAATTACCCATATACCGATTCTGGCCGTTCCGTCTTATATACTGTGTGCAAAGTTTAAATTCGATAGTTTTAAAACGGAGATATTGGTTCGCATAGAAACAGGCAGACTATTGACTCTGATCAACAAATATTTATAAAGTATACAGGGTGCTCCATATTTTATGTCGGTATGTAAACATTGAATAACTTTGAGAAAAAACAACCGATTTCTAAAAGTAATGTATTTTTATTCAGTTTGGTTCCTTAAAATTTTTTTGGCTTGTTTTTGAAAACTATATTAATTAAGTGGCCACCTTTATTAGCAATTACAAAATGACTCCGTTTTTCTGCGTTTTCCATTACCTTTCCTAGCATCTCGGGTGTTATAGCGTCGATTTCAGCACGAATGTTTGCCTTGAGCTCCTCAAATAGTTTGAGGCTGGTTGGCGTAAACCTTGCTTTTCAGATAACCCCACAAAAAAGTGCGGGCGGGTTAAATAAGGTGATCTTTTCCGATACGCGATATTTTTTCCGATGTGCACGTTGAGTTAACACTATGGAACGACTGTTTTCGATGTAATTTGTCACTATTTCAGCGCGTTGTTTCGGTGTGAAGCGATCCATGGCAAAAATTGTACTGAATTGGCGTTTCTAAAACATATCTGATGCAATCGCTCGGTTGGTAAATGTGAAAGTTATTCAGCGATTACATACCGACATAAAAGATGGAGCACCCTGTATATGTTATAAAGTAGGGTCGGAGTTGTCTACTCCACTATGTAGCGCCTAACCTTTGCAGACGTATAATAAAATCAAATTCGATTCAGTATTGTTTTTGTCTGAACGAATAAAGCCAGACACATGGCCATTGGGTAAAACTATTCTGAGCCAGAAGAAACTAATTTATACTTGTTAAGGAGACCCTTATCATTTCGACCAAAGATCGAACAATATTTAAAAACTTATTGCGGCAAAAATAAATTTTTTGGTATTTTATTTATGATGGCGGCTTTTGTTGACTTTTTCGCGAAAAAGTTTGTCAATCCAAGTGTCTCAACTCAACAAGGGCTAAACTTCAAAATATAAATATATTTTTGACCCCCTCCCATATTGGGAGGTAATCATAATGCAATGGGAAAAAATATTACGATAATATGAAACGATAACGTATCAGTTTTATATCATTTCGGTTTCTACGTGAATTAATCTCTAAATTTTAACTCTATCGTCCTTAGATTTTCATGCAGTATACATATGAATATGTAAGTCGATCGGTTATAATGATATTCTATAGCAGCCATATAACTGAAGGATCGGAAGTGAAACCAATTTGGTTAATTTGAATATTGGGACAATAAAATTAACGTAAAGATCTATCAACTATGTACATCCGAATTAATATATCCTATATAGTTATATAAATATATATCCTATATAGTTATATAAATAAGATTTCCATCCATTTTTTTTCCAATGAATGAATGAAACATTTGTTATGTTTCGTTTTCGCGCGGCTGCCGCTGCATTCGTACAGCTCACCACAACGGACTAAGGGGCGCTGCCACAAAACGCACGGCTTATATCGCGGGAATTTACCCGATTTAATAAAGAGATAGATTAGAAAGATAACGAGGAAGAATTGCTGTACTCGCATGGGAAATTTTCATGGGAAGTTTTTGTATTTAAAGGAGAGGAAAGCGATATGCCACTTGTCGAAGAGTACCAGGCAAAAAAGCACCCTATTATAAATACAAGACCTAATAGCCACATGTTAGTAGATTTTTGACTACCTTTAGGTATATTTACATTTACACAAAGTCAATAATTGACGAAAACATCTAAATGGTTTTGCTAATAAGCAGATTATACTTTATTTATTTTTCTTTATTTATGACGGCGGCTGCTTTCAGTGCTAATGACAATAAAATTTTTGAGCACGTTTTATTGAATTTGTTAACACATTTGTGTCATATTCTGTCAAAAACGATTGCCTGTCCGTGAGCTTCAGATAAATATATTTTTATATAAATAAATAAACAAGAAAAGAAAGTTAGCTTTGGTTAGCTTGCAGATAAGTTACAGTTTACATATTAAACAAGAAAGGAAAGATAACTTCGGGCGGAGCCGAAGTTGATATACCCTTGCAAGCTGCTAACTAACTCCAACGGTATATCAACTATATATCGGAAACTAAATGATTTTATTGCGACAGTAGATTTTTTCTTTTGCAGTTTTTGCATGCTGAAGCCAAAAAATACTTCTATATTAAAAAAAAAAAAGACTCGTTAAAAAAAGCACTCAAAACTTTCAATTTTAAATATAAATAGTACTGGTAAAATGTAAAGATAGTACAAAAATTGCAGAAAATATATTAATTTTGGTCATATATAATATTTTACACTTTATACCGAATTTATACCGAGTGATACCCTGGAAATGCCCATAGATGTACAAAAAAATATTTAAAATTGTATATATTGTATTTTTGCATGCAAAATATAAGTTGGAACGGCCGGGATCGGACAACTACATATATCCGATCGGGAAAATGTTATGGAATTTTTTATTTTTTAATCTAAAAGTTTGGGACTTTATAAAGGTTTTATTTTGGGCAAACTAATTCAATCCACCACATTTCATAAGGATCGGCCGACTATAACCCATAGATACTGTACAACTGAGCGATCGGAAATGAGTCTTCATATTATAAAGATGCTTGGCTTTTCCATAATTTTTTTTTGGAAATTTATTCAACTATTTACGATTCAATGCAAATCTAATAATAATTATAATATAAGCTGCTTCTTAACTGCAGTTTAAATGAAATACATCTTATTTTACATGAAATTTATTTTTATACCCTTGCAGAGGATATTATAATTTTGGTCAAAAGTGTGCAACGCAGTGAAGGAGACATCTCCGACCCTATAAAGTATATATATTCTTGATCAGGATCACCTCCTGAGTCGATATCTGTTTCCGTCTGTTTCTACGGAAACTAGCCTCTCAGTTTTAAAGTTATCGAGTTAAAACACACATCCATCTTTTGTTTGCAGTTGATCGTTCGACTATATCCTATAGCTGCCATATAACTGATTGATAGGAATGGATGCCAAGGATGCTTGGGGCTGTACATTTTTATTAGAAAATTGATTTGATAATGAAATTGTCATATGGATCGGCCAACTATATATGATCCGATATATATATAATAATATAAGCTATTACCTAACTGGAAGGGTATATCAACTTCGGCTCCGCCCGAAGTTAGATTTCCTTTTTTATTTTTGGTTGGAATTGATAGAATAACAAAAAATTTTTCAATACTTTTAAAGTAATATGAAGAGTAGAATAGACCTCCCAAACAGCTCTCTTCACGAGTATGCATTATAGTAAATGCTTCTTGAAAAGAAAAATAAGAATAATGATGTGACAAATTCTGAGTGTCCACTCCATGTTGGATGACCAGAAGAGCTGTACAGACACATGCACAAAATTGTGTGGAAGACGAGAGCAGCGTGACATGACAATCTGCGGGAAAGATTTTTTATGTGCGTGTCAGACAAAGCAAACGACGTTATACGGGCAGTGGAATGAACCACTTTAAGTCATGTCACATTCCAGGAAAACGCCATAATGCCGATCTAAACGTTCAATCGGGAGGAAGTTAAAAAAATGTAACTCTGAAGCTGTGCTTGGAGGAAATTCTTAAAAATATCTTTAGAAAATATTTTTTTTACCCTTTTAGAAGGTATACAATTTTGTTTAAAAGTGTGCGACGCAGTGAAAACCCCATCTCTGGTACTATAAAGTATACACACACATTCTAGAAGGTAAGGTATTTTTCGTTTTTCGACATTTAAAAAATTTTAGTTAGCTTCATAATTTGGTATTTTTATACCCTTGCAGAGGGTATTATAATTTTGGTCAAAAGACAGACGGACAGACGGACATGCTCATATCGACTCAGAAGGTGATCCTCATCAAGAATATATATACTTTATATGGTCGGAGATGTCTCCTTCACTGCGTTGCACACTTTTGACCAAAATTATAATACCCTCTGCAAGGGTATAACAAGAAAGAAAAGCTAACTTCGGTCGGAGCCGAAGTTGATATACCCTTGCAGTTGTGCCATTTCTGATCGTTCAAGTTATATGGCGGCTATTGGATATAGTTGACCGATCCCTATTAAATTTGTCAAATAAGATTATTTTGCTCAAAATGGAATCTGTACCAAGTCCCATCTAACTTAAAAAACAGCAAAGTTATGCCAATTCCGATCGTTCAGTTATATGGCAGCTATATGATATATTCGGCCGATCCTCCTGAAATTTGGCAAATCAAATTATTTTGTTCAAAATAGAATCCGTACCAAGTCCCATCTTTCTAACTTAAAAAACACCAAAGTTATGCCATTCGGATCGATCTATGACAGCTATAGGATATAGTCGGCCGATCCTTATGAAATTTTATAGACAAGATATTTTGGGCAAATATAACATGTGTGGAAAGTCTCAACCCTCCCATTTAAAAAAGACCAATGTATGACATTTCCGATCAATCAGTTATATGGCAGCTATATAACGGCCGATCCCGGCCGTTCCGACTTATTTACTACCTGCAAGGAAAAAAAGAATGTGTGCAAAGTTTCAACTCGATAGCTTCAAAACTGAGAGACTAGTTTGCGTAGAAACCGACAGACAGACAGACAGACGGACAGACACACAGACGGACAGACGGACAGACGGACATGCTCATATCGACTCAGGAGGTGATCCTCATCAAGAATATATATACTTTATAGGGTCGGAGATGTCTCCTTCACTGCGTTGCACACTTTTGACCAAAATTATATTACCCTCTGCAAGGGTATAACAAGAAAGGAAAGCTAACTTCGGGAGGAGCGGAAGTTGATATATCCTTGCAGTTATGTAGCAGCTTATATTATATATATATATAATATATCTAATAATATATATATAATATATATATCGAATCGTATATAGTTGACCCATTTTTGTGAGAATTTCATCATCGAATCAATTTTCTAATAAAAAGTTGGAAACAGCCCCAAGCATTTCCGATCGTTCAGTTATGTGGTCGTATCAGTATATATCTAGCTTAAAAAACTACAAAGTTATGCTATTGCTATACAATATAGAAGTCCAGTCCTCATGAAATTTTGCAAATCAGATTACTTAGCCTGAAATGAAATCTGCATCAAGTCCCATCTTTCTAACTTAAATAACACCAAAGTTAAGCCGATTACAATCGTTCTATGATAGCTATGGTATATAGTCGGCCGATCCTTATGACATTTTTTGAAATACAATGTTTTGGCAAATATAACATGTGTGTCAGACGGACATGTGTATATCGACACAGGAGGTGATCCTGATATATACACTTTATTGGATCGGAAAAGTCTCTGTAACGAACAACGAGGAGCTGGTGTTCTTTGCAAGCTTTTATCCCTGCACGCATTTAATTCCGGCTCTAGATCGTCAACGAATCGAGTGGTGTTCTTTAGCGGATATAGCTTACGGATGCTTCAGGACCCTTTGTATTGAAAAGCCTACGAAGGCTCTTGGGTCAGAATGGAGTTAAAACAGGGTATTTTACTCTGTCATTATAATATTTACGTATTTATTAAACATAGGAAAGAGATAAATTTATATAGTTAAAGCCTAGCATTATATTTTTATTTTCAAAACAACTGATTTATACACTTAAATATATTTGGACAAAAGATAATAATTTTATATGTATTTAGGTAGGGGTTATTCGGTATTTTCGGGATTCAATAAAATTAATATTAATCAAAAGAAATTTAGAAATAGAAATATAATGTTCAATTATAGTATTTAATTATAATTATTTTAAAAATTTCCTTATTCAAACTTTTTTATGTGCTGCGATTATTTATTTTCCCTATTCATTATACCCTTGCAGAGGGTATAATGAATATAATATATAATATATATTATAATATTATTATATATTATAATATATATATTATTATATAATAAAATTATATAATATATATAATTTTGGTCAAAAGTGTGCAACGCAGTGAAGGAGACATCTCTGACCCTATAAAGTATATATATTCTTGATCAGGATCACCTCCTGAGACGATATAAGCATGCCCGTCTGTTCTCTGTCTGTCGGTCTGTTGGTTTCTACGCAAACTAGTCTCTTAGTTTTAGAGCTATCGAGTTGAAACTTTGCACACATCCTTATTTTCCTTGCAGGTAGTAAATAAGTCGGAACGGCAGTCGACTATATCCTATAGCTGCCATATAACTGATTGATCGGAAATGTCATAACTTTGCTGTTTTTTAAGTTAGAAAGATGGGACTTGGTACAGATTCCTCTTTGGGCAAAATAATTCAACATGCCAAATTCATATCCTATAGCTGTCATATAATTGATTGATCGGAAATGCCATAACTTTGGTGTTTTTTAAGTTAGAAAGATGGGACTTGGTACAGATTCCTCTTTGGGCAAAATAATTCAATATGTTAAATTTCATAAGGATCGGCCGACTATATACGATCCGCTATGTATCTAATAAAAAAAGATGCGTGGCGCCACCTAGCGGACTGCGACCCTACTGCAAGGGTATATCAACTTCGGCTCCGCCCGAAGTTAGCTTTCCTTTCTTGTTTTCTTTCTTTTCATTTCAACTTAATTTTTTTTCTTTTTATTTGAGACGGTAATTTTATTCTTATTGTTTTGATTTCATTTTACTTTATTTTAAATTACGGTTCTGAGCCGATGATATGTATATGCAAAAGAAAAAGGTAATAATTGTGCAGACTTTGGCTCACCTTGATACTCCAACCTTGATACTCCAGCGCTTCCAAATGTCGGGGGTGTCGAAAAAAGTCTCTAAACAAAAGCAAGCGCAAAGCGGCTCGCAAAAACTATTTTTATCAGCACATGCACCCACATCGATACCGAACAAAATTTGACTTTTATGACTTATCTAAAATCTACTTATCTTTTTTCTATTTCACTTCATATTTTTTTTCCTTTTGCTTTTGTGTTTTAACATGCAGGCATTTTTACCTAATTTTAATCATATAAAAAAACCTCTTGACGAGGTAAAGTACCGGTGACGAACCTGCATGCGAAACCCAAAATATCTGATATCCATTTTAGTGACGCAAATATGCTATATAGGTGTACAAAATTGCATATAAAAATTATTCTTGTTCGGCACGTGACTTATTTTTTTTTTTGTTTTTCTTGCACGTGCCGAACAAGAATATTTTTTATAAAGCTTTTTACTCGTAAAATTGTGCATTTGTGAGTCTTCTCATTAAGACATGAGACACTGAAACACAAAGCAGAATTACATCAAAATTTGCCCTGAAGCAACAAAGTTCGAGGTTGGCCGAGTGGAGAGCGTCGTGGTTCTTAACACGTAGGGCTTGAGTTCGAGTCCTAGTTGAGTCAATGTTTGTGTTTTACTTTTTAAGTCCTTTTTTATTTGGATTTTATTTTTAAATAAATAAAAAAAAAATCTGAAAAGATATACTCCATATTTTTTAGGGTATTGACCAAATATATGCAGACTCTAAAAAGCAAAGTTGCCAATCAAATACACACAACAATCAAATCAAGGTTGCCAATCAAATCAAATAAGTGAATGCAAGCTTCACAGAAGGCTGCACAAAATGGGCAGCTGCACTTACAGGACTATATCTTGAGTTAACGAATTTTGCCAGATATGAGCGATATATCAAAAGTTGCGTCATCTCAAAAGCTATCTCCACGTGCAATATAAAAATGTTTTTTTCTTAAAAAAAAAGTATATTTTCAGTGTATATTTTTTTGTGTACTATATAGACGTTTGGTCAAAGAAAGTGAAATAGATATTTAAAAAACTCTTTCAACGGTGTAAAGCTTAATATCTTTTTAATATCTTTCTTAATTATAAAGTTATGAATTTTTTAATTAACAAAGTTTTTTTTTAATTTTTTTACGTAAGCTTAAGGTATTTCAAAAAGTTGTAGAACAATAGTTGCTCATATGATAGTAACAAACATTTTCCAATTTTTTTCAGGATTGTTAAGAAAAAAATATTGCAAACAGACAAACCGACGCAAACTGGCTTCATTTTGAAGAAGAAGAAAAAATCGAATTTTTCGAATAACTTCTGAACGAAATCGGATCGGGTCGATTGAGGTACCATTTTAGCTCTAGAATGCGAATATATAAAATATATATATTCTATCTGGGGACTAAAATGTGTCCACCAGCCCCACTTTAGTGATTACAAATTTTTTTACTTTTACCTTAATATCTCCCAAACTAAATAACTTTTGGAATATGTTTCGAAAAATTATCTAATTGAAACAATACCTTTCGATTGGTATATAGTTCATTTAGATCGGTTGCCTACAGAAAATTTGTAATTCTTCGGCTATATATAGAGTTTCCTCGCGCACGCCAAGTCATGCAGATCGTCACCTCGTTGACTTCCGTCCACAGTGATTTGTATTTTTCAACTATTTTAATTTTGTGTTGATTTTAACTTTTGGGCTTTTCAGGCATTTTCTTTCAACTTTTAACGAAGATTTTATCTTTGTATTGGGTATTGGAGCATTTCTTTTAACTTTTAATTTATATTTTAACTTTGTATTGTGTTTTGGGGCTTTTAACTACGTATGGTATATTATTTCGTATTATTTAAACATTAAATTGGGCATTGGGGCTTTTCTTTCACCTTCTAACTTAAATTTAATAACATATTTTATGGTTAATTAATTAGAATTTTTTGACCACTGACTCCTATTAATTAAAGCGCTTATGGATGCCCCTTAGCCATCTCCGCGAGGTACCTTGACATAGGTATTGGTTTAGGTGAAATTCACTCCGAGCTGTCCATCAGCAACGCGCAGACTAAACCTAAGACAATATTTTTCGCCTACTCTTTTGTCTATGGCGAACGTATGATTAAAAAAAACAAACTCCAACTGTTTGGTGAGCTTCTGGGCGTGGATTGTGTTGCTTGATGGGGTTCCTTTTCTTCTTCGCTTCCAGAATCACAGGGTCGGATTCAGCTGCCCTCTTGGGGCATAAATTAGTGCTTCTATGATTGCCTCCTTATATAAAGGCTTATTGCCGTCCCCTATGAAAAAAATAAACGGCATCTGCACCCGTACTGCACCCCACAGACTTGGACTTACCCCTGAGGGTTCGGTAACACACCGAATTGGGCCAAAATCTAGGATATGGATTCCCCTTTGGTTCCCTTTTACTGGATGGGTTCACTTTCACTGGATATGTTCACTTTTACTAGATGGGTTCTCTCTAAGCCGCTGAATGCAGCAGCTTAGGTTGCGAAAATTTTTTTGTGGTAAGCTTTATACTTATACTTATGTGTGGTAAGCTTTATACTTGTGGGTGATTCTTATCTTGTTCTAACCTTTCTCGTGTATTTTCGCCGGATGGAAGAAATACCCCCGCGGTTTTCAAACCCAACTACAAACACCGCCCCGCTAACATCAGACTTGGGGGTAAACCCAACAAGGCTGATCCCGCCAGGCCTATTGCCGCAGATCCTTTGCATGGTAGCGACCAACTAGCTTACCTTGCAGGTCCTCAATATCGTAGAAAGAATTTCCTATCTTCTGACGGACCCGTGCCTTTACAAAAGCAGGACCTAATTTGGCATTATATCCTGTCTGGAAACTACTTTGTTTAAAATTTCTCCGAAAAACTTCTTGCCCGATGGAGTAGAAAATCTCACGCGATCTAATATTATAACGATCTCTATTAACGTCATCTCGTTTTTCTGACAGCATAACTGCCTTATTATGAGCTAGCTCTAATGAGTCTGCCTTAGTGAATGCTATTCCTCTACTTTGTAATGATTGTAGCGACCTTAACAAAGCGTAGGTACCTCCAGATGTAACCATGTGTTGCCCAAACACCATATAGTAAGGCGATGTCCCGAGGGCTGAGTGGGTAGTTGACCTGAGGGCGCAGCAAATGCTGCTTAGATTCACATCCCAACCTTTTTGGCTAGTATCTACATACAAACGTATAGCCGTTATTATTGATCTATTCACCCGCTCTGATGCATTTGCTTGAGGGGCATGAATGGCTGTGAGCTTATGGGTAATTCGGTGTTCGGTGTTCGGTGTGAATGGGTAATTCGATTACTTTTTTGAACATTAATTGTTAACCCGGCAGATCGAATGCAGTCCGCCACTGTCTTGAGAATCCTTATGTTATTTTCAAAAGTGTCCGAAACTAGCAATAGATCATCGAGGTAGATGATCACCTCATTTCGCAGTGACGCCGGAATAACTTTGTCCATGAGTCGCGACATTGTTTGTGCTGCATTACACAATCCGAACAGCATTACCTTAAATTCTATCTGTCTATCTGTGGAAGCGGATACACATCCTTCACGGTCACGGCATTTACTTTTCTGTCGTCAGGGCAAAGTCTGACCTTTTCAGATTTTTGCACCAGAACCACTGGAGAGAACCACGCGCTGTCTGATTCTTCTGCAACCCCCAGTTCCAGCAATCGATCGACTTCACCATATAACAGCTTTTCAATAGCTGGCGATACGGGGAAATGCCGTTGCTTTATGCTTGACTTCTGCCAAATCGATATAGTGCGACAAAAGACTTGTTTTGCCTAACCCAGCGGATGAAAATGATGGTCCACTACTTTTTGCAAGGTTTCCTTTTGGGCCTGAGAAAGATTGTGAGAACTAAGCTCCAAAATTTGAGTATTTGGAGGTAATGGCCTAGGTAGAGGTCCTGTTTCAAAGATGGAACTATGTAAAAATTAATCACCTTAATCTGACCATTGTATTCTATATTTGTGCTTAATTGACCTACAATACTTTGTTTATTTCCATCTGCTGTAGGAAGATTATTAAAGATACTGTGGATACGAACTTCGCTCCCCAAAATTTTCTGCGCAAACTGACCCCCAATACAGCTCATAGATGCGCCAGTGTCCATAAGCCCCTTGATATTCCGATCTAGGATTTTTACTATTGTATATGGACGATCGTCGCCATTTTTGCTGCGAAGCGCACACAAATCCTTATTGACTTTCCAGATTTTTTTTAATCTATTTGTATTTCGTGATTTATTTTTAGCTTAAAATTTCTTCAGATAAGTTTTTACTTCCTCTAGAAAGCATTTGCGTCTTCTGCATATTTCGCGAAGCTTTGAGATCGACTCCATTGGGATATTTAAAATTTCGTGTCTGATCTCAGCTCGCAAATTTCACCGTAAAATCTTTATTAAAGATTTCTCCTCTAAAGGGCAGTCTAAGCTATCCGTTACTTGAACCACGGCGTCAGGAAACGAGTCGAAACTCGTATACCAACATCCGTTCTAGTATCTCTGAATTGACGACGAAGTCTGGCACACAATTCGGTCCACTTTACAGATGGCACCGATTTATGATATCGCCAGTAAAAGTCGTTAGCTTTACCCTCAAACAAAGTACTTTCGTTGCCACACATAATATCGAACTTTGAATCGAGTGTTTGACCGGTTAAAGCGTGTACCCTATAAATGAAATTATCTACGCTTATGCCTCCTGTGTCTCCACTAAACCGGAGTTTCCATCCATTCATTATATGTGCCACCTTATCTGGCCTTTGTAAAAGTTCTGTGGCGCTTGACCTCGGAGAAATGTTAGCCTGCGCTAAATTTTGTCCTGCATTTACCTGGCCAGCATCTATGCCATGAAGCTGATCAAGTGAAGGACATGATTCTGTAGCCCTATGAAGTGGCTGTTGGGGAATTTTGGCTGCTAGGTTTGACCGAATCATGAGGAACATTTTCTTTGTTAGCTGCGTTAGAAACTCGTTTTGCATACCTTTAACAGCATCTAATACCAACCTTTGTAAATCCTCACCCCCTCGCTCTTGACTCTGCCGTTCTTTCTCCATCATTTCTGAACCCCGACTTTCGCCTTCTGCTTGCGAACTTATACGTTTTTCCTTACAATACAAAAATGAGATGATTGTCCAGCTTCGCCGTTATCTGAGATATGGTCTACACCCATATCTCATTATTTTTTTAATCTATAGTTAGTCAATTTGAAGTTCTCAGGCTTAGCGCTCCCAGTTAAAAAAACAATTCGGAATATTTGAAGATATAAGACCATAAGCCAATAGATTATGTCCACAGAAAAAAATAAATATGATAAATATGATAACAACAAAATGAACTCCATGCCTAACCAAGAGCTCTTTGTCGAAGCTCTATCTTATGTTTATGTGAGAGGTTCTAAAAAAGATACGAGAGAACGTTGCAGTAAAAATTAAAATAAATAATAAATAATAAATAAAAAAAAACTTATAAAGCGGCAAAATAGACTGCTTTAACCATATGACCCTCGTATCAAGCGAGGGCAATCTCAACTATTACTATTTTTTTTTAAGATTGTATTTCAAAGCACTTCATACTTAGTCTGAATAAAGTTTTAATACTACACATTGCCAGATCCACTTCCGAAATTGCGGCCAGATTTTAGCTCGCAAGCATTAGCTCTGTTATCCTGCCATGGTTTTCTGCCTTTTAGCTTCCTGCCTTTAGCTACTTAACCTATTCCTCGCAAGTCTGTCCGCGGTTAGCCAAACAACTATTTGATCGTAATTGGCCAAAATCCAAAGCGCTTAACTATTGTGGTTTAACACAAATGAAGGAGACAGCTGCATCAAATCTTTTCCCGTGGTAAGGTTTTACTATTTCTGAAAAATGTAAACACTGCATTCCAATGCGACTGAAAGTTGACACGGCTGACTAAGAAAATTATAGAAATGGAAATGAAAAGAAAGGTTTGTTTGTTTTGCTATTGAGTGAGCTTCACTGTACAGTACAGTAAAGCCCCACGTTGGGCGCCATGATTATTCAGATATTAATTATTATTATTTCTGTAACGAACAACGGGGTGCTGGTGTTCTTTGCAAGCTTTTATCCCTGCAGGCATTTAATTCCGGCTCTAGCTCGTCAGCGAATGGAGTGGTGTTCTTTAGCGGATATAGCTTACGGATGCTCATAGTTATCTAGAATCAATCAATTTTATTTGCGTGCAAATATGAGCCAATTTCTCACATTGATACTCCAACGTTGAAAGCGCTTCCAAATGCCCGGGGTGTCGAAAAAAGTCTGTAAACAAATGCAAGCGCAAAAGACTCGCAAAAACTATTTTTATCAGTACATGCACCCACATCGACACCGAACAAAATTTGACTTTTATGACCTTCACCTAAAATTAATTAATTAATTAATTAATTAAGTAAATTAATTAAAATTTTTAGACCACTGACTTCTGTTAATCAGGTCACTTATGGATGCCCCTTAGCCATCTCCGCAAGGTACCTTGACATAGGTATTGGTTTAGGTGAAACTCACTCCGAGCTGTCCATCAGCAACGCGCAGACTAAACCTAAGACAATATTTTTCGCCTACTCTTTTGTCTATGGCGAACGTATGATTAAAAAAAACAAACTCCAACTGTTTGATGAGCTTCTGGGCTATGATTATGTCGCTTGAGGGGGTTCCTTTTCTTCTTCGCTTCCAGAATCACAGGGTCGGATTCAGCTGCCCTCTTGGGGCAGAAATTAGTGCTTCTATGATCGCCTCTTAGAGGCTTATTGCCGTCCCCTATGAAAAAAATAAACGGCATCTGCACCCGTACTGCACCCCACAGACTTGGACTTGCCCCTGAGCGTTCGGTAACACACCTAATTGGGCCAAAATCTAGGATTTGGATTCCCCTTTGGTTCCCTTTTACTGGATCGATTCACTTACACTGGATATGTTCACTTTTACTGGATGGGTTCTCTCTGAATGCAGCAGATTAGGCTGCGTAAATTTTTGTGTGGTAAGCTTTATACTTGTGGGTGATTCTTATCTTGTTCTAAACTTTCCCGTGTATCTTCGCCGGACGGCAGAAATAAATCCGCTCAGGTCGAGAGTCTAGTTATAAAGGAAGCACGAGATTTTTAAGCTCGGTTGCTACAAAATGGCTTGCTAGCAGGGCTAGACTTCAGATACTCCAAAAACGCTCAGACAAATGCAGTCCTGCCTTATCCCTTACGCCTACTGTTGCCAATTTACTGACCGTACCGCCCGCTAGGTGACGCTAGTATAAGCCGGGTCTGCGGTTTTCAAACCACTACATCTCTCTTTGGGCACAATAATTCGATGTGCCAAATTTCATAAGGATCGGCCGACTATATTCGATTCGCTAATAATATAAGATGCGTGTCGCCACCTAGCGGACTGCGACTCAACTGCAAGGGTATATAAACTTCGGCTCCGCCCGAAGTTAGCATTCCTTTCTTGTTTTTTTTTTTAAAACTACCATACCAGGCTACCATACCAGGATGCCATACAGTAGTATGGGTCCGATTATGGCAGTGTAGACCCCAGTGTATGAGGGTTGCTGTCCTGCTGGGTTGCAGTTGATCAATGAGTCCCACCAAGGACCATTTACACCAAGAAACGTCTGGGCGTTGGTGGAGAGCGAATCTTAGGTGAAGGCCTCTGTTGAAGACCAGTTGATTTTTTTGCAGTGTTTTTGATGAAAGTTTGCTGAAGTAATAAAACTTATCTTAAATGAGGGTTGAAATTTTGATATAACTGCGATAAAACAATAATAGATTCCGTGGACTTAATTGATTAAATTTATCAATTTTTGTAAATCATTAGTGATATCACCTGCCCTTTGATGGCATTTTCGATCAGTTATATGGCGGCTATTGGATATGGGCGACCGATTCCGTTCTGACTTATATACTGCCTGCAAACAAAAGAAGGATGTGTACAAAGTTTCAAGTCGATAGCTCTAAAACTGAAAGACTGCGTAGAAACAGACAAAGAGACGGACACACGTGCTTATATCGGTTCAGTAGGTGATCCTGATCAAGAATGTACATACCTTATAAGGTCGGAAAAGTCTCCTTTACAAGGGTATAATAAGTTTGCATGTGTTGTGTTCAGTATTATAGACAAAACCGTTTCCAACTAGTCACCTACGAATTACAAAAAATCTTAGAAATCGTAGAAATACTTTGATATTATGTGAGACCATTAAATCAGATTCGTTCGAAGTCTTTTGATACATTGAGGATTCCCTGGTATCTTCGGTAGAGAAGGGAATGGTGTGTTTTAATAACAATTGTCAAAGCCTTCTAAAGAACAAGGGATTCATTTTTACGAAAGTTTCTGGATATACTGGATAGTACCGCATCACTGTTGCAGAGCCATTGGCTTGAAGATGGTAAACTGCCCGTCTGCTGGGCACTTTGCGATTAAATCTTTTTTCTTAAACTAGCTATTTTATTGATAAGATTAATATTTGTTGAGTTTTACGTCCTTGCGTGTGGTTTATAGAATTTAACTGCTGCAATGAGTATTGCATCCAGATCATCAGTAGTGGAGTCGATGTAAGATTCGATATTAAGCTGCCAAGGTTACGATGATAGTGCTTTCTTCAGGTCAAAATTAGTGTCTGGGCGGAAGATTGGCTCATTAAGTGCATTTAGAATTGCTCCTTACGACTGCTAAGAGACAGTTATAGTAGACAGAGTTATAGTAGTGCTAAGAGACTGCTAGTAGACAGAAAGATATTGATGTCTG
This sequence comes from Drosophila ananassae, assembly GCF_017639315.1. Classification (NCBI taxonomy): domain Eukaryota; kingdom Metazoa; phylum Arthropoda; class Insecta; order Diptera; family Drosophilidae; genus Drosophila; species Drosophila ananassae. The sequence goes on along the minus strand of NC_057932.1, from coordinate 8,020,120 downwards.
CGTTTTCCTCATTTTATCCCCAGATTATTTTTAGTTTAACATTAGTTTATCCTAAGGCCTTAGTTCATCTGTGCAATGCTGTTAAGCCGACCCCGCGCTCTATATAAGGTGTCCAATCCGAGACTACTTTCCACATCAAAACGTATTTTGGCACAGCGCTCCTCGCTAAGAATCTATACCAGAGTGCTGCCGGCTACAGGGGCGGAATGGTCTCGTTGGACGTTTTCGCTCGTCTTTACAAATTCCCAAATGGGGTTGAAAATTCTTCCGATCGGTGATGCTCAAAAGCGGTAAAACCAATAATACAGTGCTACAAAAAAACAAAAGTGAATGAACTTCTAAAGTGACATAATTAGAATTGTTTATCTGGCCGACTATAACACAAAACCATGATTGAAATATTTTTAACACCCCAAATCTTTATTTATTGTTAAAAAACCGGTTTTCGGAACTTTTTAGCGCTTAAAAGTTCCGGAACTCGTTTTTTTAAACCGATTTCAAAATTGCCGGTGTTTTTCAATAGTTTTGGGTTGTAGCTTTTGAAAAAAAATAGATCTTCGATTTTTTTAAACAAAATGGACAAGATTTTTACACAAGTGAAATTTTCGCCTTTTATTCGTGCTTTTGGGATTTTAACGCCAGTTTTTCGGTACAACTTACAAAAATTCTGTCATTCATGCCACATATCAATGTTGTCTCATTAATAGTTAATAGATTTTTTTTTTTTTTTTATTTAACATATAAGTTTTATTTACGTCGATCAGCCAACTTAATGGCTATAATACGTAGAGTATAACAATGAACAGATAACATGAATACAATAACAGGAGATTACAGTAAAATTACTGCTTCAGGACTCGGGAAACATTACGTCCTCTTGTCCAGAGATCGCTGGGGTGTCTTCGTTTCAGTCTTCTTCGGTTATTTTGATTAGCTAGAGACGCTGCTAGGTGGTTGGGGTGCGCTAAGAGGCGATCGCTGTAGCGACTCGAGTGACGGTTGATCTGCTCTCTAATGGAGGGAATGTGGAGATCATTTGCTAGGGCGTCGTTTCGAACATACCAAGGCGCGTTTGCCATCATGCGAAGCGCTCGGTTTTGAGTTCTCTGCACTTTCATGACATTTGTGTCAGAAGCCATGCCCCATATCTGAATGCAGTATATGATCGAGGGCAGCACGATAGATTTGTACAGCAACACTTTGTTGCCAAGGCTGAGCTTGCTTGTTGGCTTAAGTAACCAGTTTAGCTTCCTGAGTTTACTCCGACATGTAGCTGTTATTTTCTTGGTTTGTTCCTTCCAGGTGAGCCGCTTGTCTAAGATCAGACCCAGGTACTGGGCCTGGGGTGACTGTGGGATGGTGACGTCGTGGAGTTTGACTCTGGGTAGTGTCTTTGCTCTCAAAGTGAAACTGCAATGTTGCGACTTCCTGCTATTAATGGAAATATTCCACCTGTTAGCCCACTTGCCATATGAGTCCAGAAATTCCTGGGTGATCCTTGATGCCTCGACTCGGCAGGAAGAGTTCACAAGGACGGCAGTATCGTCAGCGTATGTGGCCAAAAGTGTGCCCGGTTCCACTAAACTTGGGAGGTCCGATGTGAACAGCGTGTAGAGAACGGGACCCAGAACGCTTCCCTGCGGAACGCCAGCACGAGCAAGTCTAATGCTTGACCTTTCCCCTCTCACCTCGACCATAAAACTTCGATCAAGCAGGTATGATTTTAGCAGCAGAAATTGGCCAGTCGGGAGTAATGACTTCAACTTATGAAGTAGTCCGAGATGCCATACGCGGTCAAAAGCTTCCTTGACGTCGAGCTTCCTTTAAAATGTGATTCACTACTCGATGTGCTTGCTCTGGGTCCCATGACGATGCCTAAAACCAAACTGATGGTCGGGAATGGCGACCTGCACGCTTCTTACTCCCATAATTCTACTTAAAAATATTATCTCGAATATTTTAGAGAATGTAGGAAGCAAGCTTATAGGTCGGTATGACTCTACAAGGTTCTCCGGTTTTCCTGGCTTTGGTATCATCGTTATCATAGCACACTTCCATTGGGAGGGAAAGTGGTGGATACGTAGCATTGCATTAAAGAGGAGAACGAGGAACAGGATACCCTTCTTAGGCAGAGCCTTGGCAATTCTATTGTCTATGCCATCGAATCCCGGCGCTTTATTGACATGTAGCTTTCGAATATGGAGACAAACTTCTTCTGGGCTGACATGTCGGATCGGTAGAGCATTCGGTGAAGGAGCATTTATGAAGGCCATTGTTTCTTCAAGATCCTCTGGGCTCGCAAGGTCGAATGGCTGAAAGCGTTTCTCTAGTTCGTCCGCGAAAGCTAAAGAAATCTCTGAGTCAGACCTGCACCATGTATTGTCAGTTTTCTTTATGGGGATCTTTCGGAGAGGCTGTCGTTTGATGTTTCGTGTCGATTTCCAGAGGTTGAAGCCATACGGTTTGGTGGGGTCCGCCTTGAGGAGCATCTCATAAAAATATTCGCGCTTGGTTCGATGCAGAAGTTTTTTAAGCTCGTCCTCGGCACGACGGTAAGCCCTTTTGTCGACTAAGCCTTGGGATCTCATATATCTGCGACGTAAGGATCATTTCCGCCTTACCAAGTCCATAACTTCAGGTTTTAAAAGAGCCTGAGGTGGATTGGGGTGGCTTGAGACTTGTCCACAGGTTGAGGACTCGGCAGCGATATGAATGCTCCGGGCAAATATCTCTACAGCGTCGTTAATGTCCTCGGGAGAGTTTAACACCAGATTGAGGTTTACAAGCCGGTTGACTGCTGCTTGGAAGCGCGGGATACTCGCGTTTCGAGGGAGGATACGAGGCCTATTCCGAATTATTTGCGCAGCTACTCTTAACTTTATAATCAGCGGGATATGATCAGAGCTAAGCTCAAGGCTTTCTGTGATGGAGAGACACTCGGACCGTATCCCTCTATAAACGGCAAAGTCAATAGCTGTTGGCGTTCTTTGGCTGTATGGATAATGCGTAGGTCCTCCAGTTGCAAGGACCTGGACGTTTGATCTTTGAACAACATCTGCGAGTGCTCTTCCTCGGCTGGTTGAGTTTCGGGATCCCCAGAGGCGGTGGTGAACATTCCAATCGCCTGCGATTATGAAATTTGTTCCAAGATCGTCAAAGAGCTTTTCAAAGTCGTCAGCAGAACACTGAAAGTTTGGTGGACAATATATAGATGCAATACCTATTTCCCCAAGGTCGGTTTTAACTTTGACAGAGACACATTGTACATTCGTGCTTTGTAGACTGTAGGACTGGTAGCATTTAATACCACGTTTTATTATTATTGCAGACCCACCGCGCATACGATCGGCAGGATGAGTTGCTTGATGGATATCGTACCCATGCAAGTTGTAGTACGACCTGTTTCACTAACCAGCATAATGTCAATATTATGACTTTGCACAAAGAGCTCCAGCTCAATGGCTTTGTTGGCCAGTCCGTCGGCGTTCCACACACCAATGCTCAGGCCGATTTGGCTCATGGTTGTGTCGCATTAACTGGGAAAGATCCAGGGAACGCTTGAGCTGTTCCTGGAGTATTTTGGGGTAATAATCTAGAGACGAGACCCATCATCGACACCATCATTTGGAATAACTTGTCAATCTGGGCAACAAGGACCGACAGGCTTTCGTTTGATTGTAAGAACATTTGCTCTTGGCGCTGCCATTGCTGGTCGTTGATCAATTGCTGTGAGTTGCGTCGCTGTTGTTGTGGGAGAGTCCTCTGAAGATCTGGCTGTTGCTGTTGCTGTTGTTGATGTTGTTGAGGCCTTTGTTGTTGCTGTGATGGCTGCTGCTGCTGTCGATGCGGTACTTTTTGGTGACGTGGCTGACTTTGTTTCCTGTTGTCACTGCCTGGTGGAGGAAATTTTTCGCTCTGCGAGAAGGTCACAGGGACTTGTTGCTGCTGGGGATGACTAGCAATACCACGGACTGCATTAGCGTAGGAGTTGGGCACCGCTGAGTTTGACCAAACATAAGGATCAGTAAACTGCTGGGGGACGGTTCTGCGTTGGGATGTGGCACTTTTTCGTTGAGCAACTTGCTGGTATATGACGCAGCCTTTATAGCTAGCTGTATGTCCACCGCCACAGTTTGCACATTTGACTGGATTGACATCCTTTAAGCAGGCCTCCAAGCCGTGTTTTAGGCCACATCTAACGCAGTTAGATAGCTTTTGGCAATGATTTTTGGTGTGTCCGAAAGCTTGACAACGGTGGCACTGGACAACATCATTCTTTTTGTAGGGGAGTTCAACTTGGACCCGTTGCCGACAGAGTGTCTTGATCCCGTGGATTTCTTTGTTGTTTGCAGCCGGTTCAAGTTCAACAAAAACTAAGTTGACCAGCTTAGCGGTCAAAGCGGCTTCTTGGTCTATTGACAAATCGAACCAAGTGACCCGCCGAGGTCAGGCTATCCTTAATGTCTACGTCCGGGACGGAATGATGGACACCACGGGTAACAACACGATAGGATCTGTCTTCTTTTAACTGCCAGGAATGGTATGGAACCTTTTTAAGGGTCAGCGATTTGGTTATGGCTCTGTATGTGTCTGAATCTGTTGCGAGAATGGAAACAGAATTGTTGGGATGGCATTTTAGGGAGTATTTGGACGGGTCAACAATCTTGTCTGTGGACCTTATGAGTCCGTTTAGATTCTCACAGTGATCAACCACAATTGGGGGTGGTTTGTGGGAGGGTAGTTGCTCCTGGCTACCAGACGGTCGGCTGACATTTTTGTTGCTGCCTGCGGTATTGTTAACGGCTTTTGTGTCCTTGTTTATTGTTGATGCGTTATTTGGGGTGCTTTTGTTGTTGTTGCTAACTTGTCTTAAGCTGGAAGAAGTACTGGCTTCTTCAGAGACATTGGGGCCCACCGTTTGAGGGACTTCGACGGGTTCGGTGTCTGTGTCCATGTCCGACAGATCTGAGAATCGGTTGGCAGAGACATTGGTTTTAGGGCTGTTGGAGTTTCTAAGGATTTTGGTGACTGAATTTGGGGATCTGGAGTCAAGACGGCGTTTGTTTGCCGGTCTTGGGGACCACCAGACCTCTTCGTCTCCATTTATGACTGCTAGTTCCGGTTCCGGATCATGGCTTGAAGGTGAGATGTTGACGGGGGAGGCAATTGGTCGGCTTGGCTTAGCTGGCCTTAAGGCCTGGATTTTTTGTTGTTGTCGCGCCACAATCTTACTTATGTCAAATTCATCATCGGAGTCCGAAAGGCTAGACATGGTTCAAGTATAGGGCACAGATGTGCACTGCTTTACCGACTTCTTGTATGTATGGGCCACTTGTACGGTTACCGATGAGGTGACCGTGGCTCAGTGGGCAAGGCACAAGCCCCGCAGTCGGGCAGCACCCGGCTCGAACCCACCAAGTGTCAGAGCAATTGAAATCTATTTTTTTCTTTTATTGGGATGTAATTATTCTCAAACTCAGTTTGACCTTGAATTTGATTCAAGTCTTCACAAAACCTTCACTTGTTTTGTCTTTTCGAATCACTTGTTATCGCGTTAAGCAGAGCTAACGGAGGTGGGATTCACAAAAGTAACAATTCTTGCCACTGAGGTGGACTTGTCCATAGACTCTTCACAGTGAGATTCGCAGCGATGCAAAAACGCGTCTGCACTCCACGAAAGCATGATCGAGACTATAATAGTTAATAGAAAGAGACAAATTCCATTAAAAAATTGTACAAATTGTGGAAATTATAACGCTTTTCCCAAAAAAAGTCAACTCAACCTTGCGAGCGCTGCGGAGTAACGGTGTGTATAAGAGTAAGAGCATATTCCTTTCTTCTAAAAAAATTCTGTCATTCATGTCACATATCAATGTTGTCTTATTAAAACGGAATAAAAAGAGACAAATTTCTTAAAAAAATTATACAAAATTTTACTGCGGAAACTGTGGGTGATGGGTCCCATGTTTGTTCTGGACTTTGTTTCAGGTGAGCCTAAAGGATATGGAGCAGGTTTCTTGCGTCGAGGGGATATGTAGTACCTATGCGTAGCTTCCACTTGAGTGTGTCCGTTATCAATAGAACAATTGAATTTGTTATACTGAGAGGGTGATTTACCCCTGGCATTAAGCTCAGTGGCTGTATATCAATAAAATAACGGCCATAACATAGAGTTTGGATTGGTTTCATAGAAGTTTTATAGGAAATGTGACCCTTGACAGAATTCAATATTATAAGAAGAAAGGAAAGGTAAATTCGGGCGGAGCCGAAGGTGATATACTCTTGCAGTTGTGCCATTTCCGATCGTTCAGTTATGTGGCGGCTATTGGATATAGTTGGCCGATCCCTATGAAATTTGGCAAATAAGATTATTTTGCCCAAAATAGAATCTGTACCAAGTCCCATCTTTCTAACTTAAAAAACAGCAAAGTTATGCCAATTCCGATCGTTCTATGACAGCTATAGGATATAGTCGGCCGATCCTTATGAAATTTTGTACATATGATATATTGGTCAAATATAACATGTGGGGAAAGTCCCAACCCCCTAACTTAAACACAAAAGTTATGGCATTTCCGATCAATCAGTTATATGGCAGCTATAGGATATAGTCGACATGCTTATATCAACTCAGAAGATGATCCTGATCAAGAATATATATACTTTATAGGGTCGGAGATGTCTCCTTCACTGCGTTGCACACTTTTCAACAAAATTATAATACCCTCTGCAAGGGTATAATGATAGTTGACTTTTTTCATCTCTATGGGCGGGGTTCAAGTTTTGTGGTGGAATTAAAGAGGAAATGAAACCATCAGCCTACTATGGGATCTCGATCATGCATTCTATTGGTTTTTGATACCATGCGCAGCTTTGTTTTGACTGAACTCGATGAATCGAATTTATGCTAAGATTCAGTTGATAGAGCCGGTATTATAAATGAGTTTAGGGTCGGAACACATTTAAAAAATGTTCAGAAAATGTGCTTGCTCTATCTTAGATGTCGCAAGCCCAGCTCCTTATAGGATTTCTAATACACATAGCAGTTTCTATTCTATTACTCGCTCTATAGTTGCTCCATATAGAGGCGCTGCAAGTGAATAAATGTGGTGTCTTTTGTTGCGCTGATGGCGATATGTATACTATTTTTGTGTATATTATTTCTTTGTATTATATTTTATATAATAAATTATAGGGTTTTTATAGACGCATGCCGTATTTAATTCTCAGCCAATTCCTTTTGGTATAAAAGACAGAAAATGGCACAACCTTGCTATTTTTATACCCTTGCAGATTTTGGTCAAAAGTGTGCAACGCAGTGAAGGAGACATCTTCGACCCTATAAAGTACATATATTCTTGATCAGGATCCCCTCCTGAGTCGATATGAGCATGTCCGTCTGTCCGTTTCTATGCAAACTAGTAGCTCAGTTTTAAAGTTATCGAGTTTAAACTTTGCACACACCCTTCTTTTCTTTGCAGGCAGTATATAAGTCGGAATGGCCGGGATCGGTTGACTATATCCTATAGCTGCCATATAACTGATTGATCGGAAATGCCATAACTTGGTTGTTTTTCAAGTTAGAAGGATGGGAGTGGATTCCTCCTTGGGCAAAATAATTCGATGTGCCAAATTTCATAAGGATCGGCCGATTATATACGATCCGCTATATATCTAATAATATAAGATGCGTGTCGCCACCTAGCGGACTGCGACTAAACTGTAAGGGTATATAAACTTCGGCTTCGCCCGAAGTTAGCTTTCCTTTCTTGTTAAAGATGCTTTGAGCTGTTTCCAACACTTTTATTTAAAAATTGATTTTATGGTGAAATTATCATAAGGATCGGCCAACTATATAGAATCCGATTATATATAATAATATAAGCAGCTACCTTACTGCAAAGGTATATCAACTTCGGCTCCGCCAGAAGTTAGCTTTCCTTTCTTGTTTGTGGTGGCGCAGTTCATTTTAAAACGAGTCTACGTAAACTTCTTGATCCTGTTAGGATCTAAGTCTGACTCCTCCGAGATGTCAAATAACAATCTATTTCCTAGATATTTTAGTCTGAAAGACTCTAGAGCTGGACAGTACCAAAAGAAATGTTTCTCCTTCGTCCTCGTCTATGCGGCTGCGGCAGTAGTCGTTGTGGAGTAAGTTCATTCGCCTAGCAGATAGTAGCCAGTGCCTTTGATGACTCTAATAGCCGTGCTGATGCAGGCCCTTTCTATCCTTAATAGCTAAAACTTTCTTTTCTTTGAGATTAGGGGCCAGAGTCGGAGTTTATTTTAGGGTATTGATATACCAGTACCCTTCAATTCAAATTGGAGGAGCGTGGTGGTGCCTATACGAGCCAGTTCTTGATTCGAGCCAGATGATACACAATGTGAGACTGTTTTTGAGTTGCTGGAGATCGAGCTAATCGACCTAATTGCTTCTTCACAGTCACCGAAGATTTTTAATTCACCGCCTGTGAAAATGGATGTTTTTAGATGTTCAAGTTGGATTGATGGCCATCACCTCTGCCTGCAGTGCCTAACCCCTAGTTGTTCGGAGTATACTCCTCCTGCTTTATTTATAGTTTTGAACCATCTGTGTAGAAGCTTATTGCATTCTCTGGGTTCGGAATTTGGGCTTTTAATTTCTCCCCCTTCTCTTTTCGGATGGATTTTTTGTAGGTGGCGAGGGAGGCATTGTAGTCAGTAAAGAGATTTTTCAAATTGACTTTTTTTGGTTTTTTTTATCGGCATGACCTTTTAGGGGCATTATTGCAGGCTTGGGTAAATTTTTGCACCAGTGTGTTCAGGTGCTCGTTGGAGTCGCAACCTATTAGAACTCTGACAGCGCAGTTGAGACTTCTCTAAATGGTAGAAGTTTATCTGCAGAGTCCGTAGGGTTATCTGCAAGTTTTTTCTCCACCATCGTAACTTCGGCTTTGTCATCGGAAAGGTTTTTGTCGTTCACCCGATTCTCTCAGTTTTAAAGCTATCGGAATCAAAATTTGCACACATCCTTCTTTTTTTTGCAGGAAATATATAAGTCGAAACGGCCGTGATCGGTCGACTATATTCTATAGTTATTATATAACTCATTGATCAGAAATGCCATAATTTTGTTGTGGGATAACTAGCTGTGGGATAAGAGTTCGCTGGTTTTGTTCGCCTCGGCCAGTCAATTATTCTTACCGCTGATTTTGATTTCTCGCCCGTCTATTGCAGGTAGGTGCCAGTAGGCCAATACTCATTAAAAAAAAATATATATGTATATAGAAATAAAACTTGTGCAGTGCATTTGGTCAAATTTTTTAAGATAATATTTAATTAAGCCATAAACTGTTTAAGAACTTTAAAAATGTAATCATAAATTATCTGTGCCCCATCAATAAGGCAATAAAGTACTGCTTGAGGGCAAGGTGGTTTAGCAAGTCTGCTATAAAGCTTTTAAGGGATCTCAAAATTAGCAAGAATGAAAGGCTATAGCCAAGTTTCCCGACTATATGATACCAGATAATTAACCTTCCAAAGAATATATTTTAAAAAAAATATATATTTTCCAAAAAAAAATTTTGTTGCATACTTTTGTATGTTTTGGAATGAACAACTCAAACAATCCAGTCGCGAAGCAGAACCAAAAGTCTATAACTTCTCTTAAATTTGTCCGATTTGGATGAATTTTGTTTCTTTGTAAATTCGGCTTTAAATTAGTTTGGCACTAAAATTTTTTCAAAAAACTTTTCTGAGCTGGCGCTACAAGATGTGGTTTTGGGGGAAAGAGAGAGCGTGCCAAAATTTTAACACGAACTTGGTTTGAGTGGGTACCATAGGAGTCTATGTGCCAAATTGAATAGTTTTATCTCAAATTTTCTCTGAGATTCGTTCGTTGAAAAATACTGCAAGCCAATATGGGAACTAGTCTATAATTAATAATACATGTCTATAATTTCTATAAAAACGGTCCGATTTAGCTAAATTTCCAGCTATAAATTAGTTATAAAAATGGTTTTTCATCAAAACCTTTTTTATACTACTTTTTTTAACTGGCGCTACAGAAATATGCAATTTCGTGGAAAAAATTTAAAACGAAGTTCCGAAGTCAAGTGACTTGCGGACTCATTCACAGGAGTGCAAAATCTTGTAGCTCTATCTCTCATAGTTTCTTAGATCTATGCGTTCCTACGCATGGCTATATCGACTCAGCTGTTGATGCTGATAAAGCTGTTGTTGCTGATATATTCTTTATGGGGTCAGAGATGATCCCTTCTCCCTGTTACATACGTTCACACGAATATAATAGCTACTCTTGTACTCTACGAGTACCAAGTATGAAACTGACACGTCAAACCATTCAAAATTACTCATCACAAAAATTTCCTATCTTCAAATAGAAGACATATTACTATTATATAACTAAGATATTATAAAGATATTAGAAGAATAGCTTAAAGAAAAGTAGGTGAACGTATTCGAATGACTTGGGAAGTCGATTTCAATCCCACAAAAAAATTGTTGGTCCGTTGTCAAGAAGATAGTTCCTGGGTCTATGCCAACGACCAACGGAATTATTTTGAGAACTAACTTAAAGTTTTAGATCAAAACTTCATACAACGTTGGAACCAGCACCTTGTTGCCTCGTTGCGCAGTTGTTATTGGCAATCAATAATTCATCTTTCTCTTTTTATCTCAAAGCGGACCGACGTTTTTTTTTAGTGCGCACTGCGTTTTCATAAAATTTGCTTATTAGCTTTCCATAAACAATCGGTGTTTATTTCTATTCACATAAAAAAATAAAAATAATAACAAATTGCAATTCATAGATCCGTATCACTTCGCGTGTGCAGTGATATATTTGGAGGTAAAATAATAATTTTATAAATTTTTCTTCCAAACATAGCCCTGCTCTGCTTCTTCATCTCTTACGGTGTTACTTCTATTCTATTGCTCCTATTTCTCGCTCAATAGAGATTCTTATCTCTATTCTTTGCATTTTACTAACTCGCCCTAACTGCTCTCTTCAATCTCCCTCTTTCGTTTCCCTGGTACAGTGGCACAAGGTTCATAAATATTATTAATAAATTAATTATTGAAATTTTAATAATTTTTAATAAATTGATTATTTAAATTTTTAATAATTATGGAATTTAAATTGGTCTGTGCGTTGAAGTCTTGTAATAAGACAATCTCGTCTTCCCAGCCTACCATCGCTAAGTGTGCCGGGTTCACGGCCTCAGTTTCGGATGCAATCTCACGTAGGTCTGGACTCCACTTTTGCTGTGACGGTTGTCGGGCTGTTCAGGTCGAAATGAGATCGTTCATGAGGCAGACTAAAAGCGGATTCAAGGAGTTGATTAGTGGTTTTCGTAAAATCAATGACCAACTCTGTGCGCTCGATACACAGTTTAGTAGTCTTCAACTACTAAACAAGTCTCCAAAGCGTAAGAAATCCTCTTTTAGTGATGTGCTTGTGGCAAATAATCTTCAGCCTGCTCAGCCGACAACTATGCAGCCGCTTATATCTCTGGCCACCCCAAGGGCCGGACCTGAGAAAAATTCGAATATCTCAGGATTAATGAGCAAATGTCCGATATGTCCTCTGTGGCATCGCTTCAAGTGATCGCAGACCCAATAATTCAACCCCCTGTAACAGTCACCAAACAGGGCAACCGTCCGGACCCCCGGTACGTACTGATGCCGCTGTATTAGTTACGGCGGCACCAAAACCCTTGCAGGTGATCTCACAATCGAAACATATTTTTGTTTCCCGGCTTGCCCCTGATACTTCTTAGATTGATATCTCGGCTTACATCAAAGCCAAAACCAAAGCCGACATAAAGGTGGTGGACATTACAAAATTTAAATATTCATACACCAGGCACACGTCATCTTTCAAAATACGTGTGCCCTTGCAGATGTTCAAGACGATTTGTTCCGCCAGCTTTTGGCCAGAGAATATTTTCGTCCAAGAACATCAGCCAAGTACGGTGAAAAAAATAACCAAACCTGTGGGTGTAAAACTCCCACATGTTACGGCCACTGACCAACCTTCCACTTCATCTTCCTCCGTTTTAAAAATCTAATGTCTTCTCTAACACTTACCTATCAGAATACAAGAGGGTTATGTATTAAACTTCCCAAACTGTATTCTGTTAGTTCTTTCTTTGCATCTCACATTATTGTATTTACAGAAACTTGGTTAAAGCCGGAGATCTTAAGCTCCGAAGTTTTTCCTAGTAGGTACACCACTTTTAGATCTGATAGAACTCTGGCAAAATTTGTCCGCTATTCGTTTGGTTTTCGATCGTCTGTCTGATGGTAACCAGCTGATAGCTCTGGGTGACTTTAATATCCCAGAACTTCATCCCGTGTTCAAATGTTGAAAATTCACCGTCTTTACAGCTTAACTCCCACCACGACTTCCCTGTGGGCATGTTTGATATGTCACTCGGGCAAATTAACCACGTTAGAAATTCTTTAGGTCGACTGTTGGACTTATGTTGATGGAATTACTCTTTCCAGAACTTTGCCCCTTTCTGACCCTGAGGATCCATATCATCCCACTCTTGAGCTTTCAATCGAAGACAACTCCTTGATTGACCTTAAGTCTACACTTAAATCTCATAAAGTTCGTTTCTTCCGTAAGACTGACTTTATGAAATCTCGGAATTTGATTGGTCTGATTTACTGGCATGTGAGGATATAAACATCGCATTACAAAAATTTTATTTCACTTTAAAGTTTAAACTTATTTTTTGACGTTTGTGTGCCGTGGAAATATCCGTCCGCTTCAACGAATCCGTCTTGGTATACAAGGCATCTAATCAATTTAAAGAATAGTATGACTAGACTTTTAAATAAATATAGATTATCTGGCTGTACAGTTAGTTATTCAAGATACTTATTAGCTCGGTCCAATTTCACCGTGCATAACGCAGAATGTTATAGGAGTTATATTCGCCGCTGCAGGATTCAGTTTACTCAGGATCCGAAGCAGTTTTATAACTTTGTAAACACTAAGCGTAAAAATGTATCTTTTCCCCCACTGCTTACGTTTGAGAACTCTTATGCGAACACTGATCAGGCAATGGCCGATCTCTTTGCACAGCTTTTTCAAACTACGTATTCACCTAGCAGCAGCTCAGCTCAGCCTTACACTTATGATATCCAATCAGCCAATCTTATATTTCGCCCATCTTTCGATCAAAGTGGTGTGTTATCGGATCTTCTTAAGGTTAAGCCCGTGTATTCGCCAGGCCCTGATGGAGTACCAGGCTGTGTTCTGAAGAACTGCGCCGAGGCTCTGTGCAAACCGCTCGTTAAACTCCTTAATCTATCGCTGAAAACTTCGATCTTTTCCCTTATGTGGAAGGAATCTTTCATTATCCCGATGCATAAAAAAGGGAAAAAATCCGACGCTGCAAATTAAAGAGGCATCTCTAAATTGTCAGCAATTCCAAAGCTTTTTGAAAAACTTATCACTCCACATTTGCAACACCTATGTAGTTCAATAATTACTCCGTTTATAAGCGACTTGCCCCTTGCCCTAACTAATTCACTTGTACTTATGCTGCACTACGCTGATGACGTTAAGCTATGCCTTCAGTATAAATTCACTAGCGCCCAGTCTAGACTTCAATCCGATTTGGAAAAACTTCAAAATTGGTGTTTAGCAAATAACCTAAAGCTTAATGGATCGAAATGTAAACTCATGTCTTTTTACCGATCTAGTCCTCACCAGGCTATGTACTTTCTCTATGGGAACGCCTTAGAACGATTAACTCAGGTTAACGATCTAGGTGTCCTATTAGATTTGAGACTTAAATTTACCGACCATATATCCACCATGGTTAATAAAGCTATGGGTGTGCTTGGTTTTATTAAAAGATGGTCAAAAGAATTTAATGACCCATACGTAACTAAAACGTTATATACATCACTGGTCCGTCCGATTCTTGATCATGTGTCTGGAGTCCTCAATATGGAGTACTCCAAGATCACATTGAATCTGTACAAAAAAACTTCCTTACTTTTGCTCTTAGGGGACTTAATTGGGATGCAAATCTTTACCTCCCCTCTTATCGTAGTAGACTTTTACTAATCAACTTAACAAACCGTAGAACGATGCTGGGTGTCATGTTTCTATATAATCTTATTTATGGAAATATAGACAGCCAGCATTTACTAACACGCTTAAATTTTAACGTTCCTAGCAGAAGGACTAGAAACTTTCGTCTTCTACTCCTCAGCCATTGTAGTTCGACATATGCCCAAAACGATCCGTTCAGGGTATTATGTTCGGACTACAATGGTCTCTACCACATCTTGTCACTTTGCTCTACTAACAATCTTAAATCGCTTATATTAACCGCCTTATCTGTGCAACACTCTTCCTCGTGATATCTTTCTCCTACTTTTCGCTTAACTATCTCGGATCTATTCTCGCGATTCGAGCCGTACGTCACGCGGCAGCGTCCTTCGGTCGGTTGGACGGCAGGTGAGCTGTACGTATGCAGTGGAAACGGCGCGAATAAATAATGTGCTACTAAATATTTATTAAGAATTTTGTGACCACATTATCAATTTTTTTCAAAGAAAAAAATTGTTTCCTTTAAGCCCTTGTTTGTTTTTATAAAGTCTTACAATTCTTAAAATGTAATCAGTATTTCTCCTCAGTCAAAAATGTGAGTAAAATTTACCTATGCTGCTTCTACCCTCTATAGAATATAGCCGATCCTTATGAAATTTGGCAGATCTGAATAGAGTCTGGCAGTTGCTCAAAAGAGAGTCTGTACCAAGTCTGTTCTAGCTTGAAAAAACAACAAAGTTATGCCAATGCACATCATTTAGTTGTATGCCAGCTATAGGATATAGTCGGCCGATTCCGACCGTTCCAATTTATACGAGGGTTGCTATATATATTTCTGGCCTAGGCTATACTAAGGGTTGCCTGGCGCCATCTGAAGTTTTCATTGGGAAGTTTGACATGTTTTAGCAGAAACGTGCTCAAAATGTTTTGACGTACGGCCATAATTTGTGTTGTTAACAGTGACTTGAAAAAAACAATTTGGCAGAAAATGGAATTAACATCTTTTTTCACGGCTTTCGACGTGAATTAACGCGACAAGAGTGCATCGATGAACTTCAATCTTTATATGGCGATGGAGCACCATCATATACCACTGTGAAAAACTGGTATAATGAATTAAATCGTGGCCGACGCTCGCTTGAAGACGAAGGTCGTCCAAAAACAGTCGTTGTTTCTGAGAATATTGACAACGTGCATGAACTGAAAATGCAAGATCGTCATGTGACATACCGTGAGATAGAGGCATCCTTGGGCATTTCTTCCACCAGCATACATTCGATATTGCATTGACACTGGGCGTAAAAAAAAATTGTTCTCGTTAGATCCCGCACAATTTGACAATCGCTCTAAAAAAGGCTCGTGTGGATTGGTGCAAAAAATATTTGAAAAAAATACAACCGCGGTGTTTCAAAAGACGTTTATAAGATCGTCACACGTGACGAATCATGGATCTAAGCTTATGAGCCCGAAACAAAACAGCAATCGACTGTGTGGGTCTTCGAAGACGAGCCAAATCCAACGAAAATTGTTCGTGGAACAAGCATTTCGATGCAAATGGTGGCCTGTTTCTTCGGTAAAACAGGTCATGTGGCGACTGTTTCGCTTGAGCAACGTAGGACGCTCAATTCTGAGTGGTTCACCACAAATTGATTGCCTGAAATCTTCGGAGAAATTCGAAAAACGAACAAGAGAAGACGGATCATTCTGCACCACGACAATGCGAGCTCTCACACATCAGCTTAAACCAGCGCCTTTTTGACCAGCCAAAATGTCGAATTGACCAGCCAAAATGTCGAATTGGTGGGTCATCCGCCATACAGCCCTGACTTGGCACCCAATGACTTTTTTTTATATCCGCACATCAAGAGAAAAATGCGGGTTCAACGATTTTCGACGCCAGAAGATGCTGTTGAAGCGTTCAAAAACCATGTTTTGGAGGTGCCTCAATCGGAGTGGACAAAGTGCTTCGAAAATTGGTTTGAGCGCTTGCAAAAGCTTATAAGTCTTGCTTTTTTTTAAAGTCTTGAGAATACTTTAAAAAACAATAAAACCATTTTTAATCATAAATATTCGCATTTTCATTATTAGGCCATAAATATATATAGCAACCCTCGTATACTGCCCGAAACAAAAAGAAGGATGTGTAGAAAGTTTCAAGTCGATAGTTTTAAAACTTAGAGACTAGTTTGCGTAGAAACAGACAGACAGACGGACATGTTTATATCGACTCAGGAGGTCATCCTGATTAAGAATATATATACTTTATAGGGTGGGAGATGTCTCTTTAACTGCACACATTTGGCCAAAAGTTTAATATCCTCGGCATGGGTATAACAAGAAAGGAAGGCGAACTTCGGGCGGGGCCGAAGTTCATATACCCTTGCAGTTTAGTAATAGTTTATATTATTATATATATACCGGATCATATATAGTTATCCGATCTTTATGAGTATTTAACAAAAATTTTGGAAACAGCCCCAAGAATCTTTAAAGTCAGCCGATCTTTATGAAATTTACAAATCGGATTACTGTGCCCAAAATGAAATCCGTAGAAAGTCCCATCATTCTAGATTGAAAACAACAAAGTTAAGCCAATTCCGATTGTTCAGTTATATAACGGCTATAGGAAATAGTCGGCCGATCCTTATGAAATTTTGTAGATATTTTGGTATTTTGACCAAATATAACATGTGTGGAAAGTCCCAACCCTCTAACTTAAAAAACACCAAAGTAATGGAATTTTCGATCAATCAGTTATATGGCAGCTATAGGATAAAGTCAAGCGATCACGGCCTTTCCAATTCAAGCAAAAGAAGGATGTGCTCAAAGTTTCAACTCGATAGCTTTAAAACTGAGACACTAGTTTTCGTAGAAACAGACAGACAGACGGACATGTTTATATCGACTCAGGAGGTGATCCTGATAAAAAAATGTATATTCTTTATAGGGTCGATGATGTCTCACTGCGTTGCACATTTTTGACCAAAATCATAATACCCTTTGCAAGGGTATTACAGGCCACATTTTACATATTTTCATTAGGAAATGACCCATAAAATATATTACACATTCGTTTAATTTTTTAAAGCTTTGTGAAACGTATTTTGTCAATGTTTTTTCAAGTTTTTTTCTGATTTTCAGTACACGAATTTGCAACAACGTTTTGTAAACACGGCGTAAACATCATTAGACGACAAAGTCTGAAAATTAAAAAGTTAATTGGGAGCTGCTACTTAATGAATATTGGCCCGTGGAAGCATACGCACTTGCATCCGCAGTCGCATCAGCACCCTCATCCTCAACAACAGTCAATTGGTCACGATATAGATTCTCGAGTAAACTCTGGTTTTGGCTTGACAAGACAGAAATGCAATCAAATTGACTACGCATACCCACTGATCAATCATGACCACCTTTCCTACCAATTATATAAATTTAACTCGCAATTTAACCATGCCCGGTGTTTGAGTTCCGCTGACACTTCGGGTATCTATTTTGACACCAAGTCCAACTCTGTATCCATGGTGATGACACCCAGTCGGTGCAGCTCGCCGTTTTTGCCTCTCGCGTTACCATTGTCGTCTACACCGATACATCAACAAGTTCAAGAACAGTTATCATCTAACTCTATTCAATCTCCACTTCAATCGAAGACGCATCGAACGTCACCGAGGCAATCTATAAGTGTAAATTTATCTCAATTGGCCCACGCACAGCTACAGCTACAGAGCCATCTGCACCAAAAGCTTTCCATTAGCTATTTTCGTAGTTCAGGCTCTCCAACGGACAGTGGTGGTGCTGGTGGTGGTGAAGGAGGAAATGGCGGTATTCAGATTAGTGGTGAGTCCCTCGGACTCACGTTACCGCTCCAGCAAAAATTAGGCGACACACAAATAAATTCTTTGAGTGAATTTCAAAGTATGCAGCCCTTTGATTTTCGAAAGATCAGGTCGGCCTCACTGAGTGCCTTCTCGAGTCCGATACCACCCAGTCCAGCAGAATTTTCAACTCATCACCAACATCGCAGTAACCAATTTTATAGCGCTATGACCATGGCTTACCATTTACCACCACCACCTCCTCTGGCGGTTCCGTCTTCAAAACCACAGAATTCCGGATCCCAATTGCATCCACACATCCACGCTTCTACTGCTCCTGAAAAAAAGGAGGCTATCAGCATGCAAATTTGTGGAGGAAGCAAAGCCGACAGCTCCTCCGCCTCGGGATCAGGGTCTATGTCAGGCACTGGCTCAATTCCGGGTACTACACCACAACGAATAACCCGCTTGGTGCTAGCCCCCAAAAAAAATCATTTACCCAGCGGCGGCAGCAATAAACGTCAGTGGGGCTCAATGCCGGCCAATTTGGGAACTCAATTCATCAACCCAGTGACTGGCAAAAAGAGGGTTCAGTGTAACGTGTGTCTGAAGACCTTCTGCGACAAAGGCGCACTGAAGATTCACTTCTCTGCAGTTCATTTGCGTGAAATGCACAAATGCACAGTGGATGGTTGCAGCATGATGTTTAGCTCCCGACGCTCAAGAAATCGACACAGCGCCAATCCAAATCCAAAGCTTCACTCTCCCCATTTACGACGGAAAATTTCTCCACATGATGGGCGTAGCGCCCAGCCACATCCGCTTCTGTTACAAGCGCCTAACGGACTCATGGCAGGTCTGACTCCGTTTGGCACTTTTCCTTTATTAACACCCCCACCGGATCTACGTCACCACCATACTGTAATGAGTGGTACAGGTACAGGAGCTACATCAGCGGCCGGAGCTATCGACTTAAAGCACGGTCAGGAGTATATGAAACGCTCCTATTTAGACGACGGAATGGTACCCGACTCCGGAATTTTTGACGTACAACGTCAAAAAATACAAGCGGAAGCAGAAGGGGACGATGAAGATGACGATGAGATACTCGAGGTGGGTATATGTCAGCATTTAATTAAAAAAAAAAATTAAAAACAAGTCAGGAAATCTAAAAAAAACATTTTCCCTTAATAAGCCCTTGTAATTAAGTTAAAGGTTTCATTAAATGCTATAAATATCGGATATAGTTAGTCGATCTTTATAAACATTTTATTATATAACCAATTAGTAATGATAGAAATTTTGAAAAAAAATTCTTAAGATTCTTTATTTAACAAGAAAGGAAAGCAAACTTCGGGCGGAGCCGAAGCTGATATACCCTTGTAACTAACTACAGAAGCTTATATTATTATATATATATATCGGATCGTATATAGTTAGCCGATCCTTATGAGAATTTCACCATAGAATTAATTTTTTAATACAATTTTTGGAAACCCAAGACTTGAAAAATATCAAGGTTACGTCATTTCCGTTCATTTATATGGCAGCTATAATTATAGAATTATGAAATTTTATTCGAAATTTCGGATTAGATTGCGCAAAATGGAATTCATAGAAAGTCCCATCCATCTAGCTAAAAAAACAAAAAAGTTATGTTAATTCCGATCGTTCAGTTATATGACAGCTATAGAATATAGTCGACCGATCCGGTTACAACTTATACACTGCCTGCAAACAAAAGAAGGATGTGTGCAAATTTCCAAGTCGGTAGCTTTAAAACTGATAAACGGACATGCTTACAGCGATTCAGGAGGTGATCCTGATCAAGAATATATATACTTTATAGGTTCGGAGATGTCTCCTTCCCTGCCTTGCACACTTTTGACCACAATTATAATACCCTCTGCAAGGGTATAAAACACTTCAGCTATTATATTTCCGTTCGTTCGCTATATTCAAGCAAAAATTATAAGGACATATAAGTTTGGTCCTGTAAAAAGTGCCAACGTTTTAAAAAATCTAATTCTTTCATTTTAAATCGTTATGGTAAAATCGCTAAATGGTAGTAAGGATATAGTCGGCGAATTCTTACAAAATTTTGTTGAAAATGGAAATTTCCATTCTTTTTACTTAAAAACAAAATGCGACGGCTATTAATTCTTTCATAATTCCTCAAATCATTCTTAACTTAACTAACCTTACAACTTAGTTCAGTAGTTCCTAGTAGGAACGCACAACAAAAAGTCTATAACAATCGAACAATGAAATCCTTGTGTAAACTTAAAATCGAACAGAATTTCTCTTTTTATTAAATTCGGAACATTAATTACAGTTACCCGAAAACGCTCGGTAACTTAAAATTTTGGTGAACACCGACTGGATTGTGCCCGAAAAAATAATTTAATTATTATTTTCCAATTTAAATAATTCAGGCTTAAAATATAATATTGAAAAACAATATTTGGTTTGTGCGCAAAATATTAACATCTATGTTAAGAGGAGCCCCGTAAATATTCGTGATACTCCAATGAGTTCCTTTTTAAAACTGTTTTTATTTCTTACAATTCTCTTACAAGAAACATACATGAAAATCTTAAATCTATTTAAAACTACTTATCAACGGACTGCACGCTGACATGCTATGTGACCCTTTCTTAAGTGCTTCAAGTGCACCACATAAATATTTGGATAGACTGCAGGAGATCGTCTTTCAAACCATGCTGTTAATCACTTATTCACATGGGTCCGATCTTCTACAATTTTTATCGTGTTCAATGCTTGAACATCTATTTTCATATTCATAATGCATTCGATACTTTAAAATTGCTTAAGAATTAATTGTTCATAAATATTTTCACCTTTATATAGCAGTTGTACAATGGGCCGTGAACTATCAATAAATAAACAAAATAAAATAAATTAATTTTTCAAAAATGAATCCGTTTTTCTAGTCTGCATCTCATGTAAGGAAGCTCTTTCTGAGCCAAAGGGCCGACGTCCGTTTTGAGGATATCCAAGACTTGCTGTCATCCTTGAAAGCGGTGGAGACATTTTTGGAAGTAATGCTGAACGTGCGGCTTGGCAAAATGGAGGGTATCGTCGCGTACATCAAGAGCACGCACAAAGAGCTGTCTGAGTGGGATGTTGCGCGTCAACTTCACCGATGCATCGTGGACCAGGAGATCATTCGCTGCTCTAGTTGCGAGCCTGCGAACGCTGATCAACGCTACCCCCGCTCTCAATTTCAATGCGCGTTTAGCAGGCTTCCCACTCTTAGTGGAGGTTATGCGGAGTGGCCAAATGTTCTTCATCTCCGGTGACACCGGAGTAGTTACTGTTCTTCACCACAAATCTTTACACACATGAAACCGTGTATGTGAATGTGTGAGCACGCATACATATAAAGATCAGTTTAACCGTGGAAGAACCTTCTTGATGATGCGCTTCTCTGCGATTAACCAGCGTAAGATGAGAGTAAGATTCTTTCTGGGCCTCCGGGGGCCTGTCGCAAGAAATTTTTGCATTCATTTTCGTTGTATGAAATAAAAAGTCTATATGTTGTATGGTTAGTGCTATAAGTAAGTGTTTTTTTCTGAAAGAGGAGAAGTTGGAAATGATTCTCGACCCGTATAATCGGGATAATTCCTTGCCCTTTTGTGAGGTTTTCGAAGTAGTGAAGATTTTAATACTCTCGATTGATATGACATCAAGAAGATATAACACAACGGTTTATTGTTTTGTTTCCAAAATAAGTTGGAGGCGTGGAGAGCCCTTGATAACTATGAGGTACTCGACCGCCTGGGTGTGGCTAGTTTTTATCTAGTAAGCTACTTTTTTTCATTTTCTAAAAACATATTCTCAACATTATATTAACAAAAAAACCAAAGTTTTGTCATTTCCGGTCTTTCAGCTATATGACAGCTATAGAATATTCCGACTAATATACTGCCTGCAAAAGAAGAAGGATGTGTGCAAAGTTTCAACTCGATAGCTCTAAAACTGGGAGACTAGCTTGCGTAGAAACGTTCAGACAGACGGACTTGCTTATATCGACTCAGGATGTAATCCTGATCAAGAATATATATTCTTAAACATGGCACCCAAACCATTTATAGGTCGGTTGGAGAACAGGAACTTTCACATTGCCTTGGAGCTTCTAAACAGAAGGTTCAGTAATCGCCGATTGATTTTTCAAGCTAATGTAAATGAGGTACTGGATCTGCCGGCAGTAGAATGCGTTCAAGTTCTGGTTCCTTCTTCATTCAAGAACGTTGATGGTGCCACAAGGACCCAGAAAAAGAAAATGCAGGCTGACTCAGATTCCTTGATTCTTTCGAGTCTCCTCGAGCAAAGATGATGGACTTCGGAAAGCATGGATTTGACGACGACGTTATACGCCTCAAATCCTACGGTAGGACAAAGTAAAACCTTTAATCTTTAAGCTGCCGTGCTTGTGGACGCTGTCATCGCAGCCTTCTGCATTTTGGTGACACCTCTTCAGCTGGCATCCAAGGCCAACAGCCCTCTCCCGAGGTTTCCGCAGCGAGCGCTGCCACGCAAGTATCGTTTTGGTGAAGTGGTGCTGGTAGCCACTGCCAATATTCTAATCCGGTACCGCTCTGAAGTAAAGAGTATCGTTGTGTGAGGATGGCTTTGTACGTCAGCCACCTGCTGTGAATTTTGTGGCGAGATTTTCCTCTGGATGTGCTGAAACCTTTAAATTGAATAATGTTACATATGGAAAAAATCCGGCTTCTTATTTATTTGTACTTGTGTTGTACCAATTGGTTAGGGACGATGTCGCAGATTTTGCAGTAGGAGCCGAAATCTTGCTTCGAGATTTTTACGTCGACGATCTTATTTCTGATGGCAATACCTAAGGGGAGGTTGTAAGAAATAACGCTCCGGTCCAGAGCCGATTTTCGGGTGTTGATGTGGTGCTCCAATGAGCTTAGCGTATTGGCTGGACTGCCTGAAGAGAATCAAGAGTCTTATTAAATATTTGATGAAGGCATTAACTTCAGAAAACGTAAGGACTGGCTTGTGATCCTTCCTCTATTCAGTTGCTGTTTTTTTTTTCTGCTCTTCAGTTATTGAAGCCAGAAGAACAAAGCACGAGGTTGCGCGGTTGTGCGATCCGCTTGGTCAAGTTGGTCCAGTCATTACTACGCTGAAAATATTCTTACAGACGCTGTGTCGGGAGGAACTTTCTTAGGATGAGCGTTTATCTTAGACTTTTTACATGGAATGGCAGAAAATCTGCCGCAGGTTCAGTCACTTACTTCAGGAAATTCTGTGTATTTTCAGCTCGCCGGGCTGAGTGCCGACTCGTATGTTCGAAGTTTCATGTATTTCTCTTTAAAACGTTAACTTTACCAAAGTTAGTGCTTGCTATAGCTGAGTTGATGGCGGGAGTGATGGCAGAGGTGGTCAGTCTAGGCGCTTTTAAAGGGAAGTATGTTTGTTGGGACGACTCTGCAGTTTTTTTACCCTGGATTTGAAATGAGGTTTAACTTTTTCATCTCCAACCGCATGTCAACTATTCAGAATTTAACGCAGTTCATGGAGTGACGTTAGGCACCTACATAAAAAAAATACAGCTGACATCTTATCGCGTAGAGCCCTTTGTACTGAGTAGAGCAGATCTAGTTCATGGTGTCAAGGGCCGCCTTATCTTATAAGTGAAGTTCATCGATCTTAATGGAAAGGTAGCTTTAGAACTTCGTTGTTCAATCTTTTTGGTGAAATCGTGACAGACGGACCTCGTGGCGAAATACAAGTACGTCAACTCATTTCCGTCTTTTCAGCGAATGTTTCCAGACGTACGCAAACTTATAAGTTCGTTCAAGATTTCAAGGCAAGGACTCGGTGCTTCGGTGGGCATTTCAGCGCGCTCATTTGTGGGATCAAATATGAACGTTGCATTCATAGGGGATGGTTGCCTCCTCCAGCTCGCTGTCTTCTTTATCCCTTTTTGGGGACCGGTTTGTGTTACTTTGAGAGATATTTTTTGCTTTTTATGAATGTTTATCCCATCTTTTTTGGATGATTAACGCGATCATCGCTATTCTTGGTAGCATTGACAATGCTTTAATGGTAACTATAAGTAAGTGTTTTTTTCTGGAGGAGGAGAAGTTGGCAATGATTCTCCACCCGTATAATCAGGATGATTCCTTTCCCTTTTGTGGGGTTTTCGAAGTAGTGGAGATTTTAATACTATCGATTGGTTTGACCTCAAGGAGATATAACACAACGGTTCATTGTTTAGTTTTCAGGACAGTTTAGGACAGCCCTTGTTAACTTTGAGGTACTTGACCGCGTGGGTGTGGCTAGTTTTTTATCTAGTAAACTAGTTTTTTCATTTTCTAAAAACATTATATTCTCAACATTATATTATCAAAAAAACCAAAGTTTTGTAATTTTTGTCTTTCAGCTATATGATAGCTATTGAATATTCCGACTAGTATACTGCCTGCAAAAGAAGAAGGATGTGTGCAAAATTTCAACTCGATAGCTCTAAAACTGGGAGACTTGCATGCGTAGAAACCACACACAGACGGACATGCTTATATCAACTCAGGATGAGATCCTAATCAAGAATATATATTCTTTATTGGGTCGCTTTACTGCATAGCACACTTTTGACCAAAATTATAATACACTATGCAAGGGTATAAAATCAGAGATTTAACCAAATACCTAGTTTGGAATTCTATTTTTTCACTTAAGTCAATATTTATCAATCAATATTTATGATATATATTTCAAAACTAAATCATTTAAATCATTTCAAAAATAAAAATTACAAAAAGGCGAAAAAAACTAATTTGCAAACACACCTCAGATATGTATGTATGTCCCAGAGAGAATGAAGTGTCTTGAACCCCTTAAAGTATATATATTCTTAATCAGCATGAACAGCCAAGTTGATATAGCCATGCCCGTTTGTTCTTATGAACGCGTGGATCTCAGAGACTATAGTATAGTATATAAGAGATAGATGTATAGGATTTTGCAGGATGACTTATATAAATAAAACGCAGATAAAGTTTGCCACACCCCCACTGACCCCGAAAAATTGAATATTTTTGCACTGCCAGTTTAAGAAATTATTTTGAAAAAGTTTTAATGCCAAAGTAATTACTTTTAAAGCAAATTTATATCTGTAAAGCAAATTAAAGCAAAATCGGTCGATTTTTAGAGTAGTTATAGACACTTATATTTTGGTGTTCTTATTGGCTTGCTGTATTTTTAAACTTGGCACTTGGACTCCTATGGTACCTTCGCAGATTAAGTTTGTGCCTCGACCATAGTCATTCTTTCTTCACAGGTCTCCTGAAGACTAAGTAGAATTTTCCATAAAGTACCGCTCCAATTTTTATGAGGAGTTGTTCCAAATGACTTCCAGATTTAGAATCTGAAAACCGTTAAATCGTATCTGATCCGCTTTTTGAGAAATCATATTTTAAGACGCTCCCCTACCAACTTATTGGAGCTAACATCTTTTATCACGGATGGGTTCCGGAATGGCTTACAAACAGAAGTCATTTACACTGACTTCAGTAAAGCATTTGACTCTATTAACCATTCGCTTCTTATAAGTAAACTCAGCCTTTTGGGATTCCCAACTAATCTTCTTATCTGGATTTCGAGAACTTATCTTTGAGAACCCATCGTGTCTTCTTTAAAGATGTTACCTCGCGTTTAGTCCGCGCAACATCTTGGGTGCCCCAAGGAAGCCATCTTGGACCCCTACTTTTTACACTGTTTATTGACGATTTGCCCCTTGCCTTAACTTATTCACTTGTACTTATGTACGCTGATGACGTTAAGCTTTGTCTTCAGTATAAATTCACTAGTGCCCAGTCTTCAATCCGATTTGGATAAACTTCAAAATTGGTGTTTAGCATAAAGCTTCTATGGGAACTCCTTAGAGCGATTAACTCAGGTTAACGATCTAGGTGTCCTATTAGATTTGAAACTTAAATTTACCGACCATATATCTACCATGGTTAATAAAGCTATGGGTGTGCTTAGTTTTATTAAGTAGTAGACTTTTATTAATCAACTTACCATCATTAACATGTTCATAGTAGCAGGACTAGAAACTTTCGTCCTCTACTCCTCAGCCATTGTAGTTCGACATATGCCCAACACGATCCGTTCAGGGTATTATGTTCGGACTACAATGGTCTCTACCACATCATGTCACTTTGCTCTACTAACAATCTTAAATCGCTTATATTAACCGCTTTATCTGTGCAACACTCTTTCTCGTGAACTTTCTCCTAATCCTCGCTTTCCTCGATTTTCGAAAGAAATTTTTTGAAAAATGTATAACCCAGACCCGAAATTATTTTTTTAGAAGGGTTTTGGTGCTTTGATTCCAAATCTGAGCTCAGAATGGCTGCATGGTTTTGCAATGGTTTGCAAGACTTAAGATATTCTAACCTAAAAGTAAAAAAAACACGTTTTTTTGGTTATATTCGGGCGCATATATATTTTTCCCGTATTTATACGTATATATGTGATTTTCATATTATGAACAATATTATAGGTTAGCATTACCCAGAGCATTACCCAGAGCCAACGACGGGGATGTAGTGGTTATTTGGCTTCTTTTTTTTTCGTTTTTTTTTAAGTTTATTTTATCAATTTTTTTTGGTTGTATTGTTTTCGCTTAAGTGTGAATTCAAGTAATATGCAGTTAGCTATATTAGCTATGTATAAGCTGTAAAGCTATATATAAAGCGATGAAAACTTTACAGCTGCCTTAAGAAGTTTAGATCTCTACGATTCACTTTGAATATAATTGACTTTATACCTTTCCTAATTGATCAAAAATTCGCGCTGAAGAGATTCTCCACATTGTTCCGACTAATCTCCCAGTCCTTTTCCATTTTCTATAAATTGAATGCAATGTTTCAGAAATGTCTTCAATTATATTCAGAGCATCAAGAGATTTGCTCAACTTTTCCAAGTCAGTTTTTAATCCTTTCCCTACTTTACCGCATGTGAAAAAAAGATCAAATACTTGATTCATATCTTTGAAAGCGTTTATAAAAGGCACGATACTGAGAGACCCTACGTCTTTGTAAATTTTGGGATCCGTCCTCTTTTAGGAGTTTTCTACAGTCGTTGCCCTCAAAACAATCACCATGATAATTTTTCGAAATCAGATTCAATTTTTGGGGGTTTGGAAGAGGTACTAAACCCTTCCAAAAAATATGATTGACAAATCCCATGAGAATATGCAATTCTGGAATAATGCATTTTTCTATTATGGCTGTACTATTATTTTCAATAAATAAGGGGGGATTGACAGTACTATGACATTGTTTAGCATATTTTTTATTTTTTCCGCACAGTTCAAATTTTTTAAAATCTTATTTTAAGTCTCCATATGTTTTCAATATCAAAACATTGTTTCTCTCCAAACCCTCGACATTAGAACTACAACTTGGAACGCAGTCATCGTTTTCTTTTTGTACGTTACAATTTCTGAAAAGGAATCATGGCTGATACTGTCATATATATATTACATATATTACATATATTATTAGGTCCGTTTATAATAAGCAAAAATTTGAAATCGCTGACAAATTTGAAGGAAGTATCGTATATCTTAGTTAAATCAAACAGGAGTTTTATAGGAGTATACGTAGGTATAAGATTGTGTTGTATAAAAGTCATCTGAAAATTATATGGCATTCTGGCAGTTTAACATGTGCCCTTTGTAGTTTTTAAATGAAATTCGTGTAAAAATCATAAGTTTCTTTTTATACCCTTGCAGAGGGTATTATAATTTTGGTCAAAAGTGGGCAACGCAGTGAAGGAGACATCTCCGACCCTATAAAGTATATATATTCTTGATCAGGATCACTTCCTGAGTCGATATAAGCATGTCCGTCTGTCCGTCTGACCGTCTGTCCGTTTGTCTGTTTCTACGCAAACTAGTCTCTCAGTTTTAAAGCTATCGAGTTGAAACTTTCGACATCCTTCTTTTGTTTGCAGGCAGTATATAAGTCGGAACGGCCGAGATCGGTCGACTATATCCTATAGCTGCCATATAACTGATTGATCAGAAATGACATAACTTTGTTGTTTTTTAAGTTAGAGAGTTGGGACGTTTCACACATGTTATATTTAGGCAAAATATCTTATCTACAAAATTTCATAAGGTTCGGCCGACTATATCCTATAGCTGTCATAGAAGTTTCAGCATTGGCATAACTTTGGTGTTTTTTAAGTTATAAAGATGGGACTTGGTACAAATTCCATTTTAGGCAAAGAAATGTGATTTGCTAAATTTCATAAGGATCGGTCGACTATATCCTATAGCTGCCATATAACTGATTGATCGGAAATACCATAACTTTGGTGTTTTTTAAATTAGAGTGTTGGGACTTTCAACCGATTTTATATTTGGCCGAAATATCTTATCTACAAAATTTTATAAGGATCGGCCGACTATATCCTATAGCTGTCATAGATTGATCGGAATTGGCATAACTTTGGTGTTTTTAAAGTTAGAGAGATGGGACTTGATATAGATTCTATTTTGGACAAAATAATCTGATTTGCCAAATTTCAAAAGGATCGGCCCCCTATATCCTATAGCTTCCATATAAATGAACGATCGGAAATGGCACAACTGCAAGGGTATATCAACTTCGGCTTCGCCCGAAGTTAGCTTTCCTTACTTGTTTTATTTCGCTTTGAAACTATGTTTTCAATAAATACTTGGAGTGATACTACAAATGCAAGAGTAATATATGACATATAGTTAAGTAGTAGTTAAAAAATATATATGCGCCGAAATATAGCCAATAAACCATGTTTTTTTACTTTTAGGTTAGAATATCTTGCAAACCAAAAGTAATGCAGCAATTCTAAGTTCAGATTTGGAATCAGCGCACCAAAATCCTTCTAAAAAAATAGTTTTGGATCTGGGTTATACATTTTTCATTTTTCTGGGTTATACATTTTTTTAAAAAAATTTTAAAGCCTTAAAATACGATTTCTCGAAAAACGGATCAGGTATGATTTAACGGTCTAAATCTGGAAGTCATTTGGAACAACTCCTCATAAAAATTGGAGTGGTACAATTTGGAATATCCGACTAAGTCTTCAGTCGACCTGTGTTCTTGTTATATATGAGTTAAAAAGATTTTATTAATGTTCTTTAAAAAAAAAGAAATCTATCCTTTTTACATTTCGTTTATTTGAGTATCAGATTAGAACTGATAATTATGATTCAATAATTACACTTATACGTCGCTCTGCTGCTGATGTCCCTCGATGTCATTGGTAGCTGATGTTGTTGCTGTAACTTAAGTTCACGTCTTCGTTGCTAATTGGTCAATGCGCGTTTATTGTGTTGTTGGTGGAAGCACTTGCCATTAAGTTCAGTGAGCTTGCCAAATAGTTGGGTGTTTTCTTTCTTTTGGCTTTTCTACGATCGCAAGCATAATCAATGCTTACTCAGCGCACGTGTCTTTCGATCCGTGTGACCCTTATTGGTGCCACGGCATCATATTGCATCGGTGCACGGTGCACTTAATGCGGTTGTTTAAGGTCTTTTGCTGTTGTTATTAAGAACTCATGCGCGTGTGGCTGGACTAAGAATTTATTAGGAAATTCAGTATTATTTAGTATTTGAAATTTTAGGTGTTAACTCTTCCCCCCTTAAACGCGGGCGTACTCGTTCGCAACGAAGAAGAGAACAGGGTTAGGTGGGGTTGGGGGCGGCTACTTTTTGTCTGCACCTTCTAACTAGCATTGTGATCAGACTTGTGATCATTATGAGCAGAATAGTGGCTGACGTATAATTCACGGAAGCCTCGATTGTCTTCTCTTCTTTAATTTTTTTCAGGATCTTTGTTTTATTTATGTTTAATTCTTTGATTTATTGAAGGGAAAGGACTTCGTTAATTTTAGGGTTCACCGCTTACAGTTGGAAAAGCGGAGGTTCGGGATCTACCACAGTGACCTTGCATTCCGGTGGTTTTAGGTTTAATAGAGCGCTCACGCTTGTGTTGCTTAGGTCTAACAGTTTTTCCTTAACACAAATGGCTCTATCATTATGCGATTCACATGGGGTTTGATATTGCACATAGTTCCTTCTTACATTCTAACAAGTTTTCGTATTTTATGTCATTTATTATATGGGCCTTTTTTACAGCTTTGACTAATAGAGTTCTACAGATTTTATTACTTATTATTGGGATACTTATGAAGGACTTATACAGAAGGTCTTTATTATTTGATGCAAGTTTGACTTTTGAAAATTTTATTAGTTCTTCTATATTAATAAAAAAATTACTTTTTTTATTAAAAATTTTTTCTAAAATATTGGTTTCTATTATTGGTTATTGAGAATACAAAAGAGTTTATAATATTTGTTTTGGCCCAAGTTATTGCATGTAGTATATTAGATATTTCTTCTTTTACTATTTGTATTCTATATCTGAGGATATTTGCCTCTTTTTTTTTTTTTTTTTTGCGCGGTTCCCATTGCATACGTACAGTCCACCTCCCGTCCAACCGACCGAGGGACGCTGCCGCGTAACGTACGGCTCGAATCGCGAGAATAGATCCGAGATAGATAAGCGAGGATTAGGAGAAAGATATTACGAGGAAGAGTGTTGCACAGATAAGGCGGTTAACCTTCTAAGACTACTTTCCAAAATAATTGAAAAAAACTATGCAAATAATTTTTTTTTAAGTAAATGAATGCTTCTAAGCTCAATTATGTGCTTAAAAATATCGTCGAATATTCGGTTCACCTGTAAGGTGAGAAGAAAGGTAAGCGGGCCTGAAGGCACGCTTGGGGCTTTGAGGGAAAAAAAACATTTTCAAGTAATGAATTTTTTTTTTATTTTTTCTTATGCTATTCTTCAAAACAGTTTTTATTCGCTGTGCAGCATAAATAAAGACTGCATTCCCTGCATATGCATTGCATTTTTGAAGTTTTACAGGGATTGCAACTTCTTTTCCACTGTTTCGATCCAACCAATGTGGGAAATGGTTTAGGTATAATATCAATTAGGTGATAAAAAAATACGTGTTGCGGCATCCCTAGTTTTTGCTCTGATATGATAGAGTCCCATTAAGCCGTGCATGAGATCTACGTCGCCCATGTGAGCATTATACTCATGCACAATTTGGGGACAATAAATTGAAATGTGTCGTTTAGCCTTTCTGTCAAAGCGAGAAGCCTTTGCAGTTCCTTCACGAGGGTTTGTTTTTTCGAATGTAACTCCAGAGTACATTGGTTTATCATATGAGGACCCAACGTACTCAGCCGAAAAACTCCTTGCAGTTTGTTGATGGCAATATCGTTTGATAGTTTGCAATAGGGGATACGGTTTCCTCGCACCGTGCCAAGGCTATGAATACCTATCGCTCTTAGATAAACCATCAATGGCAAAGATGTATAAAAATTATCAAAGTTAGTTATGCGATTCTTAAATCTTTATACGGTTTTTTTTAAGCGCGATACAATGTTGGGTGAAGCACCAAGATTTGGGTGACCAGGTAAGACCACATTATCACCTGCACCGCTGTAGATCTCAAAGCGGTATGCGTATACGAATGAATCGCACAATACAAATAGTTATACCGAACCCGGTTTGCCATTTTCTATAATATTTTTAATTCTTTTAAGTAAAATCCTTCCATAAACAGACACAAACACATAAATTGCAATGAATTGTGAGGTTATCAGCTGGCAACAAAAGTTGTCTTGAATCCCCAAACGGGCCTCAAGGCACGTATCGCTCTTTCGCTGTCACAACGCATGCTTTTTATATATTTGTAAATCTTCAACTTAATTTTAAAAGTAAATAAACTTACCTCTCAAGAAAAAAATTATAAGCTGGATAGGTTTTATACATTTGCTACTATTCGAACAGCAACACACAACATACCGCCGACCAAATTTTACGCGGGAAAAAACATATGCTTTATGTATTCCTAAGCATAAGTTCCGTTAAGAGCTTCAAAGATCTTTAAAGCTGAGATTTATAATTCAATATGCTTTTTATCAACCGCCAAAAATTATTTAATCGATTAAAAAGCTGTTAGTTTATTTTTTAGGGCCAAAAACGTAATACGTGCCTTCAGGCATGCTTACGTCTTAGAGGGTTAATATAAGCGATTTAAGATTGTTAGTAGAGCAAAGTGACAAGATGTGGTAGAGACCATTGTAGTCCGAACATAATACCCTGAACGGATCGTGTTGGGCATATGTCGAACTACAATGGCTGAGGAGTAGAGGACGAAAGTTTCTGGTCCTTCTACTAGGAATGTTAAAATTTAAGCGTGTTAGTAAATGCTGGCTGTCTATATTTCCATAAATAAGATTATATAGAAACATGACACTCAACATCGTTCTACGATTTGTTAATGATGGTAAGTTGATTAGTAAAAGTCTACTATGATAAGAGGGGAGGTAAAGATTTGCATCCCAATTAAGTCCCCTAAGAGCAAAAGTAAGGAAGTTTTTTTGTACAGATTCAATGTGATCTTGGTGTACTCCATATTGAGGACTCCAGACACACGATCCATACTCAAGAATCGGACGGACCAGTGATGTATTTTAGTTATGTACGGGTCATTAAATTCTTTTGACCATCTTTTAATAAAACCAAGCACACCCATAGCTTTATTAACCATGGTAGATACATGGTCGGTAAATTTAAGTTTCAAATCTAATAGGACACCTAGATCGTTAACCTGAGTTAATCGTTCTAAGGCATTCCCATAGAGAAAGTACATAGCCTGGTGAGGACTGGATCGGTAAAAAGACATAAGTTTACATTTCGATCCATTAAGCTTTAGGTTATTTGCAAAACACAAATTTTGAAGTTTATCCAAATCGGATTGAAGTCTAGACTGGGCGCTAGAGAATTTATACTGAAGGCATAGCTTAACGTTATCAGCGTACATAAGTACAACTGAATTAGTTAAGGCAAGGGGCAAGTCGTTAATAAACAGTGTACAAAGTAGGGGTCCCAGATGGCTTCTTTGGGGCATCCCCGATGTGGCGCGGACTAAACGCGTGGTAACATCTTTAAAGAAAACACGTTGGGTTCTCCCTGATAAGTAGCTCGAAATCCACATAAGAAGATCAGTTGGGAATCCCAAAAGACTGAGTTTACTTATAAGAAGCGAATGGTTAACAGAGTCAAATGCTTTACTGAAGTCAGTGTATATGACGTCTGTTTGTAAGCCATTCCGGAAGCCATCCGTGATAAAAGATGTTAGCTCCAATAAGTTGGTAGTGGTGGAGCGGCGCTTAATGAAGCCATGCTGGCACGGAGTTATTATTGAACTACATAGGTGTTGCAAATGTGGAGTGATAAGTTTTTCAAAAAGCTTTGGAATTACTGACAATTTAGAGATGCCTCTACAATTAGCAGCGTCGGATTTTTTCCCTTTTTTATGCAGCGGAATAATGAAGGATTCCTTCCACATAAGGGGAAAGATCGAAGTTTCCAGCGATAGATTAAAGAGTTTAACAAGCGGTTTGCACAGTGCCTCGGCGCAGTACGTCAGAACACAGCCTGGTACTCCATCAGGGCCTGGCGAATACACGGGCTTAACCTTAAGAAGATCCGATAACACACCACTTTGATCGAAAGATGGGCAAAATATAAGGTTGGCTGATTGGATATTATAAGTGTAAGGCTGAGCTAAACTGCTGCTAGGTGAATGTGGGGGAAAAGATACATGTTTACGCTTAGTATTTACAAAGTTAACTTCATTAATTATTTCGTTCGAATGTTTAGTTTTTTTTAAAATGGCATTCCGAATATTTAGTTTTTTTTTAAAATGGCATTACTTTACTTATTTGATTAATTTTCTCACTTCATTATACCCTTGCAGAGGGTATTATAATTTTGGTCAAAAGTGTGCAACGCAGTGAAGGAGACATCTCCGACCCTATAAAGTATATATATTCTTGATCAGGATCACCTCCTGAGTCGATATGCGCATGTCCCTCTGTCCGTCTGTCTGTCTGTCTGTCTGTCCGTCTGTCTGTTTCTACGAAAACTCGTCTCTCAGTTTTGAAGCTATCCAGTTGAAACTTTGCACACATCCTTCTTTCTTTTTTTTGCAGGCAGTATATAAGTCGGAACAGCCGGGATCGGTCGACTATATCCTATAGCTGCCATATAACTGATTGATCGGAAATGCCATAACTTTGGTGTTTTTGAAGTTAGAAGGTTGGGACACATGTTATATTTGACCAAAATACTTTCCACACATGTTATATTTGACCAAAATATATTATGTACAAAATTTCATAAGGATCGGCCGACTATATCCTATAGCTGTCATAGAACAATCGAAATTGGCATAACTTTGGTGTTTTTTAAGTTAGAAAGATGGGATTTGGTACAGATTCTATTTTGGGAAAAACATTTGTCGAATTTCATAAGGATCGGCCGACTATTTCTTATAGCTGCCATATAACTGATTGATCGGAAATGCTATAACTTCGTTGTTTTCAAGATAGAAGGATGGGACTTTCTGTTCTAATTTGGGCATTCTAATTTGGGCCAACTTATATGATCTGCCAAATTTCATAAGGATCGGCCGTCTATATCCTATAGCTATATCCTAACTGATTGATCGGAAATGCTATAACTTCGTTGCTTTTCAAGTTAGAAGGATGGGGGTTTCGATGGATTCCTCTTTTGTCAAAATAATTCGATATGCCAAATTTCATAAGGATCGGCCAACTATATACGATCCGCTATATACCTAATAATATAAGATGCGTGGCGCCACCTAGCGGACTGCGACTCAACTGCAAGGGTATATAAACTTCGGCTCCGCCCGAAGTTAGCTTTCCTTTCTTGTTCTTTATTTATTATAACCTGCTTATTATTATTTTCTAATTGTCCGTTTATTTTATTCTTTAGTATTTTATGATCATGGTGGTCCGGTGTTCCTGCCAACCATTTCCATGCCTAGGATTTCTATTGCTCTTTTTTGTCTATTGCTTGTTATACCCTTGCAGAGGGTATTATAATTTTGGTCAAAAGTGTGCAACGCAGTGAAGGAGACATCTCCGACCCTATAAAGTCTGTCTGTGTCTGTTTCTACACAAACTAGTCTCTCAGTTTTAAAGCTATCGAGTTGAAACTTTGCACACATCCTTCTTTTGTTTGCAGGCAGTATATAAGTCAGAACCTGCCATATAACTGATTGATCGGAAATGCCATAACTTTGGTGTTTGGTTAGAGGGTTGGGACTTTCCACATATAAATATAACACCAAAATATATTATGTATAAAATTTCATAAGGATCGGCCGACTATATCCTATAGCTTTCATAGAACGATCGAAATTGGCATAACTTTGGTGTTTTTTAAGTTAGAAAGATGGGATTTGGTACAGATTCTATTTTGGGAAAAGAAATCTGATTTGCTGAATTTCATAAGGATCGGTCTATTATATCCTATAGCTGTCATGTAACTGATTATCCTGAAATGCTAAAACTTCGTTGTTTTTCAAGTTAGAAGGATGGGAGTTTCAATGGATTTCTCTTTTGGCAAAATAATTCAATTCGCCAAATTTCATAAGGATCGGCCAACTATATACGATCCGCTATATATATAATAATATAAGATGCGTGGCGCCACCTAGCGGACTGCGATTCAACTGCAAGGGTATATAAACTTTGGCTCCGCCCGAAGTTAGCTTTCCTTTCTTGTTTTTAGTTTGAGAAGGTTTTGTTTTATCTGATTTAATTCGTAAGACAGGTTGGGGTATAGATGATGTGATGGTGTGAGGATTTTTAGTCCTTTTGCTAAGTTCGTCGAATGTATTGTCGTATTCTTTTAGGTCGAATGTATGGATGATTTTGAATGTTCCCTCTTGTTTGGCCGCACGTCCAGTCTCAAGTGAGATCACTTGTGAATTTGAATAATCAAGGACTGTAGACAGGCTGAGGCAAGTTGGTATGAATAGTCTGAAAGTTAGTTTCTGATGTTATTCCCCAGCAGTACCAATCCCCCACGATTCACCCTGGATCCGCCCGAATCACCCCGGAATCCAACCGAAAAGCTAGAACAAGCGGCCCGGAATTTTGTACTGAAATTTTTGAAAATGTCCTCTCGGCCCGGAATTCGATTTCAGGCATGAATCAGGTCAGAATCCGCCCGGATTTCGAATCCGGATTCCGGCGTAAAAAATTGTCTCGAAATCGAAATCCTGATTCAGACCTGAATTTCAGAGCGGAATCAGGCCCGAAAAGAAAGCATGATTCCGCGCTAAAAATCGTGGCTAAATCAGGTCGCATTCATGACCCAAAATTAAAGACAAAAATTTCTCCTTACAAATCTTCTAATTTGATAATCATTATTTGTTATGAATTCCTTAAAAATTTGCATTAATTTATGTTGTAAACTAAATTAATATGTTAATTAATATTACATTATTAATATTGAAAACTATATTTAATAATTACTCACCCTGGGATTCGAACCTTAGTGCTTTTGTATACTAGACCGACATGCACGCCCCTAACCTATCAAGGAATCGCGCGTACTTTGTGACTGACTATAATATACCTCTACAAATTTGCATGTTTAAAACAATCTCAATTATTAAGAATCCCCATTTAAAAAAAATATTGAATATAACAGTTTATTTTGAGACTGCAATATTAAAATAAAATGAAAGTAAACAAAAATCAACTCATAATAAAGACTTTTCCACTTGGAATCGAACCCACGACCTTACGATTAACAGGCAGATACCTTAATCATTGAACCATGGGGTGAAAGTTTTCCGGGCGAAATATTTAGAATGACTAGAAAATATTAGTGATTAATAACCTATATCGAATATGCATAATTTCGAACTCTAGCAGCAGCAGAGGGCCGGCAGAATTAGTTCGCCTACTTTGTTTTGACGTTCGAAGAGCAAACCTTATTGAATTGTTTTTGTTTTTCGATCGAAATTTGACATTCGGGCCGGAAAAGTCGGGGCCAGGAATTTCAGTACTGCTGGGCTATTACACAGTGTAACAGTGATTTTTAAGTTTTGAAGTGACATTGTAGGAATTGTTTATTGGGTCGTGTATATCACAAAACCATGTTTGAAATATTTTTAACACCCTCAAAATCTTGATTTATGGTTAAAAAACCCGTTTTTCGGGACTTCTTCGCGCTTAAAAATTCCTAAACGCGTTTTTTTGAACCGATTTCAAAATTTTCGGTGTTTTTCAATAGTTAAATGTTGTAGCTGAAGTAACTGAAGTTTTCGACTTTTATTCGTGTTTTTCTGATTTTGTCCCAATAAACAATTCCTATGTCACTTCAAAAGTTCATTATACCCTTGCAGAGGGTATTATAATATTGGTCAAAAGTGGGCAACGCAGTGAAGGAGACATCTCCGACCCTATAAAGTATATATATTCTTGATCAGGATCACCTCCTGAGTCGATATAAGCATGTCCGTCTGTCCGTCTGTCCGTTTGTCTGTTTCTACGCAAACTAGTCTCTCAGTTTTAAAGCTATCGGGTTGAAACTTTGCACACACCCTTCTTTCTTTTGCAGGCCGTATATAAGTCGGAACGGCCGAGATCGGTCGACTATATCCTATAGCTGCCATATAACTGATTGATCGGAAATGCCATAACTTGGTTGTTTTACAAGTTAGAAGAATGGGAGTTTCAGTGGATTCCTCTTTAGGAAAAATAATTCGATATGCCAAATTTCATAAGGATCGGCCGACTATATGCGATCCTATATGAGTAGGAATTGTTTATTTTTGGGAAAAGCGTTATAACTTCATGTTTCTGTTTCGAAACATATGTTATTTACATCGACTTTAGTAAAGTTTTTAATTCACCACTCGCTCAATTCTGAGTTGATTAAAATGAATATTTTGTGATTTTCTTTAGACCTCATTATGGATGCTATTGATATAGAAGAAAACAACGAGTTCTTATTAAAAGAGACATCTCGGTCCGTAATGGGTAACCACCAGCATCCACATGAGCCGCTAGGGCTCCTTGTTCCTTGCTCCCCTCTTGGTCCCATCTGGCTGTCCGGATGAAGCCTGCTAGTGGGGAGATCTCTGTGAGGTCAGTTAGATCCATTAGTGTAGCCGCGCCAAAAAGTTAAGTCGGCTACTCCCAATTGCCAGCATATGCTCAATCTTTCTTTACGCCCCTGCAGCTCCTGTAGTAATCGTTGTAAGGCACCGTTAGCTTGGCTGCTTTCATGACTATCAGCCAGGGCCCAGTGATTGCCTATACCGCTAGACTGAAGTCTTGCATGTTAAGGGAAATAAGAATATTTCCTAGAATCATGATCCTCATGAATATTTTCCTAGAACGAGTGGGGTCGATCAAGCCCGAATTTCTGCAGGTCTGGAGATCACTTCAGTTCCTAAGCGCTGCTAGCTCGAAATACTTCCTTAATTTGAGCCTGCAAGTTGCAAAGGGGATGCCCACTAGTATTTTCTTCGAAAGGGGAGGGTTGGTAGTCCCTGAACTTGCAACTCGTCTGCGGCGCAATTTCCTTCGTAGTACCGGTCAAGCTGCTCCTCCATCTCGTTAATCTAGGCTGCTAGGCTTCTAGTAAACAGAACGTGTTCGGTCTTGGATGCACTAGTTCCAAGCCCATTCTTATTTGCCCAAGTCGGGAGCACTTGATTTTCCGTTATAAGGTCGCACAGAGTTTGTGAAAATTTCCCAGCGAAGGCAATTGCAACATCATCCGCGTAAGCAATAACTTTGCAGCCCTCTAAGGAACTACTGCGATCGTATTTACCCCCACCTTCCAAAGGAGGGGGAGAGTACAGCTCCTTGCAGAGTGCCCCTCCTAAAGTATCTCTAAATAGAGGATCTTCTTAGTATCTCCTCGACGCTTCTGGTGACCAGGATCTGTCGTATTAGGTAAACGGATATATCGTCTACTCCTAGTCCCGTAGTTCATCGGTTATTTAGACGGAAAGATGGCTTCTGGGCCTGGAGATATGAAGAGTTTGATACTGTAAATCGGCCAGTTTAAATTCCTGTTACTTAGGCGGTATTCGAGTGGACTCGAGCTTCCCCGCCTCCGCATATCGTCCAAGGCCTCCAGGGATTCCTTGCTGGACGTAGTCCATTTTCCATCCGCAGTCTTAATATTGACCACATTAGGCGCCGTATTTGAGTGAGTCTTTATCAGTCGAGAGGCCTCTCAGGTCCCCTGGTTGTTAAAGCAGAAACTGGTACTGCTAAAGGTCTGCTTTGTATGCCTTCCAAGCTTCTTCTGTATTTGTTTGGATAGCGAAATTAAAGATTCTGCGGGCGTTTCTCTCGTTTTAGGACAGGCCTTATGGTATACCCTGACGCAGGCCGCAGTGAGCGTCTTTACCATGGCGTTAAGTCCTTGGTTCTGGTTTTAATTGCATACTGCTAGCTGTGAGAAGTCCTCAAATTTCACCGCTAATTCAACGTACCAGGGTCCATTTCAGGGTCCTACGTAGGATCTTTCAGCTACTGACTGCATCTTTTTGACGATAAAAGTGGGCTAGCCCATATTACCCATCAAGAGCTGAGAGATGAGGATAAAATTCGAAAATTGACTTACTCCTCTCATTTGTATCAGTGCCTACTCACTGATGACGATGGGCGTTTGCATCATACCCGTGTAACGATCTGTCTTTTTTTGAGCGCATTATGTCATTCCACATCATTGTGTGCTAAAACCTGACAGTAGTACCACCAAACTTCGGGTTGTGTTTGACGAATCAGCAACGACGACAAGTGGAAGGAGTTTGAATAATTTCTTACGGTTTGGACCAACAGTCCAAACCGTTCTGGGCTCAGAACTTACTCACTGACAACAATAAAAATTCCAAGATCTGCACTCCCGGCAGACACAGCCGGAGGCATTCAACTACATGTGTTTGCAGATGCATCAGAAGCAGCATATGGGGCAGTGGCATATTTACGAGCAAGTAGTAACAGGCAATATTGTCACACGATTGCTATGTTCAAAAGCACGGGTAGCCCCCCTAATGAAACAGACCTTACCACGCTTAGAGCTCTTTGCAGTGGTATTAGCAGTTCAGGTTGCAAAAAGAGTAAAAACCGATCTTAACTTAAAACTAGAATCGGTATATTTATGGACTCTCAGATTGCATTAAAATGGATCAACGCCACTGCTTCTTCATTCCAAACGTTTGTACCGAACCGGATAGCCCAGATTCAAGAACTGACAGACCCAGAGTGGTGGAGACATGTGGCATCAACGGATAATCCTGTAGATATTCTCCCCAGAGGGTGCACGACAGCACAATAAGGAGATTCAAAACTTTGGTACCCTGGATCACCGTTCCTGGTGCAAGATCCAAAGTCCTGGCCAAGGTTCCAATCAACGGGAACCAACAATTCAAACGAAGATCAAGAAAGATAGAAGAATAATCCATGGTGGTTGATTTTTTCCATCCATTTTTCTGATTTAATGGCTAGTTTGCAGACCGTCTAGCAACCACCATGCACCATGCACCATGGATTACACAGCTCCACAAAAAAAAAAAAAAAAAAAAAATTCAGAGATCAGACCATACCTCCTATATGGATTTGGGGTCGCTGAATCCGAATCCGTGGTCAGTTGGTCGCCATCACGTCAGGTTTTCGAGAAAATAACGGTTGAATAGTCGAAAAACGCCGTTTTTGGCCATTTTCGAAAAATCGTACCGCAAAATTCTGATGTGTTACAAACCTAATTCCAAATGGAAATGAAAGGCTGATTTGTGATCTTTAAAACGAGCTCCATGCCAAAAAACACACTTTTCACTTTTTTTGAGGTTATGAAGAAACTTGACGTGATGGCGTCAAACTGACCTCAGATTCGGATTCAGCGACCCCAAAAACCCCCGGGTACCATGTTTTATTTGAATATGCTGAATTTTGAAATTTTTGTGTTCGGCATACATTTTTTGCTAAGATGCCTACATATAAACGCACCCCCTGTCCTAACGGTGCATGCGTAAAATTTGGCATGGAGCTCGTTTTAAAGATCACAAATCAGCCTTTCATTTCCATTTTGAATTAGGTTTGTAACACATCAGAATTTTGCGGTACGATTTTTCGAAAATGGCCAAAAACGGCGTTTTTCGACTATTCAACCGTTATTTTATCGAAAACCTGACGTGATGGCACCAACTGACCACGGATTCGGATTCAGCGACCCCAAATCCATATAGGAGGTATGGTCTGATCTCTGAATTTTTTTTTTTTTTTTTTTGTGGAGCTGTGTCATTCTTCTTTCTTTGTGGATCATTCGATGCGATGTTGCAAGTAATCGGAAGAATGCGGCGATTCATTTTTAATTGCCGCAAGTCAGTGAAGAAAAGGACTGGACCATTTTCACCAGTAGAACAGAATGAAGCGTTAGGAGTGGTAATTCGGGAAATATAGTTCCAGCAATTCCTAGCATCCATTTTGCAACTCAAGAAGACGAAAACTGTCGGGCGAAACGATCCA
Source organism: Drosophila ananassae (assembly GCF_017639315.1). NCBI lineage: Eukaryota > Metazoa > Arthropoda > Insecta > Diptera > Drosophilidae > Drosophila > Drosophila ananassae. The sequence continues at coordinate 7,978,719 of NC_057932.1, read as the reverse complement.
TTACGAGCACTAGATCCGTTCATAGACACGGACGGAATAATTCGAGCCATTAACAATACTCTTATTTTAATGGAAAAATCAGCAATTGGCACATTGCGGACCACAGGCATTATTATATAACATTAGGCAACGATTCTGGTCATTAAAAGGTCATTAAAGGAGCTGGCCCAAAAAACAATCAGTCGTTGTATCAGAAGTTGCCGAGTTCGACCACAATTGTTGAATCAAATAATGAGTCCACTACCGGCAGATCGAGTTCAACAAAAAAGACCATTCAAAAATTGCGGAGTGGATTACTGCGGGCCATTTTGAATTCACTATAAAATCCGAGGAAACCGACCACATAAAGTATATCTAACAGTGTTCTCTCGCTTCCTGCCGTTAATTCTTCTTGCTTCTGTTCTCGCCGTTAATCCTTATTTCCAGAACTCCCGTCGCATTTCCATTGATGGGGTTTCCTTTCTTACCCACCTTTGCCCCCCTTGAGCCTTCGACATATTGGTTTTACGCAGGGCACCGAACTTCATCCAGACACCCCCGCGCTCCCCCTTTGACCGTTCCAAACAATTTCATCCCATCCGCACTTTCTAAACACAGCCGCCTCCGAGGGCCGCTACGTTCCCTGTCACTGTCTCCGCTGACTCCGCACTCTCCTACATCTTTCGAGCACAGCCCCACTGGCCTACCTGGAACCCTTACGTTCCACGTCGTCTCCTCTTTCTCCTTCTTTCATGCGCGTAGCCGGGCTGGCTTGCCCGCCCCCGCAGGTGCCCTCTCTTGCAACTTCTCTTAGCTTGTGGGAGATTTAGTCTGCTCACACCCTTTTATCAGGCCGATTTTTCTCCTCTCGCTGTCATACACCATACAGCTACGGTACCTGCGGCTACATAGTTTTCGTTGCTGGAATTTGGTAGCAAAAGAGTTTAAGGTTCTTTTTTGCGAGAATTAAGACCTGCCTTTTACCTGCTGTATCGGCTTTACAGAGCCTAAACTCCGACGCCCCCAAAGCAAGAATCCTAATCGTATCTCCAAAGGTTCAATGGATAAGGGCAACAGCTCCTCTCTCAGCAAGGTGAAGCCGGAGGACAGCGGATGAATTCTTACTATGGTGGAGATTTATCTGTAGGAATATCAGGGACATCCTTTAGATTCTCCACTACAGTAACTTCCGCCTCGGTATCAGAGCTCAGAAAGGATTCCTCCTTCATCCCGACGCTTCCCAAAGCCCTTGCCAAGTCATTCCCCCCGGGGTATTTCTAGGCTCTCGGTTTTCTGGGGATCTCGTCCCGAAATACGGCCTTCAGCTTAGCTCCTGGGTACACCTTTCTACTCTCCTAATAGAAGGACATTGTACAACAATGTTCGAAAAAAAAGGGCTCTACTCATTATATCGCTTTCCTCTTTTTTGTATCTAAAAACATCTATTCTTTATTTTTTTTATCGTTAACTTTCTAACCATTCTATGCATTTATTTACTCAGATCTATTCCCTGAAAATGTCCCAAAGCCTACGTCTATTTTGGAATAAATAGGATTTTAAAACCAAAATTTTAGTCCATAATGTGACCATTATCTCTTGATATTAGACTCATTAATAGAAATATTTAGAGCTAGGTGGCGGGATAGGTTAAATGGGTTAAAAGACATGACCCCCTTTTTGGCTATACCTTATGGCTATTGGCTATTGAGGATTAATAGTAGTTCCTAATTTGTAACGGTGCCTCATCTTTTGCGTACTGCTAAATTTTGTTCAGATATTTTTAATGCATTGGAGGAATCATCTCCGTTTTCAAGTTATTAATAATAAAGCACGTCAGTCTATTCGTCCGTCTTTCTGCCTGTTTCTATGCAATTTACACTACAGAGTTGAGATTTTGCATGAAGCCATAAATTGCTTGCAGGCAGATCAAGAAAATTGTTCAGATCATACAACTTAATCATATAGCTGCCATAGGAACGATAAGGTCTTTTTATCACCTTATCTTTCATTATTTTTTAAGTTATTAAAAAGTGACAGATTCAAAGTGTATTTATAAATTGTCCTACAAGTTATCGCGATCATTGGGAGATGCATGCTTTACTCCCTCCGTCACAGAAGCCTTAATGAACTTTCTGTCACTTAAATAAAACTGCAAGAGTAATAACTTCGGCTGTCTTCGAAGTTAGCTTTTCTTTCTCGTCTTGTGTTTAAATTTTAACCACTATGCATAATTTCAAAATCACTTTTTAATTCAATTTCAGGTCGGCATTCACATTGCAGAAGACGATGATGACGATGCAGACGGAGATGATGATGACGATGATGATCTAGAAGGAAACGGTATATTGGTTGTTGCTGATGAATTGGATAGCATCTTTGAGGGGACTGAGCAGCATAACTTTCAAATAGGTCCCAAAAACGAAATTTCGGAGACCAAAAAGGAACCCCCACTTGCTTCAGCCAGCCACATTCACACCAAACAGTTGCGCAACTTAGAAATGTTTTCTCTGCCCACTGGCGAAAAAGGCGGGACTCTTGCTCAAGTAGCAGCCAGCAAACGAAAAAGAAAAAGTCTAAATCCCTTACGCTGCCCGATTCAACCAGAGAGCTTTGCCGATAGTTCACTGGACTGTGACGTTGTTGCAGACCTTTCGCTTAAAAAAATATGTTTACCTTCACAACCCAAAGAAATCTGTTTACCAGCCAAAGAACCTGTGGAAGGCGAGTCCACCAAGGCGATTCCATCACCGCCGCTTACGCCCTATGGCGATCCTAAAGCCGCCGTAACTATAAAGACCGAATTCCCCGATGAGTCGGAGCTAAGCCAAAAGGAAGATAATCTTTATCTGCAAGGAACAGAAATTAAGCTGGAGTCACCTGAGGAAATTGGTTTTGACTCTGCTGAAAAGACATATTTGCAAATTAAGCCCAAATTTCCTGGTGACGACAGGTCTGAACTAAAAGATTATCAATCTAAAAGCGTAAACAATAACAATGTGATCAAAGATAAACCTGAGGAGGTGACCGAACGTAATGCATCGAATTATCTGGAAACTGATCTGGAGCTTGAATCCGAGCCAGAGGTGCCCATTGACCGAGAAAACCCTCTAAGATGCATGGCCTGTGGTGAAATTTTTAAAAACCATTTTCACTTAAAAACTCATCATCAAAGTGTGCATCTTAAGCTCCATCATAAATGCAACATAGACGGCTGTAATGCCGCGTTTTCCTCAAAACGTAGCCGAGACAGACACAGTTCAAATCTAAATCTTCACCGCAAGCTGCTTTCCACTAGTGACGACAACGGTACGCATCCAGTTGTACTGCAGGATCCGCTGCTGGAACTAATGAGTCTCAACCTTAATAACAACAAAGCCGCTATCGGTGGCACTTCAACGTCTTTATCTATGGGCGTTGATGGCGTTCCAGGGATCGGCAGTATACAAGCAGAAATCCTGGCACGTATTTGTGCCGGAGCGCGCGGGGCACTGAACGTTCCGCTTGGCTTCGAGGCTTTGCAGCATCGCTTTGCCCTTAGTCATGGACATAGGCATCCATTAGGGATCAATCACTGTGGCAGCCCACTTCTTTTTCCTAGTCTGCATCGGTTGCCGCGATTTCCTCAGCTGACACCTAACATACTTGCAGCAAGAGCAGTTGCAGGAGGAGGTGGGCTTGGACTTTTCTCCCGAAGAACTTCGTCCGACTCAAACTCGCAACACTCCATAACTCCTCCAGACTCAAAAAGTCCATCTCAGCGGCCAGATGTATTACCGTTGGCCGCATCACACTCTCGATCCGGCTCAGGATCTGACTCACCAGACACTACGATTGTTAATTCTGCATCACTAAGCGTGATAGAAACTCCTGGTGCGTTAGAAGAAGCGGGTCAAGGGCGAAGCCCAAATTTTATATCATGACCTTGTACCTCGTACTTTCCCGAGGCGTTGGCGTTTTATTAATAAAAGCCAATGCTTTGGACACACATGTCATTTACAAAACAATTAAAAAAATAGATTAAATATTCATGCAATATCAGGCTAATTTTAGAAGTACAGAATTGCTCATATAAACTCGAGGAAATAAGGAAGCTAAAGCTTTAAACTTCCTTTACCAATACGAAATCGTTTCTCAAGGTTAGCGCAAAAATAATAAATTAGAAGAGTAATATACAATTTTTTTTATATAAAAAAATATACTATTCCTGCGAGTCCTTTTTTAAGTATGAGTTAAAGTAAATTTTTTTTCTGTCAAGACTCGACTGATGAGTTTCGATAAAAAAAGTCAAAACTTAAATAAAGCTTAATAAATTTGCAGTGTATGTGTTTATATAATAATTTTATGTTCATAGTGGGTTTGGAACGCTAAAAAATTAACATTTTAAATTAACTTAGATAATTTGCAGTGATACTTGGTTATATAATGATTTTATAGCTACTATGCAACGCCTATCGGATGAGTAGTATTTTTTTTTTTTTCCACATAAAACCTTAAGTAATTGTAAAGAAAAATTAAACTAAAAACTCGATGACTAAGGTATTTTAATTAACCCAAATAATATATAAAATATACTTTCTCTCTTATTTAAAACTGAGATAATGAAGTCACCAGTTAGTTATTAATAAAATCTTAAAATTAATTATATGTTTGCAATAAAATACATGAATTTTTCCAAACATTTTGTTTTATCCGTAAAGAATTCGTTTTTCATTAAGACTAGTTTATACTAGTTTTTCGTTGGAGAAAAAATAAATAAATATTAAATACACGCAAGGGGAATTTTAAAGCAGTCAAATTTGTTTTAGAATTATATTTTGTTTTTATGACAACGAATATTATTCGGGGACTCTCCGCTAATTACTACTGATTAGATTATTACTCTTATTTTCATTTATCTTATCGCTATTGTTGGTCACAAGCCGACTCTTCTCGACCGCTCGGCCCCGACTGCTTTATCTTTAGCACTTAGCATTAGCGAGCTTTCGCTCAGCTTATGCTCTGAGGCGGGCTTTTACTTTCGCCTCTCATCTCATTGCAGACACATTATAAATTGGATCTTCTGTGCCTCTCTCCATTTTCATATGAACGCGAAATAAAGAATATTATAATGTTTTTAAATATAACTTGCGTGTTATTATTTGGAATGGCATTGAAAAATATCAATGACCAAACATGGTGACCAAACATTGTGTTTTCTTATTGTGATTAATCGTAGTTTAATTATAGTGGCTATGAAGTCCAGCTTCACAGGAGTACCCTCTCCAGCTGGGAGTGCTATTTTAAAATGCAAGGAAAAGGATTTGATCCTCAAGGATTTGAAGAGGATCCAAAAAGCCCTTCAGCCAGTGTCCAAGGTGGATGATGCCATACTTCACGTGCGTCATGGCCAGTTGGTCGCCATGTAGGAGGACTTTAAGGCCATCCACGGGGAGCTTGAAGAATTGGACATTTCAGAGATCAACAGCGATTTGCGATGGACCATGTCTGAGCTTGTAGCGACGATGCGTGCCGAAATCAAGCACGAGACGCCAAAACCTTGCCAGCGAAGTTTCCACCATTCAGGCGGACGCAGCGCTCAGTCATACTCTTATAAGTAAGGTTTTCCACCTTACTCTTATAGTAAGGTGGAAAAGCTGCATAGGTTGCGATCTTGTCTTCGGGACACAGCTTTAGAGCTTTAGTTCCTTTGAAATCTCCGAGGAGAATTAATACGTCACGCTGCATCTTTTGGAGAAAGGATTTAATAACCGTCGGTTAATATTTCAGGTTCATGCGAGATTCTGGGGCTCAATCTATTGGAAGGTTGCTCACTGGCAGCGCTGCGGGGTTTTTCATATAAATTCAAGGCCACATGCGAGCCTTGAAAAATTAAGGGATGACAGTTCCGCTCGCCGGCTCATAGTCAAGGTGTTTGTTCATAATTTGGACCCAGCTACTCAGACCAAGTGGGAGGAAGGTAAAAATGCCTGGAACTCGGGCCTAATTCCTACTTGGGAGTCGATAGCTGAATTTTTAGAGCAGCGGTGTAGGATTGGTTTTCATTACAGTCGCAACCTATTAGAAGTCTGACGGCTTCGACACTAGCTCGTTTGGAGGTTCCGGCCTTTTATAGGCCATGTAAGACGAGAATAACCGGATTAGGGTCAGCTGAAGCTCGACCGTAGCTGACGCATTATCTGCGTCACTGCAATTATGGAACAGAATAAGCTTATGTGCTTTTCAGCTAGAATACAGGCTCTAGTTTTTCCTTCGCTAGTTCCTCCTACTAGCCATGGTTCTTAGACTAAGACTATAGCAGCTTAATCTTCAGCCAGCTGGAGCAAGAGCGCAGTTGAGACTGTTCTACAATGGTAGAAATGGTCTGCAAGTTTTTTCCTCCACCATCATAAATTCGGCTTTATCGTTGGAGAGTTCTTCGTCGTTCACCCGACTTTCCGCCATGCTGAGGAGCAGCGATGCGTTGGTGCTGTCGGCGTCTTCAATATCAAACGCATAAACTTCTGCTTCGTTGGCCCTTCATCTCATCGATCATTTCCACTCGCTAGACCGTAGCGGGAAGGTGCGGGTTACACCTTTAAAGCGGCATCCAGATTCGCGCTCCTGGTTTCCGGGACGTTCTGACAGCTCTGCTCAACCAACGTGGCGCCCAATATTTAAAGCTCTGCGAACTTCTCATCTTCACAGTTTATGACCTTCAATAAAGGTCTACGAACCTGGAAGGTCTTCCTTCCATGGCCATTTTTGGTGGTCACGGAAGGCTCTTCATCTGGTGGCTTGAAACCACCCCTAATTTTAAGGCTGTCTTCCACCCCTGGCAAGACTCACTCGTCGATGCCAGTTTGGTAGGATTTTTAGGAAATCCGTGCTCCGTGTTGGTTTAATTTTTTTATTTATAAAGTTCTCCATATATGGTCCCACGTGTTGCGGAAAAGGGACAGTCCACCCGGGCGTTGATCCGCGCCCCCCGGCTTAAAGCTTCTTGGAACACCTGGGCCGCCAGGTACCCTGAGCCCTCCATTAGAGACATGGTCTATTCTATATCCTGGGCCCTCAGAAGGCTTGAGATCTTGACCCGAGGTGAGATGGCATTCATGGATGGGAGGTGGGAAAGTACTATAGGGTTGGTAGTATATAGATTATGGCGGTTCGATTTGTGGGGGGTCCAAAAATCGCCTAGGCACATATGATTTTCGGATTCTAGGGATCAATTAAGAACATTTGCTCAAGAAACCATACCTTTAAAATGAATTCTGATGTCCCTCGTTTTAACGTGTAGGTACCCAAAAGGTCAAATTCCAAAAAATCCTGTTTTGACCTATTTAAAGTGCCCCAATCGAGTCAAAATGTATGAACGACCCTCACTAACTTTGGAGGGTCGACCCACCCATGCTATTGGTACCCCCCTGGGACCCCCCGAGGGATTCTCCCATACAAAAATATAAAAAATCACAATTTTTTGAGATTTCACCCCCTTGGATGAAGTTTTTTATTTTTTCAACTAGTTTCATCACGTTTATATCAGAAAAACCGTCCATTTGTGCTTTGTAGTGAAAAGGTTTTTTGTATTTATCGCGATCTAAGTGAATCATACGCGAACAAATAACCATCTCTATGCGTTCGTTTCTAAGAAAAAAAAAATCACCCAAAAAACAGACGCTTGAAAATAGATTGAACTACACGGAGAGAAATTTGCTGCGATATTTGCATATGTACGTGTCTTCATTAATTTTATGTGTCATTCTTCTTCAAAAAGACCATTGCATTGGTTTCTTTGCCTTCTACACTTCAACGAACTTCCGCTTCGACATTTGTTACAGGTTTTGGATAAATCATCCAGCACTGAACCAACATCGACAAACAGGAAACTAAGCAAGCAAATTGAAATTTCTGAAGCTCTTTCGGTTAGTCATTGCTGTTGGCACCTAGTGCAAAGACCTACTACCCTATATGCACACTTAGTAATTTGAAATACAAACCCACTAACCGATTTTCTCACCTATAAAGCATAAAACTATCTCCAACCTATAAACCCAGCACTAGTAGACGGCGCCAAAAGCAGAATCAGCATATCAGCCGGAAGAATGACCGACTAATCGATGCAAGCAAAAACCAGCCAGCTAAGCCGAAATGCGTGTGCAAGCAGTACATGAACAAACAATCTGAGTCAGCAGACTCAGATGTGGGTGACCCTGGAATTAACATTAGTTGTAGCACGTCCTTAACATTGACCTTTTCTTAGATTTAAATATGTATAATTTAGTATCTTATATAAGAATTGTTCTTCTGAAATAAAGATAGTTGCAAAATCAGAGTGAATCGTCTCGTTACTCAGTGTCTGAACTACGGCACTTAAAATCAACCTACTTCGAGTGATCCTGTGTAAAACGGTTCACAAGTAGGACTCTCTGAAAGCTATCTACTTCGCGTGGGTCCAGTGTAAACGGACCACCATTAAAACTTTCAGTCGTAATCAGCCAAACCACCACACCATCTGTACTTGAGGAGAACCAGTTCAGGACATCAAGTACCCCACATCAACTCTAGCCTGATCACAGCAAGCACCTGGTCAACCCGATCTGTCCCTTGCAGAATCCAGGTAAATTAGTCAGATTCATACATTCCTTGACTACGACTCCGGGACCTACCGTTATTCCCTCGAGTTCAAGTTTGACGTAGTGGCCGCATAACGCTCTCCGGGCGAACATTTGGTGACCCCGATGTGATCCTTTTCTAGGGGATCACAACCTGAACACAAGCCGCAACGCAATTTAACTCATCGGAAAAAAAAGGATACATCGCAACAATGGGATCAGAATCCGACCCCGTAATCCAAATGCTCCTTGATGAGCAAATTAAAAGCAACGTAGCCATCCAAAGGCTAGTAAGAAACTTCACTAAGGACTCCGCAGAGCGTAAACTCAAGGGAGGATACTTCGAGGAGGGACTCAGAAAGCTCACTCACTCATGGACCCAGTTTAAAAAAAATGATGCCAAGCTCCAGGAGCTAGCACCAAGTCCTGAGAATGAGTATTTCACAAAGGCCAAAGCGCTAGAAGAGCTTGTGAAAAAATATGAAGCAATATTTTCGAACAGAATCCCATCAGTGTCATGCCCGTCACAAGGCCCCGGAAAACAGGCGAAAATCTCGAGCAAAAGGCCCAATTATCACGAGGAAACGAAGGAGAAGACCTTCGATTAACATCATTAAAACGAAGACATGAAGGACGATTAGACGATATGGAAGACTTTCTGTGCAACCGCACCGCAGGACGGGAAGTGTCCACACACGTCAGAGAACACATGAAGGAGTTATGGAAGGAAATCGTCACGGGATACCATGATCTTATCGACCTGGAACCAGCCATAAAAAATGATGGACACACCGATGACAGATTTCAGGTGGTACGAGCAGAATACTTTTCGTTTCTGAGTAGAAATTCCACCAGTAGAAATTCCAAAGTTTGACGGAGACTACCGACATTGGCTACGATTCTACGAAATTTTTACGGAATGCATCCACGATCAAGACTACACCGATGCAGTTAAATTCCGTCATTTGGAGAATCACGTAACAGGTGAAGCACAAAACCTAATCGCAACGTCGATTGCCGGACAGACCAGTTACCAGGATGCATAGCAACGACTAAAGAATCGATACCACTATGAACGGCTGTTGATTAAATCCGCGATCCAAGAGCTTTTCGGACACCCCAGAACAAATGGATCAGCAGACCAGCTGCGCAGCTTACATGATACCGTGCTCCGAACGGTCGCCACTCTCGATGCTCTCAAAGTGTCAACAGACAACTGGGACCCAATCTTGATTCACATCATTGAGGAAAGATTGGATCCACACACGCTGTCATCTCTAGAACTAGCCATCACCAATCCAACCAATCGACAATCTCTGAAGGAGATATCAGAAAACCTTGAGCGTCAGGCAACCAGTCAAGTAACAATGCAGAAAAATATGTCGACCGCTCCACTTCGATCCAGTTCATCACGATTGGTGTGTTCAGCCACAGCCCTGCTTATAGATAAGCCCACCGTTCTGGATCACAGATTAACATAATCACCAGAAGGATGGCTGACACACTTGGACTACAATTGGAGCCATCAACCCTGAACATCGCTGCACTGGGAGGAACAAATAAAAGATCACGAAAAAGGGCTGTGGTGATCCTATCATCATTAACCACTGACTTCGAAGATCAAATCAACGTCGTGGTACTATCAGAAGTAATGCCCAATCAACCATCCCACCCTATACAAGCGCCAAGAAATATCTCACCTCAGTTGCGCTTAGCCGATCCTGAATTTACGCAGCCTCAAAATATTGATCTGTTGTTGGGCGCCGAAATCATCTTCCAGCTTATGAGGCCACAACAGGCATATTTGGGAGAAGGACAGCCACTACTAAAAAATACCGCGCTTGGATGGATTGTGACGGGGCCAGTGCGACCGGAATCAGCTCCTAATATCAAGGTAGAACAGGTCGTCGGTAATACGGCGGCTTGGACACCGGAAACTAACGAGCCACTAAAGGGTATCGGTGAAATGCATGCGAGGTTTGATTGCATGCATCGGCAAGGAGCAAATAGTAAAATCTGGAAGATTACATAGTTTCCCACTCATGGCGGATCAACGAGGAGAGCCGCAAACGGATCCTGAACCACAAGCCCAAGGTTGTCAACTCACAACTGAGGAGCACAGAGGGCAAGGGCCAGTAAACAAGGGAAGTCAGGAAGTTAAAGTCACATCCAAAAGGATGTAGGATGGAGACACATCGCCCGGCATGGGTAACAGGCATCTTCAAAAGGGAGCAAGAAGCAAGGCCAAGATAGGACCAAGAGTCCTGTATGCGCACTGGACAACCAGAACAAACGCCTAATACTACATGGGATGCCCAAGGAGAATGGTTATGAGGGCGCGCAACAAGGCGAAGGAGACAACAGGCCGGATAGAATTATCGTTGGTATCTCATCAATGTTGGAGATCTCACCCACATGATGCAAAATTTTTTTTTGTTATTAACATTAGATTTTTAGAATGTCAGGCATCAGAATGTCGCATTATACAAACCCACTAACCGATTTTCTCACCTATAAATAATTAGTAATAAGCTTAAAACTATGTCCAACCTATTAACCCAGCACTAGTAGACGGCGCCAGAAGCAGAATCAGCATATCAGCGGGAAGAATGACCGACTGACCGATGCAAGCAAAAACCAGCCAGCTTAGCCGAAATGCGCGTGCAAGCAGTACATGAACAAACGATCTGAGTAAGCAGACTCAGAGGTGGGAGACCCTGGCATTAACATTAGTTTTAGCAAGTCCATAACATTGACCTTTTAAGTTAGCATCTTATATAAGAGTTGTTCTTCTGAAATAAAGATAGTTCCGAAATCAGAGTCAATCGTCTCGTTACTCAGTGTCTGAACCACGGAACTTAAAATCAACCTACTTCGAGTGATCCTGTGTAAAATGGTTCACAAGTAGGACTCTCTGAAAGCAATCTACTTCGCGTGGCTCCAGTGTAAACGGACCACCAGTAGAACTTTCATCATCGAATCTACTTTGAGTGGCTAGACGGACCACAAAAAGAATCCGCGGCATACCAGTCTACTTCAAGTGTTGCTCCCGTGAAACGGACCACAAGTAGACCCCGCATTACCTAACTACTTCGAGTGTTGCTCCCGTGAAACGGACCACCGGTAGACCCCGCGTTACCTAACCTACTTTGAATGTTGCTCCCGTGAAACGGACCGCCAGTAGGACCGCCCGATAAGGAATCAGCCGAACCACCATACCACCGGTACTTGAGGAAAACCAGCCCAGGACTTCAAGCACCCTAAATCAACTCCAACCTGATCACAGCAAGCGCCTGGTCAACCCGAGCAGTCCTTGCAAAATCCAGGTAAACTTAGTCAGACTATTTACGTGCTTTGACTACGACTCCGGGACCTACCGCTACTCCCACGAGTTCAAGTTTGACGTAGTTGCCGCATAACGCTCTACGGACGAACAATTGATATCACTCAATTATTGCAATTTTTAAACATTTTGAATTGTGAAACCATATTAAATTTATTTAATTATTATATATTTTTAGGTGGTTAGCGACTTTGCGAGAATTGCGTTGGAAAATATGCCTTCTGTTGCAGAACAGCACAAATATTCCAACGATTCGCAGTACTTATACGACATGGCACATGCAATTTCTAATGGCCTGGTTTCTGTGGATTTCTGTGGTTTGTAAATTTTCGCTGACTCACCAAGGCCGCTAGACTATAATGATTATATGTGACAATGAAAAACCACCTAAGAATTTAAGAATTCTGGTTGTATTTATAATTAAGGTTTATGTGCCAATGTATTTAAATATCAAATATTACAGCTCTGTCGTATACGGTAGTGTTCTTTAGCCAAATTTACGCACTGTTGTCAATCTTGTAATTAAAAATAACTCATATTTTGTACATTCGGAAAATATCTTGCTTATCAAGAAAATTTTACAAGAAAATGTTGAAGATCCATCGGAACTTAGAGAATATAAAAACCAGATATAAACTTCCATTGCGTCGATTACACCTATAAATTAAGATATTTTAGTTTATGTTTTGTTAATAAGTTTATTTTTAAGTTTTTAAGTTTATAGATTTAAAGAAGGTCTTCTTCTTAAATATAAGATATTTTAAGCTTTAAATACTAGTTAAATTAAAAATTATAACTATGAAAATATAAAAGCGATTTTTATTAAATTTGTTTAGCGGTATTCGTAGAACGATTTGTGAAATGTTTAGTTGATAAACGGTTGCCAACCTTGTTACCAGTGTTTTATCTGCATTCGTGTAGCCGATTTTCTTGGCGGTTGTCAGCCCAAAACATAAACAACAAGACCAAAGAATTTAAATGATTAATTGATGTTAAATGATTTTAAAGTAAATTACACAGGCCGACAATTTCCAACTTTTTTTTTCCTTCACGAATAAATTTACCTGCTCCATAACCTTTAGGTACCCCTGAACCAAAGTCCACAACAAACATAGTTCTATCCCCCAGAGTTTCCGCGGTACACCTAAGAGAAGAAAATGATCAACTTTTACCATATATTGAATTATGTAGGCCGCGTAATGGCGATGACCATCATTGTTTCTAGTAAATATCATTATTGAAATGTGTGTGTACCAACTAAAATAAAAAAATGGTATCTAGCAGTTACCAAATCTTTGGAATACTCATCCAAAGTTCAAAATCTCCGATTTTCTTGATTTATTTTTGTGCTTCTATGATTTTTCCGCAAACATTTTCCTAAGGAAGAGTAATGGCGATTACACGGCCTACATAATTTAATATATCGTAAAATTTGATCAATTTCTTCTCTTAGGTGTCCCGCGAAAACTGTGGGTGATAGAACCTATGTTTGTTCTGGACTTTGGTTCAGGGGAGCTTAAAGGTCATGGAGTAGGCGAAATTAAGCGTGGAGATTTTTTGCTGTTGGCCTGTGTTATCTTTATGAACGACCCTCCCTTTTATTAGGACCGTTGTATCAAGGTGTGCTTCGATCTTTTCTGTCCTATATCGTGGGGTAAGTTTATTTCCCAGACGTTTGTTTAATTTGACTAGGACGGTTTCTCCCACCTCAAAAGTTTTGTCTCGTCTTGTTTCGTTTATTCTTCTTAGCTGTATCTCCTGAGCTTCTTTAACCTTTCCTTTGATTTCGTCTGCAAATTCGAGAGAAATTGAATGATTATTGTCGATCGGGTTTTTATCTGTCACTGAATGAACTGTTTTATTATACCCTTGCAGAGGGTATTATAATTTTTTGGTATATTAATTCAAAAGTGTGCAACGCAGTGAAGGATACATCTCCGACCCTATAAAGTATATATATTCTTGATCAGGATGACCTTCTGAGTCGATATATGCATGTCCGTCTGTCTGTCGGTTTCTACGCAAACTACACTCTCAGTTTTAGAGCTATCGAGTTGAAACTTTGCACACATCCTTTTTTTTTTGCAGGCAGTATTATTTTTTGCGCGGTTCCCACTGCATACGTACAGCCCACCTCCCGTCCAACCGACCGAGGGACGCTGCCGCGTAACGTACGGCTCGAATCGCGGGAATAGATCCGAGATAGTTAAGCGAAAAGTAGGAGAAAGATATCAAGGGGAAGAGTGTTGCACAGATAAGGCGGTTAATATAAGCGATTTAAGATTGTTAGTAGAGCAAAGTGACAAGATGTGGTAGAGACCATTGTAGTCCGAACATAATACCCTGAACGGATCGTGTTGAGCATATGTCGAACTACAATGGCTGAGGAGTAGAGGACGAAAGTTTCTAGTCCTTCTGATAGGAACGTTAAAATTTAAGCGTGTTAGAAAATGCTGGCTGTCTATATTTCCATAAATAAGATTATATAGAAACATGACACCCAGCATCGTTCTACGGTTTGTTAAGTTGATTAGTAAAAGTCTACTGCGATAAGAAGGGAGGTAAAGATTTCCATCCCAATTAAGACCCCTAAGCGCAAAAGTAAGGAAGTTTTTTTGTACAGATTCAATGTGATCTTGGTGTACTCCATATTGAGGACTCCAAACACACGATCCATACTCAAGAATCGGACGGACCAGTGATGTATATAACGTTTTAGTTATGTACGGGTCATTAAATTCTTTTGACCATCTTTTAATAAAACCAAGCACACCCATAGCTTTATTAACCATGGTAGATATATGGTGGGTAAATTTAAGTTTCAAATCTAATAGGACACCTAGATCGTTAACCTGAGTTAATCGTTCTAAGGCATTCCCATAGAGAAAGTACATAGCCTGGTGAGGACTGGATCGGTAAAAAGACATAAGTTTACATTTCGATCCATTAAGCTTTAGGTTATTTGCTAAACACCAATTTTGAAGTTTATCCAAATCGGATTGAAGTCTAGACTGGGCGCTAGTGAATTTATACTGAAGGCATAGCTTAACATCATCAGCGTACATAAGTACAAGTGAATTAGTTAAGGCAAGGGGCAAGTCGTTAATAAACAATGTGAAAAGTAAGGGTCCAAGATGGCTTCCTTGGGGCACCCCCGATGTGGCGCGGACTAAACGCGAGGTAACATCTTTAAAGAAAACACGTTGGGTTGATAAGTAGCCCTGATAAGTAGCTCGAAATCCACATAAGAAGATCAGTTGGGAATCCCAAAAGACTGAGTTTACTTATAAGAAGCGAATGGTTAACAGAGTCAAATGCTTTACTGAAATCAGTGTATATAACGTCTGTTTGTAAGCCATTCCGGAAGCCATCCGTGATAAAAGATGTTAGGTCCAATAAGTTAGTAGTGGTGGAGCGGCGCTTCATGAAGCCATGCTGGCACGGAGTTATTATTGAACTACATAGGTGTTGCAAATGTGGAGTGGTAAGATTTTCAAAAAGCTTTGGAATTGCTGACAATTTAGAGATGCCTCTATTATTAGCCTCTATAATTTTTGTAATGCTAAAGTATATAAGGCGGAACGGCCGGGATCGGTCGACTATATCCTATAGCTGCCATATAACTGATTGATCGGAAATGCCACAACTTTGGTGTTATTTAAGTTAGAGGGTTGGGATCGTATATTTGTGCCAAAATAACTTATTTACAAAATTTCATAAGGATCGGCCGACTATATCCTATAGCTGCCATATAACTGAACGATCGGAATTGGCATAACTTTGGTGTCTTTTAAGCTAGAATGATGGGACGGATGGGACTTTCTACGGATTCCATTTTGGGCAATCTATCAATTTCGATAGCCGCCTTGTAACTGAACGAGCGGAAATAGCATAACCTTAACGGCAAGGGTATATGAAGCTTTAGCTTTCCTTTCTTGTTGTTTTATATAGTTGCCTGTAGTATGAGGTTGACCTTATCACCTAAGCCTCTTGCAAGTTTCAGGCAGCATGCTATTTCAAAAAGCGTGCTGTGAAACTTTTCCACCTGTCCATTTAAAGTACTATGCAGTGGTGGTGCGTTTCCTATCTCAACATTAAATCTATTTGAAACGAGTGACATGATTGACTCGGAATTTATAGACGGTTCTTTGTCTCAAAATATTGTCTTTGAATGAGGATAGAAGTTCATCAATTGCGTTATATCAGTGTCAACATGTCAAAAAGTACTTTCTGTCTGTGGAGAAAATATCAATGTGCAAGGTCTCGCCTACGTGTGACGCAATAGGTGTTGTGCCAAGGTTTTGTTTCTGCGGATGGCGGTCGTATTTGGCTTTTTGACAAACCAAGCAGTTAGCTACAAAACTAGCGGCTAATTGTGTCATTTTAGGGAAAAAGTAACACTGAAGAATTTGTTTCACATTTTCCTGCGCGGCCCTGTGCGCTCTGTTGTGCTCCGTAGCTACTATTTCTTTTTGTTCTCCGTTATTATAACGCAGCTTGCGTTGTTGCGTTGTCTGACCTGAGGTCGTTTTCTTAAACATGAATGGCTTGCCTGGATAAGATATTGTCAAGATCTTTTTCACTTCCTGGCTTCCTGGCTAGAAAATTTTAGCATTATGCTCGTCTATAAATGCTTTCCACATTTTGATTTTAGAACTTGCATTCCTATCCGATACGGCAAATATTAACTGTACTGTATTAACTGGTTGGTGATCTGTATAAATGTTAAAGTTTTTGACACCATACAAATAGTTTTTAAGGGACTTTAAGGTCCAAATTGTCGCGAAATTGAGCTCTGTACCGTGAACTGAACATATTTGTGGGTTGCCTTTAGTTTTGGATAGCATCTACTTTACTAGCTTTTCCAAAATTTGACAGGATGGATACTACATTTGGTATAAGGTTCTTGTCGTCGACTGTTTTTAAGTTATGCTCCCTAAAATCAATGACCAAACTTTTTTCAAATTTCCCTTTTCATCTGTACCTTTTTTATCGACTACCCAAACTGGATTATTGTAAGGTGACGTCGAGGGCCTGATAATTTCGTCTTTTAACAAATGTTTTGTCTCCTCATTTACAAAATCTGTTACGCCTACCGGGTACGAATTAAGTATATTAAGTGTTTTGAGTACACGGGTTGATCGTCTTCGGTACATATTGTAGCAATAATATTGGTATTATACGGCAGGGCTTTTTCAAGTTCTGCGAAGACAGCCATTCGGTTGCATTTTACGCATTGTGTTAAAATTATTGGGTATCTGGTTTGGTACCACAATGTCATTGATATTAGTGACATTTTCACAATCACACCTCAAAAATTTAATTGGCTCGACTTCATTGTTGATTTTTAGTTTTGGTTTTAAAATCTAAGATTGCGTTTGACTGCGTCAGTAAGTCAAGTCCTATTATGGCGTCAAAACTAGAAAGGTCTGGGAGAATGAAGAAGGGAACATCTGTATTAAAAAGATTAATAAAAAATTTATATTTTACGGTATTGCATCCATGTAACGATTTAACTGTGAATTCGTTTTGTACCGGCGTGGTGTATTTTAGTTCAGAAAGGGGCCGTATGTAGTTTTGATTAAAAGTTTTATGGTCCGCCCTGCTATTTTTATTTCTATGTACGGTAGCAGGGACCTGTGGCTAAAAAATTAACATGATCATAAGCTGTGAGCTCCTGATGATAACCATCTTTTATTTTTTGCATAAAGCCAAGAGCTTGGTAGTGTGTTGAACAGCCCTCGTATTTTACAAAAACTTTAAAAGCGACATGAGCCGCTTTTTGCCACGGCACATATGTTTCACATTTGCCCTCAAAATCTGGCAAGTTTTAATACTATTTTATATTTTATGAAAACTATGTTGTTGAAGTTAAAGAGTTGCTGCCTTTGTTGTCTCTGGCTGCTACCTTTATTTAATTACATTTAGTCCGTCTTAGAAAGAGATTTGCAAGTGTTTTTTCACTATTTACTGTATCTTTTTTGTGTGTATTAATTATACCGGTGTTTCAACGAGCTTAGTTGGTTTAATTTGTTTAAAACTAGTTAGTTGTCGTAGGCTCGAAAATCAATTTGGACGCCAATTAAGATCTTTTATAGTTTGTTTTTTTAATAAGTTATATTTTATTTTTCGCTGCTGTCTAGCGTATCCAATTAATTATATAATGATTATCCACGTGGATATTATTACGAGGCTTGCGCTGTGATGACCGGCGCATGTGATCTCCAAAAATCGACTAGCCTAAGTAAAGAAAATTATCTTGTCTCAAATGCTAAATCTATTAACGAAAACAAAGTACCGAAATGTTCTTATCTCTAAAAGATCGCCTTACTACTTCCCATGTCCAATGCGGTTGGGTCTTACGACTATATGTCCAAATATGATATATTATTATATTATCAAATTGTATATTAACTAAATTTGCCGCCGGGTGATTGTGTTAACTTATATGACCGATTTGAATGATATAAATAACGTATTTAAACCACCATTCACGCGAATCATTCCGTATGAAACATTGAAATAATATTTAAATGAATATGTTTCACCATTTACTGATCCGAATAATCCATTACATAAACAAGGAACGGAACAACACGTTCAACTACTAGCTAGCATTTCCAAAGGAATAATACTGGAAAATTTAGACGCTATTTTGGAGGTGACATTAGAGAGCCATGCAAAATTGTCCAAGGTTGAAACCAAAAATGTTCCTATGTTCTGATCAAATAAATTGTTAATTAGAAAATAAAGATCCAAAAAAAAAAAAAAATTTCCAAGAAACTTCATTTGTGCGGAAATAGCCACCGAGGGACATCGACAATTTCTTTTAAAACGAGGAACATCAGAATTTCTTTTAGAGGTATAGTTTCTTGAGCAAAGTTTCTTATTTTAATCCCTAGAATCAACCCACTCTAATATACATAGATGGTTGGTTATGTAGTGTGGGAGTACGATATGTTAAAGGCGGCAACATAAAAGCATCGTTGGAACCGTTTACGGCACGGATAATCGGGGCGGTTTGTTTGTGATAATAAATCCCCTCAAGGAGAGTTCTACTATTGGACCCTCGCTTTGTTCACAGCTATCCTTAGAGAAATGTTGAAATTTCCCTAAAAGAAATTTGTTGATGGTGCTCGTTGTGGTATAAATAAAATGCCTTTTTGTCTTTTGGGAATCATTTAAGAAAATTTCGTTTTCGAGCTCTTTTAATTTACTTTTGGCGCCAATTAAATTCGTGGCATTATTGCAATGAATCGTCAGCCACTTTTTCAACGTCAAATGATGATGCAAAGAGCGTCCAGAAAAGCATCTGATATGTGATCAATCAGAAATTCCAAGTGAACTACTGTCATATTGAAACAACAAAATACTATGTTATGTACTGATTTTTTTGTTTAAGCTCGCAACAATTGCCGCAACTAGCTCAGAGTTTGTGGGTCGTTCTACCGAATTTATATATCCGACGTAATTGCCCGATCTCAAAAATAACACCGTTAAAATAATAATTATAATTCGTTTAGTCTAACTAGTTTACAACGTTATTGCAATGGTCGACCTCACCGGAGATGACTTCTCCGCCGGATCCTCGTTGCCGTTCGGCTCCGCCGCCAAACGCTCGTCCTCCCGTCGTTCCCCGGTCACCGTTCTCGGTTGGTGCCAATATACACGCCCCGCCAAGCTCTCGCCTGGCAGGAGAGCTGCATTGTTGCCTGGCGCCGTTTCGGCCAGCAGTTCCCTCAGTTTGAACTCACTTGCTCCAGCTGCCGGTCCTATGCTTCCCCTCTTCTGCTGCTGTCGCTGTCGCTGCTCCTGTTGTTGTTGTCGCCGTTGATCGTTGGTATCCTTGGTTTACTTATTTTGCCCTTTTGCCGTGGTCGGCACCAAATATGCGTTTAATCGCCAATCTGCACTCATCCCAGGCAAACGCCGGGCAGGATAACTTTCTTGGAGGCAGCCGGATCATGGCACGAAGGGCCTTTCAACTGCTCTGAACACACCCTGGCTGCCTTCGCCACTCGCCGCCAAACACCTGCTTGCATACGCTCCGCAGAATCTTTGGCCGACCAGAGGTTAGGCGTCGCGCCTCCTTCACTCCAGGTGATCGCTGTGCGTACGCCCCAACGTGCCTGGATCAGGAATCCTCTAACTTGACCGGGATGTCCCTCATTGGTTTTATATGTCGGCTTGAGTTCCAGAGCTGGTCACCCCCCGCTTTACAGGATTACACTTGGTCGTCGCGGTCAGAAATCATTAAGGCGTACGCAAGACCGATCCGCCGCTATTGCTCCGACACCAGGATACATGTTGTGTCCGGGAAATGCACCACCCCGACATATTGTTATTACGCAGAGCACCGGACTTCATTCAGGCACCCCCACGCTCCCTCTTTGCCCGTTCCTAACGCATTTTATCCGTTCCGAACATAGCCGCCTCCGTTGGCCGCCACGATCCCCGCTGTCCCCGCTCTTTCCCGCAACGTTCCACGTCGTCGCCTCAACCCGCGCTTCTGCCCCTTCTTGCCACCTGTCTTGGCAAGTGAGAAATTTAATCTCCTCATAACTGTGATATAGGCTTGGTCCGGTCTCAAATCATTTGATTTATCAGTATGGGCCGCAGCAGTCTACTCTAGTATTAAAGAAATGGTGGTGGTCTATATTACCATGGTCTATAAGGAGTGAAAAGTCGCGTGTGAAAAGCGACAGCAAAACGCTATCTTATAATCGAAGCGACAGTAATGTCTAAATAACACAGGCCAACAGCAAAAAATCGTTTTATTCGTCTCGTTTTATTCAGAATGAATGAGTCAACATTGATATGTATCAAAAATGGCCGAATTGTTGTAAGTTGCACCGAAAAACTGGCATCAAAATCCGAAAAACACGAATAAAAGTCGAAAACTTCAGTTTCAGGTGTAAAAATTTTGTCCTTTTTGTTCAACAAAATCGAAGATATATTTTTTTTTCAAAAGCTACAACATTTAACTATTGAAAAACAGCGAAAATTTTGAAATCGGTTGAAAAAAACGCGTTCAGGAATTTTTAAGCGCAAAAAAGTCCCGAAAAACTGTTTTTTTTAAATAAATAAAAATTGGAGGGTTCCAAAAATACAAAAAAAATATTTTTGAGTTCTCTTCGACCAGATTAACAACATACACTATCTCGTTTCCCAAGTGTATTTCGTTTTTTTTTTTTTTGTCGCACAGTGTTATGTGTCCTATTTTAAATATTTAAAGATTTATATATAAAAAAAAACAACTGATGTCATATAAAACAAGAAAGGAAAGCTAACTTCGTGCGGAGTCAAAGGAGATATACCCTTGCAGTTAGGAGGCAGCTTATATTATTTTATATATAGCGAATCGTATATAGTTGGCCGATCTACATGAGAATTTCACCATAAAATCAATGTTCTAATAAAAATGTTGGAATCAACCCCAAGCAATTAAATTAAAATGCAACTTTGTGACAACAAAAACAACGGCGCTTTAGTGGCACTTTAAATGCTGATCACAATAATCAACCGGGATAAAATCACGTCGGGGTCACCATAATGTATGCTATTGGAAAAAAATTATTATGAAAAAAAATATACACACACAATTTCGAAAAAATATAAAGAAAAAATATAAAGGGAACAAACCTAATGTCACCCGAAGAAAGGGGAAGGTGGATAGGGATATCCACACAAAAAAAAGAAGTATAAATAAAAGGAGTAGAACAAAAAAACAAACGAGAAGCATGAACCTCACCGCTTGTGTCGTTCCCGAAGAAGGAGGGAAGTGTGAGGAGATTATATCTCCCACACGCCAAGACAGGTGGCAAGGGGGGCAACAGCGGAAGGGGCAGGCAAGCTAGCACAGATGCGCGTACAGAAGAAGGAGAAAGAGGAATCACCGTGGAACGTAACGGTTCCGGACGGGCCAGCGCGGATGTGTTTAGAAAGTTGGGAAGGAAAGAAATGCGTTTAATGTAGACGGCATGAGGGGCAGCAGCGGGGGCGGAAGAACAAGCCCGTCTGCGCGCACAAAAGAAGGAAAAAGAGGAAACACCCTGGAACGGGGCGGGCTGTCGCGGCCGCGCTCAAATGTCATAAGAGAGAGCGGGGTCGGCGGGGAACGAAGCGGCCCACAATAGCGCAAATATGTTCAGAAAATGCAGAACCGCAGAAATGCATTTGGAATGCCCGAAAGGGGGAGCGCCAGGGCATGTGGACGAAGTCTATAATAACAATAAGACAATATGAATCGCAGTGCAAAGGGGGGCAACAAAGAGATCCCGCCAATGGAAATGCGACGGGAAATGGAGAAAGGATTAACGAGAAGAGAGGAACGAAGGATTTACGGCAAGGAAAGACCCCCAGTGGGTAAGTCTAAGATTCAAGCGAGAAAGTTTCCTTGAAGGAATTAAAAGTATAGGCTGAAGGACCCGCCGTGGGAATCCGACAGTCTCAAGTGCGAAATTTAGAGGGACTGCGCAAGTATCTGAGATCCGTGGCTCAAGGACCCCCTATGTGTAAGTCCGGCGGCTGTACACGAGTCATCCAGCAAGGATAAGTCAAGGAGCAGGTGGGGAATGGATCAAGGATCCACGGCGGAACTGAATCCCAAGGGTAAAACGAGTCGGGTTGGTTTATTCCCGATGCAAGTCGGCCGATCGTTATGGAATTTGGTAAATCGGATTAGATTGCTCAAAATGGTATCTGTACCAAGTCTGTACCTGTGGAGGTGATCCTGATTAAAAATATATATACTTCGGCCGATCGATATGAAATTTGGTAAATCGGATTAGATTGCACAAAATGGAATCTGTACCAAGTCTGTACCTGTGGAGGTGATCCTGATTAAAAATATATATACTTTATAGGGTCGGAGATGTATCCTTTACTGCGTTGCACACTTTTGACCAAAATCAGAATACCTCCTGAGTCGATAGGAGCATTTCCGTCTGTCCGTTTCTACGCAAACTAGTATCTCAGTTTTAGAGCTATCGAGTTGAAACTATGCACACATCATTCTTTTGTTTGCAGGCAGTTTATAAGTCGGAACGGCCGGGATCGGTCGACTATATCCTATAGCTGCCATATAACTGATTGATCGAAAATGCCATAACTTTCGTGTTTTTTAAGTTAGGGAATTGGCCAAACGATCTTATGTACAAAATTTCATAAGAATCGGCCGACTATATCCCGTAGTTGTCATACAGCGATAGGAATTGGCATATCTGTGGTGTTTTTTAAGTTAGAAAGATGGGACTTGGTACAGATTCCATTTTGGAAAAATAATCTGATTTGCCAAATTTCATATGGATCGGCTCACTATATCCTATAGCTCCCATATAACTAAACGATTGGAATTGGCATAACTTTGGTGTCTTCACAATGCATTAAATCTTCAAAATATTATAATTCATATTTATTTTCTTTATCTTCATTTGAGATTAATTTTAGTGTGACTTAAAAGATTAAATTAATTTAGAAATCGTATATTCATTCCTTACTAGTGCTTACGAAACTGCGAAACTTGTGACTTTTCATTCTTGAGTCAGAAACAGAAGGATAAATAAATAAAGGATTTAATGACTTACGATTTTGACAGTCCTACTTTAAAAGATCGAACCTTCCCGTGGCGAAGCTTTAAGGAAGCGTTTTGGCTGGTAGCCATTGTCGCTAGAAATGTTTTCTGAATTTGAAAAATAATATAAACCTCAGTAGCCGATTTGGATAACACAATTATCTTTTATAAACTTTAACTTTTACTTAGAGTTAATAGTTTTCTTCAATCTAATCATACAATTTTGAATTTTACACATTTTATTATTGATTTTCAGAAGGCACTAGAAAAATTTTTAGAGATAAGAAAAAAAATCGGAGTTGACACATTTAATCTGATTGATTTTTTTTTTCAATTTTATATACGATAGTTTATTTTCACTTCCACTAGCCATTTTTATGTATTATTGTTGGCTGATTACACAATCATAATAAAGAAATCTCTCCAGCTCAAAGGAAGCACAAAGGAAGCTGTGAGCTGAGCGCACTGAAAAAATTTAGGGTTAAGTCCGACCCCTCCGCTTCGGTCACTGACCTAGGCTAACACATGCCCAGTGACACAGTTCATCTTTTGAATTCATTATTTACTTTTCACTTCCTGTCGATGCTCGATGATTCTCTTTTCAACACAGGAATGGGGAACCTTCCAATAAGGATCACAAATTTATCCCTCACTTTAATCTTTACGCCACCACTGATTCAGCACAGGGATTTGTTTGGTTATGCACGAACAGGGTTAAGTCCGAACCGGATTTTGGAGTCTGGGGCCAACAACCTTGGCGGGTTATTGTTTCTCAATCTACCCAAAAACAATATTTTATTTTACTAACTGCCACCTGTGCAGAGATTTTGTTAGCTTACGCGGAAAAAATGTAACCACACGGACAAGTTGGGCTCCCAAAATTTTCCCGTTGCTTGTCAGGGTCTTCTGCTCCCCGCGGTGTCGTAGTTTATATCCAATGGTTATATACACAGCACTGACTTAATACATCCTTTTTGTATCTTGGTCCAATTCGCAAAGAACTTAGAAAACCGAAACCACAAAAAAATTGGCCGGCGTATGAGAAAATTTGCAACTGATCAGCTGTCAACAGCTGGCAACAATCAACACTATTTCCCTGTTACGTTAGCAATCGATTACCTACATAAGCTTTGTTAACTATCGAACTAAAAATCAATCAGCTTTTTGTCAGGCATCCAATCCCCACTTTTCGCTCTAATTTAACGAATCTGAGAATTTTGGCTGATGTATCTTAAACCGTCTTCGGTTGCCGATACAATCTAACCCACGCGTAAAAAGGTCAATAATCTTAACCTTCTATCCGACGGCTGTTCTAGATTATCCAGATCTGACGGTTTTCAGCAAATCAAATCAAGCATCGATAAATATGTTTCGAAAGCCTATGAACGAAACAAGCGTAGCTACGATCTGAGATGCCGACCACGAACTTTTGTGGAAGGGCAAATTGTCACCAAAAAAAAATTTCTTGTTAAGCAAGGCAGCTGAGCATTTTAACGCCAAGCTTGCTCCAGTTGGTATGAGAGCCTGAATTAAAAACGAAATTTGGCCAATCATGTTACGTGCTAGAGGACTTGAATGGTAAGGAAATAGGTAAATATCATGCTAAGGATATTTGGTTTCCTAGTGTTATCCAGTTTTAATGCAAGGATTTTTTCCCTCGATTCATACTGTAAGGGAGGGGTGTATAGCGTGCACCCTATTCCAAGATAAAAACAATCTCCTAGGCCGGTAGAAAATCATACGATTCCTCCGTTTGGTAGAGAGCTTTATTACAGCATGGCCGTGGCTGTACAAATTCACATTCTTAGCATCTATTCCATTCTGATCTTTTGCCGAGCGTAGAAACACTTTTTTAAAAAGTGAAGTAAAATTCTGCCAAGACACATGTGCATAAAAAGGCAATAGCACATACAGAAATTATGCAGTGAAGGCGATTCGGCCTGAATTTAAAACATTTCGGAAATATAGTGATTGTTATAGTGTTGGGGACTAAACTCAGAAGGTGAGACACAATATTTAAATGGTGCAAATATTCAACATGACCAATTCCTTGTTAGGTGGTTATTACGACGATTCTAACCAGGCACTGCCTGATAAGCTTTCCATGTGGAATTTCGCCTCAGATCGGACATAGGACCAACATGAGCAGTGAACTGCCAGAACAGCACCCACCCAACAACGCCCCAATTTTCAATCTTCTACGGGAGCGCCTATAGTATGACGTAACCGCAGCCCAGCCAGAGCCAACATGCCAGTAAGGCATGAGGAAGATGTAGAATATCAGTTGTAATAAGAAATAACTGGTGCCGCTGCAGCTCAGATGTTCTTTTTTTTTATTCAAGCGAGCAACCACCAATAAGAATGCTAGTTTTCGTATTTTTATTAGTTTTGTGAGCCTGAATAGGACAAATTTAGCTACATCAGTGCTATTTAGTCAGCAGAACGATAACCATATCGGCGGAATTCTTTCGGTAATGCAAAATTGCACAAACACTTCTAAGGCGAACCTCGATAGCTGCGCCAATTTTTATCGACTCCCACAATAATTAAGATTGTAAAATTTTTCTCTATTTTGGAATTATAAATTCCATTTTGTTAATTTCTTAATTTTACATAAATGTAAACTCTAATGAGTATGAATTATTTAGCATAGGACCTTATCCTTATCCTTATAAATTTAGTTTCATAAGCAAACCAAATCAGCCTTGAAGGAGAGATCATTCAGGCATTTCCTCAATTGTTTAACTTCTCTTTTGTAATAAGTTAAACAGCAAAAATCACCTCATCATCTTGGGCCCAACGATCGGGCAAAATCGGAAAAGCTGAGTGAGTAGACCACAAAGACTAATAATTGAATGTGAATACAATGGGAAATCCGTGACATGTTTTTTCTTTCCTTTCTGAATAATAGGTTAAATTGAAATATTCCTTTATCTTATTAATTTATGTACTACCGCTATTCTTCGAGTATCTTTAATTATATAAAATGAACATGAGATAATTTTTTTACCTAAAGCACTTCGGATCGTAACATGGCAGTTGAAAAAGGGTAGACCCCACTGTTTAGTGTAAAGTGTACATGGAAGGAAGGGTACAGACGAAAGACCACAACATCTAGTCTTTCATTCATTAGGGTCAGTAGAGTCCACCCCCCCAAGGATCAGAGACGATTTCCGTAACGTACATGGTCTAGTTTGCCGTGCCCACACCAACGCCCCTTTTGACTGAGCCAAGCTGTCTCCAAGTAAACAGAGAGGGTGCGGTAGAGGCTTTGTAGAGCGGCGATTGGCAAAATCTCGTCGGGTGGTAAATGATCCCGAAATTAGTCGAGTTGGTTTCGTAGCTGTGTAGGTGATATTAAAATTTGGTTGATTGTCTTATGAGGAACGCCTTGATACTGCCTTCGCTGCTTTTTTATGAGGATCATTTGTTGTTCCAAAGATCTTAGGCACCAAATTGATGGTGGAGTCAACAATGGATGTTTGGTTCTGAAGCAGCTGTGGGAGGAAGTCCTCGTTAACCTTAACCTTTGTAATAGTTCCTGGCTTGTTTCTGAACTTTACTTGGCGTTGCCATGGCTAGTGGAAATAGCACCATTAGTGCCCGAAGTTTAGGTATTGTTGAGAGGTTTGCACTTTTGCGTTGTACAGGGGAGCCCCCCTGATCAGACGGTTCGGCCTTGAGGGTGTCGTCCAATGGGCGGTTGTTGTTGATCTCTTCTTTTTGTGTTCAGGATACGTTTTGAGAACTCTTCCCATAGGCCAACTTAGTACGGGCACATTATCTTCCCTTATAAGGACTTGGAATCCTTCTTTCATATTTTCATTTGAATGGAAAGCATGCATTCCATTTGTGCAAATTCTGAAGCTCTTGGAGGTATCAAACGACCACCCGAATGCGTGCTTCAGTCGTGATACCAGTTCCTATACTTTTATTAAGAGTTTGCGACACGGGATGATTTTGGTATCGGGAGGAGCAGTTAATAGTTCTCAAATTAGGAAGTGCCCAGGAGTTAAAGCTGTTTCGTCAGTGGGGTCTAGCGACATGGGAGTGATAGGGCGTGAATTGAGGATCGCATCGACATCAACTACCACCGTTCTTCAAACGTCAAAAACGCCGTGGTTTTAATAGCAGTCGATAAAAGCAGTCGTTTTGCAGATTTCACCGCAGCTTCCCAAAGATAATGATTTTTAAGTCTTCTTCCTTTTTATTGGAATGTTGTTGGTATTGTTATCGCCCTTCAATTGAGCATTTTCCTACCTTAAACACATTGTTACCCCAGAGCGCTCGCTAGGTTGAATTGACTTTTTTTGGGAAAAGCGTTATAACTTCAACAATTTTTTAATGAAATTTGTCTCGTTTTATTCAGTATTAATGAGACAACATTGATATGTGTCATAAATGAAAGAATTTTTGTAACTTGTACCGAAAAACTGGCGTCAAAATCCGAAAAAACGAATTAAAGGCTAAAATTTCAGTTTCTTGTGTTTAAAATTTTGTCCTTTTTGTTTAAAAACAACGAAGATCTATTTTTTTCAAAAGTTAGAACCTTAAACTATTGAAAAAAATCGGCAATTTTGAAATCGGTTTAAAAAAACGCGTTCAGGAATTTTTAAGCGCAAAAAAGTTCCGAAAACTAGTTTTTTAACAATAAATCAAGATTTTTAAGGTGTTAAACATATTTTATACGCGGTTTTGTGTTATAATGGACCAGATAAACAATTCATACTATGTCACTTAAAAGTTAATTCACTTTTGTTTTTTTGTAGCTGTTCAAGCATTGAACACGATAAGAATTTCAACATAGAATGTAGGAGATCGGACCCATGGGAATAAGTGATTAACAGCATGGTCACATAGCATGTCAGCGTGCAGTCCGTTGATAAGTAGTTTTAAATAGATTTAAGATTTTCATGTATGTTTCTTGTAACAGAACTGTAAGAAATAAAAATAGTTTTAAAAAGGAACTCATTGGAGTAACACCATCATTTAAGGGGCTCCTCTTAACATTTGGTCTATCGAGGCACCCTGACGTTTTCCCCCCTGTGCGATCTGGGTAAAAAAGAGCTCAGTTTAAATATTGTAGTCCTCTGTTGTTTCCCCCCCTAAGAAACACAGAGAATAAAATAATATAAATGCCAATGAGCATAATTGAATAGAAAGGAAAAACAAAAAAAAAAGGGTGTGTCAAGCCTACGCAAGACAGAAGTGAAACTTCTAGTATTCCTCTCTCTCTATTTTCATTTCATCATCTCTATTTTCTCTCTTAGGTTAGTTTGAAAATTAGAGGTTAAATAATTCAACGACGAAGCATGAATTTGCTTTTTCTAATATTTTCTTATAGATGAATGACGTTCGATTAATGTATAGTTCCAAAAATTTTCAATTTATTCACAAGTATACAATATTACATAAATAACAATATTACAATTAAAAATTACAAAGAAATTACAATGACAATTTACCAATCATGTGCCATTTTCATTGTTAATTTCATGATTATCATTTCCTAATGTCGTGATAATTGGGTTATGGTGAGCACTTAAATCCTTAATGAATCGTGCAAAAACTGCATCGATTGTTGTCCCGTGTCTAGTCGTGCTAGTGTTCCTATCATTAACAATATCCAAATTGAGTGTGTTTTTGAAAAAGTTCAATAACTCTACAGATTCTTCCCTCGCGAAATTAACATTAAAATCTCCCGAAATGATCATAGGAATTTCGTGATAATTCTTATTCAATAGCATCGAACCACCCTCTGTATATGGCAGAAGCACATGGTGGATAAAATCTTTGATATCAGTAATCGATTTACCTGGTGAGATATAAATCGACACCATAATAATTGTTTTCCCATTAGCCAGAGAGCATTCTGAGGCGTGGCGCAGTTCGCTGGTGTCTGAGAGAGAGGAAAGAAGAGAAGAGAGACAACGTTCGTGAGCGGCTCCCCCACCCCAACAAGCGCATATGGTGAGAGAGGGACAGCGAACGGTGAGCGGTGGTGGGGGTACTCGCATTTTCGTGTCGATCCTGACTCGGTTTTACTCCGTCCCCGAAAATCCATTACGCGCCTAAAGAAGTTTCACTTCAATAAATAAATATTTCCTTCCATCGTGTTTTTTCTGGAACGACACCGGAATAATAAAAATATATATAACAAGAAAGGAAAGCTAACTTCCGGCGGAGCCGAAGTTTATACACCCTTGCAGTTGAGTCGCAGTCCGATAGGTGGCGCCACGCATCTTATATTCTTAGATATATAGCGGATAGCATATAGTCGGCCTTATGAAATTTGGCAAATCAAATTATTTTGTCCAAAGTAGAATCTGTACCAAGTCCCATCTTTCTAACTTAAAAAACACCAAAGTTATGCCAATTTCGATCGTTCTATGACAGCTATAGGATATAGTCGGCCGATCCTTATGAAATTTTGAACACAAAATTTTGAAATTTTGGTCAAATATAACATGTGTGGAAAGTCCCAACCCTCTAACTTAAAAAACACCAAAGTTGTGGCATTTCCGATCAATCAGTTATATGACAGCTATAGGATATAGTTGACTTATATACTACCTGCAAGGAAAATAAGGATGTGTGCAAGGCGATCCTGATCAAGAATATATATACTTTATCGGGTCGGAAATGTCTCCTTCACTGCGTTGCACACTTTTGACCAAAATTATAATACCCTCTGCAAGGGTATAAAAATATATAAAATATAAAAA
The DNA here is from genome assembly GCF_017639315.1 of Drosophila ananassae. Classification (NCBI taxonomy): domain Eukaryota; kingdom Metazoa; phylum Arthropoda; class Insecta; order Diptera; family Drosophilidae; genus Drosophila; species Drosophila ananassae. Next base: position 7,948,509 of record NC_057932.1, on the reverse strand, counting down.
TTGTGTGTTGGCGTATCCGAGGCCCTACATCGGAAAAGTTTAAAAGAAGAGTAAATTGTGGACAAACAAACTTAAACAAAAAAATTTTATATCGGAAAAAAAAAATAAAATAAAATAAAAAAATAAAAAAAACATCAGCATAAGCAACAGCAACAGTGGCGCAGAAGCAACATCCGCAGCGACATCAACATCAACAGAAACATCAGCTAAAGCAGCAATAAGCACCCCAAGCAGAAGCAACATCCGAGCAACATCAGGAGCAATAGTTTTATAACTTAAATATAATTTTAATTTAAAAAAAAAATCCAATATGTCGACAAAAGAAAAAATCGCTATTTTAGAAGACCAGGTGCGTCTCACCCGGCAAGTAGATGCGCAAAAAATTCTTATTTAGAAGAGGATAGGGATTCACTTAAAAACATCGAGCTTAGAGCCTGTACGAACCATAATCATTTGGTTCAACTTGGTGCTGTATTTACGAATATTTTACTAAAAATCATTTCGATAGCATGCTATCAAAATTCAAGTCCGCTAAGGAAAAAATTTAAAAAAATTATTGGACAGGATGAGCTTTTTTTTTTAGGCTTGAGGGTGCCATAAAGAATCTCGAGGATTATCTCGAGCAAACTTATATAGAAATCCAGGAAAGGAAAGCTGAAACATTTCCGATAAGAATTAAAAAATTAAAAATGTTTCTCAGCAGAGTAGAAACAGTGTCCGATTTAATAAATATTGAAGGCCTAAATAATAAATATATGCCCAAAATAATAGAGCTCAGAGAAGATGTTGAAATACACATTGAGCTCATGAACAATAAAATCGAAGTGGGTCGATTAGAAAATATAGAAGGTAGTAGCCCTAAAATGGACGAACTACCTACCCTACCAAAAATTGAGGTTCCCAGTTTCTTTGGAAACTCCAAAGATTGGGACCATTTTTATGAATTATTCAAGGAGCTTGTGCATTCAAGAATGGATTTAAGCCCATCATTGAAGCTAAGCTACCTTAAAAGTGCTCTAAAAGGGGAAGCACGAAATGTGGTCTCCCATTTATTGCTTGGCTCAGGCAATAATTATGATGTAGTCTGGGAGTTGCTCATAAAAAGGTATGAGAATAATAGAAAAATATTTTCAGACCAATTGAATCGCCTGATTGATCTTCCAAAAATAAATTTGGACTCATACAGGCATTTAAAAAATACAATTAATTCTATAAATGAATCAATTTATATGATGAGTCTCAAAGCAAATCTGACCGAAGAATCAGATTGCATTTTTGCGCATATTATTATAAAGAAATTTACTATTGAGGCTCTGCAACAATATGAGGGCCAAGTAAAAAAGTCAAATGACATTCAAAATTTGAAAGATGTCATAGAATTTTTAGATCAACGGCTGAGTTCGTTGACATCAGTTGGAAATGAGTTACCAACTAGAAAAATAATACAAAATAATCACACAAATAACCAAAGATGGCCGATGTGCAAAACGAACGTGGTTAAAAAATTGAATTTGTGCTACAGATGTTTAAAGCACAGTTCAAACTCAAAATGTCCAAGCGAGCTAGTATGCTCGTATTGTCAAAAATTACACCATAGCATGTTGCATTTTAAAAAAGAGAATGTAAATACATGCATGACCTCTGAACCAGCGTTGTTGGCCACGTCGCACGTTCAGATTAAAGGTCAAGATGGTAAATTCGGGAAATTTAGAGCATTGATTGACAATGGGTCACAAAGCACTCTAATTTCTGAAGAACCGGCACAAAAACTTAAGTTGCCAAAAATAAAAGCGCACACTGAAATAAGCGGAGTATCAGCAACAGGTGCCTGTGTTTCAAATCACAAATTAAAATTGACAATCAGGAATAATTCTAAATATTCAAAAGAAGTGAGCGCAAACGCAATTATTTTGCCAAAATTAATGAAAAGTCTTCCCACAAATAAAATTTTTATAAATAAGTCGGATTGGAAAGGATTCTATTTAGCGGATCGCAATTTCGACAAACCTGGTAGAATTGACCTGGTAATTGGTGCGGATTTATATCCACAAATTTTACTGCCGGAGATAACCAAAAAGGGTATGCTTCTTGGGCAAAAAACTATCTTTGGATGGACAGTGTCAGGATGCACGAAATCCAGGGGTAGTAATTCAATCGTAGCAACCAGTATCGTGCTCAAACAAATGGACCGATATTGGAAGGTAGAAGAAGAGGATAACAATGACTTAGAAACAGAAATATGTAAAACGATTTTTAAAAAATGTACTAAAAAAGATCCGAATGGAAAATATATTGTTGCTATACCTTTTAAAGAAGATACAACATTAGGGGATTCGAAAAATCAAGCAATGGCTCGTTTCATGATCTTAGAAAAGAGATTACAAAAAAATGAAAAACTTCGAATTGAATATTCAAAATTTATGAAAGAATATTTGGACTTAGGACATATGGTAGAAGTAAATGATGAAGGAAAATATTAACTTCCTCATCAAGCTGTTATCAGAGAATCCAGTCTCACAACAAAATTAAGAGTAGTTTTTGATGCTTCAGCCAAAACTAGTAATAAAAAAAGCCTTAATGATATTATGTGGGTTGGACCAAGAGTTCAAAAAGATATTTTCGATATAATTGTAAATTGGCGTAAGTGGGAATACGTGGTATCATCGGACATTGAGAAAATGTACCGACAAATTAAAATAAATCATAAAGATCAGAAATTTCAATATATATTGTGGAGGGATGACCCTAAAACAACAGTTAAAACCAACAAACTAATTACGGTTACTTATGGTACCGCTTCCGCCCCATATTTAGCAACTAGAGTATTAGCAGATGTAGGTGAAAATTTTGAATACAAAATGATTGGGGAAATCATTTTTTTTTTTCATTTTTTTCATTTTTTTTTTTTTTTTTTTTCTCACTTTTTCTTAAAGCGAACGGACGTGTTTTTTTTGTGCGCACTGCGTTTTGAAAAATCTTTATTTATTATAATAATAATAAACAATCCGGTGTTTATTTTTATTTATTTACATAAACCCGATTCTTTTCATCCCAAACATCCGATTCGCTTCGCGTGTGCAGTGATATATTTGGAGGTAAAATAATAAATTTATTAATATTCTTCCAAACATAGCACTGCTCTGCTTCTTCATCCTTTACGGTGTTGCTTCTTTTGTCTCACACTAGATTCTTATCTATATTCTTTGCTCTTATACTAACTCTCACTAATCGCCCTCTTTATTCTCCCTTTTTCGACTCTTTGGCACAGTGGTTCACGGTACGTCAATAATAAAAATAATATATTCATAATGGAATTTAAACTTGTCTGTGGTTTGAAGTCTTGTAATAAGACAATCTCTTCATCCCAGCCTACCATCCACTGCTGGCTATGTGAAAACGTTTTACACGCTAAGTGTGCCGGGTTCACGGCCTCAGTTTCGGATGCCATCTCACGTAGGTCTGGTCTCCACTTTTGCTGTGACGGTTGTCGTGCTGTTCAGGACGAAATGAGATCGTTCATGAGACAGACTAAAAGTGGATTTAAAGAGCTGGTTAGCGGTTTTCGTAAAATCAACGACCAACTCTGTGCGCTAGATACACAGTTTAGTAGTCTTCAACTACTAAATGAGTCTCCAAAGCGTAAGAAATCTGCTTTTAGTGATGTGCCCGTGGCGAAAAGTCTTCAGCCTATTCAGCCGACAACTATGCAGCCGCTCATATCTCTGGCCACCCCAAGGGCCGGACCTGGGAAAAATTCGGTTTCCGAATATCTCAGCATAAACGAGCAATTTTCCGATATGTCCTCTGTGGCATCGCTTCAAGTGATACCACCAGACCCAATAATTGAAACCCACTTAAAAGTCACCGAACAGGGCAATCAAGCTTCCGGACCCCCGGTACGAACTGATGCTGCCATACTCGTTACGGCGGCACCAAAACCCTTGCAGGTGATCCCACCATCGAAACACATATTTGTTTCCCGGCTTGCCCCTGATACTTCTGAGATTGATCTCTCGGCTTACATCAAAGCCAAATCAAAAGCCGACATAAAGGTGGCAGATATAACTAAATTTAAATATAACTACACCAGGCATACGTCATCTTTCAAAATACGTGTGCCCGCGCAGATGTTCAAGACGATTTGTTCCGCCAGTTTCTGGCCAGAGAACATTTTCGTCCAAGAACATCAGCCAAGTACGGTGAAGAAAAAAATGACCAAACCTGTGGGAGTGAAACTCCCACATGTTAGAGCCACTGACCAACCTTCCACGTCAGCTTCAAAAAACTAATGCCTTCACTAACACTTACCTATCAGAATACTAGAGGGTTACGAAGTAAGCTTCCCAAACTGTATTCTGATAGTTCTTTCTTTGCATCTCACATTATAGTCTTTACAGAAACTTGGTTAAAGCCGGAGATCTTAAGCTCCGAAGTTTTTCCAAGTAAGTACACCACTTTTAGACGTGATAGAACTCTGCGAAGGGGAGGAGGAGTGTTAATTTCTGTAGACTCCAATTTCGCTTCTGAAGAGATTAAATCACAAGAGTTTGGTGACATAGAATTTCTTTGCATTAAAATCATATTGTCCGATAAATCATTATACGTTACGTGCTCCTACGTACCCCCTTCGTCCGAACCGCCCACATACTGGCAACATTTAGACGCTATTAGGTTTGTTTTTGATCGTCTGTCTGATGGTGACCAGCTAGTAGCTCTGGGTGACTTCAATATCCCAGAACTCAGGTGGTCCAATGTTAAAAATTCACCGTCTTTATTGCTGAATTCGCACCATGACTTCCCGGCGGGCATGTTCGACATGTCACTCGGGCAAATTAACCACGTTAGAAATTCTTTAGGTCGGCTGCTGGACTTGTGTTTCGTTTCTGATCCTGATGGAATTACTCTTTCCAGAACTTTACCACTTTCCAACCCAGAGGATCCATATCATCCCACTCTTGAGGTTTTAATAGAAAACAATAACGTAATTGGCCTTAAGCCTACACTTAAATCTCATAAAGTTCGTTTCTTTCGTAAGGCTGACTTTATGAAATTAAATAAGTTAATTTTGGAATTTGATTGGTCCAATCTACTGGCATGTGAAGATGTAAACATTGCCTTAATTAAATTTTATTATACTTTGAATAAATTTTTCGACGTTTGCGTGCCATGGAAATATCCGTCCGTTTCAATTAATCCGCCTTGGTATACAAGGCACCTAGGAAATTTAAAGATCGTTATGAATAGACTTTTAAATAAACATAAAATATCTGGCTGTACAGTTAGTTATTCAAGATACTTAGTTGCTCGGTCCAATTTCACCGTGCATAACGCTGAATGTTATAGGAGTTATATACGCCGCTGCCGGATTCAGTTTACTCAGGATCCGAAGCAGTTTTATAACTTTGTAAACACTAAGCGCAAACATGTATCTTCTCCTCCTATGCTTATGTTTGAGAACTCATATGCGAACACTGATCAGGCAATGGCCGATCTCTTTGCACAGTTTTTTCAAACAACATACTCACCTAGCACCAGTACAGGTCAGCCTTACACTTATAATATCCAATCAGCCAACCTTATATTTTGCCCTTCTTTTGATCAAAGTGGTGTGTTATTGGGTCTTCTTAAAGTCAAGCCCGTGTATTCGCCAGGCCCCGATGGAGTACCAGGCTGTGTTCTGAAGAACTGCGCCGAGGCTCTGTGCAAACCGCTCCTTAAACTCTTTAATCTTTCGCTGGAGACTTCGATCTTTCCCCTTATGTGGAAGGAATCTTACATTATTCCTCTTCATAAAAAAGGGAAAAAATCCGACGCTGCCAATTATAGGGCATTTCTAAATTATTATAGCATTTCTAAATTGTCAGCAATTCCGAAGCTTTTTGAAAAACTTATCACTCCACATTTGCAACACCTATGTAGTTCAATAATATCTCCATGCCAGCATGGCTTCATGAAGCGCCGCTCCACCACTACCAACTTACTGGAGCTAACATCTTTTATCACGGATGGGTTCCGGAATGGCTTACAAACAGATGTCATTTACACTGACTTCAGTAAAGCATTTGACTCTGTCGACCATTCGCTTCTTATAAGTAAACTCAGTCTTTTGGGATTCCCAACTGACCTCCTTATCTAGATTTCGAGCTACTTATCTGGAAGAACCCAACGTGTCTTCTTTAAAGATGTTACCTCGCGTCTAGTCCGCGTCACATCTGGGGTGCCTCAAGGAAGCCATCTTGGACCCTTACTTTTTACACTTTTTATTAATGACTTGCCCCTTGCCTTAACTGATTCACTCGTACTTATGTACGCTGATGACGTTAAGCTTTGTCTTCAGTATAAATTCTAGACTTCAGTATCCAATCTAGACTTCAATCCGATTTGGATAAATTAAAAAATTGGTGTTTTGCAAATAACCTAAAGCTTAATGGATCGAAATGTAAACTCATGTCCTTTTATCGAACTAGTCCTCACCAGGCTATGTACTTTCTCTATGGGAACGCTTTAGAACGATTAACTCAGGTTAACGATCTGGGAGTCCTTTTAGATTTGAAACTTAAATTTACCGACCATATATCTACCATGGTTAATAAAGCTATGGGTATGCTTGGCTTTATTAAAAGATGGTCAAAAGAATTTAATGACCCGTACATAACAAAAACGTTATATACATCATTGGTTCGTCCGATTCTTGAGTATGGATCGTGTGTCTGGAGTCCTCAATATGGAGTACACCGAGATCACATAGAATCTGTACAAAAAAACTTCCTGATTTTCGCCCTTAGGGGACTTAATTGGGATGCAAATCTTCACCTTCCCACTTATCATAGTAGACTTTTATTAATCAACTTACCATCATTAACAAATCGTAGAACGATGCTGGGTGTTATGTTTCTATATAATCTTATATATGGTAATGTAGACAGTCAGCATTTACTAACACGCTTAAATTTTAACGTTCCTAGTAGAAGGACTAGAAACTTCCGTCCTCTACTCCTTAGCCATTGTAATTCGACATATGCCCAACACGATCCGTTCAGGGTATTATGTTCGGACTACAATGGTCTCTACCACACCTTGCCACTTTGCTCCACTAACAATCTTAAATCCTTTATACTAAACGCCTTATCTATGCAACACTCTTCCTCGTAATATCTTACCCCTACTCTTCTCCTAAACGTTCTCGGATCTATCCCCGCGATTCGAGCCGTACGTTATGCGGCAGCGTCCCTCGGTCGGTTGGACGGGAGGTGGGCTGTACGTATGCAGTGGGAACCGCGCGAAATAATAAACAATGATTTTTATATGGACGACCTCATGACAGGAGCGAATTCAATAAAAGATGACACAACCATAGTTGAATTAATCTCTAAAGAACTAGCGAACTCTGGGTTTAATTTGAGAAAGTGGGTTTCAAATAACGCAAAAATATTAGAAATGGTAGAAAATTCAGGAGATAATAAAATAGTTAGCATCAGAGAAGATGAATTTGTAAAAACCTTAGGGCTACAATGGGACCCTAGTAAGGACAAGTTAAAATTTACAGTATGTTGTTCTGAACCTAAAATATTAACTAAACGATTCGTTTTGTCCACACTATCAAAAATATTTTATCCATTAGGCTGGTTGGCACCGGTAACGATTGTGGGAAAAATCTTTATACAAAAATTGTGCGGCCACTACGTCAAACTTGAACACGAGGGAATAACGGTAGGTCCCGGAGTCGTAGTCAAGGAAAGTATGAATCTGACTAAATTACCTGGATTCTGGAAGGGACTGATCGAGTTGACCAGGTGCTTGCTGTGATCAGGCTGGCGTGGATGGTGGGTACTTGAAGTCCTGGGCTGGTTTTCCTCAAGTACAGCTGGTATGGTGGTTCGGCTGATTCCTTATCGGCCGGTCCTACTTGTGGTCCGTTTCACGGGAGCAACACTTGAAGTAGGTTGGGTACCGCGGGGTTTACCTGTGGTCCGTTTCACGGGAGCAACACTCGAAGTAGACTGGTATGCCGCGGGTTTAACCTGTGGTCCGTTTCACGGGAGCAACACTCGAAGTAGACTGGTATGCCGCGGGTTCTACTTGTGGTCCCTTTACACAGGAGCCACTCGAAGTAGGTTCGATGATGAAAGTTCTAATGGTGGTCCGTTTACACTGGAGCCACGCGAAGTAGATAGCTTTCAGAGAGTCCTACTTGTGAACCGTTTTACACAGGATCACTCGAAGTAGGTTGTTTTTTGGTGCCGTAGTTCAGAGACTGAATAACGAGACGATTCACTCTGATTTCGCAACAAAAAGGTCAATGTTATGGACGTGCTACAACTAATGTTAATGCCGGGTCACCCACCTCTGAGTCTGCTGACTCAGATTGTTTGTTCATGTATTGCTTGTACTCGCATTTCGGCTTAGCTAGCTGGGTTTTGCTTGCTTGGGTCAGTCGGTAATTCTTTCCGCTGATAATGCTGATTTCTGCTTCTGGTGCCGTCTACTAGTGCTGGGTTATTAGGTTGGATATTGTTTTGTGCTTATTGCTAACAGGTTAGTGGGTTTGCATATTGCAACATACTGATGCATATTGATTGGATCAAATTACTAAGTGTGCATATAGGGTAATAGGTCATGGCACTAGGTGCCAACATTGGAGATGCATGTTACCCTTGTCCTTGAATTTCCTTGGTTACTGGCCCTTGTACTCTGTGCTCTTCAGATGTTAGTTGACAACTTGGGCTTGTGGTTCGGGGTCCGTCTGCGGCTCTCCTTATTGATCCGCCATGAGCAGGGAACTATGTAATCTTCCGGATTTTACTATTTGCTCCTTGCCGATGCATGCAATCAAACTTTGTCGTGGCTCGTTAGCTTCCGGTTTCCAAACCGTCGTATTACCGACGACTTGTTCTGCCTTGATATTAGGAGCTGGTTCCGGTTGTGATGGGGCCACAATCCATCCAAGCGCAGTATTTTTTAGTAGTGGCTGTCCTTCTCCCAAATATGCCTGTTGTGGCCTCATAAGCTGGGAGATGATTTCGGCGCCCAACAACAGACGGAATTTTACCGCATCGATGTGTAGTCTTGATTGTGGATGCATTCCGTAAAAATTTTGTAGAATCGTAGTCAATGTCGGTAGTCTCCGTCAAACTTTGGAATTTCTACTGATGGTATTACAAACGGAGGTGCGATCGCGGGTTTTGTGTTGATACTGAAGTCGATTGCGATTCTTCGCTCAGAAACGAAAAGTATTCTGCTCGTACCACCTTAAATCTGTCGTCGGTGTGTCCATCATTATTTATGGCTGGTTTCAGGTCGATGAGATCATGGTATCCCGTGACGATATCCTTCCATAGCTCCTTCATGTGTTGTCTGACGTGTGTGGACATTTCCCGTCCTTCGGTGCGGTTGCACAGAAAGTCTTCCATATCGTCTAATCGTCCTTCATGTCATTGTTTTAATGATGTTAATCAAAGGTCTTCTCCTTCGTTTCCTTGTGATGATTGTGCCTTTTGCTCGAGATTTTCGCCTGTTTTCCGGGGCCTTTGTGAGGGGCCTGACACTGATGGGATTCCATCCCAAAATATTGCTTCATATTTTTTCACAAGCTCTTCTAGCGCTTTGGCCTTTGTGAAATACTCATTCTCAGCACTTAGTGCTAGCTCATGGAGCTTAGCATCATTTTTGAGTGAGCTGTCTGTGTCTCTCCTCGAAGTATTCTTCCTTGAGTTTACGCTCTGCGGAGTCCTTTGTGAAGTTTCTTATTAGCCTTTAGCTTTTATTAGCTATGTTGCTTTCAATTTGCTCATCAATGAGCATTTGGATTACGGGGTCTGATTCTGATACCATGGTTGCGATGTATCCTTTTTTTCCGATGAGTTAAATTGCGTTGCGGCTTGTGTTCAGGTTGTGATCCCCTAGAAAAGGATCGCGTCGGGGTCACCAAATGTTCGCCAGTATAGCGTTATCCGGCCACTACGTCAAACTTGAACTCGAGGAAATAACGGTAGGTCCCGGAGTCGAAGTCAAGGAATATATGAATCTGACTAATTTACCTGGATTCTGCAAGGGACTGATCGGGTTGACCAGGTGCTTGCTGTGATCAGGCTGGCGTGGATGGTGGGTACTTGAAGTCCTGGGCTGGTTTTCCTCAAGTACAGCTGGTATGGTGGTTCGGCTGATTCCTTATCGACCGGTCCTACTTGTGGTCCGTTTCACGGGAGCAACACTCAATGTAGGTTGGGTAACGCGGGGTCTACTTGTGGTCCGTTTTACGGGAGCAAAACTCGAAGTAGGTTGGGTAACACGGGGCTAAATTATACATAATTAAATCTAAGAAAAGGTCAATGTTATGGACGTGCTACAACTAATGTTAATGCCAGGGTCACCCACCTCTGAGTCTGCTGACTCAGATTGTTTGTTCATGTATTGCTTGTACTCGCATTTCGGCTTAGCTAGCTGGGTTTTGCTTGCTTGGGTCAGTCGGTCATTCTTTCCGCTGATAATGCTGATTTCTGCTTCTGGCGCCGTCTACTAGTGCTGGGTTATTAGGTTGGATATTGTTTTGTGCTTATTGCTAACATGTTAGTGGGCTTGCATATTGCAACATACTAATGCATATTGATTGGATCAAATTACTAAGTGTGCATATAGGGTAGTAGGTCATGGCACTAGGTGCCAACATTTCCCCCCCCCCCATTGAGGTACTCAACCCAATGCGGCTGTGCGTTGTTGTTGGACCGTCTCAGTGAACCGATGTGTACCCTTGCACTAGAAATATTGTGAATCTTAAAACTAATTACTAAAAATCTAATATTAATACCAAAAAAATATTGAATCATGTGGGTGAGATCTCCAAGATTGATAAGATCCAACGATAATTCTATCCGACCTGTTGTCTCCTTCGCCTTGTTGCGCACCCTCGTAACCATTCTCCTTGGGCATCCCATGAAGTACTAGACCTTCTTTATGGTTGGTCAGTGCGCATACAGGTCCTCTTGGTCCTCGCTTGACCTTGCTTCTTGCTCCCTTTTGGAGATGCATGTTAGATAGGAGGTGACTTCTACTCCTTAAATTTCCTTGGTTACTGGCCCTTGCACTCTGTGCTCTTCATATGTGAGTTGACAACTTGGGGTTGTGGTTCGGGATCCGTCTGCGGCTTTCCTTATTGATCCGCCATGAGTAGGGAACTATGTAATCTTCCGGATTTTACTATTTGCTCCTTGCCGATGCATGCAATCAAACTTTGTCGTGGCTCATTAGCTTCCGGTGTCCAAACTTATTAGGAGCTGGTTCCGGTCGCACTGGCCCCATCACAATCCATCCAAGCGCAGTATTTTTTAGTAGTGGCTGTCCTTCTCCCAAATATGCCTGTTGTGGCCTCATAAGCTGGGAGATGATTTCGGCGCCCAACAACAGATCAATATTCTGGGGCTGCGTAGATTCAGGATCGGCCAAGCGCAACTGAAGTGAGATATTTCTTGACGCCTGAATAGGGTGGGATGGTTGATTGGGCATTATTTCCGGTAGTACAACGACGTTGATTTGATCTTCGAAGTCAGTGGTTAATGATGATAGGGTCACCACAGCCTTTTTTCGTGATCTTTTAGTTGTTCCTCCCAGTGTAGAGATGTTCAGGGTTGATGGCTCCAATTGTAGTCCAAGTTTGTCAGCCATCCTTCTTGTGATTATGTTAATCTGTGATCCAGAATCTAGGAGTGTGCGGCATGGCTAAGGGTGGCTATTGCCACTTGGACGGTTGGTAACAGAACGGTGGGCTTATCTGTAAGCAGGGCTGTGGCTGAACACACCAATCGTGATGAACTGGATCAAAGGAGCAGCCGACGTATTTTTCTGCATTGACTGACTACTTGACTGGTTGCCTGACGCTCAAAGTTTTCTAACATCTGCTTCAGAGATTGTCGATTGGTTGGATCGGTATTCTGCTCGTACCACCTTAAATCTGTCATCGGTGTGTCCATCATTTTTTATGGCTGGTTCCAGGTCGATGAGATCATGGTATCCCGTGACGATATCCTTCCATAGCTCCTTCATGTGTTGTCTGACGTGTGTGGACATTTCCCGTCCTGCGGTGCGGTTGCACAGAAAGTCTTCCATATCGTCTAATCGTCCTTCATGTCATTGTTTTAATGATGTTAATCGAAGGGGTTCTCCTTCGTTTCCTCGTGATGATTGTGCCTTTTGCTCGAGATTTTCGCCTGTTTTCCAAGGCCTTTGTGAGGGGCCTGACACTGATGGGATTCCATCCCAAAATATTGCTTCATATTTTTTCACAAGCTCTTCTAGCGCTTTGGCCTTTGTGAAATACTCATTCTCAGCACTTAGTGCTAGCTCATGGAGCTTAGCATCATTTTTTTTTTAAGTGGGTCCATAAGTGAGTGAGCTGTCTGTGTCTTTCCTCGAAGTATCCTTCCTTGAGTTTACGCTCTGCGGAGTCCTTTGTGAAGTTTCTTATTAGCCTTTAGCTTTTATTAGCTATGTTGCTTTCAATTTGCTCATCAATGAGCATTTGGATTACGGGGTCTGATTCTGATACCATGGTTGCGATGTATCCTTTTTTTCCGATGAGTTAAATTGCGTTGCGGCTTGTGTTCAGGTTGTGATCCCCTAGAAAAGGATCGCGTCGGGGTCACCAAATGTTCGCCAGTATAGCGTTATCCGGCCACTACGTCAAACTTGAACTCGAGGGAATAACGGTAGGTCCCGGAGTCGTAGTCAAGGAATATATGAATCTGACTAATTTACCTGGATTCTGCAAGGGACTGATCGGGTTGACCAGGTGCTTACTGTGATCAGGCTGGCGTGGATGGTGGGTACTTGAAGTCCTGGGCTGGTTTTCCTCAAGTACAGCTGGTATGGTGGTTCGGCTGATTCCTTATCGGCCGGTCCTACTTGTGGTCCGTTTCACGGGAGCAACACTCAAAGTAGGTTGGGTAACGCGGGGTCTACGTGTGGTCCGTTTTACGGGAGCAACACTCGAAGTAGGTTGGGTAACATGGGGCTAAATTATACATAATTAAATCTAAGAAAAGGTCAATGTTATGGACGTGCTACAACTAATGTTAATGCCAGGGTCACCCACCTCTGAGTCTGCTGACTCAGATTGTTTGTTCATGTATTGCTTGTACTCGCATTTCGGCTTAGCTAGCTGGGTTTTGCTTGCTTGGGTCAGTCGGTCATTCTTTCCGCTGATAATGCTGATTTCTGCTTCTGGCGCCGTCTACTAGTGCTGGGTTATTAGGTTGGATATTGTTTTGTGCTTATTACTAACAGGTTAGTGGGTTTGCATATTGCAACATACTGATGCATATTGATTGGATCAAATTACTAAGTGTGCATATAGGGTAGTAGGTCATGGCACTAGGTGCCAACATTCAACTCCCCCCCCCCCCCCGCCATTGAGGGACTCAATCCAATGCGGCTGTGCGTTGTTGTTGGACCGTCTCAGTGAACCGATGTGTACCCTTGCACTAGAAATATTGTGAATCTTAAAACTAATTACTAAAAATCTAATATTAATACCAAAAAAATGTTGAATCATGTGGGTGAGATCTCCAAGATTGATAAGCTACAAACGATAATTCTATCCGACCTGTTGTCTCCTTCGCCTTGTTCGCGCCCTCGTAACCATACTCCTTGGGCATCCCATGAAGTACTAGACCTTCTTTATGGTTGGTCAGTGCGCATACAGGTCCTCTTGGTCCTCTCTTGACCTTGCTTCTTGCTCCCTTTTGGAGATGCATGTTACCCATGCCAGATAGGAGGTGACTTCTACTCCTTGAATTTCCTTGGTTACTGGCCCTTGCACTCTGTGCTCTTCAGATGTGAGTTGACAACTTGGGGTTGTGGTTCGGGATCCGTCTGCGGCTCTCCTTATTGATCCGCCATGAGTAGGGAATTATGTAATCTTCCGGATTTTACTATTTTAGTTGTTTCTCCCAGTGTAGAGATGTTCAGGGTTGATGGCTCCAATTGTAGTCCAAGTTTGTCAGCCATCCTTCCGGCTGGTCCATGTATTGCCACTTGGACGGTTGGTAACAGAACGGTGGGCTTAACTGTAAGCAGGGCTGTGGCTGAACACACCAATCGTGATGAACTGGATCAAAGGAGCAGCCGACGTATTTTTCTGCATTGACTGACTACTTGACTGGTTGCCTGACGCTCAAAGTTTTCTAACATCTGCTTCAGAGATTGTCGATTGGTTGGATCGGTATTCTGCTCGTACCACCTTAAATCTGTCATCGGTGTGTCCATCATTTTTTATGGCTGGTTCCAGGTCGATGAGATCATGGTATCCCGTGACGATATCCTTCCATAGCTCCTTCATGTGTTGTCTGACGTGTGTGGACATTTCCCGTCCTTCGGTGCGGTTGCACAGAAAGTCTTCCATATCGTCTAATCGTCCTTCATGTCATTGTTTTAATGATGTTAATCGAAGGGGTTCTCCTTCGTTTCCTCGTGATGATTGTGCCTTTTGCTCGAGATTTTCGCCTGTTTTCCGGGGCCTTTGTGAGGGGCCTGACACTGATGGGATTCCATCCCAAAATATTGCTTCATATTTTTTCACAAGCTCTTCTAGCGCTTTGGCCTTTGTGAAATACTCATTCTCAGCACTTAGTGCTAGCTCATGGAGCTTAGCATCATTTTTTTTTAAGTGGGTCCATAAGTGAGTGAGCTGTCTGTGTCTCTCCTCGAAGTATCCTTCCTTGAGTTTACGCTCTGCGGAGTCCTTTGTGAAGTTTCTTCTTAGCCTTTAGCTTTTATTAGCTATGTTGCTTTCAATTTGCTCATCAATGAGCATTTGGATTACGGGGTCTGATTCTGATACCATGGTTGCGATGTATCCTTTTTTTCCGATGAGTTAAATTGCGTTGCGGCTTGTTTTCAGGTTGTGATCCCCTAGAAAAGGATCGCGTCGGGGTCACCAAATGTTCGCCAGTATAGCGTTATCCGGCCACTACGTCAAACTTGAACTCGAGGAAATAACGGTAGGTCCCGGAGTCGAAGTCAAGGAATATATGAATCTGACTAATTTACCTGGATTCTGCAAGGGACTGATCGGGTTGACCAGGTGCTTGCTGTGATCAGGCTGGCGTGGATGGTGGGTACTTGAAGTCCTGGGCTGGTTTTCCTCAAGTACAGCTGGTATGGTGGTTCGGCTGATTCCTTATCGGCCGGTCCTACTTGTGGTCCGTTTCACGGGAGCAACACTCAAAGTAGGTTGGGTAACGCGGGGTCTACGTGTGGTCCGTTTTACGGGAGCAACACTCGAAGTAGGTTGGGTAACATGGGGCTAAATTATACATAATTAAATCTAAGAAAAGGTCAATGTTATGGACGTGCTACAACTAATGTTAATGCCAGGGTCACCCACCTCTGAGTCTGCTGACTCAGATTGTTTGTTCATGTATTGCTTGTACTCGCATTTCGGCTTAGCTAGCTGGGTTTTGCTTGCTTGGGTCAGTCGGTCATTCTTTCCGCTGATAATGCTGATTTCTGCTTCTGGCGCCGTCTACTAGTGCTGGGTTATTAGGTTGGATATTGTTTTGTGCTTATTACTAACAGGTTAGTGGGTTTGCATATTGCAACATACTGATGCATATTGATTGGATCAAATTACTAAGTGTGCATATAGGGTAGTAGGTCATGGCACTAGGTGCCAACATTTCCCCCCCCCCTTTGAGGGACTCAATCCAATGCGGCTGTGCGTTGTTGTTGGACCGTCTCAGTGAACCGATGTGTACCCTTGCACTAGAAATATTGTGAATCTTAAAACTAATTACTAAAAATCTAATATTAATACCAAAAAAATGTTGAATCATGTGGGTGAGATCTCCAAGATTGATAAGCTACAAACGATAATTCTATCCGACCTGTTGTCTCCTTCGCCTTGTTCGCGCCCTCGTAACCATACTCCTTGGGCATCCCATGAAGTACTAGACCTTCTTTATGGTTGGTCAGTGCGCATACAGGTCCTCTTGGTCCTCTCTTGACCTTGCTTCTTGCTCCCTTTTGGAGATGCTTGTTACCCATGCCAGATAGGAGGTGACTTCTACTCCTTGAATTTCCTTGGTTACTGGCCCTTGCACTCTGTGCTCTTCAGATGTGAGTTGACAACTTGGGGTTGTGGTTCGGGATCCGTCTGCGGCTCTCCTTATTGATCCGCCATGAGTAGGGAATTATGTAATCTTCCGGATTTTACTATTTTAGTTGTTCCTCCCAGTGTAGAGATGTTCAGGGTTGATGGCTCCAATTGTAGTCCAAGTTTGTCAGCCATCCTTCCGGCTGGTCCATGTATTGCCACTTGGACGGTTGGTAACAGAACGGTGGGCTTATCTGTAAGCAGGGCTGTGGCTGAACACACCAATCGTGATGAACTGGATCAAAGGAGCAGCCGACGTATTTTTCTGCATTGACTGACTACTTGACTGGTTGCCTGACGCTCAAAGTTTTCTAACATCTGCTTTAGAGATTGTCGATTGGTTGGATCGGTATTCTGCTCGTACCACCTTAAATCTGTCATCGGTGTGTCCATCATTTTTTATGGCTGGTTCCAGGTCGATGAGATCATGGTATCCCGTGACGATATCCTTCCATAGCTCCTTCATGTGTTGTCTGACGTGTGTGGACATTTCCCGTCCTTCGGTGCGGTTGCACAGAAAGTCTTCCATATCGTCTAATCGTCCTTCATGTCATTGTTTTAATGATGTTAATCGAAGGGGTTCTCCTTCGTTTCCTCGTGATGATTGTGCCTTTTGCTCGAGATTTTCGCCTGTTTTCCGGGGCCTTTGTGAGGGGCCTGACACTGATGGGATTCCATCCCAAAATATTGCTTCATATTTTTTCACAAGCTCTTCTAGCGCTTTGGCCTTTGTGAAATACTCATTCTCAGCACATAGTGCTAGCTCATGGAGCTTAGCATCATTTTTTTTTAAGTGGGTCCATAAGTGAGTGAGCTGTCTGTGTCTCTCCTCGAAGTATCCTTCCTTGAGTTTACGCTCTGCGGAGTCCTTTGTGAAGTTTCTTCTTAGCCTTTAGCTTTTATTAGCTATGTTGCTTTCAATTTGCTCATCAATGAGCATTTGGATTACGGGGTCTGATTCTGATACCATGGTTGCGATGTATCCTTTTTTTCCGATGAGTTAAATTGCGTTGCGGCTTGTGTTCAGGTTGTGATCCCCTAGAAAAGGATCGTGTCGGGGTCACCAAATTTTCGCCAGTATAGCATTATCCGGCCACTACGTCAAACTTGAACTCGAGGAAATAACGGTAGGTCCCGGAGTCGAAGTCAAGGAATATATGAATCTGACTAATTTACCTGGATTCTGCAAGGGACTGATCGGGTTGACCAGGTGCTTGCTGTGATCAGGCTGGCGTGGATGGTGGGTACTTGAAGTCCTGGGCTGGTTTTCCTCAAGTACAGCTGGTATGGTGGTTCGGCTGATTCCTTATCGGCCGGTCCTACTTGTGGTCCGTTTCACGGGAGCAACACTCAAAGTAGGTTGGGTAACGCGGGGTCTACGTGTGGTCCGTTTTACGGGAGCAACACTCGAAGTAGGTTGGGTAACATGGGGCTAAATTATACATAATTAAATCTAAGAAAAGGTCAATGTTATGGACGTGCTACAACTAATGTTAATGCCAGGGTCACCCACCTCTGAGTCTGCTGACTCAGATTGTTTGTTCATGTATTGCTTGTACTCGCATTTCGGCTTAGCTAGCTGGGTTTTGCTTGCTTGGGTCAGTCGGTCATTCTTTCCGCTGATAATGCTGATTTCTGCTTCTGGCGCCGTCTACTAGTGCTGGGTTATTAGGTTGGATATTGTTTTGTGCTTATTACTAACAGGTTAGTGGGTTTGCATATTGCAACATACTGATGCATATTGATTGGATCAAATTACTAAGTGTGCATATAGGGTAGTAGGTCATGGCACTAGGTGCCAACATTTCCCCCCCCCCTTTGAGGGACTCAATCCAATGCGGCTGTGCGTTGTTGTTGGACCGTCTCAGTGAACCGATGTGTACCCTTGCACTAGAAATATTGTGAATCTTAAAACTAATTACTAAAAATCTAATATTAATACCAAAAAAATGTTGAATCATGTGGGTGAGATCTCCAAGATTGATAAGCTACAAACGATAATTCTATCCGACCTGTTGTCTCCTTCGCCTTGTTCGCGCCCTCGTAACCATACTCCTTGGGCATCCCATGAAGTACTAGACCTTCTTTATGGTTGGTCAGTGCGCATACAGGTCCTCTTGGTCCTCTCTTGACCTTGCTTCTTGCTCCCTTTTGGAGATGCTTGTTACCCATGCCAGATAGGAGGTGACTTCTACTCCTTGAATTTCCTTGGTTACTGGCCCTTGCACTCTGTGCTCTTCAGATGTGAGTTGACAACTTGGGGTTGTGGTTCGGGATCCGTCTGCGGCTCTCCTTATTGATCCGCCATGAGTAGGGAATTATGTAATCTTCCGGATTTTACTATTTTAGTTGTTCCTCCCAGTGTAGAGATGTTCAGGGTTGATGGCTCCAATTGTAGTCCAAGTTTGTCAGCCATCCTTCCGGCTGGTCCATGTATTGCCACTTGGACGGTTGGTAACAGAACGGTGGGCTTATCTGTAAGCAGGGCTGTGGCTGAACACACCAATCGTGATGAACTGGATCAAAGGAGCAGCCGACGTATTTTTCTGCATTGACTGACTACTTGACTGGTTGCCTGACGCTCAAAGTTTTCTAACATCTGCTTTAGAGATTGTCGATTGGTTGGATCGGTATTCTGCTCGTACCACCTTAAATCTGTCATCGGTGTGTCCATCATTTTTTATGGCTGGTTCCAGGTCGATGAGATCATGGTATCCCGTGACGATATCCTTCCATAGCTCCTTCATGTGTTGTCTGACGTGTGTGGACATTTCCCGTCCTTCGGTGCGGTTGCACAGAAAGTCTTCCATATCGTCTAATCGTCCTTCATGTCATTGTTTTAATGATGTTAATCGAAGGGGTTCTCCTTCGTTTCCTCGTGATGATTGTGCCTTTTGCTCGAGATTTTCGCCTGTTTTCCGGGGCCTTTGTGAGGGGCCTGACACTGATGGGATTCCATCCCAAAATATTGCTTCATATTTTTTCACAAGCTCTTCTAGCGCTTTGGCCTTTGTGAAATACTCATTCTCAGCACATAGTGCTAGCTCATGGAGCTTAGCATCATTTTTTTTTAAGTGGGTCCATAAGTGAGTGAGCTGTCTGTGTCTCTCCTCGAAGTATCCTTCCTTGAGTTTACGCTCTGCGGAGTCCTTTGTGAAGTTTCTTCTTAGCCTTTAGCTTTTATTAGCTATGTTGCTTTCAATTTGCTCATCAATGAGCATTTGGATTACGGGGTCTGATTCTGATACCATGGTTGCGATGTATCCTTTTTTTCCGATGAGTTAAATTGCGTTGCGGCTTGTGTTCAGGTTGTGATCCCCTAGAAAAGGATCGTGTCGGGGTCACCAAATTTTCGCCAGTATAGCATTATCCGGCCACTACGTCAAACTTGAACTCGAGGAAATAACGGTAGGTCCCGGAGTCGAAGTCAAGGAATATATGAATCTGACTAATTTACCTGGATTCTGCAAGGGACTGATCGGGTTGACCAGGTGCTTGCTGTGATCAGGCTGGCGTGGATGGTGGGTACTTGAAGTCCTGGGCTGGTTTTCCTCAAGTACAGCTGGTATGGTGGTTCGGCTGATTCCTTATCGGCCGGTCCTACTTGTGGTCCGTTTCACGGGAGCAACACTCAAAGTAGGTTGGGTAACGCGGGGTCTACGTGTGGTCCGTTTTACGGGAGCAACACTCGAAGTAGGTTGGGTAACATGGGGCTAAATTATACATAATTAAATCTAAGAAAAGGTCAATGTTATGGACGTGCTACAACTAATGTTAATGCCAGGGTCACCCACCTCTGAGTCTGCTGACTCAGATTGTTTGTTCATGTATTGCTTGTACTCGCATTTCGGCTTAGCTAGCTGGGTTTTGCTTGCTTGGGTCAGTCGGTCATTCTTTCCGCTGATAATGCTGATTTCTGCTTCTGGCGCCGTCTACTAGTGCTGGGTTATTAGGTTGGATATTGTTTTGTGCTTATTACTAACAGGTTAGTGGGTTTGCATATTGCAACATACTGATGCATATTGATTGGATCAAATTACTAAGTGTGCATATAGGGTAGTAGGTCATGGCACTAGGTGCCAACATTTCCCCCCCCCCCCCCTTTGAGGGACTCAATCCAATGCGGCTGTGCGTTGTTATTGGACCGTCTCAGTGAACCGATGTGTACCCTTGCACTAGAAATATTGTGAATCTTAAAACTAATTACTAAAAATCTAATATTAATACCGAAAAAAAGTATCCTTCCTTGAGTTTACGCTCTGCGGAGTCCTTTGTGAAGTTTCTTATTAGCCTTTAGCTTTTATTAGCTATGTTGCTTTCAATGTGCTCATCAATGAGCATTTGGATTACGGGGTCTGATTCTGATACCATGGTTGCGATGTATCCTTTTTTTCCGATGAGTTAAATTTTGTTGCGGCTTGTGTTCAGGTTGTGATCCCCTAGAAAAGGATCGCGTCGGGGTCACTTGAACTCGAGGGAATAACGGTAGGTCCCGGAGTCGAAGTCAAGGAATATATGAATCTGACTAATTTACCTGGATTCTGCAAGGGACTGATCGGGTTGACCAGGTGCTTGCTGTGATCAGGCTGGCGTGGATGGTGGGTACTTGCTGACTCAGATTGTTTGTTCATGTATTGCTTGTACTCGCATTTCGGCTTAGCTAGCTGGGTTTTGCTTGCTTGGGTCAGTCGGTCATTCTTTCCGCTGATAATGCTGATTTCTGCTTCTGGCGCCGTCTACTAGTGCTGGGTTATTAGGTTGGATATTGTTTTGTGCTTATTACTAACAGGTTAGTGGGTTTGCATATTGCAACATACTGATGCATATTGATTGGATCAAATTACTAAGTGTGCATATAGGGTAGTAGGTCATGGCACTAGGTGCCAACATTTCCCCCCCCCTTTGAGGGACTCAATCCAATGCGGCTGTGCGTTGTTGTTGGACCGTCTCAGTGAACCGATGTGTACCCTTGCACTAGAAATATTGTGAATCTTAAAACTAATTACTAAAAATCTAATATTAATACCAAAAAAATGTTGAATCATGTGGGTGAGATCTCCAAGATTGATAAGCTACAAACGATAATTCTATCCGACCTGTTGTCTCCTTCGCCTTGTTGCGCGCCCTCGTAACCATACTCCTTGGGCATCCCATGAAGTACTAGACCTTCTTTATGGTTGGTCAGTGCGCATACAGGTCCTCTTGGTCCTCTCTTGACCTTGCTTCTTGCTCCCTTTTGGAGATGCATGTTACCCATGCCAGATAGGAGGTAACTTCTACTCCTTGAATTTCCTTGGTTACTGGCTCTTGCACTCTGTGCTCTTCAGATGTGAGTTGACAACTTGGGGTTGTGGTTCGGGATCCGTCTGCGGCTCTCCTTATTGATCCGCCATGAGTAGGAAATTATGTAATCTTCCGGATTTTACTATTTTAGTTGTTCCTCCCAGTGTAGAGATGTTCAGGGTTGATGGCTCCAATTGTAGTCCAAGTTTGTCAGCCATCCTTCCGGCTGGTCCATGTATTGCCACTTGGACGGTTGGTAACAGAACGGTGGGCTTAACTGTAAGCAGGGCTGTGGCTGAACACACCAATCGTGATGAACTGGATCAAAGGAGCAGCCGACGTATTTTTCTGCATTGACTGACTACTTGACTGGTTGCCTGACGCTCAAAGTTTTCTAACATCTGCTTCAGAGATTGTCGATTGGTTGGATCGGTATTCTGCTCGTACCACCTTAAATCTGTCATCGGTGTGTCCATCATTTTTTATGGCTGGTTCCAGGTCGATGAGATCATGGTATCCCGTGACGATATCCTTCCATAGCTCCTTCATGTGTTGTCTGACGTGTGTGGACATTTCCCGTCCTTCGGTGCGGTTGCACAGAAAGTCTTCCATATCGTCTAATCGTCCTTCATGTCATTGTTTTAATGATGTTAATCGAAGGGGTTCTCCTTCGTTTCCTCGTGATGATTGTGCCTTTTGCTCGAGATTTTCGCCTGTTTTCCGGGGCCTTTGTGAGGGGCCTGACACTGATGGGATTCCATCCCAAAATATTGCTTCATATTTTTTCACAAGCTCTTCTAGCGCTTTGGCCTTTGTGAAATACTCATTCTCAGCACTTAGTGCTAGCTCATGGAGCTTAGCATCATTTTTTTTTAAGTGGGTCCATAAGTGAGTGAGCTGTCTGTGTCTCTCCTCGAAGTATCCTTCCTTGAGTTTACGCTCTGCGGAGTCCTTTGTGAAGTTTCTTCTTAGCCTTTAGCTTTTATTAGCTATGTTGCTTTCAATTTGCTCATCAATGAGCATTTGGATTACGGGGTCTGATTCTGATACCATGGTTGCGATGTATCCTTTTTTTCCGATGAGTTAAATTGCGTTGCGGCTTGTTTTCAGGTTGTGATCCCCTAGAAAAGGATCGCGTCGGGGTCACCAAATGTTCGCCAGTATAGCGTTATCCGGCCACTACGTCAAACTTGAACTCGAGGAAATAACGGTAGGTCCCGGAGTCGAAGTCAAGGAATATATGAATCTGACTAATTTACCTGGATTCTGCAAGGGACTGATCGGGTTGACCAGGTGCTTGCTGTGATCAGGCTGGCGTGGATGGTGGGTACTTGAAGTCCTGGGCTGGTTTTCCTCAAGTACAGCTGGTATGGTGGTTCGGCTGATTCCTTATCGGCCGGTCCTACTTGTGGTCCGTTTCACGGGAGCAACACTCAAAGTAGGTTGGGTAACGCGGGGTCTACGTGTGGTCCGTTTTACGGGAGCAACACTCGAAGTAGGTTGGGTAACATGGGGCTAAATTATACATAATTAAATCTAAGAAAAGGTCAATGTTATGGACGTGCTACAACTAATGTTAATGCCAGGGTCACCCACCTCTGAGTCTGCTGACTCAGATTGTTTGTTCATGTATTGCTTGTACTCGCATTTCGGCTTAGCTAGCTGGGTTTTGCTTGCTTGGGTCAGTCGGTCATTCTTTCCGCTGATAATGCTGATTTCTGCTTCTGGCGCCGTCTACTAGTGCTGGGTTATTAGGTTGGATATTGTTTTGTGCTTATTACTAACAGGTTAGTGGGTTTGCATATTGCAACATACTGATGCATATTGATTGGATCAAATTACTAAGTGTGCATATAGGGTAGTAGGTCATGGCACTAGGTGCCAACATTTCCCCCCCCCCTTTGAGGGACTCAATCCAATGCGGCTGTGCGTTGTTGTTGGACCGTCTCAGTGAACCGATGTGTACCCTTGCACTAGAAATATTGTGAATCTTAAAACTAATTACTAAAAATCTAATATTAATACCAAAAAAATGTTGAATCATGTGGGTGAGATCTCCAAGATTGATAAGCTACAAACGATAATTCTATCCGACCTGTTGTCTCCTTCGCCTTGTTCGCGCCCTCGTAACCATACTCCTTGGGCATCCCATGAAGTACTAGACCTTCTTTATGGTTGGTCAGTGCGCATACAGGTCCTCTTGGTCCTCTCTTGACCTTGCTTCTTGCTCCCTTTTGGAGATGCTTGTTACCCATGCCAGATAGGAGGTGACTTCTACTCCTTGAATTTCCTTGGTTACTGGCCCTTGCACTCTGTGCTCTTCAGATGTGAGTTGACAACTTGGGGTTGTGGTTCGGGATCCGTCTGCGGCTCTCCTTATTGATCCGCCATGAGTAGGGAATTATGTAATCTTCCGGATTTTACTATTTTAGTTGTTCCTCCCAGTGTAGAGATGTTCAGGGTTGATGGCTCCAATTGTAGTCCAAGTTTGTCAGCCATCCTTCCGGCTGGTCCATGTATTGCCACTTGGACGGTTGGTAACAGAACGGTGGGCTTATCTGTAAGCAGGGCTGTGGCTGAACACACCAATCGTGATGAACTGGATCAAAGGAGCAGCCGACGTATTTTTCTGCATTGACTGACTACTTGACTGGTTGCCTGACGCTCAAAGTTTTCTAACATCTGCTTTAGAGATTGTCGATTGGTTGGATCGGTATTCTGCTCGTACCACCTTAAATCTGTCATCGGTGTGTCCATCATTTTTTATGGCTGGTTCCAGGTCGATGAGATCATGGTATCCCGTGACGATATCCTTCCATAGCTCCTTCATGTGTTGTCTGACGTGTGTGGACATTTCCCGTCCTTCGGTGCGGTTGCACAGAAAGTCTTCCATATCGTCTAATCGTCCTTCATGTCATTGTTTTAATGATGTTAATCGAAGGGGTTCTCCTTCGTTTCCTCGTGATGATTGTGCCTTTTGCTCGAGATTTTCGCCTGTTTTCCGGGGCCTTTGTGAGGGGCCTGACACTGATGGGATTCCATCCCAAAATATTGCTTCATATTTTTTCACAAGCTCTTCTAGCGCTTTGGCCTTTGTGAAATACTCATTCTCAGCACATAGTGCTAGCTCATGGAGCTTAGCATCATTTTTTTTTAAGTGGGTCCATAAGTGAGTGAGCTGTCTGTGTCTCTCCTCGAAGTATCCTTCCTTGAGTTTACGCTCTGCGGAGTCCTTTGTGAAGTTTCTTCTTAGCCTTTAGCTTTTATTAGCTATGTTGCTTTCAATTTGCTCATCAATGAGCATTTGGATTACGGGGTCTGATTCTGATACCATGGTTGCGATGTATCCTTTTTTTCCGATGAGTTAAATTGCGTTGCGGCTTGTGTTCAGGTTGTGATCCCCTAGAAAAGGATCGTGTCGGGGTCACCAAATTTTCGCCAGTATAGCATTATCCGGCCACTACGTCAAACTTGAACTCGAGGAAATAACGGTAGGTCCCGGAGTCGAAGTCAAGGAATATATGAATCTGACTAATTTACCTGGATTCTGCAAGGGACTGATCGGGTTGACCAGGTGCTTGCTGTGATCAGGCTGGCGTGGATGGTGGGTACTTGAAGTCCTGGGCTGGTTTTCCTCAAGTACAGCTGGTATGGTGGTTCGGCTGATTCCTTATCGGCCGGTCCTACTTGTGGTCCGTTTCACGGGAGCAACACTCAAAGTAGGTTGGGTAACGCGGGGTCTACGTGTGGTCCGTTTTACGGGAGCAACACTCGAAGTAGGTTGGGTAACATGGGGCTAAATTATACATAATTAAATCTAAGAAAAGGTCAATGTTATGGACGTGCTACAACTAATGTTAATGCCAGGGTCACCCACCTCTGAGTCTGCTGACTCAGATTGTTTGTTCATGTATTGCTTGTACTCGCATTTCGGCTTAGCTAGCTGGGTTTTGCTTGCTTGGGTCAGTCGGTCATTCTTTCCGCTGATAATGCTGATTTCTGCTTCTGGCGCCGTCTACTAGTGCTGGGTTATTAGGTTGGATATTGTTTTGTGCTTATTACTAACAGGTTAGTGGGTTTGCATATTGCAACATACTGATGCATATTGATTGGATCAAATTACTAAGTGTGCATATAGGGTAGTAGGTCATGGCACTAGGTGCCAACATTTCCCCCCCCCCCCCTTTGAGGGACTCAATCCAATGCGGCTGTGCGTTGTTATTGGACCGTCTCAGTGAACCGATGTGTACCCTTGCACTAGAAATATTGTGAATCTTAAAACTAATTACTAAAAATCTAATATTAATACCGAAAAAAAGTATCCTTCCTTGAGTTTACGCTCTGCGGAGTCCTTTGTGAAGTTTCTTATTAGCCTTTAGCTTTTATTAGCTATGTTGCTTTCAATGTGCTCATCAATGAGCATTTGGATTACGGGGTCTGATTCTGATACCATGGTTGCGATGTATCCTTTTTTTCCGATGAGTTAAATTTTGTTGCGGCTTGTGTTCAGGTTGTGATCCCCTAGAAAAGGATCGCGTCGGGGTCACTTGAACTCGAGGGAATAACGGTAGGTCCCGGAGTCGAAGTCAAGGAATATATGAATCTGACTAATTTACCTGGATTCTGCAAGGGACTGATCGGGTTGACCAGGTGCTTGCTGTGATCAGGCTGGCGTGGATGGTGGGTACTTGCTGACTCAGATTGTTTGTTCATGTATTGCTTGTACTCGCATTTCGGCTTAGCTAGCTGGGTTTTGCTTGCTTGGGTCAGTCGGTCATTCTTTCCGCTGATAATGCTGATTTCTGCTTCTGGCGCCGTCTACTAGTGCTGGGTTATTAGGTTGGATATTGTTTTGTGCTTATTACTAACAGGTTAGTGGGTTTGCATATTGCAACATACTGATGCATATTGATTGGATCAAATTACTAAGTGTGCATATAGGGTAGTAGGTCATGGCACTAGGTGCCAACATTTCCCCCCCCCTTTGAGGGACTCAATCCAATGCGGCTGTGCGTTGTTGTTGGACCGTCTCAGTGAACCGATGTGTACCCTTGCACTAGAAATATTGTGAATCTTAAAACTAATTACTAAAAATCTAATATTAATACCAAAAAAATGTTGAATCATGTGGGTGAGATCTCCAAGATTGATAAGCTACAAACGATAATTCTATCCGACCTGTTGTCTCCTTCGCCTTGTTGCGCGCCCTCGTAACCATACTCCTTGGGCATCCCATGAAGTACTAGACCTTCTTTATGGTTGGTCAGTGCGCATACAGGTCCTCTTGGTCCTCTCTTGACCTTGCTTCTTGCTCCCTTTTGGAGATGCATGTTACCCATGCCAGATAGGAGGTAACTTCTACTCCTTGAATTTCCTTGGTTACTGGCTCTTGCACTCTGTGCTCTTCAGATGTGAGTTGACAACTTGGGGTTGTGGTTCGGGATCCGTCTGCGGCTCTCCTTATTGATCCGCCATGAGTAGGAAATTATGTAATCTTCCGGATTTTACTATTTTAGTTGTTCCTCCCAGTGTAGAGATGTTCAGGGTTGATGGCTCCAATTGTAGTCCAAGTTTGTCAGCCATCCTTCCGGCTGGTCCATGTATTGCCACTTGGACGGTTGGTAACAGAACGGTGGGCTTAACTGTAAGCAGGGCTGTGGCTGAACACACCAATCGTGATGAACTGGATCAAAGGAGCAGCCGACGTATTTTTCTGCATTGACTGACTACTTGACTGGTTGCCTGACGCTCAAAGTTTTCTAACATCTGCTTCAGAGATTGTCGATTGGTTGGATCGGTATTCTGCTCGTACCACCTTAAATCTGTCATCGGTGTGTCCATCATTTTTTATGGCTGGTTCCAGGTCGATGAGATCATGGTATCCCGTGACGATATCCTTCCATAGCTCCTTCATGTGTTGTCTGACGTGTGTGGACATTTCCCGTCCTTCGGTGCGGTTGCACAGAAAGTCTTCCATATCGTCTAATCGGCCTTCATGTCATTGTTTTAATGATGTTAATCGAAGGGGTTCTCCTTCGTTTCCTCGTGATGATTGTGCCTTTTGCTCGAGATTTTCGCCTGTTTTCCGGGGCCTTTGTGAGGGGCCTGACACTGATGGGATTCCATCCCAAAATATTGCTTCATATTTTTTCACAAGCTCTTCTAGCGCTTTGGCCTTTGTGAAATACTCATTCTCAGCACTTAGTGCTAGCTCATGGAGCTTAGCATCATTTTTTTTTAAGTGGGTCCATAAGTGAGTGAGCTGTCTGTGTCTCTCCTCGAAGTATCCTTCCTTGAGTTTACGCTCTGCGGAGTCCTTTGTGAAGTTTCTTCTTAGCCTTTAGCTTTTATTAGCTATGTTGCTTTCAATTTGCTCATCAATGAGCATTTTGATTACGGGGTCTGATTCTGATACCATGGTTGCGATGTATCCTTTTTTTCCGATGAGTTAAATTGCGTTGCGGCTTGTTTTCAGGTTGTGATCCCCTAGAAAAGGATCGCGTCGGGGTCACCAAATGTTCGCCAGTATAGCGTTATCCGGCCACTACGTCAAACTTGAACTCGAGGAAATAACGGTAGGTCCCGGAGTCGAAGTCAAGGAATATATGAATCTGACTAATTTACCTGGATTCTGCAAGGGACTGATCGGGTTGACCAGGTGCTTGCTGTGATCAGGCTGGCGTGGATGGTGGGTACTTGAAGTCCTGGGCTGGTTTTCCTCAAGTGCAGCTGGTATGGTGGTTCGGCTGATTCCTTATCGGCCGGTCCTACTTGTGGTCCGTTTCACGGGAGCAACACTCAAAGTAGGTTGGGTAACGCGGGGTCTACGTGTGGTCCGTTTTACGGGAGCAACACTCGAAGTAGGTTGGGTAACATGGGGCTAAATTATACATAATTAAATCTAAGAAAAGGTCAATGTTATGGACGTGCTACAACTAATGTTAATGCCAGGGTCACCCACCTCTGAGTCTGCTGACTCAGATTGTTTGTTCATGTATTGCTTGTACTCGCATTTCGGCTTAGCTAGCTGGGTTTTGCTTGCTTGGGTCAGTCGGTCATTCTTTCCGCTGATAATGCTGATTTCTGCTTCTGGCGCCGTCTACTAGTGCTGGGTTATTAGGTTGGATATTGTTTTGTGCTTATTACTAACAGGTTAGTGGGTTTGCATATTGCAAAATACTGATGCATATTGATTGGATCAAATTACTAAGTGTGCATATAGGGTAGTAGGTCATGGCACTAGGTGCCAACATTTCCCCCCCCCTTTGAGGGACTCAATCCAATGCGGCTGTGCGTTGTTGTTGGACCGTCTCAGTGAACCGATGTGTACCCTTGCACTAGAAATATTGTGAATCTTAAAACTAATTACTAAAAATCTAATATTAATACCAAAAAAATGTTGAATCATGTGGGTGAGATCTCCAAGATTGATAAGCTACAAACGATAATTCTATCCGACCTGTTGTCTCCTTCGCCTTGTTCGCGCCCTCGTAACCATACTCCTTGGGCATCCCATGAAGTACTAGACCTTCTTTATGGTTGGTCAGTGCGCATACAGGTCCTCTTGGTCCTCTCTTGACCTTGCTTCTTGCTCCCTTTTGGAGATGCTTGTTACCCATGCCAGATAGGAGGTGACTTCTACTCCTTGAATTTCCTTGGTTACTGGCCCTTGCACTCTGTGCTCTTCAGATGTGAGTTGACAACTTGGGGTTGTGGTTCGGGATCCGTCTGCGGCTCTCCTTATTGATCCGCCATGAGTAGGGAATTATGTAATCTTCCGGATTTTACTATTTTAGTTGTTCCTCCCAGTGTAGAGATGTTCAGGGTTGATGGCTCCAATTGTAGTCCAAGTTTGTCAGCCATCCTTCCGGCTGGTCCATGTATTGCCACTTGGACGGTTGGTAACAGAACGGTGGGCTTATCTGTAAGCAGGGCTGTGGCTGAACACACCAATCGTGATGAACTGGATCAAAGGAGCAGCCGACGTATTTTTCTGCATTGACTGACTACTTGACTGGTTGCCTGACGCTCAAAGTTTTCTAACATCTGCTTCAGAGATTGTCGATTGGTTGGATCGGTATTCTGCTCGTACCACCTTAAATCTGTCATCGGTGTGTCCATCATTTTTTATGGCTGGTTCCAGGTCGATGAGATCATGGTATCCCGTGACGATATCCTTCCATAGCTCCTTCATGTGTTGTCTGACGTGTGTGGACATTTCCCGTCCTTCGGTGCGGTTGCACAGAAAGTCTTCCATATCGTCTAATCGTCCTTCATGTCATTGTTTTAATGATGTTAATCGAAGGGGTTCTCCTTCGTTTCCTCGTGATGATTGTGCCTTTTGCTCGAGATTTTCGCCTGTTTTCCGGGGCCTTTGTGAGGGGCCTGACACTGATGGGATTCCATCCCAAAATATTGCTTCATATTTTTTCACAAGCTCTTCTAGCGCTTTGGCCTTTGTGAAATACTCATTCTCAGCACTTAGTGCTAGCTCATGGAGCTTAGCATCATTTTTTTTTAAGTGGGTCCATAAGTGAGTGAGCTGTCTGTGTCTCTCCTCGAAGTATCCTTCCTTGAGTTTACGCTCTGCGGAGTCCTTTGTGAAGTTTCTTCTTAGCCTTTAGCTTTTATTAGCTATGTTGCTTTCAATTTGCTCATCAATGAGCATTTGGATTACGGGGTCTGATTCTGATACCATGGTTGCGATGTATCCTTTTTTTCCGATGAGTTAAATTGCGTTGCGGCTTGTTTTCAGGTTGTGATCCCCTAGAAAAGGATCGCGTCGGGGTCACCAAATGTTCGCCAGTATAGCGTTATCCGGCCACTACGTCAAACTTAAACTCGAGGAAATAACGGTAGGTCCCGGAGTCGAAGTCAAGGAATATATGAATCTGACTAATTTACCTGGATTCTGCAAGGGACTGATCGGGTTGACCAGGTGCTTGCTGTGATCAGGCTGGCGTGGATGGTGGGTACTTGAAGTCCTGGGCTGGTTTTCCTCAAGTGCAGCTGGTATGGTGGTTCGGCTGATTCCTTATCGGCCGGTCCTACTTGTGGTCCGTTTCACGGGAGCAACACTCAAAGTAGGTTGGGTAACGCGGGGTCTACGTGTGGTCCGTTTTACGGGAGCAACACTCGAAGTAGGTTGGGTAACATGGGGCTAAATTATACATAATTAAATCTAAGAAAAGGTCAATGTTATGGACGTGCTACAACTAATGTTAATGCCAGGGTCACCCACCTCTGAGTCTGCTGACTCAGATTGTTTGTTCATGTATTGCTTGTACTCGCATTTCGGCTTAGCTAGCTGGGTTTTGCTTGCTTGGGTCAGTCGGTCATTCTTTCCGCTGATAATGCTGATTTCTGCTTCTGGCGCCGTCTACTAGTGCTGGGTTATTAGGTTGGATATTGTTTTGTGCTTATTACTAACAGGTTAGTGGGTTTGCATATTGCAACATACTGATGCATATTGATTGGATCAAATTACTAAGTGTGCATATAGGGTAGTAGGTCATGGCACTAGGTGCCAACATTTCCCCCCCCCCTTTGAGGGACTCAATCCAATGCGGCTGTGCGTTGTTGTTGGACCGTCTCAGTGAACCGATGTGTACCCTTGCACTAGAAATATTGTGAATCTTAAAACTAATTACAAAAAATCTAATATTAATACCAAAAAAATGTTGAATCATGTGGGTGAGATCTCCAAGATTGATAAGCTACAAACGATAATTCTATCCGACCTGTTGTCTCCTTCGCCTTGTTCGCGCCCTCGTAACCATACTCCTTGGGCATCCCATGAAGTACTAGACCTTCTTTATGGTTGGTCAGTGCGCATACAGGTCCTCTTGGTCCTCTCTTGACCTTGCTTCTTGCTCCCTTTTGGAGATGCTTGTTACCCATGCCAGATAGGAGGTGACTTCTACTCCTTGAATTTCCTTGGTTACTGGCCCTTGCACTCTGTGCTCTTCAGATGTGAGTTGACAACTTGGGGTTGTGGTTCGGGATCCGTCTGCGGCTCTCCTTATTGATCCGCCATGAGTAGGGAATTATGTAATCTTCCGGATTTTACTATTTTAGTTGTTCCTCCCAGTGTAGAGATGTTCAGGGTTGATGGCTCCAATTGTAGTCCAAGTTTGTCAGCCATCCTTCCGGCTGGTCCATGTATTGCCACTTGGACGGTTGGTAACAGAACGGTGGGCTTATCTGTAAGCAGGGCTGTGGCTGAACACACCAATCGTGATGAACTGGATCAAAGGAGCAGCCGACGTATTTTTCTGCATTGACTGACTACTTGACTGGTTGCCTGACGCTCAAAGTTTTCTAACATCTGCTTCAGAGATTGTCGATTGGTTGGATCGGTATTCTGCTCGTACCACCTTAAATCTGTCATCGGTGTGTCCATCATTTTTTTTGGCTGGTTCCAGGTCGATGAGATCATGGTATCCCGTGACGATATCCTTCCATAGCTCCTTCATGTGTTGTCTGACGTGTGTGGATATTTCCCGTCCTTCGGTGCGGTTGCACAGAAAGTCTTCCATATCGTCTAATCGTCCTTCATGTCATTGTTTTAATGATGTTAATCGAAGGGGTTCTCCTTCGTTTCCTCGTGATGATTGTGCCTTTTGCTCGAGATTTTCGCCTGTTTTCCGGGGCCTTTGTGAGGGGCCTGACACTGATGGGATTCCATCCCAAAATATTGCTTCATATTTTTTCACAAGCTCTTCTAGCGCTTTGGCCTTTGTGAAATACTCATTCTCAGCACTTAGTGCTAGCTCATGGAGCTTAGCATCATTTTTGAGTGAGCTGTCTGTGTCTCTCCTCGAAGTATCCTTCCTTGAGTTTACGCTCTGCGGAGTCCTTTGTGAAGTTTCTTCTTAGCCTTTAGCTTTTATTAGCTATGTTGCTTTCAATTTGCTCATCAATGAGCATTTTGATTACGGGGTCTGATTCTGATACCATGGTTGCGATGTATCCTTTTTTTCCGATGAGTTAAATTGCGTTGCGGCTTGTGTTCAGGTTGTGATCCCCTAGAAAAGGATCGCGTCGGGGTCACCAAATGTTCGCCAGTATAGCGTTATCCGGCCACTACGTCAAACTTGAACTCGAGGAAATAACGGTAGGTCCCGGAGTCGAAGTCAAGGAATATATGAATCTGACTAATTTACCTGGATTCTGCAAGGGACTGATCGGGTTGACCAGGTGCTTGCTGTGATCAGGCTGGCGTGGATGGTGGGTACTTGAAGTCCTGGGCTGGTTTTCCTCAAGTACAGCTGGTATGGTGGTTCGGCTGATTCCTTATCGGCCGGTCCTACTTGTGGTCCGTTTCACGGGAGCAACACTCAAAGTAGGTTGGGTAACGCGGGGTCTACGTGTGGTCCGTTTTACGGGAGCAACACTCGAAGTAGGTTGGGTAACATGGGGCTAAATTATACATAATTAAATCTAAGAAAAGGTCAATGTTATGGACGTGCTACAACTAATGTTAATGCCAGGGTCACCCACCTCTGAGTCTGCTGACTCAGATTGTTTGTTCATGTATTGCTTGTACTCGCATTTCGGCTTAGCTAGCTGGGTTTTGCTTGCTTGGGTCAGTCGGTCATTCTTTCCGCTGATAATGCTGATTTCTGCTTCTGGCGCCGTCTACTAGTTCTGGGTTATTAGGTTGGATATTGTTTTGTGCTTATTACTAACAGGTTAGTGGGTTTGCATATTGCAACATACTGATGCATATTGATTGGATCAAATTACTAAGTGTGCATATAGGGTAGTAGGTCATGGCACTAGGTGCCAACATTTCCCCCCCCCCCTTTGAGGGACTCAATCCAATGCGGCTGTGCGTTGTTATTGGACCGTCTCAGTGAACCGATGTGTACCCTTGCACTAGAAATATTGTGAATCTTAAAACTAATTACTAAAAATCTAATATTAATACCAAAAAAAAGTATCCTTCCTTGAGTTTACGCTCTGCGGAGTCCTTTGTGAAGTTTCTTATTAGCCTTTTGCTTTTATTAGCTATGTTGCTTTCAATTTGCTCATCAATGAGCATTTGGATTACGGGGTCTGATTCTGATACCATGGTTGCGATGTATCCTTTTTTCCGATGAGTTAAATTGCGTTGCGGCTTGTGTTCAGGTTGTGATCCCCTAGAAAAGGATCGCGTCGGGGTCACTTGAACTCGAGGGAATAACGGTAGGTCCCGGAGTCGAAGTCAAGGAATATATGAATCTGACTAATTTACCTGGATTCTGCAAGGGACTGATCGGGTTGACCAGGTGCTTGCTGTGATCAGGCTGGCGTGGATGGTGGGTACTTGCTGACTCAGATTGTTTGTTCATGTATTGCTTGTACTCGCATTTCGGCTTAGCTAGCTGGGTTTTGCTTGCTTGGGTCAGTCGGTCATTCTTTCCGCTGATAATGCTGATTTCTGCTTCTGGCGCCGTCTACTAGTGCTGGGTTATTAGGTTGGATATTGTTTTGTGCTTATTACTAACAGGTTAGTGGGTTTGCATATTGCAACATACTGATGCATATTGATTGGATCAAATTACTAAGTGTGCATATAGGGTAGTAGGTCATGGCACTAGGTGCCAACATTTCCCCCCCCCTTTGAGGGACTCAATCCAATGCGGCTGTGCGTTGTTGTTGGACCGTCTCAGTGAACCGATGTGTACCCTTGCACTAGAAATATTGTGAATCTTAAAACTAATTACTAAAAATCTAATATTAATACCAAAAAAATGTTGAATCATGTGGGTGAGATCTCCAAGATTGATAAGCTACAAACGAAAATTCTATCCGACCTGTTGTCTCCTTCGCCTTGTTCGCGCCCTCGTAACCATACTCCTTGGGCATCCCATGAAGTACTAGACCTTCTTTATGGTTGGTCAGTGCGCATACAGGTCCTCTTGGTCCTCTCTTGACCTTGCTTCTTGCTCCCTTTTGGAGATGCATGTTACCCATGCCAGATAGGAGGTGACTTCTACTCCTTGAATTTCCTTGGTTACTGGCCCTTGCACTCTGTGCTCTTCAGATGTGAGTTGACAACTTGGGGTTGTGGTTCGGGATCCGTCTGCGGCTCTCCTTATTGATCCGCCATGAGTAGGGAATTATGTAATCTTCCGGATTTTACTATTTTAGTTGTTCCTCCCAGTGTAGAGATGTTCAGGGTTGATGGCTCCAATTGTAGTCCAAGTTTGTCAGCCATCCTTCCGGCTGGTCCATGTATTGCCACTTGGACGGTTGGTAACAGAACGGTGGGCTTATCTGTAAGCAGGGCTGTGGCTGAACACACCAATCGTGATGAACTGGATCAAAGGAGCAGCCGACGTATTTTTCTGCATTGACTGACTACTTGACTGGTTGCCTGACGCTCAAAGTTTTCTAACATCTGCTTTAGAGATTGTCGATTGGTTGGATCGGTATTCTGCTCGTACCACCTTAAATCTGTCATCGGTGTGTCCATCATTTTTTATGGCTGGTTCCAGGTCGATGAGATCATGGTATCCCGTGACGATATCCTTCCATAGCTCCTTCATGTGTTGTCTGACGTGTGTGGACATTTCCCGTCCTTCGGTGCGGTTGCACAGAAAGTCTTCCATATCGTCTAATCGTCCTTCATGTCATTGTTTTAATGATGTTAATCGAAGGGGTTCTCCTTCGTTTCCTCGTGATGATTGTGCCTTTTGCTCGAGATTTTCGCCTGTTTTCCGGGGCCTTTGTGAGGGGCCTGACACTGATGGGATTCCATCCCAAAATATTGCTTCATATTTTTTCACAAGCTCTTCTAGCGCTTTGGCCTTTGTGAAATACTCATTCTCAGCACTTAGTGCTAGCTCATGGAGCTTAGCATCATTTTTGAGTGAGCTGTCTGTGTCTCTCCTCGAAGTATCCTTCCTTGAGTTTACGCTCTGCGGAGTCCTTTGTGAAGTTTCTTATTAGCCTTTAGCTTTTATTAGCTATGTTGCTTTCAATTTGATCATCAATGAGCAGGCCCGGCGGATCATGCTCAGCCCGAGTGGGTAGTTGTAAAAAAAAAAAAAGAAAAGGTTCACAGGAAAATATTCAAGTGGTTCTCTTCATTGTTTATTTCAGCTTATAAAAGATAATAAGTATATAAATATTATAAAAGATACAAGTATCATTTGCGCAACGCAAATACAGAGCTCCGTTTAGCATTTTTCGAAATGAATTCATTTAACAATTCATCCAAATCAAGTTTGTCGGTAGTTTCGCGATAAACATGTAAGATTGCTACGTTATTCAGTCGATATTGCGATATTGTTGATCTTAAATAAGTTATCACCCTGCGAAGAACCGAAAAACTTCTTTCATTTGAACAGGATGACCCTGGTATTGTAATTAGCAGACGAACGAATCGCACAAACTCTGGAACAAGCCCTCTCATCCATTCGTATTTCTTCAAGAAATCTACAACTTCCCTCAGATTATTTGTGTGTTCATTCTGCCTTTTCACAAGTTGCAAAAACATATTTCTATCACTGAGTAACCTGTCCTTGTCAAAATCATTCTTATAATGCTTCACGATTTCATTGATATCTACTGGCTGACCTACTGCAAATCTTTCCAACATTTTAAAAAATCGCGCAGAATCATTTTCGAATCGATTATTTAGAGACGAAATCAATTGATCGAAAACTTCAAAGTAAGATTTTCTGAAAAACTCGATTGGTTTTTTAAATTCAAAGTTCTCCGCTTTGCCTTGCTCAAGAGTCTCGAGATGTTTTGGGATTTTTCGACGACGTGGAATTTGTGGCTCGCTTAGTTCAAGGCCAGCAGCAGCTTCAATGCTCTTGACCAAATTTCATTGAACTTAGCATCACGTGAAGCGTTCAGAACGTCGGAAACTGCTTGTATTTTATCATATGATTCGATGACGCAAAGATTCGAATTTTGCAAATCTTTGTTTAATATCTCCACGCGATCGAAAATTTCTATCATCATATTCAAGTGAAACACGCACTCAAATGTCTCCATGTAGTCATAAAACCCTGACGCTTTTGCTGATACGGCGCTGTTGACTTCTTTATCCACAGAACGGTCATGGAAAAATTGCATCAATTGAGCGTAGTTTGCTTTGACAGTTTTCAAAGATTTTATTCTAACCACCCATCTATAAAATGAAAACAAACATGTATATAAACCTGAAAACATAATTGAATTAAGTTTTTTAAAGTATACCTGGTCGGGCAATAAGCTGCAAGAGAAGGTAAGTCGTTGCCTTGCTCTTTTCCCGCATCAATCTGCAAGTCCCTAAACTGTGCAACGCTACGTGTCGCTTTCTTACTAGCGCCATCTAGGGATCCTACATGTAATAGGTTTTTTTTATTTGTATAAATTTACATGCCAGCTGATTTGCAAAACTTAAGCCACCGCGGCAGAAAAAAAAAAATTTGGCGAGTGAGAAGGATTCCGAGTGGGTATTTTCCCCACTCGGAAATTTCCGAGTGGGTACAACTACCCACCATACCCATATTATCCGCCGGGCCTGTCAATGAGCATTTGGATTACGGGGTCTGATTCTGATACCATGGTTGCGATGTATCCTTTTTTTCCGATGAGTTAAATTGCGTTGCGGCTTGTGTTCAGGTTGTGATCCCCTAGAAAAGGATCGCGTCGGGGTCACTTGAACTCGAGGGAATAACGGTAGGTCCCGGAGTCGAAGTCAAGGAATATATGAATCTGACTAATTTACCTGGATTCTGCAAGGGACTGATCGGGTTGACCAGGTGCTTGCTGTGATCAGGCTGGCGTGGATGGTGGGTACTTGAAGTCCTGGGCTGGTTTTCCTCAAGTACAGCTGGTATGGTGGTTCGGCTGATTCCTTATCGGCCGGTCCTACTTGTGGTCCGTTTCACGGGAGCAACACTCAAAGTAGGTTGGGTAACGCGGGGTCTACTTGTGGTCCGTTTTACGGGAGCAACACTCGAAGTAGGTTGGGTAACACGGGGCTAAATTATACATAATTAAATCTAAGAAAAGGTCAATGTTATGGACGTGCTACAACTAATGTTAATGCCAGGGTCACCCACCTCTGAGTCTGCTGACTCAGATTGTTTGTTCATGTATTGCTTGTACTCGCATTTCGGCTTAGCTAGCTGGGTTTTGCTTGCTTGGGTCAGTCGGTCATTCTTTCCGCTGATAATGCTGATTTCTGCTTCTGGCGCCGTCTACTAGTGCTGGGTTATTAGGTTGGATATTGTTTTGTGCTTATTGCTAACAGGTTAGTGGGTTTGCATATTGCAACATACTGATGCATATTGATTGGATCAAATTACTAAGTGTGCATATAGGGTAGTAGGTCATTGCACTAGGTGCCAACATTTCCCCCCCCCCCCCCCCATTGAGGTACTCAATCCAATGCGGCTGTGCGTTGTTGTTGGACCGTCTCAGTGAACCGATGTGTACCCTTGCACTAGAAATATTGTGAATCTTAAAACTAATTACTAAAAATTATGGTTACTGGCCCTTGCACTCTGTGCTCTTCAGATGTGAGTTGACAACTTGGGGTTGTGGTTCATGAGTAGGGAATAATGTAATCTTCCGGATTTTACTATTTTAGTTGTTCCTCCCAGTGTAGAGATGTTCAGGGTTGATGGCTCCAATTGTAGTCCAAGTTTGTCAGCCATCCTTCCGGCTGGTCCATGTATTGCCACTTGGACGGTTGGTAACAGAACGGTGGGCTTATCTGTAAGCAGGGCTGTGGCTGAACACACCAATCGTGATGAACTGGATCAAAGGAGCAGCCGACGTATTTTTCTGCATTGACTGGGGGGGTGAATTCTACTCCTTGAGGTGAGGTGATAGGAGGTGACTTCTACTCCTTGAATTTCCTTGGTTACTGGCCCTTGCACTCTGTGCTCTTCAGATGTGAGTTGACAACTTGGGGTTGTGGTTCGGGATCCGTCTGCGGCTCTCCTTATTGATCCGCCATGAGTAGGGAATTATGTAATCTTCCGGATTTTACTATTTTAGTTGTTCCTCCCAGTGTAGAGATGTTCAGGGTTGATGGCTCCAATTGTAGTCCAAGTTTGTCAGCCATCCTTCCGGCTGGTCCATGTATTGCCACTTGGACGGTTGGTAACAGAACGGTGGGCTTATCTGTAAGCAGGGCTGCGGCTGAACACACCAATCGTGATGAACTGGATCAAAGGAGCAGCCGACGTATTTTTCTGCATTGACTGACTACTTGACTGGTTGCCTGACGCTCAAAGTTTTCTAACATCTGCTTCAGAGATTGTCGATTGGTTGGATCGGTGACGGCTAGTTTTAGAGATGACATCGTGTGTGGGTCCAATCTTTTTTCAATGATGTGTATCAAGATTGGCTCAAAGTTGTCTATTGACACCTTGAGTGCGTTGAGAGGGGCGATCGTTCGAAGCACGGTATCAAGTAGGCTGCGCAGCTGGTCCGCTGATCCATTTGTTCTGGGGTGTCCAAAAAGTTCTTGGATCGCGGATTTAATCAACATCCGTTCATTTTGGTATCGATTCTTTAGTCGTTGCCAGGCATCCTGGTAACTGAGTTGTCCGCCAATTGACGTTGAGATTAGGTTTTTCACTTCACCTGTTACATGATTCTCCAAATGACGGAATTTTACCGCATCGATTTAGTCTTGATTGTGGATGCATTGCGTAAAAATTTTGTAGAATCGTAGTCAATGTCGGTAGTCTCCGTCAAACTTTGGAATTTCTACTGGTGGTATTACAAACGGAGGTACGATCGCGGATTTTATGTTGATGCTGAAGTCGATTGCGATTCTTCGCTCAGAAACGAAAAGTATTCTGCTCGTACCACCTTAAATCTGTCATCGGTGTGTCCATCATTTTTTATGGCTGGTTCCAGGTCGATGAGATCATGGTGTATAATTAGATGTAGATAATAAGTAGAATTTCATGAAGTCTAGTATAAGTTAGTTTAGGGCGGAGCGGGAGCGCAAGTGAAGCTCTCACTTGCGCTCTCCCATGAATTCGCCCCGCTTCGCCGCACTAGATAAGCTAGGCTTAAGGTTTGTTAATATGAAATATACCCGAATTTATAACGTCGAAGAGTGCACGCATTTTTGTTTTCGGTCGTTTTTTTCGCAATTTGATTATTTCTACAGCCACCAATTTTTTCCTTTCGTTTTTTCGCAACGAGATAAAATAATCTCGATAAACATTTTGGCGCCCCCGGGTGGACTGTAGTAAATAATTAAATATAAAAGCAACAAAAAATAGTGACAGTGACACATAAAATATATATAACAATATATAACATATATATATTCCAAACAAAAAGAGTTGCTCGCGACGGTTGTGCCAGTGAATTCAAAACACAAATTGAAGAATTCTCCGCGTCGCGAAACAAACTTCTCCATAGCTGCTACTGGAAGGATTCGTCGTCCCCATGCACTGCACCTGCATCAATTGTGAAAGGAAAGTGGCCGCAGGATTAAAGGATCCGAAAGCAGAAACCCAGGTATTTGTGCAAAAAATTGAAAGTTGAGATAAGACAAATTAAAATCCGTCTTGTGCTGGAATATTGCACCCTCCTTTCAATTCTTGGCGCATACGTACGTAGAAAAAATAGTAGAGCAAAAATAAATAACAACATATATAAAAATTCTAAAATTTTAATTATAAATATATGTGCTAACCTAAATGTACTGCCTGTGGATAAAATAAAAAAGAGAATATTTATATTATTTGCAATCACTGTCGCCCCCTACCCCTCGTTCTCGAATTTACAAATCTTCCAAATAAATACTAAAGTGCAGCCAAAAAATTATTTTAATTATTTCAGATAAAATAAAGGTGCATATATATTTTGTTTACATACATACAAATAGATGCAGCGATAATATTCTCGTTTTCGTTTCCCACCGTTATCCGCTGCTGTATGTATGTATGTATATGCACTTTTTGGCGCGTATAGTTTACCGGTCTGCCAAGTGACGCGCTCCCCTACAATTTGGTCGAGCATATTGGTTTCGGTGTCATTGGCGACCAACTATTTTTTTGGATACTCTGTGCCTCGACTATCAATAATTCGTTATCAATTAATTAATCAATTTAGATTTGGTTAAATTTAATAAATTATTTATTATATTTAAATAAGATTAATTAATTATTTTCGTTTTCGCATTTTCTTGTTGTTGAATTAAATTCAATAAATTTTTAAATAAATTTTAGAAAAATTTAATAAATTTTTAATATTAATATTTTAAAATTAATAAAAAATTTTAAATAAATTATTAAATCTTAAATTTGCATCGTTTTCGTTTTTGTATTGAAAAAACAAATTTTTTTAAAATGGAAAGTACTAAACAAAAACTTAATTCCACGACTCTTATTGACTTAAAAAAAAGATTAAATGTCAAAGTTAAAAGCATTCGCCGGTTGGAGGAACGTTTGGAAGATGGATCACTTCCTCTAAACAAAACCGAGCTAGAATGCAGGCTTCAGGTTTTAGATGAGGCAATTTCTAAAGCAAATGAGTTGCAAGACCAGATCGAGCAAATAGATGAAATGGATGATTTCGGAGCCGAGTTGGAAGAATTAGGAATAACTACGAAGGCAAGGATTATGTCCTTATGTAATGCCTTGAATTCAGCTGAAGACTCCCGTTCAGCTACTGCAATTTCTGCAGCCCCAACTCGAGCTCGACTTCCTAGTTTGGCATTGCCAAAATTCAGTGGAAATTATTCGGATTTCAAAAATTTCATAAGTCTTTTCGAGACATTAGTTGACAAAGATGTGAACATTCCAGTTATCGAGAAATTTAATCATTTAATTTCTTGCCTCTCTGGTGAAGCCTTAGGAACTGTCAAGGCATTCCAGGTCACCGAGAGTAATTACGCCAAAGCTATCGCTAGTTTAAAAAGAGTTTATGATAACGAATGTCTCATCTTTGCGAACCAAATACGTCAACTGTTCAGCCTTCCGAAAATTTCCCAGCCGTCTGCGTCGTCGTTGAGGGGTCTCATCGACACTGTATCATCCATTTATGGATCACTATTATCCATAGGAGATGATACTAAAATTGCAAACTCAATGATTATTCATTTAGTTTTGAGTAGAGTGGATCCAGTGACCAAGCAAAAATGGGAAGAGTCACTGGATTATGAGGAATTGCCGCTGTGGTCCGATTTCGAAAAGATACTAAATCGTAGATACCAGCATCTGTCCGCTGAAGAGACTGGCAAACCAAAACAAGAAAGAACTGGGTTCGGCAAGCAACTAAATAGAACTTCGTTGGCTTGTTCTTCTACCAACGCCAAACCAGCTTGCAGTTATTGTAACGCGAACAACCATTTTTTGGCCCAGTGTAGTCCGTTCGCTCGCCTTGCTGTAATGCAAAGGTTTGAGTTTGTTAAGTCAGCCTCCCTATGTTTGAATTGTCTGCGAAAAGGTCACACGGTAGCGAATTGTAAATCGACCAGGTGCCAAATCTGTTCAAGATCGCACCATAAACTTCTGCACCGATTTACAGTGACCGAAAATAGCTTAGCATTACCACCACCCACACAAAATCCTCCTCCAGAGTTAACGAATGATGGCCCTTCTACTTCACATGCTTTGCATGCGTCGTCTGTAGAAAGGGTTTTGTTAGCAACGTCGATCGTAAGCGTTCGCACAAAAAATGGTGAGCACATCTTGGCCCGAGCATTACTTGACTCAGGGTCACAAATGAATTTTATTACAGAAGATCTTGCTCAACGCTTACAGATCCGTAGGGAGGAATCGTGCATCAACTTGCTTGGAATTGGTCAAACTAATTCACAAGTTAAGAAAAAGATACACACCGTGGTGAAGTCGAGAGTCAATGGTAGCGAGTTTCCGTTCGACTTTTGGGTTTTGAAAACCATTTCAGGCTATCACCCTGATCAGTCAGTGAACGTAAAAGATTGGACCCTACCAAAGAACTTGCCGTTAGCAGACCCATATTTCTACAAACCTCAGCGGATAGATATGCTAATTGGAGCTGAGTCATTTTTCGAATTGTTGTCCGTTGGCCAAATAAAACAAGGTCCGAACCATCCCATCCTTCAAAAAACTCTCCTTGGGTGGATAGTGTCGGGAAAATATCTGGCAAATTCCTCAACTCCTCCACAGCCAGTCTCTAGTCTGAATTGCCAAGAGGAAGTATTAAAGTCAATAGACAAAAACTTGAAAAAATTCTGGTCGTTGGAAGAAGTTCCTTCTTCTAAAAAGATGTTGTCGCCAGAACAAGAGCTATGTGAGGAACATTATCGGAAGACTACAAGAATATTGCCTTCAGGTCGATTTGAAGTTAAACTTCCATTTAAGTCGGATCCAAGCGTTTTGGGCAATTCATTCGAGATAGCCAAACGCCGATTCCTGTCGCTCGAGAGAAGATTATCTCGAGATCCGAACTTAAAGAAAATGTATTTGGAATTTATGGAAGAATACGAATCCCTAGGCCATATGTCCCCTGCAAGCAATGACGTTCTTGCTTCTCCACACTACGTCATACCCCACCAGTGTGTCTTGCGGCCGCAAAGTACAACGACCAAACTTAGAGTCGTTTTCGATGCGTCCTGCAAGACATCCACACAAAAGTGTTTAAATGAGTTGTTGATGGTGGGTCCAACAATTCAGGAAGAACTTTACTCAACTCTTCTTAGATTTCGGCTAAACAAATTCGCTCTGGTAGCCGACATAAAAAAGATGTATCGTCAAGTGATGGTAAATGAAGCAGATCGACGATACCAGTTGATAGTGTGGAGAAAAGACCCGTCTGAGTCCTTGAAATTGTGCAAGCTCAACACCGTTACGTATGGCACTGCACCAGCCCCATTCCTGGCCATAAGGTGTTTGAAGAGGTTGAGTGAATCCGCGAAAAATAAATTCCCTCGAGCTGCTAAAGTTATTGGGTCTGACTTTTACGTCGACGACATGTTAACGGGTGCTGGTTGCGTGGAGGAGCTAAAGACAATTAAGTCTGAAGTAACTCAGGTTCTTCAAAACGCTGGGTTTGAATTGAGCAAGTGGTTTTCAAACTCGCCTGAAGTTACTGCATCCGAGAGCACGGTTAAGCCAATAACACTTTCGGACTCAGAGCTGACAAAAACATTAGGAATCGTTTGGGTTCCTAAAGATGATGTATTTAAATTCGAAATTGATATGTCAGTCATGGGTCAAAGGGCGACTAAGCGGAATATTCTTTCGGTGACGTCAAAGCTTTTCGACCCTCTTGGCTTATTAAGCCCGATCCTTATTAAAGGAAAGATCCTGTTACAGGAACTTTGGCTCAATAAGCTAGATTGGGATGAGTCCATTCCACTGCACTTGGAAACCGCATGGAACAAGATTCAGCTTGCCTTGTCACAGTTAGAAGAGATCTCAATACCGAGATTTGTGATGAGTGAGCCAATGTCACCAATTGAAATTCATGCCTTTTCTGACGCATCGAT
The DNA here is from genome assembly GCF_017639315.1 of Drosophila ananassae. NCBI lineage: Eukaryota > Metazoa > Arthropoda > Insecta > Diptera > Drosophilidae > Drosophila > Drosophila ananassae. The sequence goes on along the minus strand of NC_057932.1, from coordinate 7,904,647 downwards.
GAGAGCCTATGGAGCCTGCGTCTATATCCGTTGCAAATCTGCAGAAGGTAGTAAAGTCTCATTGTTGACAGCAAAGTCGAAAGTAGCGCCGCTCAAGACAAAGACGCTCCCCCGTCTTGAGTTATGTGCCGCTCACCTTCTCGCGGACCTCTGTCGCAAAATAAAACCTCTTATCAAAGCACCGATCGAACGAAGTGTATATTGGTCAGATTCGGAAGTTTGTCTTCATTGGATTCGTTCCCATCCATCGTCGTTGTCAACGTTCGTATCAAATAGAGTTGCTGAGATTCAAGAGTGGTCAGAGGATAGCACGTGGCGGCATGTACCAACTAAACAGAACCCGGCAGATATTGTGTCAAGAGGTGGAGACGTAAAGGAAACGATAGAATCAATTTGGTTCACAGGTCCATCGTTTTTAACGGAGCCGGAAGATAAGTGGCCAACGAGCCCTCGGTTTGATCCGTCACCAGAGATTTTGCAGATGGAAGCAAAGAAGAGTGCGGTCGGACTGACTGCAATGGTCTCTACCTCATATTTGTTGGAAGTGATAGAAGGATTTTCCTCTCACTTAAAACTGCTGCGAGTGTTCGTTTACATGGTCCGCTTTATAAAGAAATGTAAAAAATTAGTAGTTCCTTCTGATAATGTACCTTCCCCTGTCGAATATCGAGACGCGTTTAATAAAATTGTCCAGATAGTCCAAGAGCACGAGTATCAAGAGGAAATTAAAAATGTTAAAAAAAATCTTGTTGTTAGCCCAAGCCTACAGAAGCTAAGTCCGTTTGTTCATGAAACCTCTCAGGCTGGGCTTACCTTTTCGTTGTTGCGGGTCGGGGGGCGACTAGCTAATGCTCCTATTTCGTACGATGCCAAGTTTCCAGTATTGTTGACGAAGCGCTCTCAATTTGTTCAGAGCTACGTCCGATACTTGCACGAGTCGAATTTTCATGTGGGTCCACGAGCACTAGTGAGTCTCTTGCGACAGCGCGTTTGGATAGTAAACGCGCAGGAAGTCTGCAGTCAGATAGTGCGGTCATGCATACGCTGTTTTAAATGCAAGCCTCATCTGATGACTCAAATCATGGGAGATTTACCCTTAGATCGAGTTCGTGCTCTCCGCCCATTTTCCATATGTGGCGTGGATTTCTGTGGCCCTATTGAGACGACCTTGAAAATTCGTGGTAGGCCACCATACAAGTCCTACATTGCCCTGTTTGTTTGTTTTTCGTCTAAAGCAGTACATTTAGAAGTAGTTTCCGATCTGTCAACTGATTCCTTTCTATTGGCTTTTCAAAGGTTCGTTGGGCGCCGAGGATGTCCGCAGACCGTGCACTGCGACAACGCGACGAACTTCGTCGGAGCGAGTCGCCACTTCGCGGCACTGCGGCACCAGATCGAGAGCGAAGCGGACGAGCTGCGGCAATACGCATCAAAAAAAGGATGCGTATTTGCGTTCATACCGCCGCGGGCTCCGCACATGGGCGGACTATGGGAGGCAGGTGTGAAGTCTGCAAAGAACCTACTCCTACGAGCGGTGGGCAGCGCGAAGTTGACCGCAGAGGAGCTGCAGACCGTCCTCGTTGGAGTCGAGGCCGTCCTGAACTCGAGGCCCCTGGGCGCCCTCAGTCAGGACCCAAGCGACGGCGAGGCGCTAACTCCCGGGCACCTGTTGACAGGCGGGCCGCTCATCGCCCCACCAGCACCGCGGACCCCGGACCAGCAGGGTCTAACGTGCTTGCGGCGATGGCGGCTTGTCTCGTCAATCAAGCAAATGTTTTGGCAGCGTTGGTCCCGGGAGTACGTCTTGGGCCTACAGGCGCGGTCGCAGTGGCAGCGGGAGCAGGAGGACGCCAGGAAGGGCGATCTGGTCCTGGTCGCCGAGGACGACCAGCCGCTCCAGCAGTGGATCACCGCCAGGGTCGTCGAGACTCACGCCGGCGCGGACGGAAGGGTCAGGGTCGCCGACGTCAGGACGAGTAGAGGAGCATTGTTTCGGAGAGCAGTCCACAAGCTGGCAAGGCTGCCAATAGTTGAAGCCTAAGGAAGGCCTTCAACGGGGCCGGTGTATAATTAGATGTAGATAATAAGTAGAATTTCATGAAGTCTAGTATAAGTTAGTTTAGGGCGGAGCGGGAGCGCAAGTGAAGCTCTCACTTGCGCTCTCCCATGAATTCGCCCCGCTTCGCCGCACTAGATAAGCTAGGCTTAAGGTTTGTTAATATGAAATATACCCGAATTTATAACGTCGAAGAGTGCACGCATTTTTGTTTTCGGTCGTTTTTTTCGCAATTTGATTATTTCTACAGCCACCAATTTTTTCCTTTCGTTTTTTCGCAACGAGATAAAATAATCTCGATAAACACATGGTATCCCGTGACGATATCCTTCCATAGCTCCTTCATGTGTTGTCTGACGTGTGTGGACATTTCCCGTCCTTCGGTGCGGTTGCACAGAAAGTCTTCCATATCGTCTAATCGTCCTTCATGTCATTGTTTTAATGATGTTAATCGAAGGGGTTCTCCTTCGTTTCCTCGTGATGATTGTGCCTTTTGCTCGAGATTTTCGCCTGTTTTCCGGGGCCTTTGTGAGGGGCCTGACACTGATGGGATTCCATCCCAAAATATTGCTTCATATTTTTTCACAAGCTCTTCTAGCGCTTTGGCCTTTGTGAAATACTCATTCTCAGCACTTAGTGATAGCTCATGGAGCTTAGCATCATTTTTGAGTGAGCTGTCTGTGTCTCTCCTCGAAGTATCCTTCCTTGAGTTTACGCTCTGCGGAGTCCTTTGTGAAGTTTCTTATTAGCCTTTAGCTTTTATTAGCTATGTTGCTTTCAATTTGATCATCAATGAGCAGGCCCGGCGGATCATGCTCAGCCCGAGTGGGTAGTTGTAAAAAAAAAAAAAAAAAAAAAAAAAAAAAAAAGGTTCACAGGAAAATATTCAAGTGGTTCTCTTCATTGTTTATTTCAGCTTATAAAAGATAATAAGTATATAAATATTATAAAAGATATAAGTATCATTTGCGCAACGCAAATACAGAGCTCCGTTTAGCATTTTTCGAAATGAATTCATTTAACAATTCATCCAAATCAAGTTTGTCGGTAGTTTCGCGATAAACATGTAAGATTGCTACGTTATTCAGTCGATATTGCGATATTGTTGATCTTAAATAAGTTTTCACCCTGCGAAGAACCGAAAAACTTCTTTCATTTGAACAGGATGACCCTGGTATTGTAATTAGCAGACGAACGAATCGCACAAACTCTGGAACAAGCCCTCTCATCCATTCGTATTTCTTCAAGAAATCTACAACTTCCCTCAGATTATTTGTGTGTTCATTCTGCCTTTTCACAAGTTGCAAAAATATATTTCTATCACTGAGTAACCTGTCCTTGTCAAAATCATTCTTATAATGCTTCACGATTTCATTGATATCTACTGGCTGACCTACTGCAAATCTTTCCAACATTTTAAAAAATCGCGCAGAATCATTTTCGAATCGATTATTTAGAGACGAAATCAATTGATCGAAAACTTCAAAGTAAGATTTTCTGAAAAACTCGATTGGTTTTTTAAATTCAAAGTTCTCCGCTTTGCCTTGCTCAAGAGTCTCGAGATGTTTTGGGATTTTTCGACGACGTGGAATTTGTGGCTCGCTTAGTTCAAGGCCAGCAGCAGCTTCAATGCTCTTGACCAAATTTCATTGAACTTAGCATCACGTGAAGCGTTCAGAACGTCGGAAACTGCTTGTATTTTATCATATGATTCGATGACGCAAAGATTCGAATTTTGCAAATCTTTGTTTAATATCTCCACGCGATCGAAAATTTCTATCATCATATTCAAGTGAAACACGCACTCAAATGTCTTCATGTAGTCATAAAACCCTGACGCTTTTGCTGATACGGCGCTGTTGACTTCTTTATCCACAGAACGGTCATGGAAAAATTGCATCAATTGAGCGTAGTTTGCTTTGACAGTTTTCAAAGATTTTATTCTAACCACCCATCTATAAAATGAAAACAAACATGTATATAAACCTGAAAACATAATTGAATTAAGTTTTTTAAAGTATACCTGGTCGGGCAATAAGCTGCAAGAGAAGGTAAGTCGTTGCCTTGCTCTTTTCCCGCATCAATCTGCAAGTCCCTAAACTGTGCAACGCTACGTGTCGCTTTCTTACTAGCGCCATCTAGGGATCCTACATGTAATAGGTTTTTTTTTATTTGTATAAATTTACATGCCAGCTGATTTGCAAAACTTAAGCCACCGCGGCAGAAAAAAAAAATTTGGCGAGTGAGAAGGATTCCGAGTGGGTATTTTCCCCACTCGGAAATTTCCGAGTGGGTACAACTACCCACCATACCCATATTATCCGCCGGGCCTGTCAATGAGCATTTGGATTACGGGGTCTGATTCTGATACCATGGTTGCGATGTATCCTTTTTTTCCGATGAGTTAAATTGCGTTGCGGCTTGTGTTCAGGTTGTGATCCCCTAGAAAAGGATCGCGTCGGGGTCACTTGAACTCGAGGGAATAACGGTAGGTCCCGGAGTCGAAGTCAAGGAATATATGAATCTGACTAATTTACCTGGATTCTGCAAGGGTCTGATCGGGTTGACCAGGTGCTTGCTGTGATCAGGCTGGCGTGGATGGTGGGTACTTGAAGTCCTGGGCTGGTTTTCCTCAAGTACAGCTGGTATGGTGGTTCGGCTGATTCCTTATCGGCCGGTCCTACTTGTGGTCCGTTTCACGGGAGCAACACTCAAAGTAGGTTGGGTAACGCGGGGTCTACTTGTGGTCCGTTTTACGGGAGCAACACTCGAAGTAGGTTGGGTAACACGGGGCTAAATTATACATAATTAAATCTAAGAAAAGGTCAATGTTATGGACGTGCTACAACTAATGTTAATGCCAGGGTCACCCACCTCTGAGTCTGCTGACTCAGATTGTTTGTTCATGTATTGCTTGTACTCGCATTTCGGCTTAGCTAGCTGGGTTTTGCTTGCTTGGGTCAGTCGGTCATTCTTTCCGCTGATAATGCTGATTTCTGCTTCTGGCGCCGTCTACTAGTGCTGGGTTATTAGGTTGGATATTGTTTTGTGCTTATTGCTAACAGGTTAGTGGGTTTGCATATTGCAACATACTGTTGCATATTGATTGGATCAAATTACTAAGTGTGCATATAGGGTAGTAGGTCATGGCACTAGGTGCCAACATTTCCCCCCCCCCCCCCCCATTGAGGTACTCAATCCAATGCGGCTGTGCGTTGTTGTTGGACCGTCTCAGTGAACCGATGTGTACCCTTGCACTAGAAATATTGTGAATCTTAAAACTAATTACTAAAAATTATGGTTACTGGCCCTTGCACTCTGTGCTCTTCAGATGTGAGTTGACAACTTGGGGTTGTGGTTCATGAGTAGGGAATTATGTAATCTTCCGGATTTTACTATTTTAGTTGTTCCTCCCAGTGTAGAGATGTTCAGGGTTGATGGCTCCAATTGTAGTCCAAGTTTGTCAGCCATCCTTCCGGCTGGTCCATGTATTGCCACTTGGACGGTTGGTAACAGAACGGTGGGCTTATCTGTAAGCAGGGCTGTGGCTGAACACACCAATCGTGATGAACTGGATCAAAGGAGCAGCCGACGTATTTTTCTGCATTGACTGACTACTTGACTGGTTGCCTGACGCTCAAAGTTTTCTAACATCTGCTTCAGAGATTGTCGATTGGTTGGATCGGTGACGGCTAGTTTTAGAGATGACATCGTGTGTGGGTCCAATCTTTTTTCAATGATGTGTATCAAGATTGGCTCAAAGTTGTCTATTGACACCTTGAGTGCGTTGAGAGGGGCGATCGTTCGAAGCACGGTATCAAGTAGGCTGCGCAGCTGGTCCGCTGATCCATTTGTTCTGGGGTGTCCAAAAAGGTCTTGGATCGCAGATTTAATCAACATCCGTTCATTTTAATATCGATTCTTTAGTCCTTGCCAGGCATCCTGGTAACTGAGTTGTCCGCCAATTGACGTTGAGATTAGGTTTTTCACTTCACCTGTTACATGATTCTCCAAATGACGGAATTTTACCGCATCGATTTAGTCTTGTTTGTGGATGCATTGCGTAAAAATTTTGTAGAATCGTAGTCAATGTCGGTAGTCTCCGTCAAACTTTGGAATTTCTACTGGTGGTATTACAAACGGAGGTGCGATCGCGGATTTTGTGTTGATGCTGAAGTCGATTGCGATTCTTCGCTCAGAAACGAAAAGTATTCTGCTCGTACCACCTTAAATCTGTCATCGGTGTGTCCATCATTTTTTATGACTGGTTCCAGGTCGATGAGATCATGGTATCCCGTGACGATATCCTTCCATAGCTCCTTCATGTGTTGTCTGACGTGTGTGGACATTTCCCGTCCTTCGATGCGGTTGCACAGAAAGTCTTCCATATCGTCTAATCGTCCTTCATGTCATTGTTTTAATGATGTTGATCGAAGGTCTTCTCCTTCGTTTCCTCGTGATGATTGTGCCTTTTGCTCGAGATTTTCGCCTGTTTTCCGGGGCCTTTGTGAGGGGCCTGACACTGATGGGATTCCGTCCCAAAATATTGCTTCATATTTTTTCACAAGCTCTTCTAGCGCTTTGGCCTTTGTGAAATACTCATTCTCAGCACTTAGTGCTAGCTCATGGAGCTTAGCATCATTATACCCATGCAGAGGGTATTATAATTTTGGTCAAAAGTGTGCAACGCAGTGAAGGAGACCTCTCCGACCCTATAAAGTATATATATTCTTGATCAGGATCACCTCCTGAGTCGATATGAGCATGTCCGTCTGTCCGTCTGTCCGTCGGTCCGTCTGTCCGTCTGTCTGTTTCTACGCAAACTAGTCTCTCAGTTTTAAAGCTATCGAGTTGAAACTTTGCACACACCCTTTCTTCCTTTGCAGACAGTATATAAGTCGGAACGGCCGGGATCGGTCGACTATATCCTATAGCTGCCATATAACTGATTGATCGGAAATGCCATAACTTTGGTGTTTTTTAAGTTAGAGGGTTGGGAGTTTCTACACATGTTATATTTGACCAAAATCGGCCGACTATATCCTATAGCTGTCATAGAACGATCGAAATTGGCATAACTTTGGTGATTTTTAAGTTAGAAAGATGGGATTTGGTAGACATTCTATTTTGGGAAAAACAATCTGATTTGTCGAATTTCATAAGGATCGGCCAACTGGATCCTATAGCTGCCATATAACTGATTGATCGGAAATGCTATAACTTCGTTGTTTTTCAAGTTAGAAGGATGGTAGTTTCAATGGATTCCTCTTTTGGCAAAATAATTCGATTTGCCAAGTTTCATAATGATCGGCCAACTATATACTATCCGCTATATATCTAATAAAATAAGATGCGTGGCGCCACCTAGCGGACTGCGACTCAACTGCAAGGGTATATAAACTTCGGCTCCGCCCGAAGTTAGCTTTCCTTTCTTGTTTTTTTTTAACTGGGTCCATAAGTGAGTGAGCTGTCTGTGTCTCTCCTCGAAATATCCTTCCTTGAGTTTAAGCTCTGCGGAGTCCTTTATGAAGTTTCTTATTAGCCTTTAGCTTTTATTAGCTATGTTGCTTTTAATTTGCTCATCAATGAGCATTTGGATTACGGGGTCTGATTCTGATACCATGGTTGCGATGTATCCTTTTTTCCGATGAGTTAAATTGCGTTGCGGCTTGTGTTCAGGTTGTGATCCCCTAGAAAAGGATCGCGTCGGGGTCACTTGAACTCGAGGGAATAACGGTAGGTCCCGGAGTCGAAGTCAAGGAATATATGAATCTGACTAATTTACCTGGATTCTGCAAGGGACTGATCGGGTTGACCAGGTGCTTGCTGTGATCAGGCTGGCGTGGATGGTGGGTACTTGAAGTCCTGGGACTTCAATTACCCACGGGAGCAATACTCAAAGTAGGTTGGGTAACATGGGGCTAAATTTTTCATAATTAAATCTAAGAAAAGGTCAATGTTATGGACGTGCTACAACTAATGTTAATGCCAGGGTCACCCACCTCTGAGTCTGCTGACTCAGATTGTTTGTTCATGTATTGCTTGTACTCGCATTTCGGCTTAGCTAGCTGGGTTTTGCTTGCTTGGGTCAGTCGGTCATTCTTTCCGCTGATAATGCTGATTTCTGCTTCTGGCGCCGTCTACTAGTGCTGGGTTATTAGGTTGGATATTGTTTTGTGCTTATTGCTAACAGGTTAGTGGGTTTGCATATTGCAACATACTGATGCATATTGATTGGATCAAATTACTAAGTGTGCATATAGGGTAGTAGGTCATGGCACTAGGTGCCAACATTTCCCCCCCCCCATTGAGGTACTCAATCCAATGCGGCTGTGCGTTGTTGTTGGACCGTCTCAGTGAACCGATGTGTACCCTTGCACTAGAAATATTGTGAATCTTAAAACTAATTACTAAAAATCTAATATTAATACCAAAAAAATGTTGAATTATGTGGGTGAGATCTCCAAGATTGATAAGATACTAACGATAATTCTATCCGACCTGTTGTCTCCTTCGCCTTGTTGCGCACCCTCGTAACCATTCTCCTTGGGCATCCCATGAAGTACTAGACCTTCTTTATGGTTGGTCAGTGCGCATACAGGTCCTCTTGGTCCTCTCTTGACCTTGCCTCTTGCTCCCTTTTGGAGATGCATGTTACCCATGCCAAATAGGAGGTGACTTCTACTCCTTAAATTTCCTTGGTTACTGGCCCTTGCACTCTGTGCTCTTCATATGTGAGTTGACAACTTGGGGTTGTGGTTCGGGATCCGTCTGCGGCTTTCCTTATTGATCCGCCATGAGTAGGGAACTATGTAATCTTCCGGATTTTACTATTTGCTCCTTGCCGATGCATGCAATCAAACTTTGTCGTGGCTCGTTAGCTTCCGGTGTCCAAACTTATTAGGAGCTGGTTTCGGTCGCACTGGCCCCATCACAATCCATCCAAGCGCAGTATTTTTTAGTAGTGGCTGTCCTTCTCCCAAATATGCCTGTTGTGGCCTCATAAGCTGGGAGATGATTTCGGCGCCCAACAACAGATCAATATTCTGGGGCTGCGTAGATTCAGGATCGGCCAAGCGCAACTGAGGTGAGATATTTCTTGACGCCTGAATAGGGTGGGATGGTGGATTGGGCATTATTTTCGGTAGTACAACGACGTTGATTTGATCTTCGAAGTCAGTGGTTAATGATGATAGGGTCACCACAGCCTTTTTTCGTGATCTTTTAGTTGTTCCTCCCAGTGTAGAGATGTTCAGGGTTGATGGCTCCAATTGTAGTCCAAGTTTGTCAGCCATCCTTCCGGCTGGTCCATGTATTGCCACTTGGACGGTTGGTAACAGAACGGTGGGCTTATCTGTAAACAGGGCTGTGGCTGAACACACCAATCGTGATGAACTGGATCAAAGGAGCAGCCGACGTATTTTTCTGCATTGACTGACTACTTGACTGGTTGCCTGACGCTCAAAGTTTTCTAACATCTGCTTCAGAGATTGTCGATTGGTTGGATCGGTGACGGCTAGTTTTAGAGATGACAGCGTGTGTGGGTCCTATCTTTTTTCAATGATGTGTATCAAGATTGGCTCCCAGTTGTCTGTTGACACCTTGAGTGCGTTGAGAGGGGCGATCGTTCGAAGCACGGTATCATGTAGGCTGCGCAGCTGGTCCGCTGATCCATTTGTTTTGGGGTGTCCAAAAAGGTCTTGGATCGCGGATTTAATCAACATCCGTTCATTTTGGTATCGAATCTTTAGTCGTTGCCAGGCATCCTGGTAACTGAGTTGTCCGCCAATTGACGTTGAGATTAGGTTTTTCACTTCACCTGTTACATGATTCTCTAAATGACGGAATTTTGCCGCATCGATGTAGTCTTGATTGTGGATGCATTGCGTAAAAATTTTGTAGAATCGTAGTCAATGTCGGTAGTCTCCGTCAAACTTTGGAATTTCTACTGGTGGTATTACAAACGGAGGTGCGATCGCGGATTTTGTGTTGATGCTGAAGTCGATTGCGATTCTTCGCTCAGAAACGAAAAGTATTCTGCTCGTACCACATTAAATCTGCCATCGGTGTGTCCATCATTTTTTATGGCTGGTTCCAGGTCGATGAGATCATGGTATCCCGTGACGATATCCTTCCATAGCTCCTTCATGTGTTGTCTGACGTGTGTGGACATTTCCCGTCCTTCGGTGCGGTTGCACAGAAAGTCTTCCATATCGTCTAATCGTCCTTCATGTCATTGTTTTAATGATGTTAATCGAAGGGGTTCTCCTTCGTTTCCTCGTGATGATTGTGCCTTTTGCTCGAGATTTTCGCCTGTTTTCCGGGGCCTTTGTGAGGGGCCTGACACTGATGGGATTCCGTCCCAAAATATTGCTTCATATTTTTTCACAAGCTCTTCTAGCGCTTTGGCCTTTGTGAAATACTCATTCTCAGCACTTAGTGCTAGCTCATGGAGCTTAGCATCATTATACCCATGCAGAGGGTATTATAATTTTGGTCAAAAGTGTGCAACGCAGTGAAGGAGACCTCTCCGACCCTATAAAGTATATATATTCTTGATCAGGATCACCTCCTGAGTCGATATGAGCATGTCCGTCTGTCCGTCTGTCCGTCTGTCCGTCGGTCCGTCTGTCCGTCTGTCTGTTTCTACGCAAACTAGTCTCTCAGTTTTAAAGCTATCGAGTTGAAACTTTGCACACACCTTCCTTTGCAGACAGTATATAAGTCGGAACGGCCGGGATCGGTCGACTATATCCTATAGCTGCCATATAACTGATTGATCGGAAATGCCATAACTTTGGTGTTTTTTAAGTTAGAGGGTTGGGAGTTTCTACACATGTTATATTTGACCAAAATATCTTATGTACAAAATTTCGGAAGGATCGGCCGACTATATCCTATAGCTGTCATAGAACGATCGAAATTGGCATAACTTTGGTGTTTTTTAAGTTAGAAAGATGGGATTTGGTAGACATTCTATTTTGGGAAAAACAATCTGATTTGTCGAATTTCATAAGGATCGGCCAACTGGATCCTATAGCTGCCATATAACTGATTGATCGGAAATGCTATAACTTCGTTGTTTTTCAAGTTAGAAGGATGGGAGTTTCAATGGATTCCTCTTTTGGCAAAATAATTCGATTTGCCAAGTTTCATAATGATCGGCCAACTATATACTATCCGCTATATATCTAATAAAATAAGATGCGTGGCGCCACCTAGCGGACTGCGACTCAACTGCAAGGGTATATAAACTTCGGCTCCGCCCGAAGTTAGCTTTCCTTTCTTGTTTTTTTTTAACTGGGTCCATAAGTGAGTGAGCTGTCTGTGTCTCTCCTCGAAATATCCTTCCTTGAGTTTAAGCTCTGCGGAGTCCTTTATGAAGTTTCTTATTAGCCTTTAGCTTTTATTAGCTATGTTGCTTTTAATTTGCTCATCAATGAGCATTTGGATTACGGGGTCTGATTCTGATACCATGGTTGCGATGTATCCTTTTTCCCGATGAGTTAAATTGCGTTGCGGCTTGTGTTCAGGTTGTGATCCCCTAGAAAAGGATCGCGTCGGGGTCACTTGAACTCGAGGGAATAACGGTAGGTCCCGGAGTCGAAGTCATGGAATATATGAATCTGACTAATTTACCTGGATGCTGCAAGGGACTGATCGGGTTGACCAGGTGCTTGCTGTGATCAGGCTGGCGTGGATGGTGGGTACTTGAAGTCCTGGGACTTCAATTACCCACGGGAGCAATACTCAAAGTAGGTTGGGTAACATGGGGCTAAATTTTTCATAATTAAATCTAAGAAAAGGTCAATGTTATGGACGTGCTACAACTAATGTTAATGCCAGGGTCACCCACCTCTGAGTCTGCTGACTCAGATTGTTTGTTCATGTATTGCTTGTACTCGCATTTCGGCTTAGCTAGCTGGGTTTTGCTTGCTTGGGTCAGTCGGTCATTCTTTCCGCTGATAATGCTGATTTCTGCTTCTGGCGCCGTCTACTAGTGCTGGGTTATTAGGTTGGATATTGTTTTGTGCTTATTGCTAACAGGTTAGTGGGTTTGCATATTGCAACATACTGATGCATATTGATTGGATCAAATTACTAAGTGTGCATATAGGGTAGTAGGTCATGGCACTAGGTGCCAACATTTCCCCCCCCCATTGAGGTACTCAATCCAATGCGGCTGTGCGTTGTTGTTGGACCGTCTCAGTGAACCGATGTGTACCCTTGCACTAGAAATATTGTGAATCTTAAAACTAATTACTAAAAATCTAATATTAATACCAAAAAAATGTTGAATTATGTGGGTGAGATCTCCAAGATTGATAAGATACTAACGATAATTCTATCCGACCTGTTGTCTCCTTCGCCTTGTTGCGCACCCTCGTAACCATTCTCCTTGGGCATCCCATGAAGTACTAGACCTTCTTTATGGTTGGTCAGTGCGCATACAGGTCCTCTTGGTCCTCTTTGACCTTGCTTCTTGCTCCCTTTTGGAGATGCATGTTACCCATGCCAGATAGGAGGTGACTTCTACTCCTTAAATTTCCTTGGTTACTGGCCCTTGCACTCTGTGCTCTTCATATGTGAGTTGACAACTTGGGGTTGTGGTTCGGGATCCGTCTGCGGCTTTCCTTATTGATCCGCCATGAGTAGGGAACTATGTAATCTTCCGGATTTTACTATTTGCTCCTTGCCGATGCATGCAATCAAACTTTGTCGTGGCTCGTTAGCTTCCGGTGTCCAAACTTATTAGGAGCTGGTTTCGGTCGCACTGGCCCCATCACAATCCATCCAAGCGCAGTATTTTTTAGTAGTGGCTGTCCTTCTCCCAAATATGCCTGTTGTGGCCTCATAAGCTGGGAGAAGATTTCGGCGCCCAACAACAGATCAATAATCTGGGGCTGCGTAGATTCAGGATCGGCCAAGCGCAACTGAGGTGAGATATTTCTTGACGCCTGAATAGGGTGGGATGGTGGATTGGGCATTATTTTCGGTAGTACAACGACGTTGATTTGATCTTCGAAGTCAGTGGTTAATGATGATAGGGTCACCACAGCCTTTTTTCGTGATCTTTTAGTTGTTCCTCCCAGTGTAGAGATGTTCAGGGTTGATGGCTCCAATTGTAGTCCAAGTTTGTCAGCCATCCTTCCGGCTGGTCCATGTATTGCCACTTGGACGGTTGGTAACAGAACGGTGGGCTTATCTGTAAACAGGGCTGTGGCTGAACACACCAATCGTGATGAACTGGATCAAAGGAGCAGCCGACGTATTTTTCTGCATTGACTGACTACTTGACTGGTTGCCTGACGCTCAAAGTTTTCTAACATCTGCTTCAGAGATTGTCGATTGGTTGGATCGGTGACGGCTAGTTTTAGAGATGACAGCGTGTGTGGGTCCTATCTTTTTTCAATGATGTGTATCAAGATTGGCTCCCAGTTGTCTGTTGACACCTTGAGTGCGTTGAGAGGGGCGATCGTTCGAAGCACGGTATCATGTAGGCTGCGCAGCTGGTCCGCTGATCCATTTGTTTTGGGGTGTCCAAAAAGGTCTTGGATCGCGGATTTAATCAACATCCGTTCATTTTGGTATCGAATCTTTAGTCGTTGCCAGGCATCCTGGTAACTGAGTTGTCCGCCAATTGACGTTGAGATTAGGTTTTTCACTTCACCTGTTACATGATTCTCTAAATGACGGAATTTTGCCGCATCGATGTAGTCTTGATTGTGGATGCATTGCGTAAAAATTTTGTAGAATCGTAGTCAATGTCGGTAGTCTCCGTCAAACTTTGGAATTTCTACTGGTGGTATTACAAACGGAGGTGCGATCGCGGATTTTGTGTTGATGCTGAAGTCGATTGCGATTCTTCGCTCAGAAACGAAAAGTATTCTGCTCGTACCACATTAAATCTGCCATCGGTGTGTCCATCATTTTTTATGGCTGGTTCCAGGTCGATGAGATCATGGTATCCCGTGACGATATCCTTCCATAGCTCCTTCATGTGTTGTCTGACGTGTGTAGACATTTCCCGTCCTTCGGTGCGGTTGCACAGAAAGTCTTCCATATCGTCTAATCGTCCTTCATGTCATTGTTTTAATGATGTTAATCGAAGGGGTTCTCCTTCGTTTCCTCGTGATGATTGTGCCTTTTGCTCGAGATTTTCGCCTGTTTTCCGGGGCCTTTGTGAGGGGCCTGACACTGATGGGATTCCGTCCCAAAATATTGCTTCATATTTTTTCACAAGCTCTTCTAGCGCTTTGGCCTTTGTGAAATACTCATTCTCAGCACTTAGTGCTAGCTCATGGAGCTTAGCATCATTTTTTTTAAACTGGGTCCATAAGTGAGTGAGCTGTCTGTGTCTCTCCTCGAAGTATCCTTCCTTGAGTTTACGCTCTGCGGAGTCCTTTGTGAAGTTTCTTATTAGCCTTTAGCTTTTATTAGCTATGTTGCTTTCAATTTGCTCATCAATGAGCATTTGGATTACGGGGTCTGATTCTAATACCATGGTTGCGATGTATCCTTTTTTTCCGATGAGTTAAATTGCGTTGCGGCTTGTGTTCAGGTTGTGATCCCCTAGAAAAGGATCGCGTCGGGGTCACTTGAACTCGAGGGAATAACGGTATGTCCCGGAGTCCCCTCAAGTACAGCTGGTATGGTGGTTCGGCTGATTCCTTATCGGCCGGTCCTACTTGTGGTCCGTTTCACGGGAGCAACACTCAAAGTAGGTTGGGTAACGCGGGGTCTACTTGTGGTCCGTTTTACGGGAGCAACACTCGAAGTAGGTTGGGTAACACGGGGCTAAATTATACATAATTAAATCTAAGAAAAGGTCAATGTTATGGACGTGCTACAACTAATGTTAATGCCAGGGTCACCCACCTCTGAGTCTGCTGACTCAGATTGTTTGTTCATGTATTGCTTGTACTCGCATTTCGGCTTAGCTAGCTGGGTTTTGCTTGCTTGGGTCAGTCGGTCATTCTTTCCGCTGATAATGCTGATTTCTGCTTCTGGCGCCGTCTACTAGTGCTGGGTTATTAGGTTGGATATTGTTTTGTGCTTATTGCTAACAGGTTAGTGGGTTTGCATATTGCAACATACTAATGCATATTGATTGGATCAAATTACTAAGTGTGCATATAGGGTAGTAGGTCATGGCACTAGGTGCCAACATTTCCCCCCCCCATTGATGTACTCAATCCAATGCGGCTGTGCGTTGTTGTTGGACCGTCTCAGTGAACCGATGTGTACCCTTGCACTAGAAATATTGTGAATCTTAAAACTAATTACTAAAAATCTAATATTAATACCAAAAAAATGTTGAATTATGTGGGTGAGATCTCCAAGATTGATAAGATACAAACGATAATTCTATCCGACCTGTTGTCTCCTTCGCCTTGTTGCGCACCCTCGTAACCATTCTCCTTGGGCATCCCATGAAGTACTAGACCTTCTTTATGGTTGGTCAGTGCGCATACAGGTCCTCTTGGTCCTCTCTTGACCTTGCTTCTTGCTCCCTTTTGGAGATGCATGTTACCCATGCCAGATAGGAAGTGACTTCTACTCCTTAAATTTCCTTGGTTACTGGCCATTGCACTCTGTGCTCTTCAGATGTGAGTTGACAACTTGGGGTTGTGGTTCGGGATCCGTCTGCGGCTTTCCCTATTGATCCGCCATGAGTAGGGAACTATGTAATCTTCCGGATTTTACTATTTGCTCCTTGCCGATGCATGCAATCAAACTTTGTCGTGGCTCGTTAGCTTCCGGTGTCCAAACTTATTAGGAGCTGGTTTCGGTCGCACTGGCCCCATCACAATCCATCCAAGCGCAGTATTTTTTAGTAGTGGCTGTCCTTCTCCCAAATATGCCTGTTGTGGCCTCATAAGCTGGGAGATGATTTCGGCGCCCAACAACAGATCAATATTCTGGGGCTGCGTAGATTCAGGATCGGCCAAGCGCAACTGAGGTGAGATATTTCTTGACGCCTGAATAGGGTGGGATGGTTGATTGGGCATTATTTCCGGTAGTACAACGACGTTGATTTGATCTTCGAAGTCAGTGGTTAATGATGATAGGGTCACCACAGCCTTTTTTCGTGATCTTTTAGTTGTTCCTCCCAGTGTAGAGATGTTCAGGGTTGATGGCTCCAATTGTAGTCCAATTGTAGGCTGTTGTGGGTTTGTCAGCCAGCCTTCTGGTGATTATGTTAATCTGTGATCCAGAATCTAGGAGTGTGCGGCATGGCAAATGGGTTCCGGCTGGTCCATGTATTGCCTCTTGGGCGGTTGGTAACAGAACGGTGGGCTTATCTGTAAGCAGGGCTGTGGCTGAACACACCAATCGTGATGAACTGGATCAAAGGAGCAGCCGACGTATTTTTCTGCATTGACTGACTACTTGACTGGTTGCCTGACTCTCAAAGTTTTCTAACATCTGCTTCAGAGATTGTCGATTGGTTGGATCGGTGACGGCTAGATTTAGAGATGACAGCGTGTGCGGGTCCAATCTTTTTTCAATGATGTGTATCAAGATTGGCTCCCAGTTGTCTGTTTACACCTTGAGTGCGTTGAGAGGGGCGATCGTTCGAAGCACGGTATCATGTAGGCTGCGCAGCTGGTCCGCTGATCCATTTGTTCTGGGGTGTCCAAAAAGGTCTTGGATCGCGGATTTAATCAACATCCGTTCATTTTGGTATCGATTCTTTAGTCGTTGCCAGGCATCCTGGTAACTGAGTTGTCCGCCAATTGACGTTGAGATTAGGTTTTTCACTTCACCTGTTACATGATTCTCCAAATGACGGAATTTTACCGCATCGATTTAGTCTTGATTGTGGATGCATTGCGTAAAAATTTTGTAGAATCGTAGTCAATGTCGGTAGTCTCCGTCAAACTTTGGAATTTCTACTGGTGGTATTACAAACGGAGGTGCGATCGCGGATTTTATGTTGATGCTGAAGTCGATCGCTCAGAAACGAAAAGTATTCTGCTCGTACCACCTTAAATCTGTCATCGGTGTGTCCATCATTTTTTATGGCTGGTTCCAGGTCGATGAGATCATGGTATCCCGTGACGATATCCTTCCATAGCTCCTTCATGTGTTGTCTGACGTGTGTGGACATTTCCCGTCCTTCGGTGCGGTTGCACAAAAAGTCTTCCATATCGTCTAATCGTCCTTCATGTCATTGTTTTAATGATGTTAATCGAAGGGGTTCTCCTTCGTTTCCTCGTGATGATTGTGCCTTTTGCTCGAGATTTTCGCCTGTTTTCCGGGGCCTTTGTGAGGGGCCTGATACTGATGGGATTCCATCCCAAAATATTGCTTCACATTTTTTCACAAGCTCTTCTAGCGCTTTGGCCTTTGTGAAATACTCATTCTCAGCACTTAGTGCTAGCTCATGGAGCTTAGCATCATTTTTGAGTGAGCTGTCTGTGTCTCTCCTCGAAGTATCCTTCCTTGAGTTTACGCTCTGCGGAGTCCTTTGTGAAGTTTCTTATTAGCCTTTAGCTTTTATTAGCTATGTTGCTTTCAATTTGCTCATCAATGAGCATTTGGATTACGGGGTCTGATTCTAATACCATGGTTGCGATGTATCCTTTTTTCCGATGAGTTAAATTGCGTTGCGGCTTGTGTTCAGGTTGTGATCCCCTAGAAAAGGATCGCGTCGGGGTCACTTGAACTCGAGGGAATAACGGTATGTCCCGGAGTCGAAGTCAAGGAATATATGAATCTGACTAATTTACCTGGATTCTGCAAGGGACTGATCGGGTTGACCAGGTGCTTGCTGTGATCAGGCTGGCGTGGATGGTGGGTACTTGAAGTCCTGGGCTGGTTTTCCTCAAGTACAGCTGGTATGGTGGTTCGGCTGATTCCTTATCGGCCGGTCCTACTTGTGGTCCGTTTCACGGGAGCAACACTCAAAGTAGGTTGGGTAACGCGGGGTCTACTTGTGGTCCGTTTTACGGGAGCAACACTCGAAGTAGGTTGGGTAACACGGGGCTAAATTATACATAATTAAATCTAAGAAAAGGTCAATGTTATGGACGTGCTACAACTAATGTTAATGCCAGGGTCACCCACCTCTGAGTCTGCTGACTCAGATTGTTTGTTCATGTATTGCTTGTACTCGCATTTCGGCTTAGCTAGCTGGGTTTTGCTTGCTTGGGTCAGTCGGTCATTCTTTCCGCTGATAATGCTGATTTCTGCTTCTGGCGCCGTCTACTAGTGCTGGGTTATTAGGTTGGATATTGTTTTGTGCTTATTGCTAACAGGTTAGTGGGTTTGCATATTGCAACATACTAATGCATATTGATTGGATCAAATTACTAAGTGTGCATATAGGGTAGTAGGTCATGGCACTAGGTGCCAACATTTCCCCCCCCCATTGACGTACTCAATCCAATGCGGCTGTGCGTTGTTGTTGGACCGTCTCAGTGAACCGATGTGTACCCTTGCACTAGAAATATTGTGAATCTTAAAACTAATTACTAAAAATCTAATATTAATACCAAAAAAATGTTGAATTATGTGGGTGAGATCTCCAAGATTGATAAGATACAAACGATAATTCTATCCGACCTGTTGTCTCCTTCGCCTTGTTGCGCACCCTCGTAACCATTCTCCTTGGGCATCCCATAAAGTACTAGACCTTCTTTATGGTTGGTCAGTGCGCATACAGGTCCTCTTGGTCCTCTCTTGACCTTGCTTCTTGCTCCCTTTTGGAGATGCATGTTACCCATGCCAGATAGGAGGTGACTTCTACTCCTTAAATTTCCTTGGTTACTGGCCCTTGCACTCTGTGCTCTTCATATGTGAGTTGACAACTTGGGGTTGTGGTTCGGGATCCGTCTGCGGCTTTCCTTATTGATCCGCCATGAGTAGGGAACTATGTAATCTTCCGGATTTTACTATTTGATCCTTGCCGATGCATGCAATCAAACTATGTCGTGGCTCGTTAGCTTCCGGTGTCCAAACTTATTAGGAGCTGGTTTCGGTCGCACTGGCCCCATCACAATCCATCCAAGCGCAGTATTTTTTAGTAGTGGCTGTCCTTCTCCCAAATATGCCTGTTGTGGCCTCATAAGCTGGGAGATGATTTCGGCGCCCAACAACAGATCAATATTCTGGGGCTGCGTAGATTCAGGATCGGCCAAGCGCAACTGAGGTGAGATATTTCTTGACGCCTGAATAGGGTGGGATGGTTGATTGGGCATTATTTCCGGTAGTACAACGACGTTGATTTGATCTTCGAAGTCAGTGGTTAATGATGATAGGGTCACCACAGCCTTTTTTCGTGATCTTTTAGTTGTTCCTCCCAGTGTAGAGATGTTCAGGGTTGATGGCTCCAATTGTAGTCCAAGTTTGTCAGCCATCCTTCCGGCTGGTCCATGTATTGCCACTTAGACGGTTGGTAACAGAACGGTGGGCTTATCTGTAAGCAGGGCTGTGGCTGAACACACCAATCGTGATGAACTGGATCAAAGGAGCAGCCGACGTATTTTTCTGCATTGACTGACTACATGACTGGTTGCCTGACGCTCAAAGTTTTCTAACATCTGCTTCAGAGATTGTCGATTGGTTGGATCGGTGACGGCTAGTTTTAGAGATGACAGCGTGTGTGGGTCCTATCTTTTTTCAATGATGTGTATCAAGATTGGCTCCCAGTTGTCTGTTGACACCTTGAGTGCGTTGAGAGGGGCGATCGTTCGAAGCACGGTATCATGTAGGCTGCGCAGCTGGTCCGCTGATCCATTTGTTTTGGGGTGTCCAAAAAGGTCCTGGATCGCGGATTTAATCAACATCCGTTCATTTTGGTATCGAATCTTTAGTCGTTGCCAGGCATCCTGGTAACTGAATTGTCCGCCAATTGACGTTGAGATTAGGTTTTTCACTTCACCTGTTACATGATTCTCTAAGTGACGGAATTTTGCCGCATCGATGTAGTCTTGATTGTGGATGCATTGCGTAAAAATTTTGTAGAATCGTAGTCAATGTCGGTAGTCTCCGTCAAACTTTGGAATTTCTACTGATGGTATTACAAACGGAGGTGCGATCGCGGATTTTGTGTTGATGCTGAAGTCGATTGCGATTCTTCGCTCAGAAACGAAAAGTATTCTGCTCGTACCACATTAAATCTGCCATCGGTGTGTCCATCATTTTTTATGGCTGGTTCCAGGTCGATGAGATCATGGTATCCCGTGACGATATCCTTCCATAGCTCCTTCATGTGTTGTCTGACGTGTGTGGACACTTCCCGTCCTTCGGTGCGGTTGCACAGAAAGTCTTCCATATAGTCTAATCGTCCTTCATGTTATCGTTTTAATGATGTTAATCGAAAGTCTTCTCCTTCGTTTCCTCGTGATGATTATGCCTTTTGCTCGAGATTTTCGCCTGTTTTCCGGGGCCTTTGTGAGGGGCCTGACACTGATGGGATTCCATCCCAAAATATTGCTTCTTATTTTTTCACAAGCTCTTCTAGCGCTTTGGCCTTTGTGAAATACTCATTCTCAGCACTTAGTGCTAGCTCATGGAGCTTAGCATCATTTTTTTTAAACTGGGTCCATAAGTGAGTGAGCTGTCTGTGTCTCTCCTCGAAGTATCCTTCCTTGAGTTTACGCTCTGCGGAGTCCTTTGTGAAGTTTCTTATTAGCCTTTAGCTTTTATTAGCTATGTTGCTTTCAATTTGCTCATCAATGATCATTTGGATTACGGGGTCTAATTCTGATACCATGGTTGCAATGTATCCTTTTTTCCGATGAGTTAAATTGCGTTGCGGCTTGTGTTCAGGTTGTGATCCTCTAGAAAAGGATTGCGTCGGGGTCACCAAATTTTTACGCGTTATTTTTTAGAGCGTTATGCGGCCACTACGTCAAACTTAAACTCGCGGGAATAACGGTAGGTCCCGGAGTCGTAGTCAAGGAATGTATGAATCTGACAAATTTACCTGGGTTCTACGTGTGGTCCGTTTATACAGGAGCCACTCGAAGTAGGTTGGATAACGCGGGGTCTACTTGTGGTCCGTTTCACGGGAGCAACACTCGAAGTGGACTGGTATGCCGCGAGTTCTACCTGTGGTCCGTTTCACGGAAGCAACACTCGAAGTAGACTGGTATGCCGCGGGTTCTACATCCGCTCCGTTTACACAGGAGCCACTCGAAGTAGGTTCGATGATGAAAGTTCTACTGGTGGTCCGTTTACACTGGAGCCACGCGAAGGAGATAGTTTTTAGAGAGTCCTACTTGTGAACCGTTTTACACAGGATCACTCGAAGTAGGTTGATTTTAAGTGCCGTAGTTCAGACACTGAGTAACGAGACGATTCACTCTGATTTCGCAACTATCTTTATTTCAGAAGAACAATTCTTATTTAAGATGCTAAATTATACATATTTAAATCTAAGAAAAGGTCAATGTTATGGACGTGCTACAAGTAATGTTAATGCCAGGGTCACCCACCTCTGAGTCTGCTGACTCAGATTGTTTGCTCATGTACTGCTTGTACTCGCATTTCATCTTAGCTAGCTGGGTTTTGCTTGCTTGGGTCAGTCGGTCATTCTTTCCGCTGATAATGCTGATTTCTGCGGGTGGCGCCTGATTGCTGGGTTATTAGGTTGGATATTGTTTTGTGCTTATTGCTAACAGGTTAGTTGGTTTGTATATTGCAACATGCTGATGCATATTGATTGGGTCAAATTACTAAGTGTGCATATAAAGTAGTAGGTCTTGGCACTAGGTGCCAACAATAAATAAAGATAAGACAAACAATACTTATTATATTTTAGTGATAAATCTATACCGTAGCTGCTGTGAACTGTGGCCACGAATGACCTTTTCCCATGTGTGAATCGCCCCCACATACAACCCATCCAAGCAGGGTTTTCTGCGTCAACGGTAGGACAGCTGAGAGCTGGATTTGCCCACCACACTGCAGCTCATAAAATAGATTGTCTCCGATAAGCAAATCGATTCGTCGTGCCCGGAAAAACTTTTGATCGGCTAAAGTGAGGTTGGTCGGAATATTTCAGCTGGACACATCCAAGCTGAAACTAGGCTGGAAGTCCATGGTGGCTATGACAGCGTTAATAAGGGCCGAATATTCGGAGCAACGGGACCGTAGGAGCACATTGACAGGCAAGGAACAAAAACTCCAGCTGGCTGGCTGCTGATTGACTTTAATTCAATAAAAATACAGCTGTGATGCCTCCTCCTACAACTGGGAAAAGTAGCAGCGAGACACTCACGCAGGCGATGGGCAGTTTGGAGACATTTCCGACATAGACCGAGTCGCCAGAAATATGGGGCATGCAAACACTACCCTGTATATTACAGGCAGAGGAAGGTGATTTAGGAATGATAAAGGACGATCTTCTATTATTTGCGACTCTACGTCTTCGCATATGAGTGCCAGGCACGTAGAGTCCTGCATCGCTGCTCCAAAAATGTTGCCATCTACTCCCAAGTAGGGATTAGGTCCAAGTCCTTCCTCCCACTTAGCCTGGGTAGCTAGGTCCAATCCTTGATGAAGCACTTGGACAATGATACACCTGGCGATCTGAATTGTCGTCCCCAAATTTTGCTCCAAGGCTCGCATGTGGGCATTAAATTTATCTGAAAGCCCTTGACGCAATGCCACTAAACCACCTTCCAATGGACTGAGGCCCAAAATCCAGTTCACATTTTTTTTTTATATACATTTATCTTTTATTTGTTGGATCTTCTCTTATTAAGAGACTAACAACAATTTTAAAAATCTTAATCTAATACATAAATAGATTATTTTTGTAAACATCTATACTATGGGGCCTCCGATGTCAACGGGCTGGAAGATCATTTCTTCTTAATCGGGATTGTTGACTAACTTGGTTTAGCGATCTGGCTAGAGGATTTTGGTGCGTGGAGAGTTTCCTTTTGTATTTTTCCTGGAGTTGAGAAATTTCGACTTTGACGAGAGGTATACCTAGGTCTCTATGGATATCTTCATTGCGAATATACCATGGAGCTCCTGTGATGGCTCTGAGCACTTTCGACTGTGCCCTTTGGATAACGTCTATATTGCTACTTCTTGCATTGCCCCAAAATTCGGAGCCATACTTCCAGATTAGCCTTTTGACTCAATTGTAGAGTAGTACTTTATTTTCCAGTTGAAGTGGGGAACGAGGGTTGATAAGCCAGTGCAGTCCTCTGGATTTATGTCTTAATTGGTCCCGTTTCGTTTCAATATGTTTTTTCCATGTACGACGCCTGTCCAGGTGGACGCCGAGATATGTGACCTCATTCACAGAGGGGACTATGGTATTGTTTAGAGTTGGAGCGGGGCAGTTTATCTTTATACGCCGGTCCGCCATTCACTTTTATATTAGTGCAAGGTGAGAGGAGAGGCTTCTGGATGCCTCCAGCGGCCATTTAGATCTTTTTAGTATGGCTGTATCATCGGCAAATGTTGACATAGTTAGACGCTGATCTGTTGGGATATCTGCTGTATATAGAAGATATAGGGTGGGGCCGAGGACGCTTCCTTGAGGTACGCCCGCCTTATTTTCGAACTCTTCTGTTGTAAAGTTTTTTTGTTTTACAGTGAACACTCGATTAAACAGGTATGTTTTGAGCAGCTCATGACAGTTTTGTGGGAGTAATAGTTTTATTTTATACATAAGTCCTTGCAGCCAGACTCGGTCAAATGCCTGGGATATGCCGGTTCGAATTTCAGATATGATACGGTTCACCTGCTCTATGGTGCCATGCTTTTCTCGGATGCCAAATTGATGTTCAGGAATTATATTATTCAAAGTCATATGAGGCGTGATACGAAGCAGTAGAAGTTTCTCAAAAAGCTTTGATAAGCATGAAAGTAGACTTATTGGTCTATATGAAGAGGCCAAAGCTTTGTCTTTCCCTGGTTTCGGTATCATTATTATAATGGATTTTTTCCATTGTTGGGGGAAGTGGCCAAGCTTTGTAATAGAGTTAAATAGAATTTTTATATAATTGATGGCGCACGCAGGGAGCTCCATAATCATTTTCGGGGCAATGAGGTCATACCCTGGAGACTTATTTGGCTTGAGGTGCTTTTTCTATATTCTATAGCTGGAATTGGATCTGGAATTGGTAGCTCTGGAAGAAAGGAAGGAGAGGCTGCTTGATTTGGAGTAAAAACTTTACTAAGGTGACTAGCGAAGACGCTTGCTTTTTCTTCATCGCTGCGCGCCCAAGATCCATCTGGTTTTCGAAGGGGCATATCTGCTTTTAGCCTTTCCTTTGAAGAAGGGGATCTGTGTGCTTGCCATTCACGGCGGAGCTGCCGCTTTTCTCGGACTAGATTTTCTATATAGGAATTTGTGGCGGAGTATGCAGGTTTTTCTGTGGTCGCAGGAGTCGAAAGCTTTGCTGCTGAGGTCATCATGTCTTCCAGCTGATTGACTGCATCTTGAATGTCCTTGCTACAGTTAATTGACGGTCTTATGTTTATGTGAGAGCTTATGTACTTTTTGTACCTAAGCCAGTTGTACTTTTTGATGTGAGATAAATTTGATTATTTTGTAATTCGGCATGTTGAAATAGATGAAGCAGGATAACTGAATGGTCAGACGATAGGTCATCCAAAGGTTCGGCTCGAATGATGCTTCGTGGAATTTTTCTAGTGATCACAAAGTCAATTAGGTCTGGCTTCTTCCGTGGGTCCGCTGGGCAGTATGTAGGCTTTCCCGGTGATAGAAAGTCTAGTTTATTTCCTGGCTGTATCAAAGCGTTGAATAGTTGTCTACCCTTTGGGTTGGTTAGGCGAGAACCCCAGTGTGGGTGCTTGGCATTGTAGTCACCGCCTGCTATAAAGCAATCGCCTAGTGTATCAAAGAATTGCATAAACTCCATATCAGATATGCAGAAACGTGGTGGGCAGTATATTGCAGCTAGGTTTAGATGACCTCCCACGGTCTGAATTCGTATTGAAGTTGACTGCAAGGAATTTGTAGCAACTCGTTGGAGGGAATGGTGTTTTATGCGCTGCTTTATGAGGATCCCAGTTCCTGCATGAGTCTTCCCATCTGGATGATTTGTTGCATGAAATATATAGCCCGTCAGATAGAAGTTGTTTTTGTTCGTTAGATGAGTTTCGGAGAGGAGCATAATATCGAAATTATTATCATCAAGAAATGTCTTAAGTTCATTTTTGCGCTTTGAAATGCCGTTAGCATTCCATAGACAGATTCTCAAATAAGCCATCTAATTGGATTTTTGTTTGACTTAAAGCTCCAATAGTCGATTTTAGTTTCGCATGAGCTCTTGCATATTATTTTGAATTGTGACCATTAAACTTATAAGTGTGAACAACATTCCTTCGATACCCTTTATTTCGGGGGTTGCAGATTCTTGGCCTACTCTTTCCCTCGTAGTACCCGTAGGCGGAGGTGGATATCCTATAGTTTCAGGTTCCAGTGGTGCTGAACCTACACTATTTAGTAGTCCTGGCCATCGTAGAGCGCTAGAAAAAGAAACTCCAGGTGTAGTTAAAGATGCCATGGTGGTTTGGTGGTTAGTGTGAATGGCAAACGAACGTTGTTGTAAGGGTTTTTTTGTATTCATACGATATTTTAACTCTTTATAAACTGGGCATCCCCTGTAATTGGCAATATGATTTCCACCGCAGTTGCCACATTTCTTAGAGTTATGGTCGGTTTTATTTATGGTACAGAAGGCAGTGTCATGGAGGCCGCCACAAGCCACACAGACTGCACGCAAGGTGCAGTACGACTTTGAGTCGTATTTATATTCTTGGCAGTTTAAACACTGTAGAGGTTGGTTGCGCTTATGAGGTTCCTCTACCGTGATTCTTCTATGCAGAAGATACTGTAGTTTGTATTTGGGATGAACCATATTGAAAGGGCTTCGATGATTTCTTTTGTTGGTACCGACGATTCAATACCCTTTATGACCACTTGAAGGCCCTTGCTGCTCTTCAATTGGTAGGTATAATATTTTTTCTGGTTTTCGTATAGGTATTTCGTGGCTAAGCAATGATTTTCCTCCGTGTAGACTTGGAGCTTGGTCTCCCGTATATTGCCCTTGGTCAGTGGCATTATATGAAAATTGTTATTTCCAATTAGCTTAGCGAGGCAGTTTACCATATCGCTGCAGTTTTGATCACGTATGTAAATGGGTGGCGGCTTTTGCTTAGCTTTCGGAACTTCCGTATTCTCTTCATTATTACGGTCTTCGCTTAATATAGAAAATCTGTTTTCAGACTTTCATTGCTTTTGCAGCGTTAGAATTTTTTTTCGGCTGGGGACTGAGCTTTCGTTTTACTTGGATATATTGGTCAATGCCCGTTTGGATTGTTCCTCGGGGGGGCTGAGAGACAGCTTCCGATGTTGCTGTTGTGGTTGATGTACACGATGTGGTAATCGATGTAGTAGTGCTCGTTGTAGGCAAATATAACGGAGTTGATAGACCAGAGGGTGATAGTGCTGGGGAGGTGCACTGCGCACTCCAGGTTAATGTACTGCTTGTGCCTGGGAGAGCGGGAGAGCATGATCTTACACGCTCTTCGTTTGCGACGGATGAGAAATAGACATTGGAAGATCGTCTACGCTCTGTTTCTGGGACAGAGAGCTTACTTTCGTTCATGTTGTTGTTGTTTATGTTAGGTACTGCAGGCAGAGGGGCCGCTCTTATTTCTTTAAGTGAATGTGCACATGCTGTTGGTTTAATTTGTCATGGCATTTCAATTTTTGAATTTAATAAATTTTGATTTTGTGTTAGTTATTGGACACTATAAGCTCGAGACTTATGTATGTCCAAAAGCGTCCTTTCGCGATTTCTAGAGCACACCACTTCTTTTGCTTTTTCACTGAGTTTTCTGGTATTTGCATAGCTGCTGGCGTAGCAGAACAGAAACACGTCCACTCTCTCTGACGATTGGATTGTTTCACATGAGCCTGAAATATTACCCGACGGTTATTCAATCATTTTTCCAAGATGTGCAACGCGACATCATAATTCTCTTTGGAGATTTCCAAGGAACGAACTAATTCAAAGGTTGAGTGCCGAAGACAAGATCACAACCTCTTTTCTACCTTTTTATGTGCAGTTTTTCCACCTAACTTATGTAAACTTATGCAGCCCACGATTCTTGGGAAAGCCGAGTGAAACTCAGACCACTCCAAATATCCTCCCCTGAAAGTAGACTGCGTTTGCCTGAATGCTGGAAACTCCGCCGGCAAAGGTGAAATGGGCAGCAATTTGAGCAGAGCGCGGCGACGTCTCATGCTCGATTTCGGCTTGCATCGACGATACACTAAGTAAGAATGAAAGCTTACACGTACTGACCTTCACCATTTCAAACAAAATCAAAGGCGGAATAGATCTGTAATAACATTAGGAAATTTGTCAGGATTCACAAATCAACACTCATTCATTGTATCCTTAATAGGAATGAAAATTTAACGGTCATTAATTCAAAAGACATAGCCACAGCATTTTCCAAATACTGGTCATCTACTTCGGAGGACCGTAATTTCTCACAGGCGTTTAAAAAAGCCAAACACATACACACCAGGAACCAACTATCTACTCAACAAAACAGCCGTCTTTATTGAAAAAGACATTAAATATATTATATAGATAATTATCTAGAATTTAATGCTGCTTTAAACAGTCTAAAGGGGAAAATCTCATGAAATGATAAAATTAACTACAAAATGATAAAGCACATTGGAAAAACCAGAAAAATCAGATTTATATACATTTTTAGCTCAATTCTATGTTCTTTCAATCCTCAGGCTTTAAAAATTAGTGCATATTCACAAACCAGGCAAAGACAAAATGACAATAGAATCATACAGAACAATCGGGGTCTTGCGTGTAAATTGGTTTATCTCTTCGAAGATCCAATAATAAACTATTAAACTATAAACTAAGATTTGCTGGTTGAATGTTGTATATTTTTGTAAGTAAATGAGCAATGGCCTGATCGGAGGTATCAGATGAATAAGCAGAGGAGGAAAAGAAACATGTTAAAGTTAAAAAAAGAATATCAGACCATTCAAATGTACAAATTAAGCTATTAAGTTTGTGAAAGTCTGCCTTTTGAAATCGATCGACACCAGAAATGGTTTCGATGGAAACCTCAAGCCCTGGATCCTCTGGAGTTGAGAAAAGCAAAGCTTTGGAAAAATTGGTACCATTAGGATCAGATAAAAAACATGAGACTAGAGCCGACCTAAGAAATTTTTTTTTTGGTTGATTTGACCTAGAGACATGTCAAACATCCCCACCATCGAGTCATAATATGCGTTCTCTGGGCCTGGGGCTAAGACCCCATTCCTCTCTATATTTAATAAGTGTCTGGAAAGGATTTTGTGTACTATTGGGAATAAGTGGATCATTAAATAAAATGGTGGAGTGTTCCATGTTAAAGAGGCTTCATTGATGGGTCTCTCGGCCTAATTGACGCTACCTTCGCCTTCTCTATTCCAGCATGAGTATTCTATGTGTGCAACGTATCACTGATGCATAGTACTGCAGGACGCTGGATCTTTTCCAGATTCTTGAGAATGTTTTTCTTTTTGAGGGCTGGCCAACATACCAGTACTCTATACAGTAGTATAGGGATGACTATGGTGGTGTAGATCCGGTTTACTATATAGGAAGACACTCCCAGCTTAAGTCCTATTACTTTTTTGCATTTTTGGAAAAAAATTTAAGAAAACTGCTATAGCGGCCTTTTTTGACCTTTCTTTTATGTTTAGGTTCCAATTTAGCTTTCTGTCCAATAATACCCCTAAGTCTTTGTTAGTCTTGTGTGGACGAGGGGCGGGATTTTTAATATAACTAACTTTGTTTTCTGCGCATTTACTGCAAGGCCATTACTGCTCATAAGATCACAGAGCGTATGTAAGTGTTTTTATGTGAACCAAAATGCGACGCCATCCGCATATGCCACTACCTTGTAGCCTTGGATATGAAGACGATCCGTGATTTGACGGAGCCACGGTTGCGAAAATCTACCTAGCTTAAGGAATCTGATAAAGATCTTTGAAAACGAATTTGTGGCAATATCCCCTGCTTGTTGGATTTGTGCAGGAATCTCGTCGGGGCCGGACGGTTTGTAAAGCTTGAAACGGTGTATTGCTCAGTGTATTTTCAATGTCAATGCATAAAAAGCTCCATGAGGGGCTTTTCCGGATGGTCTTTTTGTAAGAGACCAGGGAAGCCTTATATTCGGTCCAGAGTATCTCCGCGTTTCCGGCTTAAGTCCTATTGATCAGGGCTCTGCTTGACGTCTGGAGGGTGTCCTCTTGGTTCTATTCTTGGGCATGCCCTTCTGAGGGCATTTTTTGCAGGCTCGAGTGAAACCAGAGTGTTCAGAGAGTCGCAAGACTGAGTACCGGTTTCGATACTAGCGTAAAATCAATGGATTCCATGCGATTCCAAATAATAAAGGTGGGGTAATTTCCCCTATTGCATAGGTTTAAAAATTAAAAAGAGACTCACCGCGGACATTGTTAAGCTATTAATATTTATTAATAGCGGGCAAATAAATAGACGATTTCACGGTTTAATTTCAATGTTTTTATTTGAGGGTTCAATCTAACCAACAAACTCGGAGCCGCTTGAATCAAAGCCAAAATACAAGTAGAATAGCTTTCGTTGGCAAGAGGCAAGGCGGGGGAGCGCACTCAAATGCAAGATGAGCTAGTGCGCAGCAGCTCTACAAAAAAGCTCTCAAAAGCGCTACAAATACCAGTAAAGCGCATGCGAACGGGGGAGAAATAAACAAAAACAGAACTGCTGATAAACCCGCCGCTGCTCCTCCGTTTTATAATTTATAAGTTATTTCAAATAGCTTCGTCTTTGGCTGCTTGGCTCAACACACATCTGATTATGAGGACTATGTTAAGCGTTGCGCTGTCTTGTACAAGTCTGTCCAATAGCTCGTCTGGACCCTTCCTCCTACTAGCCATGGTTTCTAGACAAGAACTAAATCAAGCCGATAAGAGGGGATAAAGACCTCCACCTCTTTGCAGAGGCCAAAACTTCGCAGCTAAAGATCTTCGGCTTGAACCAGGTTTTGGTGAGCAAGATGAAATGGGATGCAGAGAAAAAACTATCAGAATAGATTCTAGGATAGAAGTATTTGTTAGTTTTTTTTAAGAATCAGATTTGACAGATTATATTTTTTACCGTACTCGGTTGATGACCTCGCGAACATCGGCACACGTATCGTAAAGAACATAATGCGCCTCGAGTAGAAATACTAAAATTTCCTTATCTCATTCATTCTTATAATGACCTTGGTTCTGGCTTTGATATAAGCCGTGATGTTAATCTCAGAGGCATCAGGGGTTACCCTGATGACTACATTTAAGGGGTAAATTCTAGGCCATTCCTTGAGATCACTTACACGCGTTACCGTTCCTGCTTTTGAGGCAGCAACGAAAATGAGCGGCCGTAGTATTAGGGGTGGATAATCCGCGATCTATGAGGCTGCAACATCCCGAGTAGCGGATTTGTTAAGATTAGGAAAGTCTCCTAAAAACTTTAAAACTGTGAAATTGAGTATGCAGCACTCTGATTTGATCGATTATTTTTGGCTTCCGAACCTTCCGAAGAGCATAAGTGTTAACAGATATGTGAAAATAATTGCAGAATATTAACTGCAAATATATATAGATATAAATAAAGAAAATGAAGCAGAAAAGACATATATTTGGATTGCAAACGCCCGACTTTCCTAGAATCAATTCCCGGCCCACTTGTTGAACCAATCATTACTTCGCCGTGGGTCCTAAACTTCGGGATAGTCATGGGCCTCGCGCGGTCTATTTTCTCCTAATTTTTTTTTGGTCTTAAAGATAATTTTCTGTCATATTCTGGATACGTCTGTCATCATTATCCCCCAAAATCTTTAAACCATGTAAAAATCGTTCTTCTATTACTCTTAAGACCATATTTTATTTACATTTATCATAAATGAATAAGAACGCGTCGCATTTAAATATAATAGCTTCACTTTTAACTATTTATGAAATTTTATGTACGAAAATTTATTTTAAAAAGTACATTAATTTACACATAATATATTTAAATTTAAAAATGCATGTGGTAAAGAGAAATTGTAGCGTCATTATTAGCACACAATTCCTAAACAGCTGATTGCGTTAGCCTTGGTGAATGTTAAGTGTGAATACATAATATTAACAAAATAGTGGAAACATATTGGTATAACCGTTGATCATAGAAGATTAAATGATTTTTACAAAGCTTGGCCACTCTTTTTTTCTGAAATTGTAATATTATGGTGTAAATAAAACAAGTCACTAATTGTAACCAATACCATGAAGTTGAACGAAATTTAAAATTAAAATTGCCAGTTGTTCTAGTTTAAAATTATATTTTCTTCTTGAGTAAGAACAAATTCAAAGTTATTGTAAGTTCTGTTTTGAAAATGTACTAAGTTGTAGTAGCTGAAACTCTTATTCATTGATTGCTCGTTAGAAACAACTTTATAATTATATCTGGAACGTAATTATTTGAACTATAATTAAATAAATATGCAGATTTGTTTTGATTATTATGAATTAAAAAAATAATAGAGTTATATGCGTACAGCCTAAGCTTAATCTATTAAGAAAAATGTTTTGAAATGTGCAACTAACTAAGATTTGTTAGTCTATATGCATTGTATGTACATATTTACATACAAATACACATAGAAAAAGTGACCTATATGTAGGTCAAGGCTAGCGCACTGTACACACAAAATGAAAACACACTTATGTACGCATATATGCTTAAATATGTATACTTATATATTGTATATAGGAGAAATTTTATTGTTAACCCCATCTATGTACATATGTATGCAAATAGTACATCAATTTTATAAGTTTACGTTCCTTTTATTTTATGGTCACAATTTGGTTGCTTATTTTATTGCGTATAAAAATAAAAGTTATTCTTTTACATACAAATGTACCTACCAAATTATTCTCTTGCAGGCTAATATTATTTTGTCGAAGATTGTCACAGTGATGGATATACGGTGGCGAGCATACATACATACATGTATGTAAATACATATGTATGTAAAAATGTGGATTCAAGTTTACCACATTGCAACGTTTATACTTGTAAAGTTTTTAACGATGAATATAATTTTTTTTTTTAATTTTGTTATTTTTTATAAAAATATAATAAAAGTTTAATAAACATAAAACATTCACTAAAAACGTTTTCGATTTTTCGTAATAATTAAAATTAATTATAGGATATTGTTTAGTTAGGCAAAAACAAGTCACACTCAACTAAATTCTATGTATACAAGTACATATGTACATATGTATATGTAAGTTTTCAAAGGTTAAGATTTCTTTATAAAAAGAAATTAATCTTTTTACGTTTTTGTTTATTTGAGTTTTTAATTAGAACTGATTATGATTCTTATGATTAATAGCACAGGCCGACAATTTCCAACTTTTTTTTCCCTCTTTTTAGGGTCCCCTGAACCAAAGTCCAGAACAAACATAGGTTCTATCACCCACAGTTTCCGCGCTACACCTAAGATAAGAAATTGATCAAATTTTACCATATATTGAATTATGTAGGCCGTGTAATGGCGATGACCATCATTGTTTCTAGTACATATCATTTTTGAAATGTATGTATACCAACTAAAATTAAAAAATGGTATTTAGCAGTTACCATATCTTTGGAATACTTATCCAAACTCCGATGAATTTCTACATTTTCTACATTAATTTTTGGTCCTCTATGAATAACTAAACCTACATACATATGTACATATGCGTCGCTCCATCGCTGCTGCAATTTCGCGGTTGCTGCTTCTGCTGGCGTCCCTCAATGTTTTTGGTAGCTGATGTTCCTGTAACTGAAGTCCATGTCTTTTCTCCTTTTGGTTAATGGACTTGCGTTGCCGCTGGGTTCAGGGGTTACGATCGCATGCATATCCAATGCTTAGCCAGCGCACGAGTTTTTCGAACCGTGTGACACTTTTGGTGCCACGTCCGATCATATTGGACGCCTTATTGCGTCCGGTGCCGCTCTATTGCTGTTGTTGTTAAGAATTTTTGCGCGTGTGACTGGACTAAGCGATGTTTATTTTCTTTTTTGTGATAACTTGTTTTATTTCGCCCCTTCTGGCTGGCCCTGTGCCTGACGTTTAGTTTACCGATGCCTCATTTGCCTTCTCTTCTTACATTTTTTTTCAGGATCTTGGTGTTATTTATATTTTGTTGTCCTCGCGAGGGGACTTCATTCATTTTGTGAGTCTTTGTCATTATACCCTTGCAGAGGGTATTATAATTTTGGTCAAAAGTGTGCAACGCAGTGAAGGAGACATCTCCGACCCTATAAAGAATATATATTCTTGATCAGGATCACCTCCTGAGTCGATATGAGCATATCCGTCTGTCTGTCTGTCTGTCGGTTTCTACGCAAACTAGCCTCTCAGTTTTGGAGCTATCGAATTGAAACTTTGCACCCTTCTTTTTTTGCAGGTAGTATATAAGTCGGAACGGTCGGGATCGGTCGAATATATCTTATAGCTGCCATATAACTGAATGATCGGAAATACCATAACTTTGATCGGACAATTATATACGATCCGAAATATATAATAATAATATAAGCTGCAACTTACCGGCAAGGGTATATCAACTTCGAAATTGGTCGAAAATTATTGAATTCGATTTTTTGTACTTTGGTCGCTTGTGAATTCCAGAGCTTTGATTCAATCTGCACATATTATATTTCCACGTAAACATCACTTCATTACCTTTCGATAAAAAAAAACTGCTCACAACCTTTGAACATTTCTTTTTATGAGATATTACCGAAAACCTCAAAAAGCACCACAAAAACTCGGTTTTAAAAAATTTCTCCTAAACTGTCCTTAAGAAAAATAAACGGATGTCATTTTAGAGTTCTCCGACCCCAAATTACTTTAAACAAGAAAGGAAAGCTAATTTCGAGCGGAGCCCAAGTTGATATACCCTTGCAATTGAGTCGCAGTCCGCTAGGTGGCGCCACGCATCTTATATTATTAGATATATAGCGGATCGCATATAGTCGGCCGATACTTATGAAATTTGGCATATTGAATTATTTTGCCCAAAGAGTAATCTTTACCAAGTCCCATCTTTCTAACTTAAAAAACACCAAAGTTATGCTAATTTCGATCGTTCTATGACAGCTATAGGATATAGTCGGCCGATCCTTATGTTTTTGTACATAAAATATTTTGGTCAAATATAACATGTGTGGAAAGTCCCAACCCTCTAACTTAAAAAAACACCAAAGTTATGGCATTTCCGATCAATCAGTTATATGGCAGCTATAGGATATAGTCGACCGATCCCGGCCTTTCCGACAGACAGACGGACATGCTCATATCGACTCAGGAGGTGATCCTGATCAAGAATATATATACTTTATAGGGTCGGAGATGTCTCCTTCACTGCGTTGCACACTTTTGACCAAAATTATAATACCCTCTGCAAGGGTATAAAAACAGTTTTTAACCGAGGTTTTCGTGTAAACTAGTGCTAGTGTTATTGCTCCTATGTGAGCCCGGACAGACAGACGGACATGCTTATATTGACTCAGAAGGTGATGCTAATTAAGAATATATATACTTTATGGGGCCGCAGATCTCCTTCACTACGTTGCACACTTTTGACCAAAATTATAATACCCTCTGCAAGGGTACAAATATAATTCTGACATATCAATGGATTCTTGATGATCAGATCCCGCTTGCCATGAAGTTTCTTCTTCAGCTCATCTATTCCATTCTTTCGGCTGTCTGAAAATATTCTTGTTCTTCATCCTCCTCCGATTGTATAGTGAATTGGCGTTGCATTTCATCGTTCATGGAACGTTTGCGTTGCTCAGTGCTCTTTTGGTTAACGTGACGTGAACGAATCATGTCCATTGGTGTATTTTGTATGTAATTTCTAA
Organism: Drosophila ananassae; assembly: GCF_017639315.1. Taxonomy (NCBI): domain Eukaryota; kingdom Metazoa; phylum Arthropoda; class Insecta; order Diptera; family Drosophilidae; genus Drosophila; species Drosophila ananassae. Next base: position 7,869,625 of record NC_057932.1, on the reverse strand, counting down.
TATTATACTATAATATTTTTGGAAACCCTTTTTGTTGTGATAAAATTTTAAAACTCTCTTCGCTTATCTCTCAGGACCAGTATTCGCTGTTGTTCCCAGAAAAGTCTTAAGCGTCTGCGCTATATGAGACGTTTGCATGGCCTCACTTACCCTTTTGTTGTGACCCCTTTACCCTTTTTGTTGTGATAAAATTTTAAAACTCTCTTCGCTTATCTTTCAAGACGAGTATTCGATGTTGTTCCCAGGAAAGTCCCAGGACGCTTGGGTCCGCGTTATGTGAGACATTTGCATGGCCTCACTTACAGCATACGATCATATGAATTAATTTGATTTCAATTGAATTGAGTAAAAACGACACAAGAGCAAACGGAAGTTGTTTGAATTCGTAAATTCACTCGTATTCACATCATGCGAATTTCAGAGAAACTATGTATTTATGTTGTTAAGTGGAATTCGGTCATTTTGTGGATTCTGTACTATATGTGCATAATCTGTACTATATGTAAACATTTTCTGTGTGCGTTCAATCTGAATGAGTGATATACAAAATTAATTAGTTTGCCTTGGGAGAACTTTGCGTAAATGTAAAACACTTTTTACTTAAAATGTAAACGTTTAAAATGTAAAACACCTATAAAGTATATATATTTTTGATCAGAATCACCTCCTGAGTCGATATGAGCATGCCTGTTTGTCTGTCTGTCTGTTTCTACGCAAACTCTCTAAGTTTTATAGCTATCAACCTGAAACTTTGTACACATCCTTCTTTTGTTTGCAGTCAGTTTATAAGCCAGAACCTCCGGGATCGGTCGACTATATCCTATAGCTTCCATATAAGTGATTGATCGGAAATGCCATAACTTTGGTGTTTTTTAAGTTAAAGTTAGGTTAGGGTTGGGACTTTTCACACATGTTATATTTGGAAATATCTTATGTACAAAATTTATTAAGGATCGGCCGACTATAGCTGTCATAGAACGATCGGAATTGGCATTGACAAATTGGCAAGATGGGACTTTGCATAAGGATCGGCCCACTATATCCTATATCTATCATATAACTGAACGATCGGAAATGGCACAACCTTGCTATTTTTAAAGAACACTTGGGGCTGTTTCGAACACTTTCAATAAAAACTTGATTGGATGGTGAAATTCTCATAAGGATCGGCCAACTTTATACGATCCGGTATAATTTTCTAGGCCAATTAAAACTGTTTCTAACGATTCTATTCATATTGCATGTGGAGATAGCCCTTGAAATAACACTACGGTTGATACATCTGGGAAAAGTCGCTTAGTCAAGATATAGTCCGATAAGTTGTAAGGTAAAAGTGCATATTCATATAATTTTTTTGCAGTTTGCTGACACAAAAAATAAAAAAAAATAAAATAGGAGAAATTAATTTAATGTATTTTATTTTAATAAGATGTTTTTTGTTCAGAACTGGCCACTAACCGCGACCTCACTCCCGGAAAAATACTCAAACAATTTTTAGTTTCTTTTTTTAACTTTTGAATAGCGCTTTGCCACTGGCAGCTACCATATTGTTCTTATTCGGCTCGTGGAACAATAAAAACAAGAAAGGAAAGCTAACTTCGGGTTTATATACCCTTGCAGTTGAGTCGCAGTTCGCTAGGTGGCGCCACGCATCTTATATTATTAGATATATAGCGGATCGTATATAGTTGACCGATCCCTTTGAAATTTGGCATATCGAATTATTTTCGAATTTTTATTTGGCCCAAAGAGGAATCCACTGAAACTCCCATCCTTCTAACTTGAAAAACAACGAAGTTATGGCATTTCCGATCAATCAGTTATATGGCAGCTATAGGATATAGACGGCCGATCCTTACGAAATTTGGCAGATCGTATAAGTTTGCCCAAATTAAAATGCAGAAAGTTCCATCCTTCTAACTTGAAAAACAACAAAGTTATGCCAATTCCGATCGTTCAGTTATATGACAGCTATATAATTTAGTCGGCCGATCCTTATGAAATTTGGCAAATCAGATTACTTTGCTAAAAATATATCCTGTACTAAGTCTCATCTTTCTAACTTAAAAAAAATCAAAGTTATGCTAATTCCGATCGATCTATGGCAGCTATAGGATATAGTCTGCCGATCCTTATGAAATTTTTTAGACAAGATATTTTGGCCAAATATAACATGTGTGGAAAGTCTCAACCCTCCAACTTAAAAAACACCAATGTTATGGCATTTCCGATTAATCAGTTATATGGCAGCTATAGGATATAGTCGATCGATCCGGGCGTTCCGACTTATATACTACCTGCAAGGAAAAAAAGGATGTGTGCAAAGTTTCAACTCGATAGCTCCAAAACTGAGAGACTAGTTTGCGTAGATCGAATCAGGAGGTGATCCTGATCAAGAATATATATACTTTATAGGGTCGGAGATGTCTCCTACATTGCGTTGCACACTTTTGACCAAAATTATAATACCCTCTGCAAGAGTATAATAAACCATATAAACACTGGCCGGGTAAAAATTTTTTTATTATGTAATTTTTTATACATACATATATTGCATTTTTTCGTCACCAAAATTAATATTAGATTTTGGGTGCGGCTTGCGGGTTTGCCACCGATATTGTACCTTGTGAAGAGGGTTTTTTTATTTGATTTGTATATAAGCATAAACACACAAACATCTTTACATTCGTTTCAGATATTACGCTACACATTAAGATATAAATAAATTTTTTAAATATGCTTCATATTTGTATTCATAATAAAGTTAATAATTACATTATATAAATTAAATATAAAATATAATTATGTACTTATTAAAACTAACTGAATTTTAAAATTTTATCACTTCGTGTTTCGTTGATTCAATCTTGTGCGACTGAGCCGGTCGTTCGTGCACTCACTCTTTGTAACCAAAACGGTTAGAATTTCATATTATATTATGTACAGTTAATTCGAATGTAGTTTTTTTGCCATTAATGCAAATGACCACACTGTCTGATTATGAGCTACTCTATGCTAGCCCATGTTGTGATGTTTTGTGTGTTTTAATTATTTTGTTTTGTTAAGTCCTTGTTTTGATTGATTCCTTATCTGACGCAGCTAAGTTCTCTTGAAATTTGTCCTTAATTGTCTCTTCCACGTCCTTTTCAGTTTTGAAGTTTCGCACGTTCGGTCATTTTAATGGGGTTTTTAATGGATGATCGCTAATGGGTCTTATAAGGGTGATACTCTTTTCTATCTAATTCTAGCTTTTAATCTTCATAAGGGTTTTTGTTTAATTTCAGTTTTAGTCAATAATGTGGGTTTTTTTTTATAGATTTCTTAAAATTGTTTATAAATATCCTTTCTTCTTAAAATTTTAGATTCTTTAATCTTGTTTCTTGGTAAGGTTTTCCTCATCATTTGAGTTGAAGTTACTAATTTTTAGTGTTTAAGGATCGAAGTTCAAAAAAATCCTTTTTTGTTATTGTCGTATAATCTTCTACACAATCTCGAGAATATTCTCCTACATTTTCAAGTCCATTCGAATAAAAATTTCAGAGATACAGCCTTGAAAAGGTGGATGCTCGAGGTCATGTATAGGCAGAGCGCAAACTTTAAACGCGTTTTTCTCAAAACTATGTTTTTAAAGTCGGTTGACAAGATTTCTAGGAAATTACTCAACCTATATTGGCGAAATTTTGCACAGGCCTTCGAGATACGATTCTCTAGAACTTGAACGAAGGATTTTTTTGTTAATAATAACTATTTAAGGGGGCAGGATGGTTTCAGAGGCTGAAAAAAGCAGCTTTTTTTTTTATTTAATTATAATTATTTAATTTTTTTACACGATAAATGGCAATATTTGGAGAGTATCTAGGAATTTTTAGTTTTAAGAAATAATTATTATTCGTAAAGTCCTTACAGTGTTATCGGAAATAAAAAAATTGAATTGATTTACTTAAAATATTAGTTTCTTGTGCGGATGAACGAAACCATTTTGAACAATAAGCGATTTTGAATTTTTGGCGCGGTTCTAAAGTCGGAGGTACCATTTTTACATAAAAATCACCCCATTATTGCCCGCAAAAATGGAACAAAAAAATTAAAAAAAAAAAAAAAAAAAAAAAAAAGCGTTCGTTCATCCGGAGTATTTATTTTGTTTAAGATGTGTGAAATTTTTATTTAGATCCGAGCATTACTTTTTGCGTTATGTTACGCACAGACTCGAAAAAGTTGTTATGAGAAAAACGCGTTTATAAAGTTTTAAAAGCAATTGAATGAATATGGAGAGAAAGTAACTACAGGGTGCGCCATCTCAATGTGGTCAATGGAAACCTTGAATAACTTTGACAGATCTCAACCGATGGCGGACAGAATAAGCGTTTTGTAAAGGTTATTCCAATACAATTTTAGCCATGAGTCGCTTTACGCCCAAAAAACGCGCGGAAATAGTTACAATGTACATTAAATGTAATCGTTCAGTTGTTGCAACACAGCGTTCGTATCGTAAAAAGTATCGCGGCCGTGCTGCGCCTAAAAGATTTGACTGCACCAGACTTTTTCTTGTGGGGCTTTTTGAAAAGCAAAGTGTACGCGAACAAACCGAAGACTTTGGACGAGCTGACAACATTCGAGCCGAAATCGCTGCGATATCGCCCAAGATGCTGGCAAATGTCATGCAAAATGCCAAAAAAAGAGCGCAATTTTGTTTGCGCAATAATGGTGGTCATTTGATCGACGTCGTTTTTTGAACATAGCTGGAACAAATTGTAAAGCTTTGAATTGATAATAAAAAAAGTTTTTCCAAAATTCATTGAAAATTGTTCAAGTTATTCAACATTTCCATTGACCACATTGAGATGGCGCACCCTGTAGAAAATCGGTATCTCAGCGATTTTTAGTCCGATCGACATGAAACTTTCACAGGATATTCCTGAGATAATGTTCTATTATATAAACAATTTTTGAAAAAATTTTTTTTTTTATCTCTTAAACCATCCTGCCCCCCTAAAACAAAATAATGTTGAACAAATTTCACCACAATTTAAATTTTTTTACAAAAAGGTGTCAAATTTTCACTTTTTTTTTCCTTCGTTCAGATTCTAGTTTTAGGTCTGTACTAAAAGGAAATATTTTGTCTTTTCAATTCAGATGATTCTGTCAGGAATTGTGCTGTCAAAGAGACAGCACCTTTTTTAGGAGGGATCACCAGAAACGACGTCTCAATGGCTGTCTCAATTTCTTTCTGAAAATTTCAGAAATTCTTCTTCTAATATGTATGTTTAAGAAAAATTTTTATTATTTATATAAAAAAAAATTATTTAAAACAATCCATTTTTTGGACGAGTAAACCCACCTAACTCTTTAAAAAATAACAAAGTTGTGCCATTTCTGATCGTACAGTTATATGGCAGATGTAAGATATAGTCGGCCGATCCTTATACAATTTTGCATATCAGATTACTTTGCCCAAAATGGAATATGCTCCAAGTCTCTAACAACTTTCTAACTTAAAAAACACCAAAAGTTATGCCAATTTCGTTCTTTCTATGACAGCTGTAGGATATAGTCGGCCAATCCTTATATCGGCCGATCCTTTGTACATAAAATATTTTGGCCAAATATAACATATGTGTAAAATCCTATAACTTAAAAAATTCTGAAGTTATGGCATTTTCGATCAATCAGTTATTTGGCCGGTCTTTATCCTTTGATATATCGGCTTAGTTCATTACCCAAACTGGAACTTGTTTAAAGTTCCAATAATCTAGCTTTAAAACACCAAAACTATATATATTCGACCGGACAAAGGACATTGCTTGAGACCAGTTCACGTAGAAACAGACAAACAGACAGGATCTTAATTAATGATCGGAGATGTCTCCTTCTCTGCGTTGCACAATTTTGACCAAAATTACAATACCCTGTAAAAATCGAATTTAATAAATCTATAAAAATCAATAATACATCACAGTTGACGGCAGTCCTCGAGGTGACGACCTGCATGCCTTGGCGTGAGCGGTGACACTCCATATATAGCCGAAGAATTAAAAATCTGTAGGCATCCAATCTGAATGAATTATACACCAAATGAAAGGTATTTTTTTAATTAGATAATTTTTGTCCAAAAATTTTCGTTTGGTTTGGGAGAAATTAGGGTGAAAGTAAAAAAATTTTGAATCACTAAATTGGGACTGCTGGAGACATTTTAGTCCCCAGATAGAATATATTTCATTCTAATCCTAAATACGCGTCGATTGGTACTGCGATCCGACCCGATCTAACATTTCTTTTAGAAGTTATTGAAGAAATTCGATTTTTAAAGCTTTTTCCAAATTAAGGCAGTTTGTCTGCACTGTCTTGCACTATTTTTTTCTTGGCAATCCTGAAAAAAGTTGTAGATGTTTGTTACTATCATATGAGCAACTATTGTTCTACAAATTTTTGAAATACCTTAACCTTACGTTAAAAAATTAAAAAAAAACTTTTTAAATTAAAAAATTCATAACCTTTTAATAAAGAAAGATATTAAAATGGGCTTTACACCGTTGAAAAGGTTTTTTAAAAATCTATAGTAGACAAAAAAATATGCACAGAAAATAATTACACTGAAAATAATACAGCTGCTGCTGCGCTTGACGTTATCTTTCCTTTCCTGTTTTTTTTTTTTGATAATATAGTGAAAATTCCATAAGGATCCCACAAATACGAAACATTTTTAGATTTTTAGTAGAGTTTTGGCAAATTTTTAATAAAAATTTTTAAACTAACCAAATTTGAAAACCTTTGTAATTTAAAAATACGTATAACTTCAGAATCACTGAAGCTATCGAAACATTCTTTTCATCTTTGGAAAGTTTTTTAATTCTTCCACTTTAATGTCAAAATCTATGGAGTAAATAAAAAGAGTTTTGGTGTTTATCCTTACAATTAAAGTATTGCTAACTGTGTGAATCGCCTGTCCAGAGGTTACTTCAATATATATATATTCTATATATTATGCGTTCTATTTTAAATAATTGAAGTTCAATATATACAAAAAAACAACTGATATCACATAAAAAAACCTCTTGACGTGGTAAAGTACCGGTGACAAACCTGCATGCGAAACCCAAAATATCTGATTTCTGATTTTTTATAAAAATATGCTATATACATAGGTGTACAAAATTGCATATAAAAAATATTCTTTTTCGGCACATGCAAGAAAAACAAACAAAAAAACAGCCATGGGCCGAAAAGAAATATTTTTTTTTCTCAGTGTATTATTTATCCTTACGATTTTGGAATTTGATTTGATATTACATGTGAAGTTAGCTTCATTGGTCGTAAAGTTACGCGTTTTTTAAATTAGTCTTTATAAATTTTTTAAGGTATCGTTAAGTAATTTAAAACAAGAAAGGAAAGCTAACTTCGGGCGCAGCCGAAGTTACCTCCTGAGTCGATATGAGCATCTCCGTCTGTCTATTTCTATGCAAACTAGTCTCTCAGTTTTAAAGCTATCGAGTTGAAACTTTGCACACATCCTTCTATGGTTTGGGGGGATCGGTCGACTATATCCTATAGCTGCCATAAGAGTAAAAGGATTGGGATTTTCCACACATAGTATATTTGGCCAAGATATCTTATGAACGAAATTCATAGGGATCGGCAGTTTCTATCCTACAGCTGTTATAGAACGAACGAAATTGGCATAACTTCGGCCTGAGTCGCTTCAAAAAATTATTATCTTGCGGTGCGTAAAGTCTGGCCTTACAGTGTTATCGGAAATTAAAAAATTGAATTGATTTATTCAAAATATGAGTTTCTCGTGCGGATGAACGAAACCATTTTGAAAAATAAGCGATTTTGAATTTTTGGCTCGGTTCTAAAGTCGGAGGTACCATTTTTTCATAAAAAATGGTAAAAAAAAAATTTAAAAAAAAAAAGCGTTCGTTCATCCGCAAGATGTGTGAAAAATTTTATTTAGATCCGAGCATTACTTTTTGAGTTACGTTACGCACAGACTTGAAAAAGTTGTTTTGAGAAAAACGCGTCTAAAGTTTTAAAAGCTATTGAAAGTATATGGAGAGAAAGTAACTAGAAAATCGGTATCTCAGCGAGCTTTAGTCCGATCGATATTCCTGGATACAGGATAATCGATATTCCAGGATATTCCTGAGATACTGTTCTATTATATAAAAAATTTTTACAAAAAAATTTTTTTTGAAGTCTCAAGCTAATACATTCGTCTTCCCTGGTTTATAGAATAATTCATAGTCATATTCTTCGAGATCTTCACATTTTTATTCTAGGATTTCCATTCCAACTACTCAAGGAGTAAGTCAGAGCTTGATGGTCTGTGAAGATTTTTATCTGTGTTCATGTCAATACGTTTTTTCCTGGACTTTTTTTTGGGCACACGTCCGTCTTCCCCTCTTAAAAATGAGTGTGGAGGACTTTACCCTAAACAAATTTTGTTTTGTGTTATTGTATTGTTCTGTGTCTTCGTCATACTCTTCTGGGTGCTGTTCAGCTTGTTCTAAGTATTCTTCCTGACTTCGATTTTCTGTTGAATCAGTCATGTTAGCTTCGGTAGCGCCGAAGGTTGGTTCTGTTAGAAAGACTTCTTTTCCATAAATGTTGGGGTCGTGGATAGTACGTTGGGCCTGGTTATAGCTAAAATGTTGGGTTTGCTGTTGAGATTCATTTTCTATTAATTATTTCTAATAAAATATTTAACTTACTGATTTATGGTTGTTTATTGTTTGATTGTAATTTTTAAACTGACAAACTTAAACCAATTCTGATTTGAATTCTGAATTCAATCCCTGAGTTAGCTAAGACTTTTCGGTGGAGCTGCACCAGCGACGGAGTCCGGTGGCTTGATATTTTAGTAATTTAATTATTGTTAACTTACATAATTCTGAATATCTTGAAGACTGGTTCAAGATATGTGGTTCCTTTAACAGGCGGATGATATACAAGTTTAAAGTATGACTGTGAACGTGTTAGAGTGACTAGGGCAGTCGTCTCACTTCAATCACTGACTACAATATATAAAATACGAATTCCATACAATAAAAATTGACGCAAAAGTTTCTTGTGACAGGCCCAAGAGAGCATCTTACTCTCTTTCTTAAACTGATAATCTCATTGAGGGTTTTTGCTTGTAGTTTTGCTTGCAGTCGCAGAGAGGCATTATTGGTGATTAATTGGTAGCAGTAATATGTTTTTAAAATATACATGAGTTAAAAGATTAGGTTACTATTCTTTATAAAAAAAAAAAATTAAGTCACTTTACATTATATTTATTTGAGTTTAGATTTTGAACTGACAATTATGATTCTTATGAATAATAATGCGTTGCTTCAATGCTGCCACAATCGCTGTAACTTGAAGTCAGTAACTTGTTGCTGTAACTGAAGTCCATGTCTTTGCTCCTAATTGGTCAATGCAACTGCACTGTGTTGTTGGCTCTTGCCGTTGGGTTCACTGAGCTTTCCAAATATTTTGGTGTTTTCTTTCTTTTGGCTCTTCCACGATCGCAAGCATAATCAATGCTTACTCAGCGCGCGTGTCTTTCGATCCGTGTGACCCTTGTTGGTACCACGGCATCATATTGCGTCCGGTGCACTCGTGGTTGCGTAAGCTCTATTGCTAGAACTTTTGAAGAACTTTTGCGCGTTTGTCTGGACCTAACGTTTTGTTTAGTAATTTAGTTTTATTTGGTATTTGACATGTTTTGTATTAACTAATGTATACGAATGAATAAAAATCAATATACTAATATAGGAACAGGGTATATCTATGTTACCGATATACAAGGTGCGTTCAAAAGTTACCGGGTTTTTTTTGAATCTAGCGCCCTCTAGTGGCGCCATCTATATGTCAACTGGTGCGTTAGAATCTGCTATCTGTTATCGACTTCCAGTAAAAATTGCATGACATTTGATCTATTGGAAGTGAATTTATTGCGTTTTAAGTGTGTTTTGTTTTTGTCAGTATGTTTTTGTCATCGGTGCAAAAATGAGCTTCAAGCTAAGACCCAACATTGAATTTTGTTTTAAAATTGGTAAAACTTTTACCGAAACGTTTCAATTGATGAAACAAGTTTTTGGCGATGATATATAAACTTCGGCTCCGCCCGAAGTTAGCTTTCCTTTCTTGTTTAATTTTAGTTGGTACACATACATTTCAAAAATGATATGTACTAGAAACAATGATGGTTATCGCCATTACACGGCCTACATAATTCAATATATGGTAAAATTTGATCGATTTCTTCTCTTAGGTGTACCGCGGAACCTGTGGGTGATAGAACCTATGTTTGTTCTGGACTTTGATTTATGGGAGCTTAAAGGTTATGGAGCAGGTGAAATTATGCCAAGCAGCCACCAAAGAATGCATATAAAATAATTATAATATGCTAAGCTGCAGCTGTTGTTATCAGCATGTTTTCGTCTCTGTTTTGTCTCCCAGTTTCGCATGCGCTTTATTGTTATTTGAAGCGTATGCGCTTTGGGGAGCTTTGGTTGAGCTTCTGCGCAAGCTCTTGGTTTTTTGCGTCTGTTGTGATTTGGAGTTGATTGGAGCCGCATAGATTAGGGTTAAATTGAACCCTAAATAAATATATTGAAACACTGATTTAAAACGCGTGTACATATTTATTCGGCTGCTATTAAAAACTATTAATAGCACAACACCTGTGTTATTAGATATATAGCGGATCGTATATAGTTGGCCGATGCTTATGAAATTTGGCATATCGAATTATTTTGCCCAAAGAGGAATCCACTGAAACTCCCATCCTAATTACTTGAAAAACAACGAAGTTATTGCATTTCCGATCAATCAGTTATATGGCAGCTATAGGATATAGTAGACCGATCTCGACCGTTCCGACTTATATACTGCCTGCAAAGAAAAGAAGGATGTGTGCAAAGTTTCAACTCGATAGCTTCAAAACTGAGAGACTAGTTTGCGTAGAAACCGACAGACAGACGGACAGACAGACAGACAGACGGACAAAGGGACATGCTCATATCGACTCAGGAGGTGATCCTGATCAAGAATATATATACTTTATAGGGTCCGAGATGTCTCCTTCACTGCGTTACACACTTTTGACCAAAATTATAATACCCTCTGCTAGGGTATAAATATTAAAACAAGAATTTGAGTTTTGTAATTACTACATAAAATAGCAATACCAATAACATTTTATTTTAATAAAAATCGAAATGTGATGTAGTGGTGCTTTTATTATTTCGTTACTGTATGTTCCCATATATTTTTAGGAAAAACTTTGAAAAAAAAATTTTAACAAGAAAGGAAAGCTAACTTCGGGCGGAGCCGAAGTTGATATACCCTTGCAGTTCAGTCGCAGTCCGCTAGGTGGCGCCACGCATCTTATATTATTAGATATATAGAGGATCGTATATAGTCGGCCGATCCTTATGAAATTTGGCAAATCAGATTATTTTGTCTAAAATAGAATCTGTACCAAGTCCCATCTTTCTAACTTAAAAAACACCAAAGTTATGCCAATTCCGATCGTTGTATGACAGCTATAGGATATAGTCGGCCGATCCTTATGAAATTTTGTATATAAGATATGTTGGTCAAATATAACATATGTGGAAATTGGCATAACTTCGGCCTGAGTCGCTTCAAAAAATTATTATCTTGCGGTGCGTAAAGTCTGGCCTTACAGTGTTATCGGAAATTAAAAAATTGAATTGATTTATTCAAAATATGAGTTTCTCGTGCGGATGAACGAAACCATTTTGAAAAATAAGCGATTTTGAATTTTTGGCTCGGTTCTAAAGTCGGAGGTACCATTTTTTCATAAAAAATGGTAAAAAAAAAATTTTTAAAAAAAAAGCGTTCGTTCATCCGCAAGATGTGTGAAAAATTTTATTTAGATCCGAGCATTACTTTTTGAGTTACGTTACGCACAGACTTGAAAAAGTTGTTTTGAGAAAAACGCGTCTAAAGTTTTAAAAGCTATTGAAAGTATATGGAGAGAAAGTAACTAGAAAATCGGTATCTCAGCGAGCTTTAGTCCGATCGATATTCCTGGATACAGGATAATCGATATTCCAGGATATTCCTGAGATACTGTTCTATTATATAAAAAATTTTTACAAAAAAATTTTTTTTGAAGTCTCAAGCTAATACATTCGTCTTCCCTGGTTTATAGAATAATTCATAGTCATATTCTTCGAGATCTTCACATTTTTATTCTAGGATTTCCATTCCAACTACTCAAGGAGTAAGTCAGAGCTTGATGGTCTGTGAAGATTTTTATCTGTGTTCATGTCAATACGTTTTTTCCTGGACTTTTTTTTGGGCACACGTCCGTCTTCCCCTCTTAAAAATGAGTGTGGAGGACTTTACCCTAAACAAATTTTGTTTTGTGTTATTGTATTGTTCTGTGTCTTCGTCATACTCTTCTGGGTGCTGTTCAGCTTGTTCTAAGTATTCTTCCTGACTTCGATTTTCTGTTGAATCAGTCATGTTAGCTTCGGTAGCGCCGAAGGTTGGTTCTGTTAGAAAGACTTCTTTTCCATAAATGTTGGGGTCGTGGATAGTACGTTGGGCCTGGTTATAGCTAAAATGTTGGGTTTGCTGTTGAGATTCATTTTCTATTAATTATTTCTAATAAAATATTTAACTTACTGATTTATGGTTGTTTATTGTTTGATTGTAATTTTTAAACTGACAAACTTAAACCAATTCTGATTTGAATTCTGAATTCAATCCCTGAGTTAGCTAAGACTTTTCGGTGGAGCTGCACCAGCGACGGAGTCCGGTGGCTTGATATTTTAGTAATTTAATTATTGTTAACTTACATAATTCTGAATATCTTGAAGACTGGTTCAAGATATGTGGTTCCTTTAACAGGCGGATGATATACAAGTTTAAAGTATGACTGTGAACGTGTTAGAGTGACTAGGGCAGTCGTCTCACTTCAATCACTGACTACAATATATAAAATACGAATTCCATACAATAAAAATTGACGCAAAAGTTTCTTGTGACAGGCCCAAGAGAGCATCTTACTCTCTTTCTTAAACTGATAATCTCATTGAGGGTTTTTGCTTGTACAGTCGCAGAGAGGCATTATTGGTGATTAATTGGTAGCAGTAATATGTTTTTAAAATATACATGAGTTAAAAGATTAGGTTACTATTCTTTATAAAAAAAAAAAATTAAGTCACTTTACATTATATTTATTTGAGTTTAGATTTTGAACTGACAATTATGATTCTTATGAATAATAATGCGTTGCTTCAATGCTGCCACAATCGCTGTAACTTGAAGTCAGTAACTTGTTGCTGTAACTGAAGTCCATGTCTTTGCTCCTAATTGGTCAATGCAACTGCACTGTGTTGTTGGCTCTTGCCGTTGGGTTCACTGAGCTTTCCAAATATTTTGGTGTTTTCTTTCTTTTGGCTCTTCCACGATCGCAAGCATAATCAATGCTTACTCAGCGCGCGTGTCTTTCGATCCGTGTGACCCTTGTTGGTACCACGGCATCATATTGCGTCCGGTGCACTCGTGGTTGCGTAAGCTCTATTGCTAGAACTTTTGAAGAACTTTTGCGCGTTTGTCTGGACCTAACGTTTTGTTTAGTAATTTAGTTTTATTTGGTATTTGACATGTTTTGTATTAACTAATGTATACGAATGAATAAAAATCAATATACTAATATAGGAACAGGGTATATCTATGTTACCGATATACAAGGTGCGTTCAAAAGTTACCGGGTTTTTTTTGAATCTAGCGCCCTCTAGTGGCGCCATCTATATGTCAACTGGTGCGTTAGAATCTGCTATCTGTTATCGACTTCCAGTAAAAATTGCATGACATTTGATCTATTGGAAGTGAATTTATTGCGTTTTAAGTGTGTTTTGTTTTTGTCAGTATGTTTTTGTCATCGGTGCAAAAATGAGCTTCAAGCTAAGACCCAACATTGAATTTTGTTTTAAAATTGGTAAAACTTTTACCGAAACGTTTCAATTGATGAAACAAGTTTTTGGCGATGATTGCCTATCCCGTAGCAGAGTGCACGAGTGGTTTCAACGTTTTCAAAGTGGTCGTGAGGACATAAGTGACGATGAACATGTGGGCCAACCAAAATCCGTGATCACCGAAAATTCCATCGAAACTGTGCGTGAATTCATAAAAAATCAGCCGAAATCATCATTGAAATTCATGGAAATAGAATTGAACAAAACATCGATTAGGTATCATTGACTCCTTTCTTAACGTCGGACCACAGATTCTCTTTTGAATTTAGATCCGGCGACTCCGCAGGCCACTCCAAAACTTTAACTGAATTTTTGGAGAACCACTTCTTTGTCTTTTTGCTTGTTGTTTCGGGTCGTTAACCTGCTAGAAGACCCAAACAAAAGGCATTTCATCCTCTTCGAAGGGTAACGTTACAGTTTGCAAAATATTCACATAGACGTATTGATCCATAATAGTTTTTTAACGCATCTTATATTATATTAAAACTTCTGTAAAGCTTTGCGAAACAAGCTGAACCTGCAATAGATACGTTTTGAACAAAGAAACAAGATAGTCATGACTTTTTGAAAATATGAGATTAAAAACTCCAATTTAATTGAAGAAAATACTATTTAATGGGAGTTTCAATGGATTCCTCTTTTGGCAAAATAATTCGATATGCCAAGGATCGGCCAACTATATACGATCCGCTATGTATCTAATAATATAAGATGCGTGGCGCCACCTAGCGGACTGCGACTCAACTGCAAGGGTATATAAACTTCGGCTCCGCCCGAAGTTAGCTTTCCTTTCTTGTTTAATTTTAGTTGGTACACATACATTTCAAAAATGATATGTACTAGAAACAATGATGGTTATCGCCATTACACGGCCTACATAATTCAATATATGGTAAAATTTGATCGATTTCTTCTCTTAGGTGTACCGCGGAACCTGTGGGTGATAGAACCTATGTTTGTTCTGGACTTTGATTTATGGGAGCTTAAAGGTTATGGAGCAGGTGAAATTATGCCAAGCAGCCACCAAAGAATGCATATAAAATAATTATAATATGCTAAGCTGCAGCTGTTGTTATCAGCATGTTTTCGTCTCTGTTTTGTCTCCCAGTTTCGCATGCGCTTTATTGTTATTTGAAGCGTATGCGCTTTGGGGAGCTTTGGTTGAGCTTCTGCGCAAGCTCTTGGTTTTTTGCGTCTGTTGTGATTTGGAGTTGATTGGAGCCGCATAGATTAGGGTTAAATTGAACCCTAAATAAATATATTGAAACACTGATTTGAAACGCGTGTACATATTTATTCGGCTGCTATTAAAAACTATTAATAGCACAACACCTGTGTTATTAGATATATAGCGGATCGTATATAGTTGGCCGATGCTTATGAAATTTGGCATATCGAATTATTTTGCCCAAAGAGGAATCCACTGAAACTCCCATCCTAATTACTTGAAAAACAACGAAGTTATTGCATTTCCGATCAATCAGTTATATGGCAGCTATAGGATATAGTAGACCGATCTCGACCGTTCCGACTTATATACTGCCTGCAAAGAAAAGAAGGATGTGTGCAAAGTTTCAACTCGATAGCTTCAAAACTGAGAGACTAGTTTGCGTAGAAACCGACAGACAGACGGACAGACAGACAGACAGACGGACAAAGGGACATGCTCATATCGACTCAGGAGGTGATCCTGATCAAGAATATATATACTTTATAGGGTCCGAGATGTCTCCTTCACTGCGTTACACACTTTTGACCAATTTATAATACCCTCTGCTAGGGTATAAATATTAAAACAAGAATTTGAGTTTTGTAATTACTACGTAAAATAGCAATACCAATAACATTTTATTTTAATAAAAATCGAAATGTGATGTAGTGGTGCTTTTATTATTTCGTTACTGTATGTTCCCATATATTTTTAGGAAAAACTTTGAAAAAAAAATTTTAACATGAAAGGAAAGCTAACTTCGGGCGGAGCCGAAGTTGATATACCCTTGCAGTTCAGTCGCAGTCCGCTAGGTGGCGCCACGCATCTTATATTATTAGATATATAGAGGATCGTATATAGTCGCCGATCCTTATGAAATTTGGCAAATCAGATTATTTTGTTTAAAATAGAATCTGTACCAAGTCCCATCTTTCTAACTTAAAAAACACCAAAGTTATGCCAATTCCGATCGTTGTATGACAGCTATAGGATATAGTCGGCCGATCCTTATGAAATTTTGTATATAAGATATGTTGGTCAAATATAACATATGTGGAAAGTCCCAACCCTCTATCTTAAAAAACAACGAAGTTATGGCATTTCCGATCAATCAGTTATATGGCAGCTATAGGATATAGTCGACCGATCCCGGCCGTTCCGACTTATATACTACCTGCAAAGGAAAGAAGGATGTGTGCAAAGTTTCAACTCGATAGCTCCAAAACTGAGAGACTAGTTTGCATAGAAACCGACAGACAGACAGACGGACAGACGGACATGCTCATATCAACTCAGGAGGTGATCCTGATCAAGAATATATATACTTTATAGGGTCGGAGATGTCTCCTTCACTGCGTTGCACACTTTTGACCAAAATTATAATACCCTCTGCAAGGGTATAAAAAACTAAAAAAATTTCAAACGTCTTGATCTGGTTAAGGATAAAATACAATTAACAAAAAGCAAGCAAGAATTGCACGTGGTTCATGACTTATTTAGGTGATATTATGCGTGATATTACGCGACATGACGTCACGACATTCCTTATTGCCCAAAAAATTCAAATAAGTTTTTCAAGACTAACTGAAAGCCTCTATACTGATTATAATCAGATACTAATTTTTTTCGCAAAAACGCCGACAATGGATTAAGTATAACGTTTTGTGTACAGGTTCCGTACAGGCTTCTATATTTTGTATGTTAATAGATCATAACATAACATTGCAGAGGGTATTATAATTTTGGTCAAAACTTTACCGACTTTATGAAGTATTGTATACATTCAGGATATCCTCCTGAGAATCCGCCAGCCCGTCTGTCTGTGAATTAGTCCCTCAGTTTCAAAGCTACCAGCTTCATACTTTGTACACATCCTTCATTCTTTTGCACGCAGTATATAAGTCTAAACTACCGGGACCGGTCGGACTTTATTCTATAGCTGCCATATAACCGATTAATCGGAAAAGACACAACTATGTTGTTTTTAAGTTAGGATTATGGGAAAGCCACATGATCCGATCTGCTAAAATCGGCCGACTAAGAATCGACTATACTTGGAATCGGCCGACTAGATCCTATAGTTGCCATACATTCCAATTTTTGAAAACATTTTTGGAAACCCACCCTTCATCTGCCAAATTTGATAATTATTATTATACCCTTGCAGAGGGTATTATATTTTTGGTCAAAAGTGTGCAACGCAGTGAAGGAGACATCTCCGACCCTATAAAGTATATATATTCTTGATCAGGATCACCTCCTGAGTCGATATGAGCATGTCCGTCTGTCTGTCTGTCTGTCTGTCTGTCCGTCTGTCTGTCGGTTTCTACGCAAACTAGTCTCTCAGTTTTGGAGCTATCGAGTTGAAACTTTGCACACATGCTTTTTTTTTCTTGCAGGTAGTATATAAGTCGGAACGGCCGGGATCGGTTGACTATATCCTATAGCTGCCATATAACTGATTGTTCGGAAATGCCATAACTTTGGTGTTTTTTAAGTTAGAAAGCTGGGACTTGGTACAGATTACTGTTTGGGCAACATAATTCAATATGCCAAATTTCATAAGGATCGGCCGACTAAATACGATCCGCTATATATCTAATAATTTAAAATGCGTGGCGCCACCTAGCGGACTGTGACTGAACTGCAAGGGTATATCAATATATATTCGGGCTCCGCCCAAAGTTTGCTTTCCTTTCTTGTTTTTAATTTATTCCTTACCAATTGCTGTTAAATAATATTTACCAATTGTAAACTAAAAAAAATGTTAAGTATTATTTACTTACTCGCCACTGTGGTTTGAACTCTCGTTCTTTTTTCAACTGGACCGACATGCAAACCTCTAAGCCGAAGTTGATATACCCTTGCAGTAAGATATCAGTTTATATTATTATATATATATCGTATCGAATATATATGGCCGATCCCTTTGAGAATTGAGAATAAAAATTTGAGGCCTAATTGCATGGGTATATCAACTTCGGCTCGGCCCGAAGATAGCTTTCCTTTCTTGTTACAACCTAGCAGAGGGTATTATTTTAATTTGGTCAAAATTGTGCAACGCAGTGAAGGAGACATCTCTGACCCTATAAAGTATATATATTCTTGATCAGGATCACCTCCTTAGTCGATATAAGCATGTCCGTCTGTCCGTTTTTCTTTCGGTTTCTACGCAAAGTAGTCTCTCAGTTTTAAAGCTATCGATTGGAAATGCCATAACTTTGGTGTTTTTTAAGATAGAGGGTTGGGACTTTCCACGCATGTTATATTTGCCAAAATATTTTATGTTCAAAATTTTATAAGGGTCGGCTATATCCAATAGCTGTCATGTTACGATAGGAATTGGCATAACTTTCATGTTTTTTAAGTTAGAAAGATGGGATTTGGTACATATTTTGGGCAAAATAATCCAATTTGAAAAATTTCATAAGGATCGGCCGACTATATCCTATAGCTGCCATATAATTGAACAATCGGAATTAGCATAACTTTGGTGTTTTTTAAGCTAGAATGATGGGACTTTCTACGGATTCCATTTTTAGGCAATAAAATCTGATCTGCTGAATTTCATAACGATTGGCCGACTATATCCTATAGCAGCCATAGACCTGAACGATCGGAAATGGCACAACCTTAACTGCAAGAGTATATCAACTTCGGCTCCGCCCGAAGTTAGCTTTCCTTTCCTGTTTTAAAATGAATTTGGGTGAAAGTGAAAAAAATATTGATTCACCTAATTTGAACTAATGGCACATTAGAGTCATTAGGAAAAATATTTCGTTCTAAAGTTATTCAAATTCATCTGTTTGTGGAAATTTAAAAAATGAATTGCTCTCTTTGATATTAGAGCTTTGATAAAAATAACCACATTGTTCTTACCTGACACCTCACCATCATCTTTAAAACTAGACTAGTTTGAGTAGAAACAGAGCGGTGGATAGACAGACATTCTCACATCGACTTAGGAGGTCAGGATCACCTATAGAATATAAATTCTTTATAGGGTCGGAGATGTCTCCTTCACTGCGTTGCACACTTTTGACCAATATTATAAAACCCTCTGCAAGGGTATAATAATCTATAAGCTAAAAACAAACCAAACGATATCATTTCTTTCCTTATTGAATTCTTCGTTTTTTTCAGATTTAATGATTTGAATAAACGTTTTAGAATGAATGGAAGTATGAATATGGCCAACAAATGTGAATTACTGGTCGAATGCCCTAAATAGAAATAAAGGAAAAAAAACGCAAATATTGTATCTTATTTTGTTTATGGCTCTTAAAGAATTGATTGAGTACAATGGGAGCCAGCACCTCTAGCAATAATTGTTCTAACGTCGCATCATCAGGAAGCGTAAACAATAATACAGGCAATTCTAATGGAAACTTTTCAGTTATTATGCCTATCAGCATGACGAGAATGCTAACTTCGGGATCTGAAGGAGTCACAACTGGAAATGTTAATGTTTCGAGCGGAAGTATGGGAGAAAATCCTGACAATATTATAAGTAGTGCTCAATACCATCGTGAGCAAAGACGAAAACGTACTACCGGGTTTGCTACGCTTAAACGAAAATTAATTCGACGCCGCCGTTCGTCTAAAGCTTGCGATCACGCTCGAGTCTTAAGAGATTTTGTGTCGGACTGGAAACCTTTGGAATTGGCTGCTCTTTGCGAAGAGTTTGAAGCTTTGTCAGCTCTGAGGGACTTGTCGGTTAGCAACATAAATATGACATTATATATGTGACAATACATTTTTTTTGTATTTTTAGGTACAAGCTGAACTGGCTCGACCACCTGCGGCGACATACAAACAAGACCTAGCAGCTCTTTATGACCAACATTTGTGTACAGATTGTGACCTTGTTTTTCGTGGAGCAGTATTCCCTGTTCATCGCTCAATATTATCAGCCCGTTGTGTATATTTTCGTGACTTGCTCACTGGGTGCCCGGGCTTCGGAGCGCGTGTATGCCTTGAACTCCCATCTTCTCCAATTGATGTACAAATGTTTTCTTCATTATTACGTTACTTGTACACTGGTGACCTATGTTCTCATAACCCAAATGTTGACGTTAGCGTTTTGTGTCAGCTGGGTGAAAGTTTTGGCACTCCAAACCCATTGGAACATGATTTACGATACTTATTGGAAACAGGTGACTATGCAGACGCAGCACTAGTGTTTACAGCAGATGGAACAAATGATCATTTAAGACAAGACTCAGGATCCTCGGAGTATGGATTTCGTCCAAAAATCGAACTTCCTTGCCATAAAGCAATATTAAGCGCGCGGTCACCATTTTTTCGAAATTTAATTGCGCGGCGTACACGTAAAATAGATGAGTATGTAGAACGATCTTTACACGTTCCGACTCGTATTGTGTTAGACGAAACTGTTATTCCAAAAAGGTATGCACGCGTATTGCTTCAAGCTATTTATTTAGACACAGTAGATTTGACTTTGATCTTGCGTGGTGTTGGATCAAGTACAACAGCGGGTTCTCTAGGAGAAGTCCATGCTTTAACCAACACTGGCCGAGTGCGTCCAACAACTCTTGAAGAAGCTATGGAGCTATATCAAATCGGACGTTTTTTGGAACTTGATATATTGGCCCAAGGATGTGAGGATTTGATTTTAGAATGGTTATCTCTAGACACCTTACCCACCGTTTTAAGGTGGGGCTGCCAACCTTATGGTTCTGCATGGGTTTTTCGACAAGCTTGTCAATATTTGCGAGAAGAATTTTCGGCTGTTAGCGCCTCGCCAGTTCTGCATCAATTGGATAAATCCCAGTTAATACATGTATTGCACAGTAACTTTTTACAAGCGTCGGAGTTAGAAATATTGCAAGCGGTTTTAAAATGGGGCGAGCAAGAACTTATTCGACGTATGGAAGATAGAGAACCAAATTTGTTGTCACATACAGCCCATTCAGTAACACGCAAAGGTGTAAAAAAACGCGACATAAGTGATATAGAACTAAGAGAAATTCTGTCAGAACTGCTACCTTTAGTACGGATGGACCATGTCTTACCCCCTCATTGTGACGTTTTATGTCAAGCCATTCGAAGAGGTCTTGTAAGTACACCTCCATCACATATGATTGGGGATGAAAGAGAAAATCTCCGTATCAACGCCTGGATTCGTGGAGGAAAAAACCAGGGATTGTATGTAAGGCCGCGTCTATTTATGCCATATTTTGAAGAAGTAAAAACACTTTTAGAAGATCGAATGCCAACGCACAATCACGTAGAAATATTACGAATGCGCACGACTAGGCATCCTCCAAATATTCCAGACACATTGTATATGGTATCTCACTTAAATTCTGGCTCAAACAGGGGTATTGGGGCAGAAAGAAATAATGATGAACAACATTTTGGTTTTTTAGGGGGAGCAGTTGCAATACCGCCACCGGACAACCAAACGTTATTAGCTATGCGGAAGCGTGAACATAAATTGCGTCAATCACCAATGTGCCAACGTGCATTGCTGCTCCCTCTTTCGTCAAAAAATGAAATTGACCGGCAAATTAGGCTTAGAGTTGTTAGAGAGTTTAATCTTCCGGATGAAGTATCTGATATATTGGGGAACTCTCTCCAAATCAATAAAGGAAGTAATGATCCCTCTATAGAAGCAACTGTTACACCATCATCGGCCCAAAATGAGGTTAGTTTACTTGAAGATGAAAACCAGAGTCCCCCCCCTTCGCCAGCTGCTCATGGATCAGTTTCACAATACACAAACGCAGCACCTTCGTTTCTATCGACGGCTACAATGGCATCATCAGTGTCGTCTTATAATACTGATATGGTTCACCCATGTAACAACCGAAATCTTACTTTTCCAAGACATCACTCAACTGGTATTATTGGTGTAGCTAATTTTATGGCATATAATTCTGGTCCTGGAGCACAGTGCAGCTACGCACGTCTTTCAAATTCAAGTCAACATCGTAACGATTTGCCTGCCTTGATAACTGAGGGCGATTTTGGATTTTCTCATGATAACAGTCTGGGGTCTGATGCCGACACCGAGGGTGGAGCATCTGCATTAGATGCCGGTAACAGTCATCTTTCCGAAATGATGCCGGATGTAGCTATGGCTACGGCATCGTTGGGACAGCTTCATTTGACAAATAGTGGATCTGGGTGTATTTCCACTAGCACACGCGCATCAATTATTAATAACGAGGTACCAGAAAGCTTGCAATTGGATTTAGGCGATGGTCCAAGCCCCCATGTCGTTGGAACTGCAACAAGTAGTATTACTATACGTAATATTCAGGTAGGCTTCCATTACCGTTTAATTAAAAATGTAAATAATGCTATTATTTTCAGCAACTGCCTCAAAATAGTTACCACCATTTTAGGCATCGTTCAAATTCACCTTTTGAAATCCTGCGACAAGGGCAGGCCTCACCTACGTTGCATCGCGAACATTCCGGAATGTTTAATTCCGGTCCCCCCAGATTTTTATAGAGGCTGCAAATTGGACCGACCAGGAAAAATTATTTAAGCATGCCTTTCCGAGTAGAATCCAATATAACTATCCGCAAAGCTTAGATAATTAAATAAAATACTTATAAATTATAATCAATTTCTTTTTATCATTGTATGTATATTGAAATATATGTGAATTTGTTAACTCGTGTTGTAAATGTGCAAATTTTTGCAAGATTAGTAAGTCTTCAGAATGAAATTTTAAATATATATATAATTGAAAGATTCTATTTTACTTTTTACCCGTCAATGAAGGGATATAGGAAGAGGCGCCTTGCGGTAATGTCGGTTTTTTCGGCCTATAAAATAAATTTTAGATTATTCAAAATTTTAAAAGTTTGGTTGATTCTTTCGAGTCTATCTTTGTTCGAGAATCCAACCTTGTTCCTTATTAGACTCAAAAATTAAACATAAACTGCAAGGGTATATTTTTCTTATATGGGCATAAACCATATCTTACACTAACTTTCGGCTAACAATTTTTGCAATGTTTTGTTCCATAATTCAATAATAGTACGCATAGGTACTAGCTTGTCACGTAATCGGCGATCTGCAACATTTTTTAACATTTACTTCCGAATGCCATAAAGATTTCTTCATTTCAGAAAAGTAACAAGAAAAGGAAAGTTAATTTCGGGCGAAACCGAAGTTGATATACCTATACCACCATTAAGGTGGTGGTTTTTGCAATATTTTGTTTCATATATCAAACATAGTACGCATAGGTGCTTGCTTGCCACGTAATCGGCGATCTGCAACATATTTTAACTTGTACTTCCGAATGCCATGAAGATTTTTTTATTTCAGAGAAGTAACAAGAAAAGTTAATTTCGGGCCAAACAGAAGTTGAGATACCTATATCACCTTTTAGGTGGTGGTTTAATTACAATATATACATCGGATAAAATATACATCGCAAATATCGGACATAGTCAGCCGGTTCTAAAATATTTATTATAATTTTAAATTCCTAATAACATAAAAAATTACAATAAATAGCATGTAGCCTGTCTGTTTCTGCGCAAATAGTCTCTCAGTTTTGAAGCCTTTTGTTCCAGTAGAAACTTAGCACACATCCTTATTTTATTTGCAGGCAGTATATAAATCGGACCGGCCGGGATTGGTCGACTATACCGTATGCCTTTTAACTGATTGATCGGAAATGCCCTAATTTGGTGTTTTTCAGGTTAGATGGTTGAGACCTTCTATGGATTCTATTACGGGCAACCTAAGCCAAAATTTTTGAGGATCTTCAAATGTTGACGTTAGCGTTTTGTGTCAGCTGGGTGAAAGTTTTGGTACTCCGAACCCACTGGAACATGATTTACGATACTTATTGGAAACAGGTGACTATGCAGATGAAGCACTAGTGTTTACAGCAGATGGAACAAATGATCATTTAAGACAAGACTCAGGATCCTCGGAGTATGGATTTCGTCCAAAAATCAAACTTCCTTGCCATAAAGCAATATTAAGCGCGCGGTCACCATTTTTTCGAAATTTAATTGCGCGGCGTACACGTAAAATAGATGAGTATGTAGAATAACGAAACTGTTATTCCAAAAAGGTATGCACGCGTATTGCTTGAAGCTATTTATTTAGACACAGTAGATTTGACTTTGATCTTGCGTGGTGTTGGATCAAGTACAACAGCGGGTTCTCTAGGAGAAGTCCATGCTTTAACCAACACTGGCCGAGTGCGTCCAACAACTCTTGAAGAAGCTATGGAGCTATATCAAATCGGACTATATCAAATTTTTGGAACTTGATATATTGGCCCAAGGATGTGAGGATTTGATTTTAGAATGATTATCTCTAGACACCTTACCCACCGTTTTAAGGTGGGGCTGCCAACCTTATGGTTCTGCATGGGTTTTTCGACAAGCTTGTCAATATTTGCGAGAAGAATTTTCGGCTGTTAGCGCCTCGCCAGTTCTGCATCAATTGGATAAATCCCAGTTAATACATGTATTGCACAGTAACTTTTTACAAGCGTCGGAGTTAGAAATATTGCAAGCGGTTTTAAAATGGGGCGAGCAAGAACTTATTCGACGTATGGAAGATAGAGAACCAAATTTGTTGTCACATACAGCCCATTCAGTAACACGCAAAGGTGTAAAAAAACGCGACATAAGTGATATAGAACTAAGAGAAATTCTGTCAGAACTGCTACCTTTAGTACGGATGGACCATGTCTTACCCCCTCATTGTGACGTTTTATGTCAAGCCATTCGAAGAGGTCTTGTAAGTACACCTCCATCACATATGATTGGGGATGAAAGAGAAAATCTCCGTATCAACGCCTGGATTCGTGGAGGAAAAAACCAGGGATTGTATGTAAGGCCGCGTCTATTTATGCCATATTTTGAAGAAGTAAAAACACTTTTAGAAGATCGAATGCCAACGCACAATCACGTAGAAATATTACGAATGCGCACTACTAGGCATCCTCCAAATATTCCAGACACATTGTATATGGTATCTCACTTAAATTCTGGCTCAAACAGGGGTATTGGGGCAGAAAGAAATAATGATGAACAACATTTTGGTTTTTTAGGGGGAGCAGTTGCAATACCGCCACCGGACAACCAAACGTTATTAGCTACGCGGAAGCGTGAACATAAATTGCGTCAATCACCAATGTGCCAACGTGCATTGCTGCTCCCTCTTTCGTCAAAAAATGAAATTGACCGGCAAATTAGGCTTAGAGTTGTTAGAGAGTTTAATCTTCCGGATGAAGTATCTGATATATTGGGGAACTCTCTCCAAATCAATAAAGGAAGTAATGATCCCTCTATAGAAGCAACTGTTACACCATCATCGGCCCAAAATGAGGTTAGTTTACTTGAAGATGAAAACCAGAGTCCCCCCCCTTCGCCAGCTGCTCATGGATCAGTTTCACAATACACAAACGCAGCACCTTCGTTTCTATCGACGGCTACAATGGCATCATCAGTGTCGTCTTATAATACTGATATGGTTCACCCATGTAACAACCGAAATCTTACTTTTCCAAGACATCACTCAACTGGTATTATTGGTGTAGCTAATTTTATGGCATATAATTCTGGTCCTGGAGCACAGTGCAGCTACGCACGTCTTTCAAATTCAAGTCAACATCGTAACGATTTGCCTGCCTTGATAACTGAGGGCGATTTTGGATTTTCTCATGATAACAGTCTGGGGTCTGATGCCGACACCGAGGGTGGAGCATCTGCATTAGATGCCGGTAACAGTCATCTTTCCGAAATGATGCCGGATGTAGCTATGGCTACGGCATCGTTGGGACAGCTTCATTTGACAAATAGTGGATCTGGGTGTATTTCCACTAGCACACGCGCATCAATTATTAATAACGAGGTACCAGAAAGCTTGCAATTGGATTTAGGCGATGGTCCAAGCCCCCATGTCGTTGGAACTGCAACAAGTAGTATTACTATACGTAATATTCAGGTAGGCTTCCATTACCGTTTAATTAAAAATGTAAATAATGCTATTATTTTCAGCAACTGCCTCAAAATAGTTACCACCATTTTAGGCATCGTTCAAATTCACCTTTTGAAATCCTGCGACAAGGGCAGGCCTCACCTACGTTGCATCGCGAACATTCCGGAATGTTTAATTCCGGTCCTCCCAGATTTTTATAGAGGCTGCAAATTGGACCGACCAGGAAAAATTATTTAAGCATGCCTTTCCGAGTAGAATCCAATATAACTATCCGCAAAGCTTAGATAATTAAATAAAATACTTATAAATTATAATCAATTTCTTTTTATCATTGTATGTATATTGAAATATATGTGAATTTGTTAACTCGTGTTGTAAATGTGCAAATTTTTGCAAGATTAGTAAGTCTTCAGAATGAAATTTTAAATATATATATAATTGAAAGATTCTATTTTACTTTTTACCCGTCAATGAAGGGATATACGAAGAGGCGCCTTGCGGTAATGTCGGTTTTTTCGGCCTATAAAATAAACTTTAGATTATTCAAAATTTTAAAAGTTTGGTTGATTCTTTTGAGTCTATCTTTGTTCGAGAATCCAACCTTGTTCCTTATTAGACTCAAAAATTAAACATAAACTGCAAGGGTATATTTTTCTTATATGGGCATAAACCATATCTTACACTAACTTTCGGCTAACAATTTTTGCAATGTTTTGTTCCATAATTCAATAATAGTACGCATAGGTACTAGCTTGTCACGTAATCGGCGATCTGCAACATTTTTTAACATTTACTTCCGAATGCCATAAAGATTTCTTCATTTCAGAAAAGTAACAAGAAAAGGAAAGTTAATTTCGGGCGAAACCGAAGTTGATATACCTATACCACCACTAAGGTGGTGGTTTTTGCAATATTTTGTTCCATATATCAAACATAGTACGCATAGGTGCTTGCTTGCCACGTAATCGGCGATCTGCAACATATTTTAACTTGTACTTCCGAATGCCATGAAGATTTGTTCATTTCAGAGAAGTAACAAGAAAAGTTAATTTCGGGCCAAACAGAAGTTGATATACCTATACCACCTTTTAGGTGGTGGTTTAATTACAATATATACATCGGATAAAATATACATCGCAAATATCGGACATAGTCAGCCGGTTATAAAATATTTATTATAATTTTTAATTATTTGCTTAAATATCCCGAAAGTTTACAATATAGTTTCGTATTTTTTTAATAATATTTATACTTTTTGAGCAAAAAGTGTGTTATCTTGCTATCGTAATTACTTAAAATAAAATCCACTGATTTCGGGTGTTTGATATAATATTATAACTATTACATTGACCCGGTCACTTGGCTACGCACGTCTTTCAAATTCAAGTCAACATCGTAACGATTTGCCTGCCTTTATAACTGAGGGCGATTTTGGATTTTCTCATGATAACAGTCTGGGGTCTGATGCCGACACCGAGGGTGGAGCATCTGCATTAGATGCCGGTAACAGTCATCTTTCCGAAATGATGCCGGATGTAGCTATGGCTACGGCATCGTTGGGGCAGCTTCATTTGACAAATAGTGGATCTGGGTGTATTTCCACTAGCACACGCGCATCAATTATTAATAACGAGGTACCAGAAAGCTTGCAATTGGATTTAGGCGATGGTCCAAGCCCCCATGTCGTTGGAACTGCAACAAGTAGTATTACTATACGTAATATTCAGGTAGGCTTCCATTACCGTTTAATTAAAAATGTAAATAATGCTATTATTTTCAGCAACTGCCTCAAAATAGTTACCACCATTTTAGGCATCGTTCAAATTCACCTTTTGAAATCCTGCGACAAGGGCAGGCCTCACCTACGTTGCATCGCGAACATTCCGGAATGTTTAATTCCGGTCCTCCCAGATTTTTATAGAGGCTGCAAATTGGACCGACCAGGAAAAATTATTTAAGCATGCCTTTCCGAGTAGAATCCAATATAACTATCCGCAAAGCTTAGATAATTAAATAAAATACTTATAAATTATAATCAATTTCTTTTTATCATTGTATGTATATTGAAATATATGTGAATTTGTTAACTCGTGTTGTAAATGTGCAAATTTTTGCAAGATTAGTAAGTCTTCAGAATGAAATTTTAAATATATGTCGCAGAATAATTTAAACATTCAAATTATAACGATTATTTATTGGTACACATTTGTTTTATTTCTTTGTGGTTCCCCTTTCTTTCGTGCGAGGCAGATACATAATTCTGTCAACGTAGTCTGGCCGTGGGCATGAGTGAGACAGATAGTGTTCGTCATAACTCACCACACTGTGCGTGTGTATTGGAGGGTGAGAAGGAATTGAAAAGGGATCGACATGAATTAAAGAGGCAGTCGAGTTGTGAAATTCAATCAACATGCCACGCGCCAGAAAACGTTTCGCCGAAAGTCCGGTCAAAGACTCGGATAATGAATCCTCGTCATCAGAAGTGGGATTACCTCCGCCTCCAGCCGATGATGCAAATCTTTTGTCAATTTTGGAGATGCAAAATCGTAATTTCGCTGAGCTAATAAAACAAGTGCAGTGCTCTCAAAATGAACCAAAAGATGCCAAAAACATTGTTCTGCCAAAGTTCAACCCTGATCGTGCAGGATCAGACGCTCTCTCCTGGTGTTCAACGGTCGACTACATCTTGTCCGAAAACCAGCTAGTGGGCAGCGCTCTTGTAATGTCCCTCAGCAAATCACTGGAAGGCACCGCATCTCACTGGCTCTCGCAGACATGTTTTCCCGGCATTACGTGGACGCAGTTCCGAGAATTATTTTTGCAATATTTTTCTGGAACGGAGACTTTGGCCGCAACCGTTATGAATTTGCTAAATGCACGCCCAAACGAAGGAGAGTGCTTGTCGCTGTATGGAAGCAGAATGGTCACATCACTTATGGCCCGCTGGAAGTCACTTAGCGTCGAGCAGATTGCAGTATCCGTTACGTTGGCACATGCAGCTGGGATAGACAAACGATTGCGCCGTTTGGTTTTTACGACGGATATCAAAACCAGAAACGAGCTGCATCAGGAACTCAAAGCCTTTTCGTTCGACACTAGACAGAACCAGCATTCGAGTGACAACTTATCAGCACCCCAAGGAAAAAGAGTCAGGACTATGTCTCACATCACGTGTCATAATTGTGGCAAACCCGGACACAAGAAGGCGGAATGTCGCTTTAATAAAGAGGCAACTCAGCGTCAGCAGCCCCGTAATCAACAATTTGGAGCAAAAGATCGATCATCCGTGATCTGCTATAAATGTGGAAAAGCTGGACATGTATCTACTGTGTGCCCAGATCGTCAGGAGCGTCCGCCGATGAAGAGCAATACCATCAAAGACGTAAACATATGCACAGTACTTGAGCCCTTAGGAACGTTGCTGCAGTTTGGTGAGTCGTTCCAATTTTACTTCGACTCCGGAGCCGAATGTTCACTCATCAAAGAGACTGCATCACTGAGATTATCCGGCACTAGAATAAACAACGTAGTGACATTGAGGGGTATAGGTGGCAACTCTGTTTGCAGCACTTTACAGATATTGGCGAATGTTTTAATTTGTGAGCGTTCTTTCGAAATCTTGTTTCACGTAGTTTTAGACAATCATATCAAATACGACGCTCTGATTGGCCGGGAAATTTTGAGCCAGGGCATCGGCGTGACAATTACATCAAGCGCGCTTACTATGTTTAACGAAAAGTCTGTATTACCTGTCGTAGTCTCCGAATGCACTCCTGACCTGGCTGGTGTCGATACCGATTTACATGGACAGGATAAAGACAAACTGCTCTCAATATTACAGGGGTATTCAAATTCTTTTATAAACGGTATACCACAGAGTCGCGTGACTACGGGACAGTTAGAGATTCGCTTGATTGATCAGAATAAGACGGTTCAGAGACGCCCTTATCGATTGAGTGTGGAAGAAAAAGAAATGGTTAGACATTCCATTCAAGAGCTGTTGGAAGCAAACATAATAAGACACAGTTCCTCTCCTTTCGCGAGTCCGATGTTACTTGTCCGCAAGAAAAATGGTACAGACCGTCTGTGTGTTGATTATCGTGAGCTTAATGCCAATACCGTTTCCGACAAGTACCCATTGCCACTTATATCTGACCAGATAGCTAGGTTGAGTGGTGCTAGGTTTTTCACGTGCATTGACATGGCGAGTGGCTTCCATCAGATCCCAATACATCCAAGCTCTATTGAACGGACAGCGTTTGTAACCCCAGAAGGGCAGTATGAATACTTGGCTATGCCTTTTGGGCTTAAAAATGCGCCTTCTGTATTCCAGAGGGCCATTAATCGTGCCCTAGGCGATCTGACTCATACATATGCCATCGTTTATATGGACGATGTAATGATAGTTGCACGCACAAAGGAGGAAGCTTTCGACAGGCTAAAAATAACTCTACAAGCACTCGTCGAAGCAGGATTTTCTTTCAACATTAAAAAATGCTCCTTTCTTAAATCTTGTGTAGAATATTTGGGCTTCGAAGTTAGAGCAGGTGAAATTCGACCGAATCCTAGAAAAATACAAGCTCTTACAGATTTACCGCCTCCGCAATCTGTGACTCAACTGAGACAATTTATTGGACTGGTCTCGTATTTTCGTCAGTTTGTACCCAAGTTTTCACAGTTACTGAAACCACTCTATGCTCTAACTTCAAAAAGCATGTCATTTTCATGGGAATTAGAGCACGAGCAAATACGACAGAAGGTAATTTCAATCCTGACTAGTGAACCTGTTCTTACTATTTTCGATCCACAATTTCCTATTGAGCTTCATACAGATGCGAGTGCCGATGGCTATGGCGCAATTTTGTTGCACAAAATCGAAAACAAGCCACGAGTTATCGAATACTTTAGTAAACGGACTTCGTCAGCGGAATCGCGTTATCACTCGTATGAGTTGGAAACACTTGCAGTTTTCAATTCTATTAAGCATTTTCGCCATTACTTGCATGGTCGACATTTTATCGTTTTTACCGATTGCAATTCTCTCAAGGCATCTCGCACAAAAGCGGAACTGACTCCAAGAGTCCATAGGTGGTGGTCGTACATGCAATCTTTTGAGTTTGACATTCAGTATAGGCCAGGCGAACGAATGGCTCATGTAGATTTTCTGTCTCGAAATCCCATATCAAAAGATCGCATCCAGTCAAAAGGTACAGTGGAAAAACATATAAATTTAGCAGAGATTACTGACAAATGGTTGTTAGCTGAGCAGCAACGAGACGTAGAAACGTCGTCTATTGTTTCTAAATTGCGTAACGATGATCTTTCTGAGGATTTGGCCAAAACGTTCGAGTTAAGGGCAGGAACGCTGTATAGGAAAATTCAAAGAAACGGAAAGACTCGTTGTCTCCCTATTATCCCAAAGCCATTTAGGTGGTCAGCTGTAAACAATGTGCACGAGTCAATTATGCACCTTGGTTGGGAAAAAACCCTTGAGAAAATGTACGAATACTATTGGTTTGACAAGATGTCCAAATACGTTCGCAAATTTGTCGACAACTGTATTACATGCAGATTGTCAAAGCCCCCATCTGGTAGGGTACAAGCGGAATTGCATCCCATACCAAAGGTTAACATCCCGTGGCATACAGTCCACATCGACATCACAGGGAAGCTTAGTGGTAAAAATGAACAGAAGGAATACATAATCGTGTCAATAGACGCCTTCACGAAGTTTGTCTTTTTATCTCATACATCGAGGCTAGACACCGAGAGCTGTATTAAGGCATTAAGATCACAAATATCATTGTTCGGCGTACCCTCTCGTCTGATCGCAGATCAGGGACGTAGTTTTTCAAGCACAGCATTCCGTGATTTCTGTTCGGTTCAAAAGATAGATTTGCATCTGATCGCCACGGGTGCTAGTCGGGCCAATGGCCAAGTAGAGCGAGTTATGAGTACTCTAAAGTCCATGCTAACAGCGGTTGAGACAGGTCAGGGGTCATGGCAAGATGCTTTATGCGAAATTCAACTGGCTCTTAATTGTACGCCCAATAGAGTGACTAAGGTTAGCCCTTTAGAACTACTTATTGGCAAAGAAGCAAGGCCGTTTGGTCTCGTACCTGTTGTTGAAAATAAGAACGATGTTGATATTGATAAAGTTAGAGAAATGGCTAAGCAAAACATGGAAAAGAATGCCAATTATGATAGATTTGATTTGCTAGATTTGATAAAGATAAGGCTACTATTGTAAGACATAAAGTTGGTGATCACGTTTTGCTTAAGAACGAAGAGCGACATCAGACAAAATTAGACCCTAAGTTTAGAGGACCGTTTTTAGTAACCGAAATATTGGAAGGAGATCGGTATAAACTTAAGGCACTAACTAATAATAGAACATATAAATATTCTCACGAATTTTTGAGGCGTATGCCTGAGAAGGGGATTACCACAGAGTTGGATGATGAGTGTGATGATGAAGAAATCACAGAACTAAATGATGAAGTCAGTGATGAAGATGCCACAGATCAAGCCGGCGAGGGCTGTGATCTTGAAATAGAATAAAGACCTTTCCGGATCGGTTCCATATTTCATGACTTTCTGTAGAGGTGAGCGCCCGAGTTATGTGGTTCTCCATTTGCTGCATTAATATTGAAATTTTGGTAATGATCGGACGTCAGTTATTTGGCCGGCTTATAAACTAAACTGTGAGCTATTTGTGATGGCCGGTTTGTCTGGATATAAGCTGTGGGCTAAATTAACTTGTTGTTTGGCTGGCCAGTTTATTTTGTTAATGACTGTGTGCTAGTTGTTGGCATGATTTTTGTAAATGAAATGAAGAATATGGTCGCCTTATGAAAGAAAAGGCTGAATAATTTTAATTGTTTGAATTTAAGTTGGTGGTAATCTGAATCTCATGGCAAACGTTGTATAAGAGTAAGAAATAATTTGTTCAATTTTTATTTAAGAAGAAAAATGTATTTTTGCGAAACCTGCTTGAATTTGAATTTGTATTAAAAGGAAAATAATAATAATAATAATAAGAGAATATTTTGTAAAACCTTCATATTGTAAACTCACGAGGACGTGAGATAGGTCAGGAAGGCCGTGTCGCAGAATAATTTAAACATTCAAATTATAACGATTATTTGTTGGTACACATTTGTTTTATTTCTTTGTGGTTCCCCTTTCTTTCGTGCGAGGCAGATACATAATTCTGTCAACGTAGTCTGGCCGTGGGCATGAGTGAGACAGATAGTGTTCGTCATAACTCACCACACTGTGCGTGTGTATTGGAGGGTGAGAAGGAATTGAAAAGGGATCGACATGAATTAAAGAGGCAGTCGAGTTGTGAAATTCAATCAACATGCCACGCGCCAGAAAACGTTTCGCCGAAAGTCCGGTCAAAGACTCGGATAATGAATCCTCGTCATATATATATAATTGAAAGATTCTATTTTACTTTTTACCCGTCAATGAAGGGATATACGAAGAGGCGCCTTGCGGTAATGTCGGTTTTTTCGGCCTATAAAATAAATTTTAGATTATTCAAAATTTTAAAAGTTTGGTTGATTATTTCGAGTCTATCTTTGTTCGAGAATCCAACCTTGTTCCTTATTAGACTCAAAAATTAAACATAAACTGCAAGGGTATATTTTTCTTATATGGGCATAAACCATATCTTACACTAACTTTCGGCTCTGCTAGAACGCGCTCTTCACATCTATTCGTTTTCGGATTATTTGTGGCCTCTTTAGTTTTGTTAATAATAGTAATTATAATTTCCATATACGCGAATTGCAACTGTCATAACGATCTGGTTAAGTTGGGATGTATTGTGTAACAATGACAATTTAACAACCTAACAATTTTTGCAATGTTTTGTTCCATAATTCAATAATAGTACGCATAGGTACTAGCTTGTCACGTAATCGGCGATCTGCAACATTTTTTAACATTTACTTCCGAATGCCATAAAGATTTCTTCATTTCAGAAAAGTAACAAGAAAAGGAAAGTTAATTTCGGGCGAAACCGAAGATGATATACCTATACCACCACTAAGGTGGTGGTTTTTGCAATATTTTGTTCCATATATCAAACATAGTACGCATAGGTGCTTGCTTGCCACGTAATCGGCGATCTGCAACATATTTTAACTTGTACTTCCGAATGCCATGAAGATTTTTTTATTTCAGAGAAGTAACAAGAAAAGTTAATTTCGGGCCAAACAGAAGATGATATACCTATATCACCTTTTAGGTGGTGGTTTAATTACAATATATACATCGGATAAAATATACATCGCAAATATCGGACATAGTCAGCCGGTTCTAAAATATTTATTATAATTTTAAATTCCTAACAACATAAAAAATTACATTAAATAGCATGTAGCCTGTCTGTTTCTGCGCAAATAGTCTCTCAGTTTTGAAGCCTTTTGTTCCAGTAGAAACTTAGCACACATCCTTATTTTATTTGCAGGCAGTATATAAATCGGACCGGCCGGGATTGGTCGACTATACCGTATAGCTGCCTTTTAACTGATTGATCGGAAATGCCCTAATTTGGTGTTTTTTAGGTTAGATGGTTGAGACCTTCTATGGATTCTATTACGGGCAACCTAAGCCAAAATTTTTGAGGATCTTCAAATGTTGACGTTAGCGTTTTGTGTCAGCTGGGTGAAAGTTTTGGTACTCCGAACCCACTGGAACATGATTTACGATACTTATTGGAAACAGGTGACTTTGCAGATGAAGCACTAGTGTTTACAGCAGATGGAACAAATGATCATTTAAGACAAGACTCAGGATCCTCGGAGTATGGATTTCGTCCAAAAATCAAACTTCCTTGCCATAAAGCAATATTAAGCGCGCGGTCACCATTTTTTCGAAATTTAATTGCGCGGCGTACACGTAAAATAGATGAGTATGTAGAACGATCTTTACACGTTCCGACTCGTATTGTGTTAGACGAAACTGTTATTCCAAAAAGGTATGCACGCGTATTGCTTCAAGCTATTTATTTAGACACAGTAGATTTGACTTTGATCTTGCGTGGTGTTGGATCAAGTACAACAGCGGGTTCTCTAGGAGAAGTCCATGCTTTAACCAACACTGGCCGAGTGCGTCCAACAACTCTTGAAGAAGCTATGGAGCTATATCAAATCGGACGTTTTTTGGAACTTGATATATTGGCCCAAGGATGTGAGGATTTGATTTTAGAATGGTTATCTCTAGACACCTTACCCACCGTTTTAAGGTGGGGCTGCCAACCTTATGGTTCTGCATGGGTTTTTCGACAAGCTTGTCAATATTTGCGAGAAGAATTTTCGGCTGTTAGCGCCTCGCCAGTTCTGCATCAATTGGATAAATCCCAGTTAATACATGTATTGCACAGTAACTTTTTACAAGCGTCGGAGTTAGAAATATTGCAAGCGGTTTTAAAATGGGGCGAGCAAGAACTTATTCGACGTATGGAAGATAGAGAACCAAATTTGTTGTCACATACAGCCCATTCAGTAACACGCAAAGGTGTAAAAAAACGCGACATAAGTGATATAGAACTAAGAGAAATTCTGTCAGAACTGCTACCTTTAGTACGGATGGACCATGTCTTACCCCCTCATTGTGACGTTTTATGTCAAGCCATTCGAAGAGGTCTTGTAAGTACACCTCCATCACATATGATTGGGGATGAAAGAGAAAATCTCCGTATCAACGCCTGGATTCGTGGAGGAAAAAACCAGGGATTGTATGTAAGGCCGCGTCTATTTATGCCATATTTTGAAGAAGTAAAAACACTTTTAGAAGATCGAATGCCAACGCACAATCACGTAGAAATATTACGAATGCGCACGACTAGGCATCCTCCAAATATTCCAGACACATTGTATATGGTATCTCACTTAAATTCTGGCTCAAACAGGGGTATTGGGGCAGAAAGAAATAATGATGAACAACATTTTGGTTTTTTAGGGGGAGCAGTTGCAATACCGCCACCGGACAACCAAACGTTATTAGCTATGCGGAAGCGTGAACATAAATTGCGTCAATCACCAATGTGCCAACGTGCATTGCTGCTCCCTCTTTCGTCAAAAAATGAAATTGACCGGCAAATTAGGCTTAGAGTTGTTAGAGAGTTTAATCTTCCGGATGAAGTATCTGATATATTGGGGAACTCTCTCCAAATCAATAAAGGAAGTAATGATCCCTCTATAGAAGCAACTGTTACACCATCATCGGCCCAAAATGAGGTTAGTTTACTTGAAGATGAAAACCAGAGTCCCCCCCCTTCGCCAGCTGCTCATGGATCAGTTTCACAATACACAAACGCAGCACCTTCGTTTCTATCGACGGCTACAATGGCATCATCAGTGTCGTCTTATAATACTGATATGGTTCACCCATGTAACAACCGAAATCTTACTTTTCCAAGACATCACTCAACTGGTATTATTGGTGTAGCTAATTTTATGGCATATAATTCTGGTCCTGGAGCACAGTGCAGCTACGCACGTCTTTCAAATTCAAGTCAACATCGTAACGATTTGCCTGCCTTGATAACTGAGGGCGATTTTGGATTTTCTCATGATAACAGTCTGGGGTCTGATGCCGACACCGAGGGTGGAGCATCTGCATTAGATGCCGGTAACAGTCATCTTTCCGAAATGATGCCGGATGTAGCTATGGCTACGGCATCGTTGGGACAGCTTCATTTGACAAATAGTGGATCTGGGTGTATTTCCACTAGCACACGCGCATCAATTATTAATAACGAGGTACCAGAAAGCTTGCAATTGGATTTAGGCGATGGTCCAAGCCCCCATGTCGTTGGAACTGCAACAAGTAGTATTACTATAAGTAATATTCAGGTAGGCTTCCATTACCGTTTAATTAAAAATGTAAATAATGCTATTATTTTCAGCAACTGCCTCAAAATAGTTACCACCATTTTAGGCATCGTTCAAATTCACCTTTTGAAATCCTGCGACAAGGGCAGGCCTCACCTACGTTGCATCGCGAACATTCCGGAATGTTTAATTCCGGTCCCCCCAGATTTTTATAGAGGCTGCAAATTGGACCGACCAGGAAAAATTATTTAAGCATGCCTTTCCGAGTAGAATCCAATATAACTATCCGCAAAGCTTAGATAATTAAATAAAATACTTATAAATTATAATCAATTTCTTTTTATCATTGTATGTATATTGAAATATATGTGAATTTGTTAACTCGTGTTGTAAATGTGCAAATTTTTGCAAGATTAGTAAGTCTTCAGAATGAAATTTTAAATATATATATAATTGAAAGATTCTATTTTACTTTTTACCCGTCAATGAAGGGATATACGAAGAGGCGCCTTGCGGTAATGTCGGTTTTTTCGGCCTATAAAATAAATTTTAGATTATTCAAAATTTTAAAAGTTTGGTTGATTCTTTTGAGTCTATCTTTGTTCGAGAATCCAACCTTGTTCCTTATTAGACTCAAAAATTAAACATAAACTGCAAGGGTATATTTTTCTTATATGGGCATAAACCATATCTTACACTAACTTTCGGCTAACAATTTTTGAACGGTTTTGTTCCATAATTCAATAATAGTACGCATAGGTACTAGCTTGTCACGTAATCGGCGATCTGCAACATTTTTTAACATTTACTTCCGAATGCCATAAAGATTTCTTCATTTCAGAAAAGTAACAAGGAAAGGAAAGTTAATTTCGGGCGAAACCGAAGTTGATATACCTATACCACCATTAAGGTGGTGGTTTTTGCAATATTTTGTTTCATATATCAAACATAGTACGCATAGGTGCTTGCTTGCCACGTAATCGGCGATCTGCAACATATTTTAACTTGTACTTCCGAATGCCATGAAGATTTTTTTATTTCAGAGAAGTAACAAGAAAAGTTAATTTCGGGCCAAACAGAAGTTGAGATACCTATATCACCTTTTAGGTGGTGGTTTAATTACAATATATACATCGGATAAAATATACATCGCAAATATCGGACATAGTCAGCCGGTTCTAAAATATTTATTATAATTTTAAATTCCTAATAACATAAAAAATTACAATAAATAGCATGTAGCCTGTCTGTTTCTGCGCAAATAGTCTCTCAGTTTTGAAGCCTTTTGTTCCAGTAGAAACTTAGCACACATCCTTATTTTATTTGCAGGCAGTATATAAATCGGACCGGCCGGGATTGGTCGACTATACCGTATGCCTTTTAACTGATTGATCGGAAATGCCCTAATTTGGTGTTTTTTAGGTTAGATGGTTGAGACCTTCTATGGATTCTATTACGGGCAACCTAAGCCAAAATTTTTGAGGATCTTCAAATGTTGACGTTAGCGTTTTGTGTCAGCTGGGTGAAAGTTTTGGTACTCCGAACCCACTGGAACATGATTTACGATACTTATTGGAAACAGGTGACTATGCAGATGAAGCACTAGTGTTTACAGCAGATGGAACAAATGATCATTTAAGACAAGACTCAGGATCCTCGGAGTATGGATTTCGTCCAAAAATCAAACTTCCTTGCCATAAAGCAATATTAAGCGCGCGGTCACCATTTTTTCGAAATTTAATTGCGCGGCGTACACGTAAAATAGATGAGTATGTAGAACGATCTTTACACGTTCCGACTCGTATTGTGTTAGACGAAACTGTTATTCCAAAAAGGTATGCACGCGTATTGCTTCAAGCTATTTATTTAGACACAGTAGATTTGACTTTGATCTTGCGTGGTGTTGGATCAAGTACAACAGCGGGTTCTCTAGGAGAAGTCCATGCTTTAACCAACACTGGCCGAGTGCGTCCAACAACTCTTGAAGAAGCTATGGAGCTATATCAAATCGGACTATATCAAATTTTTGGAACTTGATATATTGGCCCAAGGATGTGAGGATTTGATTTTAGAATGATTATCTCTAGACACCTTACCCACCGTTTTAAGGTGGGGCTGCCAACCTTATGGTTCTGCATGGGTTTTTCGACAAGCTTGTCAATATTTGCGAGAAGAATTTTCGGCTGTTAGCGCCTCGCCAGTTCTGCATCAATTGGATAAATCCCAGTTAATACATGTATTGCACAGTAACTTTTTACAAGCGTCGGAGTTAGAAATATTGCAAGCGGTTTTAAAATGGGGCGAGCAAGAACTTATTCGACGTATGGAAGATAGAGAACCAAATTTGTTGTCACATACAGCCCATTCAGTAACACGCAAAGGTGTAAAAAAACGCGACATAAGTGATATAGAACTAAGAGAAATTCTGCAGAACTGCTACCTTTAGTACGGATGGACCATGTCTTACCCCCTCATTGTGACGTTTTATGTCAAGCCATTCGAAGAGGTCTTGTAAGTACACCTCCATCACATATGATTGGGGATGAAAGAGAAAATCTCCGTATCAACGCCTGGATTCGTGGAGGAAAAAACCAGGGATTGTATGTAAGGCCGCGTCTATTTATGCCATATTTTGAAGAAGTAAAAACACTTTTAGAAGATCGAATGCCAACGCACAATCACGTAGAAATATTACGAATGCGCACGACTAGGCATCCTCCAAATATTCCAGACACATTGTATATGGTATCTCACTTAAATTCTGGCTCAAACAGGGGTATTGGGGCAGAAAGAAATAATGATGAACAACATTTTGGTTTTTTAGGGGGAGCAGTTGCAATACCGCCACCGGACAACCAAACGTTATTAGCTACGCGGAAGCGTGAACATAAATTGCGTCAATCACCAATGTGCCAACGTGCATTGCTGCTCCCTCTTTCGTCAAAAAATGAAATTGACCGGCAAATTAGGCTTAGAGTTGTTAGAGAGTTTAATCTTCCGGATGAAGTATCTGATATATTGGGGAACTCTCTCCAAATCAATAAAGGAAGTAATGATCTCTCTATAGAAGCAACTGTTACACCATCATCGGCCCAAAATGAGGTTAGTTTACTTGAAGATGAAAACCAGAGTCCCCCCCCTTCGCACAAACGCAGCACCTTCGTTTCTATCGACGGCTACAATGGCATCATCAGTGTCGTCTTATAATACTGATATGGTTCACCCATGTAACAACCGAAATCTTACTTTTCCAAGACATCACTCAACTGGTATTATTGGTGTAGCTAATTTTATGGCATATAATTCTGGTCCTGGAGCACAGTGCAGCTACGCACGTCTTTCAAATTCAAGTCAACATCGTAACGATTTGCCTGCCTTGATAACTGAGGGCGATTTTGGATTTTCTCATGATAACAGTATGGGGTCTGATGCCGACACCGAGGGTGGAGCATCTGCATTAGATGCCGGTAACAGTCATCTTTCCGAAATGATGCCGGATGTAGCTATGGCTACGGCATCGTTGGGACAGCTTCATTTGACAAATAGTGGATCTGGGTGTATTTCCACTAGCACACGCGCATCAATTATTAATAACGAGGTACCAGAAAGCTTGCAATAGGATTTAGGCGATGGTCCAAGCCCCCATGTCGTTGGAACTGCAACAAGTAGTATTACTATACGTAATATTCAGGTAGGCTTCCATTACCGTTTAATTAAAAATGTAAATAATGCTATTATTTTCAGCAACTGCCTCAAAATAGTTACCACCATTTTAGGCATCGTTCAAATTCACCTTTTGAAATCCTGCGACAAGGGCAGGCCTCACCTACGTTGCATCG
The DNA here is from genome assembly GCF_017639315.1 of Drosophila ananassae. NCBI lineage: Eukaryota > Metazoa > Arthropoda > Insecta > Diptera > Drosophilidae > Drosophila > Drosophila ananassae. The sequence continues at coordinate 7,828,779 of NC_057932.1, read as the reverse complement.
CGAACATTCCGGAATGTTTAATTCCGGTCCTCCCAGATTTTTATAGAGGCTGCAAATTGGACCGACCAGGAAAAATTATTTAAGCATGCCTTTCCGAGTAGAATCCAATATAACTATCCGCAAAGCTTAGATAATTAAATAAAATACTTATAAATTATAATCAATTTCTTTTTATCATTGTATGTATATTGAAATATATGTGAATTTGTTAACTCGTGTTGTAAATGTGCAAATTTTTGCAAGATTAGTAAGTCTTCAGAATGAAATTTTAAATATATATATAATTGAAAGATTCTATTTTACTTTTTACCCGTCAATGAAGGGATATACGAAGAGGCGCCTTGCGGTAATGTCGGTTTTTTCGGCCTATAAAATAAATTTTAGATTATTCAAAATTTTAAAAGTTTGGTTGATTCTTTTGAGTCTATCTTTGTTCGAGAATCCAACCTTGTTCCTTATTAGACTCAAAAATTAAACATAAACTGCAAGGGTATATTTTTCTTATATGGGCATAAACCATATCTTACACTAACTTTCGGCTAACAATTTTTGCAATGTGTTGTTCCATAATTCAATAATAGTACGCATAGGTACTAGCTTGTCACGTAATCGGCGATCTGCAACATTTTTTAACATTTACTTCCGAATGCCATAAAGATTTCTTCATTTCAAAAAAGTAACAAGAAAAGGAAAGTTAATTTCGGGCGAAACCGAAGTTGATATACCTATACCACCACTAAGGTGGTGGTTTTTGCAATATTTTTTTCCATATATCAAACATAGTACGCATAGGTGCTTGCTTGCCACGTAATCGGCGATCTGCAACATATTTTAACTTGTACCTCCGAATGCCATGAAGATTTGTTCATTTCAGAGAAGTAACAAGAAAAGTTAATTTCGGGCCAAACAGAAGTTGATATACCTATACCACCTTTTAGGTGGTGGTTTAATTACAATATATACATCGGATAAAATATACATCGCAAATATCGGACATAGTCAGCCGGTTATAAAATATTTATTATAATTTTTAATTATTTGCTTAAATATCCCGAAAGTTTACAATATAGTTTCGTATTTTTTTAATAATATTTATATTTTTTGAGCAAAAAGTGTGTTATCTTGCTATCGTAATTACTTAAAATAAAATCCACTGATTTCGGGTGTTTGATATAATATTATAACTATTACATTGACCCGGTCACTTGGCTACGCACGTCTTTCAAATTCAAGTCAACATCGTAACGATTTGCCTGCCTTGATAACTGAGGGCGATTTTGGATTTTCTCATGATAACAGTCTGGGGTCTGATGCCGACACCGAGGGTGGAGCATCTGCATTAGATGCCGGTAACAGTCATCTTTCCGAAATGATGCCGGATGTAGCTATGGCTACGGCATCGTTGGGGCAGCTTCATTTGACAAATAGTGGATCTGGGTGTATTTCCACTAGCACACGCGCATCAATTATTAATAACGAGGTACCAGAAAGCTTGCAATTGGATTTAGGCGATGGTCCAAGCCCCCATGTCGTTGGAACTGCAACAAGTAGTATTACTATACGTAATATTCAGGTAGGCTTCCATTACCGTTTAATTAAAAATGTAAATAATGCTATTATTTTCAGCAACTGCCTCAAAATAGTTACCACCATTTTAGGCATCGTTCAAATTCACCTTTTGAAATCCTGCGACAAGGGCAGGCCTCACCTACGTTGCATCGCGAACATTCCGGAATGTTTAATTCCGGTCCTCCCAGATTTTTATAGAGGCTGCAAATTGGACCGACCAGGAAAAATTATTTAAGCATGCCTTTCCGAGTAGAATCCAATATAACTATCCGCAAAGCTTAGATAATTAAATAAAATACTTATAAATTATAATCAATTTCTTTTTATCATTGTATGTATATTGAAATATATGTGAATTTGTTAACTCGTGTTGTAAATGTGAAAATTTTTGCAAGATTATTAAGTCTTCAGAATGAAATTTTAAATATATATACAATTGAAAGATTCTATTTTACTTTGTACCCGTCAATGAAGGGATATACGAAGAGGCGCCTTGCGGTAATGTCGGTTTTTTCGGCCTATAAAATAAATTTTAGATTATTCAAAATTTTAAAAGTTTGGTTGATTCTTTTGAGTCTATCTTTGTTCGAGAATCCAACCTTGTTCCTTATTAGACTCAAAAATTAAACATAAACTGCAAGGGTATATTTTTCTTATATGGGCATAAACCATATCTTACACTAACTTTCGGCTCTGCTAGAACGGGCTCTTCATCTATTCGTTTTCGGATTATTTGTGGCCTCTTTAGTTTTGTTAATAATAGTAATTATAATTTCCATATACGCGAATTGCAACTGTCATAACGATCTGGTTAAGTTGGGATGTATTGTGTAACAATGACAATTTAACAACCTAACAATTTTTGCAATGTTTTGTTCCATAATTCAATAATAGTACGCATAGGTACTAGCTTGTCACGTAATCGGCGATCTGCAACATTTTTTAACATTTACTTCCGAATGCCATAAAGATTTCTTCATTTCAGAAAAGTAACAAGAAAAGGAAAGTTAATTTCGGGCGAAACCGAAGTTGATATACCTATACCACCACTAAGGTGGTGGTTTTTGCAATATTTTGTTTCATATATCAAACATAGTACGCATAGGTGCTTGCTTGCCACGTAATCGGCGATCTGCAACATATTTTAACTTGTACTTCCGAATGCCATGAAGATTTTTTTATTTCAGAGAAGTAACAAGAAAAGTTAATTTCGGGCCAAACAGAAGTTGATATACCTATATCACCTTTTAGGTGGTGTTTTAATTACAATATATACATCGGATAAAATATACATCGCAAATATCGGACATAGTCAGCCGGTTCTAAAATATTTATTATAATTTTAAATTCCTAACAACATAAAAAATTACAATAAATAGCATGTAGCCTGTCTGTTTCTGCGCAAATAGTCTCTCAGTTTTGAAGCCTTTTGTTCCAGTAGAAACTTAGCACACATCCTTATTTTATTTGCAGGCAGTATACAAATCGGACCGGCCGGGATTGGTCGACTATACCGTATAGCTGCCTTTTAACTGATTGATCGGAAATGCCCTAATTTGGTGTTTTTTAGGTTAGATGGTTGAGACCTTCTATGGATTCTATTACGGGCAACCTAAGCCAAAATTTTTGAGGATCTTCAAATGTTGACGTTAGCGTTTTGTGTCAGCTGGGTGAAAGTTTTGGTACTCCGAACCCACTGGAACATGATTTACGATACTTATTGGAAACAGGTGACTATGCAGATGAAGCACTAGTGTTTACAGCAGATGGAACAAATGATCATTTAAGACAAGACTCAGGATCCTCGGAGTATGGATTTCGTCCAAAAATCAAACTTCCTTGCCATAAAGCAATATTAAGCGCGCGGTCACCATTTTTTCGAAATTTAATTGCGCGGCGTACACGTAAAATAGATGAGTATGTAGAACGATCTTTACACGTTCCGACTCGTATTGTGTTAGACGAAACTGTTATTCCAAAAAGGTATGCACGCGTATTGCTTCAAGCTATTTATTTAGACACAGTAGATTTGACTTTGATCTTGCGTGGTGTTGGATCAAGTACAACAGCGGGTTCTCTAGGAGAAGTCCATGCTTTAACCAACACTGGCCGAGTGCGTCCAACAACTCTTGAAGAAGCTATGGAGCTATATCAAATCGGACGTTTTTTGGAACTTGATATATTGGCCCAAGGATGTGAGGATTTGATTTTAGAATGGTTATCTCTAGACACCTTACCCACCGTTTTAAGGTGGGGCTGCCAACCTTATGGTTCTGCATGGGTTTTTCGACAAGCTTGTCAATATTTGCGAGAAGAATTTTCGGCTGTTAGCGCCTCGCCAGTTCTGCATCAATTGGATAAATCCCAGTTAATACATGTATTGCACAGTAACTTTTTACAAGCGTCGGAGTTAGAAATATTGCAAGCGGTTTTAAAATGGGGCGAGCAAGAACTTATTCGACGTATGGAAGATAGAGAACCAAATTTGTTGTCACATACAGCCCATTCAGTAACACGCAAAGGTGTAAAAAAACGCGACATAAGTGATATAGAACTAAGAGAAATTCTGTCAGAACTGCTACCTTTAGTACGGATGGACCATGTCTTACCCCCTCATTGTGACGTTTTATGTCAAGCCATTCGAAGAGGTCTTGTAAGTACACCTCCATCACATATGATTGGGGATGAAAGAGAAAATCTCCGTATCAACGCCTGGATTCGTGGAGGAAAAAACCAGGGATTGTATGTAAGGCCGCGTCTATTTATGCCATATTTTGAAGAAGTAAAAACACTTTTAGAAGATCGAATGCCAACGCACAATCACGTAGAAATATTACGAATGCGCACGACTAGGCATCCTCCAAATATTCCAGACACATTGTATATGGTATCTCACTTAAATTCTGGCTCAAACAGGGGTATTGGGGCAGAAAGAAATAATGATGAACAACATTTTGGTTTTTTAGGGGGAGCAGTTGCAATACCGCCACCGGACAACCAAACGTTATTAGCTATGCGGAAGCGTGAACATAAATTGCGTCAATCACCAATGTGCCAACGTGCATTGCTGCTCCCTCTTTCGTCAAAAAATGAAATTGACCGGCAAATTAGGCTTAGAGTTGTTAGAGAGTTTAATCTTCCGGATGAAGTATCTGATATATTGGGGAACTCTCTCCAAATCAATAAAGGAAGTAATGATCTCTCTATAGAAGCAACTGTTACACCATCATCGGCCCAAAATGAGGTTAGTTTACTTGAAGATGAAAACCAGAGACCCCCCCCTTCGCCAGCTGCTCATGGATCAGTTTCACAATACACAAACGCAGCACCTTCGTTTCTATCGACGGCTACAATGGCATCATCAGTGTCGTCTTATAATACTGATATGGTTCACCCATGTAACAACCGAAATCTTACTTTTCCAAGACATCACTCAACTGGTATTATTGGTGTAGCTAATTTTATGGCATATAATTCTGGTCCTGGAGCACAGTGCAGCTACGCACGTCTTTCAAATTCAAGTCAACATCGTAACGATTTGCCTGCCTTGATAACTGAGGGCGATTTTGGATTTTCTCATGATAACAGTCTGGGGTCTGATGCCGACACCGAGGGTGGAGCATTAGTAAGTCTTCAGAATGAAATTTTAAATATATATATAATTGAAAGATTCTATTTTACTTTTTACCCGTCAATGAAGGGATATACGAAGAGGCGCCTTGCGGTAATGTCGGTTTTTTCGGCCTATAAAATAAATTTTAGATTATCCAAAATTTTAAAAGTTTGGTTGATTCTTTTGAGTCTATCTTTGTTCGAGAATCCAACCTTGGGCCTTATTAGACTCCAAAATTAAACATAAACTGCAAGGGTATATTTTTCTTATATGGGCATAAACCATATCTTACACTAACTTTCGGCTCTGCTAGAACGGGCTCTTTTTCTATTCGTTTTCGGATTATTTGTGGCCTCTTTAGTTTTGTTAATAATAGTAATTATAATTTCCATATACGCGAATTGCAACTGTCATAACGATCTGGTTAAGTTGGGATGTATTGTGTAACAATGACAATTTAACTACCTAACAATTTTTGCAATGTTTTGTTTCATAATTCAATAATAGTACGCATAGGTACTAGCTTGTCACGTAATCGGCGATCTGCAACATTTTTTAACATTTACTTCCGAATGCCATAAAGATTTCTTCATTTCAGAAAAGTAACAAGAAAAGGAAAGTTAATTTCGGGCGAAACCGAAGTTGATATACCTATACCACCACTAAGGTGGTGGTTTTTGCAATATTTTGTTTCATTTATCAAACATAGTACGCATAATTGCTTGCTTGCCACGTAATCGGCGATCTGCAACATATTTTAACTTGTACTTCCGAATGCCATGAAGATTTTTTTATTTCAGAGAAGTAACAAGAAAAGTTAATTTCGGGCCAAACAGAAGTTGAGATACCTATATCACCTTTTAGGTGGTGTTTTAATTACAATATATACATCGGATAAAATATACATCGCAATTATCGGACATAGTCAGCCGGTTCTAAAATATTTATTATAATTTTAAATTCCTAACAACATAAAAAATTACAATAAATAGCATGTAGCCTGTCTGTTTCTGCGCAAATAGTCTCTCAGTTTTGAAGCCTTTTGTTCCAGTAGAAACTTAGCACACATCCTTATTTTATTTGCAGGCAGTATATAAATCGGACCGGCCGGGATTGGTCGACTATACCGTATAGCTGCCTTTTAACTGATTGATCGGAAATGCCCTAATTTGGTGTTTTTTAGGTTAGATGGTTGAGACCTTCTATGGATTCTATTACGGGCAACCTAAGCCAAAATTTTTGAGGATCTTCAAATGTTGACGTTAGCGTTTTGTGTCAGCTGGGTGAAAGTTTTGGTACTCCGAACCCACTGGAACATGATTTACGATACTTATTGGAAACAGGTGACTATGCAGATGAAGCACTAGTGTTTACAGCAGATGGAACAAATGATCATTTAAGACAAGACTCAGGATCCTCGGAGTATGGATTTCGTCCAAAAATCAAACTTCCTTGCCATAAAGCAATATTAAGCGCGCGGTCACCATTTTTTCGAAATTTAATTGCGCGGCGTACACGTAAAATAGAGTATGTAGAACGATCTTTACACGTTCCGACTCGTATTGTGTTAGACGAAACTGTTATTCCAAAAAGGTATGCACGCGTATTGCTTCAAGCTATTTATTTAGACACAGTAGATTTGAATTTGATCTTGCGTGGTGTTGGATCAAGTACAACAGCGGGTTCTCTAGGAGAAGTCCATGCTTTAACCAACACTGGCCGAGTGCGTCCAACAACTCTTGAGGAAGCTATGGAGCTATATCAAATCGGACGTTTTTGGAACTTGATATATTGGCCCAAGGATGTGAGGATTTGATTTTAGAATGGTTATCTCTAAGACACCTTACCCACCGTTTTAAGGTGGGGCTGCCAACCTTATGGTTCTGCATGGGTTTTTCGAAAAGCTTGTCAATATTTGCGAGAAGAATTTTCGGCTGTTAGCGCCTCGCCAGTTCTGCATCAATTGGATAAATCCCAGTTAATACATGTATTGCACAGTAACTTTTTACAAGCGTCGGAGTTAGAAATATTGCAAGCGGTTTTAAAATGGGGCGAGCAAGAACTTATTCGACGTATGGAAGATAGAGAACCAAATTTGTTGTCACATACAGCCCATTCAGTAACACGCAAACGTGTAAAAAAACGCGACATAAGTGATATAGAACTAAGAGAAATTCTGTCAGAACTGCTACCTTTAGTACGGATGGACCATGTCTTACCCCCTCATTGTGACGTTTTATGTCAAGCCATTCGAAGAGGTCTTGTAAGTACACCTCCATCACATATGATTGGGGATGAAAGAGAAAATCTCCGTATCAACGCCTGGATTCGTGGAGGAAAAAACCAGGGATTGTATGTAAGGCCGCGTCTATTTATGCCATATTTTGAAGAAGTAAAAACACTTTTAGAAGATCGAATGCCAACGCACAATCACGTAGAAATATTACGAATGCGCACGACTAGGCATCCTCCAAATATTCCAGACACATTGTATATGGTATCTCACTTAAATTCTGGCTCAAACAGGGGTATTGGGGCAGAAAGAAATAATGATGAACAACATTTTGGTTTTTTAGGGGGAGCAGTTGCAATACCGCCACCGGACAACCAAACGTTATTAGCTATGCGGAAGCGTGAACATAAATTGCGTCAATCACCAATGTGCCAACGTGCATTGCTGCTCCCTCTTTCGTCAAAAAATGAAATTGACCGGCAAATTAGGCTTAGAGTTGTTAGAGAGTTTAATCTTCCGGATGAAGTATCTGATATATTGGGGAACTCTCTCCAAATCAATAAAGGAAGTAATGATCCCTCTACAGAAGCAACTGTTACACCATCATCGGCCCAAAATGAGGTTAGTTTACTTGAAGATGAAAACCAGAGTCCCCCCCTTCGCCAGCTGCTCATGGATCAGTTTCACAATACACAAACGCAGCACCTTCGTTTCTATCGACGGCTACAATGGCATCATCAGTGTCGTCTTATAATACTGATATGGTTCACCCATGTAACAACCGAAATCTTACTTTTACAAGACATCACTCAACTGGTATTATTGGTGTAGCTAATTTTATGGCATATAATTCTGGTCCTGGAGCACAGTGCAGCTACGCACGTCTTTCAAATTCAAGTCAACATCGTAACGATTTGCCTGCCTTGATAACTGAGGGCGATTTTGGATTTTCTCATGATAACAGTCTGGGGTCTGATGCCGACACCGAGGGTGGAGCATTAGTAAGTCTTCAGAATGAAATTTTAAATATATATATAATTGAAAGATTCTATTTTACTTTTTACCCGTCAATGAAGGGATATACGAAGAGGCGCCTTGCGGTAATGTCGGTTTTTTCGGCCTATAAAATAAATTTTAGATTATCCACTATTTTAAAAGTTTGGTTGATTCTTTTGAGTCTATCTTTGTTCGAGAATCCAACCTTGTTCCTTATTGGACTCAAAAATTAAACATAAACTGCAAGGATAAATTTTTCTTATATGGGCATAAACCATATCTTACACTAACTTTCGGCTCTGCTAGAACGGGCTCTTCATCTATTCGTTTTCGGATTATTTGTGGCCTCTTTAGTTTTGTTAATAATAGTAATTATAATTTCCATATACGCGAATTGCAACTGTCATAACGATCTGTGTTGTCTCCGGGACGTATGGCTCCCACGTTCCTTTAGCAAACACACAATTTCTTAATAATAATCTTTATTATCCATATGCGTGCCACAAAAAATGTGAAAAGCGCTAAAAAACTTCGTGTTTTATCCACACGTTAACTTCACCGTATTTCTCTTGTTCTTTCTAATAGCGATGGCCGACGCTTTGCCTTCTTTTGGCCGTTACTAAACCTATCGATAAGTTTACATATGTGTGCTTATTCTAAACAATTCAAATTTAAATCAAAATTCTGTTACGGCGGCAACATTCCCTCCCCTGTAATTGATCCCGGTTCGTGGTCAGTTACCATCCTCCAAGCCGACGTCCAAAACCGCTATCTTCGTTGCTGGTCTTTCCAAAACGCCGTGCTGGGTCTTTATAGTCACTCGTCGAACTTGTCCATCCTTGGCTATCATTGTGTCGATCACTCGTCCCTTTAGCCACAAGTTCCTGGGTAGAAGCTCATCTACGATGACTACGATGCTCCCAATGGTTATGGGAGGTACCTTCTCGAACCATTTGGTGCGCCTGGTTAATACGGGCGCATACTCTTTAATCCATCGCTGCCAAAAACGGTCCCCGAAGCGCTGAGACTCAATCCATCTACGCTGCAGATTCATCCCTTCTTTTGGTAGTGGCTTGTATCCATTCGCTGACCCCAACAGTAGGTGGTTCGGGGTCAGAGCGGCGTCATCCTCAGTGTTCAGACTTACGAACGTGAGCGGTCGCGAGTTGATGATAAATTGTGCCTCCATCAATGCATTCTCAGGCCCTCGTCGTTGAAGGAGTAATTTGGGCAAATGATTTTCAGAATTCCTTTTGTTGTCCGGACAAGTCTCTCCCATGCTCCACCCATGTGTGGTGCTCCTGGTGGGTTGAATCGCCACTTTATGCCATCGAACTTAATGGTGATCTTATCGTACTCGATCTTTTTCAGCTATTCTCGCACGGCTTTTTCCGTGGCTCTGAAGTTCGTACCATTGTCTGAGAATATTTCCTTCGGAGTCCCTCGAAGTGCCATAAAATTGGAGAGGCACATGATGCATGAACTTGTGTCAAGACTATAGGCGATCTCGAAATGCACCGCGCGCAACGTGAGGCAGGTGAACAGAGCTACCCATCTCTTCTCCTTGCGCCTGCCGACGTTCACCATAACGGGCCAAAATAATCGACGCCTGTGTAGGTAAACGGTCTCTGGAAGCTTCCTATTCTCGCTCTCGGAATCGGTGCCATCTGGGGAGGTCTGGGAGCTGCAGTGTCAACCTTGCATCGTTGGCATGTACTCCGCACGGATTTATACAACACTCGGAGGCGGCTGATGTAAAACGAAGCCTTGATGTCGTTTATTGCAGTCTCGTGAGCAAGATGATGGTACTTCTCGTGAAAACTCCTCGCTATTAGGTTAGTTATCCGGCATCCTGGAGCTAGTATAATTGCGTCTTCAGCTATGTCAATTGAGTTCAGTCTGCCTCTAGTCCGCAGTACTCCATCGTTGTCTACATATGCGTTCAATCCGACCAATCTGTTTCCTTTGTGCAGCGTCGCTCCCACGGATAGCACTTTCAACTCTTCGGCGAAGGCGATGTCTTGGGATTGCTTATAAAGTAGTATTTTCGCTTTCCTCACATGGTACATCGTCGTGGCTGTTGGCATGTCTTGCTTGGCGCATTTCGCTCGTAACCGATCGACGAATAAGAATATTATCGCCACTGCTCTATACAACCGCCGCCAGCTCGAGAAATGGTGCGCATTGAACATAACCGCTGATCTCGCACACGTTGTCATCACATGCTTCCGTATTTCTGAAGTATCGATGATGCTCTCCTGCTTTGTCGATGTTGGCCAATGGCTGGATTCAGCTTTTAGGAACCCAGGTCCCGTTATCCACGTCTTCTGCTGGGTTTGGTCGGTGATCTTTGTAGCTCCGTCTGCTACGTTCAGCTTCGAGGGTACCCACCGCCATTGCTCGACTTGCGTTGTTTCCAGGATTTCGGCGACTCTGTGCATCACGAACTGATGAAAGTTTCGGGGGTCCATAGTTAGCCACTGCAGTACTGTCTTTGAATCTGACCAGTATGTGGCATTGTCGATTCGCAGGTTGCGCGTGCTCATCACCTTGTGGGCTAAGCGTGCTCCCATAACTGCTGCCTGCAGCTCCATACGCGGAATCGAGAGTGGTTTTAAAGGTGCCACCTTCGACTTCGCTATCACCAAAGAGACGTCGACTTTGGCATCCATTGCTACACGCAAGTAGCAGACAGCAGAATACGCATACTCGCTGGCGTCGACGAATGTGTGGAGCTCCGTTTGGCGGGGATCTGATGTGTCTGGGGAGAAGCATCTCGGCACCTCGAAAATCCTGATTTGCTCTAAAAGAGTTTTCCAAAGGCGCCAGTCTTCCAGAATCTTCTCGGGCAGCTCCTGATCCCAGTCCATATTTAGCCGCCATATACGCTGTAGAAATATTTTCAGCCCAATCGTGTGGCACGACAAGAATCCTAATGGATCGAAGATCGACATAAGGACTTGCAGAACTTCTCGCTTGGTCGGGATTACGTTTTCTGCCAGGACGTCGCGTTTCAGCCTTGCAAATCTGCAGAGAAACTTAAACACATCCTTATGTGGGTCCCAGGACATACCAAGTATCTTTTCAGTCGAACAAAAATCCACAGGTTCTTGGCTACCAACATTGCCATTACTTTGCAAGCTCTTAAGGACTTCTTTTGAATTAGAAGACCAGTTGCGGATCTCGAATCCGCCTCTTCGATGAACCTCTATGACTTGTCTGGTGGTCTGGATGGCCTCCTGTTCGTTTCTCATGCTATCGATGTAGTCGTCGACGTAGTGCGCCTTTTGGATGGCGTTTTAGGCCAATGGGAAATCTTCTTGATGGGCTTCTGCATTTTTATCTCGAACGAAGTGAGCGATGAATGGTGCGCAACTGATCCCAAACGTCATAGCCCGCATAACATAGGTTTCTACTTTATCGCTGCTTCTGTCATACCACAAGAATCGTTGCGCGTGCATATCCTCCTCACGGATGTTGATCCTGTGAAACATTTCCGCAATGTCTCCGCAAATCGCAATCTTGTTGACACGAAAAGCTAGTAAGACCTCTATGAGTGGGTTCAGGCTATCTGGTCCCTTAAGTAAGTAGTCATTCAGTGCACATCCGTGTGACTTCGCGGCTGCATCCCATACCAGCCTTAGCTTACTCGGCTTATTTGGATTTCGCACTATGAATATCGGCAGATACCACGTACGGCTGTTCTCACGGCAGGTTTCCTCCTTGGATAGCTTAACCGCGTATCCTTTGTCTAGAAGGTTCCTGACTTGGGCGTCAATCTTGTCGTACATTTCAGGTTCCTGAGATACCTTTTTCTTTATGCAGGTAAGGCGTTTCAGAGCGTTACCGCGGCTCTCTGGCAGTTTGTCGATGCCGCCACGCCACGGAAAACCGACTTCGTATTTTCCTGACTTCTCTTGGCAGGTGGTCTCTAATATTTTGACTGCTAGCTTATCTTCGGCTGAATATAGCTTACGTGGTACGAGTGTCTCGAGGCTGTAATGGTCCTTGATGTCGTCATGAAGCTCCTGCCAATCGCAGTCGCAGTGATGCATGACAATGGATCGTTGGGGGTTCGTCGATCCTTGGATGGTCCATCCTAGCATACACTTCGATGCTATCGGTTCGTTCCATTTCCCTTCTCGGATCCTGCGAGGGACTGCTAGCTTCCAATTATTCGACCCGATTAGCAATGTCGGCTGGGCAGAATAGGACTCTAGCGGTAAGTCTCTCAGATGCTGGAATCTGCTACGTAGTTCTTTCATCTCGACTGTCTGTTTTGGCAGTGCTAGGTTCTGAACGGTCTGGACGTTGTTCAACCAATAAAATCTATCGGAATTGGTTTCAGAGATTTGGACTGATGCTTTTACGGATTCGCTCTCAATTCGAGTTGTTTCTGCGGTCCACTGTAAACACATTGGCGCAGCTTGGCCTTGTATTCCTAATCTTTGGAATACAGATGCGTCTACTAAAGTCACGGATGATCCTTCGTCTAGGAATGCATAGATTTCGATCATCCTGCTGCCATTGCGTAGCTTAACTGGAATGATGCGAAAGAATTGACTTCCGTAGTTGTCGTCTTGATGCGTACTCACGAGATTTTGTGTACTGCCTTGTTCCGTGTGAAGTAGCTCATGGTGCCGCCTTGTACATCCGTTAATTCCACAGTTTCCGGTTCGGCATCTATTGCGATGTACTTTGAGGCAGCAGAAACATGCTTTACTCGATGTGATTATCTGCCACCTGTGCTGCGTGTCGAGGTTCAAGAACACCTGACATTGTGGTGGGCGGTGACTGATGTCGCCGCACGCCACGCACCCCGATTGAACTTGCTTGTCCTTGCGTTGCGCGACTGTTGTGAGTGTTAACTGCGCCTGATTTGTAAAACGATGGCGCCACTACTGAAGATGCTGCCTCTGCGATCTTGTACAACCAATCGCTGAATGCTTTAACTGCTGCTATTCTATCATCACGAGGTTGCATTGCCCAGTTTAGCTTGTGTTGGTTGGGAAGCTTATCTACGAGCTCCTTAACCAGCATTGGATTGTTAAGATGTGCCTTCAGTTCGCATGCCTCCATAATCGCACAGACGTTGCGAACTGCTAGCGCGTACTCTATTAAAGCCTCCAATCTGTCTTTGGGTGGTGCCAGTCTTCGCACCTTTTCCACCATTCTTTCTAGGATATGCTCTGGTCTGCCGAAGAACATCTTCAGAGTGCTGATGACATCTGGAACTAGGTTCGGAAGTAGAAGTTTATCCCTAATCAGTTCACGAGCCTTTCCTTTAAGCGACTTTTGCAGACGTAGCATGTTTTCCACGTTGGTGTATCCAGCTGCTGTGGTGCTGTGTTCGAACGTGCTGATAAATAACGGCCACTCCTCCGGATCTCCACTGAATGTTGGAAGATCTTTTGGTATAGCTTGCCGGGCCGCTATTTGACTGCTCGTTGGTGAATCTGTAGCTCGAACCATCCCGGCTTCCGGTACATCAGTGGGATTCATTTGCATGAGAAGTTTATACTTTTCTTCTATAAACTTTGCCTCCGATTGCCTTTTCTCCTCTAGCTTCTTTAAAAGCAATTGGTTCCTAGTCCTTTCCGGATTTCCTTCCTGCGCGTGTGTGTTCTCTCCGCTGCCGGCCATATCGATTAGAGTATCGACAGCTAGCGCTTTGTCGTGCGGTTCGGGGGTGGCCATTGCGTCTTCGCGTGTTTGAGGCTGTACCGGTGATCTTTGCATACTGCCGTACGGTGCTATGTGGCTGCAACCCGCGAGGCAGAAATCGCAACTCCAGTCCTTGCTCTCAATGTTGTCCTCTACGCCGGCACACTCAAAATGGTACCACCTTCCGCAAACGTCACACTGAACCCAATTCTCTGACGCTGTCTCGTTCTTGTTCTCACAAATTTGGCACACTTCTATATTCATGCTCCACTCTAACCAGCGTGCGTGTTCTGACGCGTCTGCATGTATACGTGTGCTTCTTCGTTCGATCTGCGTGCTTACCTAGCTTTTCTTTCTAGGGCAGCCACGCCTTTACCTCTGCCTTGATCCGCAAAGTCCTTTCGTTCCTGTAATCGACGTGATCAGCTCGACCTAGCTGTTATCTGCTGGGAATCCGACGCTTTGATCCGTAGGTAACGAAGTTCTTTAGAACGAGGTCTTATAGAACCAAGTTTTTTAGAACTGGGTCCTATATAACGAAGTTTTTTAGAACGAGGTCTTATAGAACCAAGTTTTTTAGAACTGGGTCCTATATAACGAAGTTTTTTAGAAATGTTGTCTCCGGGACGTATGGCTCCCACGTTCCTTTAGCAAACACACAATTTCTTAATAATAATCTCTATTAATCCATATGCGTGCCACAAAAAATGTGAAAAGCGCTAAAAAACTTCGTGTTTTATCCACACGTTAACTTCACCGTATTTCTCTTGTTTTTTCTAATAGCGATGGCCGACGCTTTGCCTTCTTTTGGCCGTTACTAAACCTATCGATAAGTTTACATATGTGTGTTTATTCTAAACAATTCAAATTTAAATCAAAATTCTGTTACGGCGACAACAATCTGGTTAAGTTGGGATGTATTGTGTAACAATGACAATTTAACAACCTAACAATTTTTGCAATGTTTTGTTCCATAATTCAATAATAGTACGCATAGGTACTAGCTTGTCACGTAATCGGCGATCTGCAACATTTTTTAACATTTACTTCCGAATGCCATAAAGATTTCTTCATTTCAGAAAAGTAACAAGAAAAGGAAAGTTAATTTCGGGCGAAACCGAAGTTGATATACCTATACCACCACTAAGGTGGTGGTTTTTGCAATATTTTGTTCCATATATCAAACATAGTACGCATAGGTGCTTGCTTGCCACGTAATCGGCGATCTGCAACATATTTTAACTTGTACTTCCGAATGCCATGAAGATTTGTTCATTTCAGGAAAGTAACAAGAAAAGTTAATTTCGGGCCAAACAGAAGTTGATATACCTATACCACCTTTTAGGTGGTGGTTTAATTACAATATATACATCGGATAAAATATACATCGCAAATATCGGACATAGTCAGCCGGTTATAAAATATTTATTATAATTTTTAATTATTTGCTTAAATATCCCGAAAGTTTACAATATAGTTTCTTATTTTTTTAATAATATTTATATTTTTTGGGCAAAAAGTGTGTTATCTTGCTATCGTAATTACTTAAAATAAAATCCACTGATTTCGGGTGTTTGATATAATATTATAACTATTACATTGACCCGGTCACTTGGCAATAGTAGTACATTTTTTTATCTACTCTTCAGTCGGCTTGGAAAAGGCCATCCATTCCTCGGAGGCCACAAAAGAGCCCGAATTTTCCATATAATCGTCGAGGAATTTTTTATGGATAATTTTGAAAGTTTCTTCACATCCGGAATTTCGAAAACGAGCGTTAAGCGACCTAGAAGAAGCTAGGAGTTCTAACAGGAATTCATGCCGTTTTCTTTCGATAAATTCCTAACAACATAAAAAATTACAATAAAAAGCATGTAGCCTGTCTGTCTGTTTCTGCGCAAATAGTCTCTCAGTTTTGAAGCATTTTGTTCCAGTAGAAACTTAGCACACATCCTTATTTTATTTGCAGGCAGTATATAAATCGGACCGGCCGGGATTGGTCGACTATACCGTATAGCTGCCTTTTAACTGATTGATCGGAAATGCCCTAATTTGGTGTTTTTTAGGTTAGAGGGTTGAGACCTTCTATGGATTCTATTACGGGAAACCTAAGCCAAAATTTTTGAGGATCTTCAAATGTTGACGTTAGCGCTTTGTGTAAGCTGGGTGAAAGTTTTGGTACTCCGAACCCACTGGAACATGATTTACGATACTTATTGGAAACAGGTGACTATGCAGACGCAGCACTAGTGTTTACAGCAGATGGAACAAATGATCATTTAAGACAAGACTCAGGATCCTCGAAGTATGGATTTCGTCCAAAATACGAACTTCCTTGCCATAAAGCAATATTAAGCGCGCGGTCACCATTTTTTCGAAATTTAATTGCGCGGCGTACACGTAAAATAGAAGAGTATGTAGAACGATCTTTACACGTTCCGACTCGTATTGTGTTAGACGAAACTGTTATTCCAAAAAGGTATGCACGCGTATTGCTTCAAGCTATTTATTTAGACACAGTAGATTTGACTTTGATCTTGCGTGGTGTTGGATCAAGTACAACAGCGGGTTCTCTAGGAGAAGTCCATGCTTTAACCAACACTGGCCGAGTGCGTCCAACAACTCTTGAGGAAGCTATGGAGCTATATCAAATCGGACGTTTTTGGAACTTGATATATTGGCCCAAGGATGTGAGGATTTGATTTTAGAATGGTTATCTCTAAGACACCTTACCCACCGTTTTAAGGTGGGCTGCCAACCTTATGATTCTGCATGGGTTTTTCGACAAGCTTGTCAATATTTGCGAGAAGAATTTTCGGCTGTTAGCGCCTCGCCAGTTCTGCATCAATTGGATAAATCCCAGTTAATACATGTATTGCACAGTAACTTTTTACAAGCGTCGGAGTTAGAAATATTGCAAGCGGTTTTAAAATGGGGCGAGCAAGAACTTATTCGACGTATGGAAGATAGAGAACCAAATTTGTTGTCACATACAGCCCATTCAGTAACACGCAAAGGTGTAAAAAAACGCGACATAAGTGATATAGAACTAAGAGAAATTCTGTCAGAACTGCTACCTTTAGTACGGATGGACCATGTCTTACCCCCTCATTGTGACGTTTTATGTCAAGCCATTCGAAGAGGTCTTGTAAGTACACCTCCATCACATATGATTGGGGATGAAAGAGAAAATCTCCGTATCAACGCCTGGATTCGTGGAGGAAAAAACCAGGGATTGTATGTAAGGCCGCGTCTATTTATGCCATATTTTGAAGAAGTAAAAACACTTTTAGCACAATCACGTAGAAATATTACGAATGCGCCCGACTAGGCATCCTCCAAATATTCCAGAAACATTGTATATGGTATCTCACTTAAATTCTGGCTCAAACAGGGGTATTGGGACAGAAAGAAATAATGATGAAAAACATTTTGGTTTTTTGGTATTGCGTCAATTACCAATGTGCCAACGTGCATTGCTGCTCCCTCTTTCGTCAAAAAATGAAATTGACCGGCAAATTAGGCTTAGAGTTGTTAGAGAGTTTAATCTTCCGGATGAAGTATCTGATATATTGGGGAACTCCCTCCAAATCAATAAAGGAAGTAATGATCACTCTATAGAAGCAACTGTTACACCATCATCGGCCCAAAATGAGGTTAGTTTACTTGAAGATGAAAACCAGAGTCCCCCCCCCCCATCGCCAGCTGCTCATGGATCAGTTTCACAATACACAAACGCAGCACCTTCGTTTCTATCGACGGCTACAATGGCATCATCAGTGTCGTCTTATAATACTGATATGGTTCACCCATGTAACAACCGAAATCTTACTTTTCCAAGACATCACTCAACTGGTATTATTGGTGTAGCTAATTTTATGGCATATAATTCTGGTCCTGGAGCACAGTGCAGCTACGCACGTCTTTCAAATTCAAGTCAACATCGTAACGATTTGCCTGCCTTGATAACTGAGGGCGATTTTGGATTTTCTCATGATAACAGTCTGGGGTCTGATGCCGACACCGAGGGTGGAGCATCTGCATTAGATGCCGGTAACAGTCATCTTTCCGAAATGATGCCGGATGTAGCTATGGCTACGGCATCGTTGGGACAGCTTCATTTGACAAATAGTGGATCTGGGTGTATTTCCACTAGCACACGCGCATCAATTATTAATAACGAGGTACCAGAAAGCTTGCAATTGGATTTAGGCGATGGTCCAAGCCCCCATGTCGTTGGAACTGCAACAAGTAGTATTACTATACGTAATATTCAGGTAGGCTTCCATTACCGTTTAATTAAAAATGTAAATAATGCTATTATTTTCAGCAACTGCCTCAAAATAGTTACCACCATTTTAGGCATCGTTCAAATTTACCCTTTGAAATCCTGCGACAAGGGCAGGCCTCACCTACGTTGCATCGCGAACATTCAGGAATGTTTAATTCCGGTCCTCCCAGATTTTTATAGAGGCTGCAAATTGGACCGACCAGGAAAAATTATTTAAGCATGCCTTTCCGAGTAGAATCCAATATAACTATCCGCAAAGCATAGATAATTAAATAAAATACTTATAAATTATAATCAATTTCTTTTTATCATTGTATGTATATTGAAATATATGTGAATTTGTTAACTCGTGTTGTAAATGTGTTAATTTTTGCAAGATTAGTAAGTCTTCAGAATGAAATTTTAAATATATATATAATTGAAAGATTCTATTTTACTTTTTACCCGTCAATGAAGGGATATACGAAGAGGCGCCTTGCGGTAATGTCGGTTTTTTCGGCCTATAAAATAAATTTTAGATTATCCAAAATTTTAAAAGTTTGGTTGATTCTTTTGAGTCTATCTTTGTTCGAGAATCCAACCTTGTTCCTTATTAGACTCAAAAATTAAACATAAACTGCAAGGGTAAATTTTTCTTATATGGGCATAAACCATATCTTACACTAACTTTCGGCTCTGCTAGAACGGGCTCTTTATCTATTCGTTTTCGGATTATTTGTGGCCTCTTTAGTTTTGTTAATAATAGTAATTATAATTTCCATATACGCGAATTGCAACTGTCATAACGATCTGGTTAAGTTGGGATGTATTGTGTAACAATGACAATTTAACAACCTAACAATTTTTGCAATGTTTTGTTCCATAATTCAATAATAGTACGCATAGGTACTAGCTTGTCACGTAATCGGCGATTTGCAACATTTTTTAACATCTACTTCCGAATGCCATAAAGATTTCTTCATTTCAGAAAAGTAACAAGAAAAGGAAAGTTAATTTCGGGCGAAACCGAAGTTGATATACCTATACCACCACTAAGGTGGTGGTTTTTGCAATATTTTGTTCCATATATCAAACATAGTACGCATAGGTGCTTGCTTGCCACGTAATCGGCGATCTGCAACATATATTTTTTTTTTTTTTTTTTTTTTGTAATTAAACTTTGCTTTTATTTAGTCTCTTCTCTTAATTTTGAGACTAACAATAAGTTTTCAAATCTTAACATTAACATTTAACTAACAGTAGACTAAGACTGCATTATGGTTGCGCGTTCCTCAAGACGGTCGCTGGGTGGGTAGGTCATTGCGACGAAGTCGTGATTGGTTGCTCAACCTTGTTAGACCTCTCGCCAGGTGGTTAGGGTGCGACAATAGCTTGCTAAAGTACTTTTCCTTCTGTTCTGCGATCACATCTTTGACTGGAAGAATGTTTAAGTCGCGATGTATGTTTTCGTTGCGAACGTACCACGGTGCCCCGGTGATTGTTCTCAAGATCTTCGACTGAGCTCGCTGGACTATGTCAATATTGCTATTGCTGGCATTCCCCCATAACTGGGAGCCGTACATCCATATAGGTTTAAGTACCGAGTTATACAGCAGGACTTTATATTTAAGGCAAAGGGGAGACCGAGCGTTGATAAGCCAATGAAGGCTGCTGGCTTTAAGCTTTAGGTGGGTTCTTTTAGCTTCAATGTGCCGACGCCATGTGAGTCTTCTATCGAGGTGTACTCCTAGATATGTTACCTCGTTTGCTTGCGGGAGTAGGGTGTTGTTTAGCGTAAGGGGCGGGCAGTTTTGCCTATTCAAGGTGAACGTAACGTGCTTGCATTTTTGTTCGTTTACTTTAATTCGCCAGTCTGATAGCCATTTTTCAACATCCACCAGATGAAGAGCTAGCTGCGCAGTTGCTTGCATCGGGCATTTTGAGCGGCTAAGAATAGCTGTATCATCAGCAAACGTAGATGTTGTTAGTCGTGTGCTTGTCGGGATGTCTGCTGTGTAGAGAACATATAATGTTGGTCCGAGTACACTTCCTTGAGGAACTCCAGCTCCAACAGTGAATTCGTCAGATATATCTGTGTTGCACCTCACAGCAAATTTTCTGTCGTAAAGGTAAGACTCTAAAAGCTTGTGGGTATTACAAGGGAGCATTGTCTTGATCTTGTACATTAGACCTTCTAGCCAGACTCTATCAAATGCTTGAAAGACATCTAGAAATATTGCGGTACAGTACTCGCGTTTTTCGAATGCATTCCGAATTTCTGCTGTTATCCGGTTGACCTGCTCAATTGTTCCGTGCTTTTCACGAAACCCAAACTGATGTGACGGGATTCCTTCCTGGATCCTTAGGTATGTGTTTATTCGAGTCAGAATGCATTTCTCAAAGAGTTTAGATAAGCATGAAAGTAGGCTTATAGGTCTATACGACGTGGGAATTGTGTGGTCTTTTCCCGGCTTTGCTATCATTATTATAATTGACTTTTTCCATCTCGCTGGAAAGTGGCCAAGTTTTGCGATGGCATTGAAGAGCTGGGTGATAGTGCAGACGGCGCAATATGGAAGCTCAATGATCATTTTGGGATTTATGAGGTCGCAGCCTGGTGATTTTTTCGGATTTAGTTGGTTTTTGATGATATTAGCGATTTCGTTTGGGCGAAACTCGATTGGTTCATGTTGAAGCTGAGGCTCGTATGGTAAAGTCGGCAAAGTAAAGGCACTAGTGGCCGGATTTGGTTGGAAGATATTTTTAAGGTGATTGGCAAACGTGCTGGCTCTGTCTGCATCGCTGCGCGCCCAGCCGCCTGTGGGATTTCTAATAGGCATCACGGTTTCTTTCGGTGAGCTTAGAGTTGGGTGAGCTCTCCATAGTGAGTGTTTTGTAATAGAAGTTGACAATTGCTCTATATAGCGGCGGTGGACATAATCTTCTTCTTGCTGTAGGGCTTTAGTAAGTTGACGTGAGGCATGTCTAAAGCTTTGCTTAGCAGATGGCGATCTGTGGAGTTGCCACTCGCGACGTAAACGCCTCTTTTCGAGGACGAGCTGTTCGATTTGTAGATTTGTCTTTTTATTGCTTTGTGTATTTATGGTTTGCGATGTTGAGGCTCGAGCTGCAGAGACGAGTACAGACTCAAGTGAATTAACAAAGCTGTCTACGTTTGCTTCATCGTGGAGATGAGGACTTAGCTCAATGTGTGAGCTGATATATTTTCTGTACTTAACCCAATTGGTTTTCTGTGAGGTCAATTTTAATGGTTGTTCCAATGTTTCTGGATGTCGCAGTAGAATAAACAGGACAGGCGAGTGATCAGATGAGAGGTCCGATAGGCAATTGGCGCTTATCAGATTTTTAGGGATGTTTTTGGTAATCGCAAAGTCTATTAAATCTGGTAGTTTCCTTGGGTCTGCCGGCCAGTATGTTGGTGTGCCAGAAGAAACATAGTCGAGCTTGTTCTTGGCTTTGATAATTGCATTATAGAGCTGCTTCCCTTTTGGAGTCACGAGACGGGATCCCCAGTGTGTGTGCTTGGAATTGTAGTCTCCTGCTGCTATGAAGTGGTCTCCAAGTGTGTTGAAAAACTGCATAAACTCATCTTCAGCTATATTGAAGCGAGGGGGGCAGTATACGGCGGCTAGTGTAAGTTGGTTGCCAGTATTTAGTTGTATATTTATAGATGTGGCCTGTAGGTAGTTTTTAGCAAATTTTTTTTGATAATGGTGCTTTATGCGGCTTCTGATTAGAATTCCAGTCCCACCATGTGCTTTACCATCTGGATGATTTGTTCCGTAGAATGAATATCCTCGTAGTTGAAAATTGTATTTGTTTGTAAGGTGTGTTTCCGAAAGCAGCATTACATCGATATGATTGTAGAGTAGGAATTGAGCTAACTCAAGTTTATGTTGGGAAACGCCGTTAGCGTTCCACGTAGATATCCGTAGGAAAGCCATTATTTGGATTGTTGTGAAACCAGCATTTGAATCAATAGATTTTGGTTTCGCATTAAATCTTGCATAGTTGTGCGCATAAACGACATAAATTCCGCCAGGCTTTGTTGTAGGCTGCATATCATAGCTTCAAAGTTGCTTTTTGGCTGCTCTGTTGGTTGATGTTGCTGAGCCGTGTTCGGTTCTTGATATGCTGATTGCAGAAATGAGCTTCTTGAGGCAGGTGTCGCCGGTCCTGATTTTAAGGCGCTTGCGTATGTAAAATTTTTGTAAGAGTTAATGGGTCCTAGTGAGGATCTGGCTGCAGTCGAGAAGAAGACTTCAGGGTTGCATCTTGCATAGTTGTGCGCATAAACGACATAAATTCCGTCAGGCTTTGTTGTAGGCTGCATATCATAGCTTCAAAGTTGCTTTTTGGCTGCTCTGTTGGTTGATGTTGCTGAGCCGTGTTCGGTTCTTGATATGCTGATTGCAGAAATGAGCTTCTTGAGGCAGGTGTCGCCGGTCCTGATTTTAAGGCGCTTGCGTATGTCACATTTTTGTCAACGTTAATGGGTCCTAGTGAGGATCTGGCTGCAGTCGAGAAGAAGACTTCAGGGTTTGATCTGGACGCCGTGAACTGTCCATTTTGGGTGGATGCGACTTTTTAGATCCTTATGGACTGGGCATCCTCTATAATTAGCAGTGTGGTTGCCACCGCAGTTGCCGCACTTTTTCGAGTTGCTGTCATCTTTGCTCGCTGGGCAGTGTGCGGAGTCATGAAGCTCTCCGCAAACTACACACACCGGGCGCAGTTTACAGTATGACCTTGTATGGCCATATTCTTGGCAGTTCGCACATTGTACCGGGCCATTGCGTTTGTGCGGTTCCTCAACTGTAATTCTGCGGTGCAGCAGGTACTGAAGATTGTATATTGGGTGCACTTCGTATTTCTTCAGGAGCTTGGTTTCTGGTTCGAGCTCAACCTTAAAGAGTGGCTGCGGCTTTCTATCCCTGTTAGGGATATTAAAGACTGTCTTGGCGCTAAAACCCTTCTCCTGTACCGCCTTTTTTATCTCTGCAGGCGTTACTTCGGGCTCTATGCCCTTAAGTACGACTTGCAGGCCCTTGCTGCTTTTTAGCTGATATGTGTAAAAGTTCTTTTTATTCTCGGTAAGATATTTTGATAATACTCTGTAGTTATCTTCAGACTTCATTTGAACTTTTGTTTCTTGAATGTTGCCCTTTACAAGGGGTATTATGTGGAAGTTATCCTTACCAATAAGCTCAATAATTTTGTTGACAAGAACATTGGAACTTTTTTCGCGTATATAGATAGGCGGAGGTTTTGGCTTCCTTTTCTCAACTTCAGTGGATTCGCCCGCCTCAACCTCATCGGCGTCTGCCAAGATTTTAAATCGGTTTGAGTTAATGGGCGTTTCTTTTGCTGCTAGGCTAGCATTGCCACGGGTTATTTTGCGTTTGGAATTGAGGGGGCTCAGCTTCCTTTTGATTTGGATGTAGCGATCCATGCCAGTCTGCACAGCCGGCTTAATATAGTCATTGTTTTTGTTTTGGTTTTCGGGCAGCGCGGACGTATTAATATTTGCGCTGCTAGCTGATGACGTCGTTAAACGCGCTGTCGATACAGTTGCGGTTGTTGTTGTTGTTACTGTTGACGTTGTCAAAGAAATTGAGGTGCTAGTTACTGCACTCTTTGGCTGCAGAGACATCGATGGTATCGAGGGGGAGCAGGAACGCGCTCTCTCGCTCTCTACGTTTAAGAATTCGGTCAAGTTGGGGGTAATTGACCGCGATTGATCGGAGCTTGCATGGTTTTCGGTTGCTTTAAAAGAGAAGTACGCGTTGTTTCTTGGTACTGAGAGCCGTCTCTCGTCTTGCTCACGTTGACGTTGTGTGCGAACGTCGTTTGAGCTCATTGCAGTCGAGGTTGATTTAGTTTAAGTTTTGAGAGTTGTGTTTTATATTAATTAATTAATTAATTAATCAATATAAACATTAGCGATTTCATCGCAAAAAGCGTCTTTTCGCTTTATTGTAGATTTCTTAGACCAGTCACTGCACTTTTATGATTTTATTGAATATTTTTTTTCCGGAGCACAATAAAAAACACGTCTGCATGCGACGACAGTCGGCCGAATTCCCCAACATATTTGAACATATTTTAACTTGTACTTCCGAATGCCATGAAGATTTGTTCATTTAAGGAAAGTTAATTTCGGGCCAAACAGAAGTTGATATACCTATACCACCTTTTAGGTGGTGCTTTAATTACAATATATACATCGGATAAAATATACATCGCAAATATCGGACATAGTCAGTAAAGTAAGTAAAGTAGTAAAATCCACTGATTTCGTGTGTTTGATATAATATTATAACTATTACATTGACCCGGTCACTTGGCAATAGTAGTACATTTTTTTATCTACTCTTCAGTCGGCTTGGAAAAGGCCATCCATTCCTCGGAGGCCACAAAAGAGCCCGAATTTTCCATATAATCGTCGAGGAATTTTTTATGGATAATTTTGAAAGTTTCTTCACATCCGGAATTTCGAAAACGAGCGTTAAGCGACCTAGAAGAAGCTAGGAGTTCTAACAGGAATTCAAGCCGTTTTCTTTCGAGAAATTCCTAACAACATAAAAAATTACAATAAAAAGCATGTAGCCTGTCTGTCGCTTTCTGCGCAAATAGTCTCTTAGTTTTGAAGCATTTTGTTCTAGTAGAAACTTAGCACACATCCTTATTTTATTTGCAGGCAGTATATAAATCGGACCGGCCGGGATTGGTTGACTATACCGTATAGCTGCCTTTTAACTGATTGATCGGAAATGCCCTAATTTGGTGTTTTTTAGGTTAGAGGGTTGAGACCTTCTATGGATTCTATTACGGGCAACCTAAGCCAAAATTTTTGAGGATCTTCAAATGTTGACGTTAGCGTTTTGTGTCAGCTGGGTGAAAGTTTTGGTACTCCGAACCCACTGGAACATGATTTACGATACTTATTGGAAACAGGTGACTATGCAGACGCAGCACTAGTGTTTACAGCAGATGGAACAAATGATCATTTAAGACAAGACTCAGGATCCTCGGAGTATGGATTTCGTCGAAAAATCGAACTTCCTTGCCATAAAGCAATATTAAGCGCGCGGTCACCATTTTTTCGAAATTTAATTGCGCGGCGTACACGTAAAATAGAGTATGTAGAACGATCTTTACACGTTCCGACTCGTATTGTGTTAGACGAAACTGTTATTCCAAAAAGGTATGCACGCATATTGCTTCAAGCTATTTATTTAGACACAGTAGATTTGACTTTGATCTTGCGTGGTGTTGGATCAAGTACAACAGCGGGTTCTCTAGAAGAAGTCCATGCTTTAACCAACACTGGCCGAGTGCGTCCATCAACTCTTGAGGAAGCTATGGAGCTATATCAAATCGGACGTTTTTTGGAACTTGATATATTGGCCCAAGGATGTGAGGATTTGATTTTAGAATGGTTATCTCTAGACACCTTACCCACCGTTTTAAGGTGGGGCTGCCAACCTTATGATTCTGCATGGGTTTTTCGACAAGCTTGTCAATATTTGCGAGAAGAATTTTCGGCTGTTAGCGCCTCGCCAGTTCTGCATCAATTGGATAAATCCAAGTTAATACATGTATTGCACAGTAACTTTTTACAAGCGTCAGAGTTAGAAATATTGCAAACGGTTTTAAAATGGGGCGAGCAAGAACTTATTCGACGTATGGAAGATAGAGAACCAAATTTGTTGTCACATATAGCCCATTCAGTAACACGCAAAGGTGTAAAAAAACGCGACACAAGTGATACGGAACTAAGAGAAATTCTGTCAGAACTGCTACCTTTAGTACGGATGGACCATGTCTTACCCCCTCATTGTGACGTTTTATGTCAAGCCATTCGAAGAGGTCTTGTAAGTACACCTCCATCACATACGATTGGGGATGAAAGAGAAAATCTCCGTATCAACGCCTGGATTCGTGGAGGGAAAAATCATATTTTGAAGAAGTAAAAACACTTTTAGAAGATCGAATGCCAACGCACAATCACGTAGAAATATTACGAAAGCGCACGACTAGGCATCCTCCAAATATTCCAGACACATTGTATATGGTATCACACTTAAATTCTGGCTCAAACAGGGGTATTGGGGCAGAAAGAAATAATGATGAACAACATTTTGGTTTTTTAGGGGGAGCAGTTGCAATACCGCCACCGGACAACCAAACGTTATTAGCTATGCGGAAGCGTGAACATAAATTGCGTCAATCACCAATGTGCCAACGTGCATTGCTGCTCCCTCTTTCGTCAAAAAATGAAATTGACCGGCAAATTAGGCTTAGAGTTGTTAGAGAGTTTAATCTTCCGGATGAAGTATCTGATATATTGGGGAACTCTCTCCAAATCAATAAAGGAAGTAATAATCCCTCTATAGAAGCAACTGTTACACCATCATCGGCCCAAAATGAGGTTAGTTTACTTGAAGATGAAAACCAGAGTCCCCCCCCTTCGCCAGCTGCTCATGGATCAGTTTCACAATACACAAACGCTGCACCTTCGTTTCTATCGACGGCTACAATGGCATCATCAGTGTCGTCTTATAATACTGATATGGTTCACCCATGTAACAACCGAAATCTTACTTTTCCAAGACATCACTCAACTGGTATTATTGGTGTAGCTAATTTTATGGCATATAATTCTGGTCCTGGAGCACAGTGCAGCTACGCACGTCTTTCAAATTCAAGTCAACATCGTAACGATTTGCCTGCCTTGATAACTGAGGGCGATTTTGGATTTTCTCATGATAACAGTCTGGGGTCTGATGCCGACACCGAGGGTGGAGCATCTGCATTAGATGCCGGTAACAGTCATCTTTCCGAAATGATGCCGGATGTAGCTATGGCTACGGCATCGTTGGGGCAGCTTCATTTGACAAATAGTGGATCTGGGTGTATTTCCACTAGCACACGCGCATCAATTATTAATAACGAGGTACCAGAAAGCTTGCAATTGGATTTAGGCGATGGTCCAAGCCCCCATGTCGTTGGAACTGCAACAAGTAGTATTACTATACGTAATATTCAGGTAGGCTTCCATTACCGTTTAATTAAAAATGTAAATAATGCTATTATTTTCAGCAACTGCCTCAAAATAGTTACCACCATTTTAGGCATCGTTCAAATTTACCCTTTGATATCCTGCGACAAGGGCAGGCCTCACCTACGTTGCATCGCGAACATTCCGGAATGTTTAATTCCGGTCCTCCCAGATTTTTATAGAGGCTGCAAATTGGACTGACCAGGAAAAATTATTTAAGCATGCCTTTCCGAGTAGAATCCAATATAACTATCCGCAAAGCATAGATAATTAAATAAAATACTTATAAATTATAATCAATTTCTTTTTATCATTGTATGCATATTGAAATATATGTGAATTTGTTAACTCGTGTTG
This sequence comes from Drosophila ananassae, assembly GCF_017639315.1. NCBI lineage: Eukaryota > Metazoa > Arthropoda > Insecta > Diptera > Drosophilidae > Drosophila > Drosophila ananassae. The sequence goes on along the minus strand of NC_057932.1, from coordinate 7,800,992 downwards.
TAAATGTGTTAATTTTTGCAAGATTAGTAAGTCTTCAGAATGAAATTTTAAATATATATATAATTGAAAGATTCTATTTTACTTTTTACCCGTCAATGAAGGGATATACGAAGAGGCGCCTTGCGGTAATGTCGGTTTTTTCGGCCTATAAAATAAATTTTAGATTATCCAAAATTTTAAAAGTTTGGTTGATTCTTTTGAGTCTATCTTTGTTCGAGAATCCAACCTTGTTCCTTATTAGACTCAAAAATTCAAAATAAACTGCAAGGGTATATTTTTCTTATATGGGCATAAACCATATCTTACACTAACTTTCGGGTCTGCTAGAACGGGCTCTTTATCTATTCGTTTTCGGATTATTTGTGGCCTCTTTAGTTTTGTTAATAATAGTAATTATAATTTCCATATACGCGAATTGCAACTGTCATAACGATCTGGTTAAGTTGGGATGTATTGTGTAACAATGACAATTTAACAACCTAACAATTTTTGCAATGTTTTGTTCCATAATTCAATAATAGTACGCATAGGTACTAGCTTGTCACGTAATCGGCGATCTGCAACATTTTTTAACATTTACTTCCGAATGCCATAAAGATTTCTTCATTTCAGAAAAGTAACAAGAAAAGGAAAGATAATTTCGGGCGAAACCGAAGTTGATATACCTATACCACCACTAAGGTGGTGGTTTTTGCAATATTTTGTTCCATATATCAAACATAGTACGCATAGGTGCTTGCTTGCCACGTAATCGGCGATCTGCAACATATTTTAACTTGTACTTCCGAATGCCACGAAGATTTGTTCATTTCAGAGAAGTAACAAGAAAAGTTAATTTCGGGCCAAACAGAAGTTGATATACCTATACCACCTTTTAGGTGGTGGTTTAATTACAAAATATACATCGGATAAAATATACATCGCAAATATCGGACATAGTCAGCCGGTTATAAAATATTTATTATAATTTTTAATTATTTGCTTAAATATCCCGAAAGTTTACACTATAGTTTCTTATTTTTTTAATAATATTTATATGTTTTGGGCAAAAAGTGTTTTATCTTGCTATCGTAATTACTTAAAATCCACTGATTTCGTGTGGTTGATATAATATTATAACTATTACATTGACCCGGTCACTTGGCAATAGTAGTACATTTTTTTATCTACTCTTGAGTCGGCTTGGAAAAGGCCATCCATTCCTCGGAGGCCACAAAAGAGCCCGAATTTTCCATATAATCGTCGAGGAATTTTTTATGGATAATTTTGAAAGTTTCTTCACATCCGGAATTTTGAAAACGAGCGTTAAGCGACCTAGAAGAAGCTAGGAGTTCTAACAGGAATTCATGCCGTTTTCTTTCGAGAAATTCCTAACAACATAAAAAATTACAATAAAAAGCATGTAGCCTGTCTGTCTGTTTCTGCGCAAACTAGTCTCTCAGTTTTGAAGCATTTTGTTCCAGTAGAAACTTAGCACACATCCTTATTTTATTTGCATGCAGTATATAAATCGGACCGGCCGGGATTGGTCGACTATACCCTATAGCTGCCTTTTAACTGATTGATCGGAAATGCCCTAATTTGGTGTTTTTTAGGTTAGAGGGTTGAGACCTTCTATGGATTCTATTACGGGCAACCTAAGCCAAAATTTTTGAGGATCTTCAAATGTTGACGTTAGCGTATTGTGTCAGCTGGGTGAAAGTTTTGGTACTCCGAACCCATTGGAACATGATTTACGATACTTATTGGAAACAGGTGACTATGCAGACGCAGCACTAGTGTTTACAGCAGATGGAACAAATGATCATTTAAGACAAGACTCAGGATCCTCGAAGTATGGATTTCGTCCAAAAATCGAACTTCCTTGCCATAAAGCAATATTAAGCGCGCGGTCACCATTTTTTCGAAATTTAATTGCGCGGCGTACACGTAAAATAGAGTATGTAGAACGATCTTTACACGTTCCGACTCGTATTGTGTTAGACGAAACTGTTATTCCAAAAAGGTATGCACGCGTATTGCTTCAAGCTATTTATTTAGACACAGTAGATTTGAGAACCGCGGGTTCTCTAGGAGAAGTCCATGCTTTAACCAACACTGGCCGAGTGCGTCCAACAACTCTTGAGGAAGCTATGGAGCTATATCAAATCGGACGTTTTTTGGAACTTGATATATTGGCCCAAGGATGTGAGGATTTGATTTTAGAATGGTTATCTCTAGACACCTTACCCACCGTTTTAAGGTGGGGCTGCCAACCTTATGATTCTGCATGGGTTTTTCGACAAGCTTGTCAATATTTGCGAGAAGAATTTTCGGCTGTTAGCGCCTCGCCAGTTCTGCATCAATTGGATAAATCCAAGTTAATACATGTATTGCACAGTAACTTTTTACAAGCGTCAGAGTTAGAAATATTGCAAGCGGTTTTAAAATGGGGCGAGTAAGAACTTATTCGACGTATGGAAGATAGAGAACCAAATTTGTTGTCACATACAGCCCATTCAGTAACACGCAAAGGTGTAAAAAAACGCGACATAAGTGATACGGAACTAAGAGAAATTCTGTCAGAACTGCTACCTTTAGTACGGATGGACCATGTCTTACCCCCTCATTGTGAAGTTTTATGTCAAGCCATTCAAAGAGGTCTTGTAAGTACACCTCCATCACATATGATTGGGGATGAAAGAGAAAATCTCCGTATCAACGCCTGGATTCGTGGAGGGAAAAATCAGGGATTGTAAGTAAGGCCGCGTCTATTTATGCCATATTTTAAAGAAGTAAAAACTTTTAGAAGAACGAATGCCAACGCACAATCACGTAGAAATATTACGAAAGCGCACGACTAGGCATCCTCCAAATATTCCAGACACATTGTATATGGTATCACACCTAAGTTCTGGCTCAAACAGGGGTATTGGGACAGAAAGAAATAATGATGAGCAACATTTTGGTTTTTTAGGGGGAGCAGTTGCCACAAAAGAGCCCGAATTTTCCATATAATCGTCGAGGAATTTTTTATGGATAATTTTGAAAGTTTCTTCACATCCGGAATTTCGAAAACGAGCGTTAAGCGACCTAGAAGAAGCTAGGAGTTCTAACAGGAATTCATGCCGTTTTCTTTCGAGAAATTCCTAACAACATAAAAAATTACAATAAAAAGCATGTAGCCTGTCTGTCTGTTTCTGCGCAAACTAGTCTCTCAGTTTTGAAGCATTTTGTTCCAGTAGAAACTTAGCACACATCCTTATTTTATTTGCAGGCAGTATATAAATCGGACCGGCCGGGATTGGTCGACTATACCGTATGCCTTTTAACTGATTGATCGGAAATGCCCTAATTTGGTGTTTTTTAGGTTAGATGGTTGAGACCTTCTATGGATTCTATTACGGGCAACCTAAGCCAAAATTTTTGAGGATCTTCAAATGTTGACGTTAGCGTTTTGTGTCAGCTGTGTGAAAGTTTTGGTACTCCGAACCCATTGGAACATGATTTACGATACTTATTGGAAACAGGTGACTATGCAGACGCAGCACTAGTGTTTACAGCAGATGGAACAAATGATCATTTAAGACAAGACTCAGGATCCTCGAAGTATGGATTTCGTCCAAAAATCGAACTTCCTTGCCATAAAGCAATATTAAGCGCGCGGTCACCATTTTTTCGAAATTTAATTGCGCGGCGTACACGTAAAATAGAGTATGTAGAACGATCTTTACACGTTCCGACTCGTATTGTGTTAGACGAAACTGTTATTCCAAAAAGGTATGCACGCGTATTGCTTCAAGCTATTTATTTAGACACAGTAGATTTGTCTTTGATCTTGCGTGGTGTTGGATCAAGTACAACCGCGGGTTCTCTAGGAGAAGTCCATGCTTTAACCAACACTGGCCGAGTGCGTCCAACAACTCTTGAGGAAGCTATGGAGCTATATCAAATCGGACGTTTTTTGGAACTTGATATATTGGCCCAAGGATGTGAGGATTTGATTTTAGAATGGTTATCTCTAGACACCTTACCCACCGTTTTAAGGTGGGGCTGCCAACCTTATGATTCTGCATGGGTTTTTCGACAAGCTTGTCAATATTTGCGAGAAGAATTTTCGGCTGTTAGCGCCTCGCCAGTTCTGCATCAATTGGATAAATCCAAGTTAATACATGTATTGCACAGTAACTTTTTACAAGCGTCAGAGTTAGAAATATTGCAAGCGGTTTTAAAATGGGGCGAGCAAGGACTTATTCGACGTATGGAAGATAGAGAACCAAATTTGTTGTCACATACAGCCCATTCAGTAACACGCAAAGGTGTAAAAAAACGCGACATAAGTGATACGGAACTAAGAGAAATTCTGTCAGAACTGCTACCTTTAGTACGGATGGACCATGTCTTACCCCCTCATTGTGAAGTTTTATGTCAAGCCATTCAAAGAGGTCTTGTAAGTACACCTCCATCACATATGATTGGGGATGAAAGAGAAAATCTCCGTATCAACGCCTGGATTCGTGGAGGGAAAAATCAGGGATTGTATGTAAGGCCGCGTCTATTTATGCCATATTTTGAAGAAGTAAAAACACTTTTAGAAGATCGAATGCCAACGCACAATCACGTAGAAATATTACGAATGCGCACGACTAGGCATCCTCCAAATATTCCAGACACATTGTATATGGTATCTCACATAATTTCGGGCTCAAAAAGGGGTATTGGTTTTTTTGGTTTTTTAGGGGGAGCAGTTGCAATACCGCCACCGGACAACCAAACGTTATTAGCTATGCGGAAGCGTGAACATAAATTGCGTCAATCACCAATGTGCCAACGTGCATTGCTGCTCCCTCTTTCGTCAAAAAATGAAAATGACCGGCAAATTAGGCTTAGAGTTGTTAGAGAGTTTAATCTTCCGGATGAAGTATCTGATATATTGGGGAACTCCTTCCAAATCAATAAAGGAAGTATTGATCACTCTATAGAAACAACTGTTACTACACAATATCATAATGATTGTTCCAATTTTGAGTTGCAAGTTATGTGGTGGAAAGCCTGGTAGCTATTGAGAGTTCAAAAACTCCTCCATATTGCCAAGAATTTTTGATTGAATGGTTCAATTCAGTGCGTGTACATCATAATTCTTTGCAGCAAGAATTGCTCATTGACTTAATTAAGCATAATTCTCTTAATTCTCACTAATGTTAATAGACACCAGTATTATTGTCCACCGCTTGCATTAATGTCTCGTATCTTTGTTTTTGCTGCTTATTCAGAAACGGCAGATTATTTCAATTTCTACAATGTATCAAGATTGTATTGTATCTCTCGATTTAATTCTTGGTTGAATGTATCGATGCAAGATATCTTCACATGTCGTATGTGGTCGAAACTAACGAACAGCAATTCATTTTTATATATGTAGAAGATAATCAATTTCTTTTTATCATTGTATGCATATTGAAATATATGTGAATTTGTTAACTCGTGTTGTAAATGTGTTAATTTTTGCAAGATTAGTAAGTCTTCAGAATGAAATTTTAAATATATATATAATTGAAAGATTCTATTTTACTTTTTACCCGTCAATGAAGGGATATACGAAGAGGCGCCTTGCGGTAATGTCGGTTTTTTCGGCCTATAAAATAAATTTTAGATTATCCAAAATTTTAAAAGTTTGGTTGATTCTTTTGAGTCTATCTTTGTTCGAGAATCCAACCTTGTTCCTTATTAGACTCAAAAATTCAAAATAAACTGCAAGGGTATATTTTTCTTATATGGGCATAAACCATATCTTACACTAACTTTCGGGTCTGCTAGAACGGGCTCTTTATCTATTCGTTATCGGATTATTTGTGGCCTCTTTAGTTTTGTTAATAATAGTAATTATAATTTCCATATACGCGAATTGCAACTGTCATAACGATCTGGTTAAGTTGGGATGTATTGTGTAACAATGACAATTTAACAACCTAACAATTTTTGCAATGTTTTGTTCCATAATTCAATAATAGTACGCATAGGTACTAGCTTGTCACGTAATCGGCGATCTGCAACATTTTTTGACATTTACTTCCGAATGCCATAAAGATTTCTTCATTTCAGAAAAGTAACAAGAAAAGGAAAGTTAATTTCGGGCGAAACCGAAGTTGATATACCTATACCACCACTAAGGTGGTGGTTTTTGCAATATTTTGTTCCATATATCAAACATAGTATGCATAGGTGCTTGCTTGCCACGTAATCGGCGATCTGCAACATATTTTAACTTGTACTTCCGAATGCCATGAAGATTTGTTCATTTCAGAGAAGTAACAAGAAAAGTCAATTTTGGGCCAAACAGAAGTTGATATACCTATACCACCTTTTAGGTGGTGGTTTAATTACAAAATATACATCGGATAAAATATACATCGCAAATATCGGACATAGTCAGCCGGTTATAAAATATTTATTATAATTTTTAATTATTTGCTTAAATATCCCGAAAGTTTACAATGTAGTTTCTTATTTTTTTAATAATATTTATATGTTTTGGGCAAAAAGTGTGTTATCTTGCTATGTGTGATATAATATTATAACTATTACATTGACCCGGTCACTTGGCAATAGTAGTACATTTTTTGATCTACTCTTCAGTCGGCTTGGAAAAGGCCATCCATTCCTCGGAGGCCACAAAAGAGCCCGAATTTTCCATATAATCGTCGAGGAATTTTTTATGGATAATTTCCGAGTTCTAACAGGAATTCATGCCGTTTTCTTTCGAGAAATTCCTAACAACATAAAAAATTACAATAACAAGAGAGGAAAGCTAACTTCGGGCGGAGCCGAAGTTGATATACCCTTGCAGTTCAGTCGCAGTCCACTAGGTGGCGCCACGCATCTTATATTATTAAATATATAGCGGATCGTATATAGTCGGCCGATCCTTATGAAATTTGGCATATTGAATTATTTTGCCCAAAGAGTAATCTGTACCAAGTCCCATCTTTCTAACTTAAAAAACACCAAAGTTATGCCAATTCCGATCGATCTATGACAGCTATAGGATATAGTCGGCCGATCCTTATGAAATTTTGTACATAAGATATTTTGGTCAAATATAACATGTGTGGGAAGTCCCAACCCTTTAACTTAAAAAACACCAAAGTTATGGCATTTCCGATCAATCAGTTATATGGCAGCTATAGGATATAGTCGACCGATCCCGGCCGTTCCGACTTATATACTACCTGCAAAGGAAAGAAGGGTGTGTGCAAAGTTTCAACTCGATAGCTCCAAAACTGAGAGACTAGTTTGCGTAGAAACCGACAGACAGACAGACAGACGGACAGACGGACAGACGGACAGACAGACAGACGGACAGAAAAAGCATGTAGCCTGTCTGTCTGTTTCTGCGCAAATAGTCTCTCAGTTTTGAAGCATTTTGTTCCAGTAGAAACTTAGCACACATCCTTATTTTATTTGCAGGCAGTATATAAATCGGACCGGCCGGGATTGGTCGACTATACCCTATAGCTGCCTTTTAACTGATTGATCGGAAATGCCCTAATTTGGTGTTTTTTAGGTTAGAGGGTTGAGACCTATGGATTCTATTACGGGCAACCTAAGCCAAAATTTTTGAGGATCTTCAAATGTTGACGTTAGCGTTTTGTGTCAGCTGGGTGAAAGTTTTGGTACTCCGAACCCACTGGAACATGATTTACGATACTTATTGGAAACAGGTGACTATGCAGACGCAGCACTAGTGTTTACAGCAGATGGAACAAATGATCATTTAAGACAAGACTCAGGATCCTCGAAGTATGGATTTCGTCCAAAAATCGAACTTCCTTGCCATAAAGCAATATTAAGCGCGCGGTCACCATTTTTTCGAAATTTAATTGCGCGGCGTACACGTAAAATAGATGAGTATGTAGAACGATCTTTACACGTTCCGACTCGTATTGTGTTAGACGAAACTGTTATTCCAAAAAGGTATGCACGCGCAATTAAACTGTTATTCCAAAAAGGTATGCAGGATTTGATTTTATAATGGTTATCTCTAAGACACCTTACCCACCGTTTTAAGGTGGGGCTGCCAACCTTATGATTCTGCATGGGTTTTTCGACAAGCTTGTCAATATTTGCGAGAAGAATTTTCGGCTGTTAGCGCCTCGCCAGTTCTGCATCAATTAGATAAATCCCAGTTAATACATGTATTGCACAGTAACTTTTTACAAGCGTCGGAGTTAGAAATATTGCAAGCGGTTTTAAAATGGGGCAAGAAAGAACTTATTCGACATATGGAAGATAGAGAACCAAATTTGTTGTCACATACAGCCCATTCAGTAACACGCAAAGGTGTAAAAAAACGCGACATAAGTGATATAGAACTAAGAGAAATTCTGTCAGAACTGCTACCTTTAGTACGGATGGACCATGTCTTACCCCCTCATTGTGACGTTTTATGTCAAGCCATTCGAAGAGGTCTTGTAAGTACACCTCCATCACATATGATTGGGGATGAAAGAGAAAATCTCCGTATCAACGCCTGGATTAGTGGAGGAAAAAACCAGGGATTGTATGTAAGGCCGCGTCTATTTATGCCATATTTTGAAGAAGTAAAAACACTTTTAGAAGATCGAATGCCAACGCACAATCACGTAGAAATATTACGAATGCGCACGACTTGACATCCTCCAAATATTCCAGACACATTGTATATGGTATCTCACCTAAATTCTGGCTCAAACTGGGGTATTGGGGCAGAAAGAAATAATGATGAACAACATTTTGGTTTTTTAGGGGGAGCAGTTGCAATACCGCCACCGGACAACCAAACGTTATTAGCTATGCGGAAGCGTGAACATAAATTGCGTCAATCACCAATGTGCCAACGTGCATTGCTGCTCCCTCTTTCGTCAAAAAATGAAATTGACCGGCAAATTAGGCTTAGAGTTGTTAGAGAGTTTAATCTTCCGGATGAAGTATCTGATATATTGGGGAACTCCTTCCAAATCAACAAAGGAAGTAATGATCCCTCTATAGAAGCAACTGTTACACCATCATCGGCCCAAAATGAGGTTAGTTTACTTGAAGATGAAAACTAGAGTCCCCCCCCTTCGCCAGCTGCTCATGGATCAGTTTCACAATACACAAACGCTGCACCTTCGTTTCTATCGACGGCTACAATGGCATCATCAGTGTCGTCTTATAATACTGATATGGTTCACCCATGTAACAACCGAAATCTTACTTTTCCAAGACATCACTCAACTGGTATTATTGGTGTAGCTAATTTTATGGCATATAATTCTGGTCCTGGAGCACAGTGCAGCTACGCACGTCTTTCAAATTCAAGTCAACATCGTAACGATTTGCCTGCCTTGATAACTGAGGGCGATTTTGGATTTTCTCATGATAACAGTCTGGGGTCTGATGCCGACACCGAGGGTGGAGCATCTGCATTAGATGCCGGTAACAGTCATCTTTCCGAAATGATGCCGGATGTAGCTATGGCTACGGCATCGTTGGGACAGCTTCATTTGACAAATAGTGGATCTGGGTGTATTTCCACTAGCACACGCGCATCAATTATTAATAACGAGGTACCAGAAAGCTTGCAATTGGATTTAGGCGATGGTCCAAGCCCCCATGTCGTTGGAACTGCAACAAGTAGTATTACTATACGTAATATTCAGGTAGGCTTCCATTACCGTTTAATTAAAAATGTAAATAATGCTATTATTTTCAGCAACTGCCTCAAAATAGTTACCACCATTTTAGGCATCGTTCAAATTCACCTATTGAAATCCTGCGACAAGGGCAGGCCTCACCTACGTTGCATCGCGAACATTCCGGAATGTTTAATTCCGGTCCTCCCAGATTTTTATAGAGGCTGCAAATTGGACCGACCAGGAAAAATTATTTAAGCATGCCTTTCCGAGTAGAATCCAATATAACTATCCGCAAAGCTTAGATAATTAAATAAAATACTTATAAATTATAATCAATTTCTTTTTATCATTGTATGTATATTGAAATATATGTGAATTTGTTAACTCGTGTTGTAAATGTGCAAATTTTTGCAAGATTAGTAAGTCTTCAGAATGAAATTTTAAATATATATATAATTGAAAGATTCTATTTTACTTTTTACCCGTCAATGAAGGGATATACGAAGAGGCGCCTTGCGGTAATGTCGGTTTTTTCGGCCTATAAAATAAATTTTAGATTATTCAAAATTTTAAAAGTTTGGTTGATTCTTTTGAGTCTATCTTTGTTCGAGAATCCAACCTTGTTCCTTATTAGACTCAAAAATTAAACATAAACTGCAAGGGTATATTTTTCTTATATGGGCATAAACCATATCTTACACTAACTTTCGGCTAACAATTTTTGCAATGTGTTGTTCCATAATTCAATAATAGTACGCATAGGTACTAGCTTGTCACGTAATCGGCGATCTGCAACATATTTTAACTTGGACCTCCGAATGCCATAAAGATTTCTTCATTTCAGAAAAGTAACAAGAAAAGGAAAGTTAATTTCGGGCGAAACCGAAGTTGATATACCTATACCACCACTAAGGTGGTGGTTTTTGCAATATTTTTTTCCATATATCAAACATAGTACGCATAGGTGCTTGCTTGCCACGTAATCGGCGATCTGCAACATATTTTAACTTGTACCTCCGAATGCCATGAAGATTTGTTCATTTCAGAGAAGTAACAAGAAAAGTTAATTTCGGGCCAAACAGAAGTTGATATACCTATACCACCTTTTAGGTGGTGGTTTAATTACAATATATACATCGGATAAAATATACATCGCAAATATCGGACATAGTCAGCCGGTTATAAAATATTTATTATAATTTTTAATTATTTGCTTAAATATCCCGAAAGTTTACAATATAGTTTCGTATTTTTTTAATAATATTTATATTTTTTGAGCAAAAAGTGTGTTATCTTGCTATCGTAATTACTTAAAATAAAATCCACTGATTTCGGGTGTTTGATATAATATTATAACTATTACATTGACCCGGTCACTTGGCTACGCACGTCTTTCAAATTCAAGTCAACATCGTAACGATTTGCCTGCCTTGATAACTGAGGGCGATTTTGGATTTTCTCATGATAACAGTCTGGGGTCTGATGCCGACACCGAGGGTGGAGCATCTGCATTAGATGCCGGTAACAGTCATCTTTCCGAAATGATGCCGGATGTAGCTATGGCTACGGCATCGTTGGGGCAGCTTCATTTGACAAATAGTGGATCTGGGTGTATTTCCACTAGCACACGCGCATCAATTATTAATAACGAGGTACCAGAAAGCTTGCAATTGGATTTAGGCGATGGTCCAAGCCCCCATGTCGTTGGAACTGCAACAAGTAGTATTACTATACGTAATATTCAGGTAGGCTTACATTACCGTTTAATTAAAAATGTAAATAATGCTATTATTTTCAGCAACTGCCTCAAAATAGTTACCACCATTTTAGGCATCGTTCAAATTCACCCTTTGATATCCTGCGACAAGGGCAGGCCTCACCTACGTTGCATCGCGAACATTCCGGAATGTTTAATTCCGGTCCTCCCAGATTTTTATAGAGGCTGCAAATTAGGAAAAATTATTTAACCCTCTAAGCCTGTCTGAAGGCACATATTACGTTTTTGGCCCTAACAAATAACTAACAGCTTTTTAATCGTTTAAATAATTTTTGGCGGTTGATAAAAAGTATATTGAATTATAAATCTCAGCTTTAAAGATCTCCAAAGCACTTAACGGCACTTATGCTTAGGAATACATAAAGCATATGTTGTTTCGCGCATAAAATTTGGTCGGCGGTATGTTGTGTGTTGCTGTTTGAATAGTAGCAAATTTATAAAACCTATCCAGCTCATAATTTTTTTCTTGAGAGGTAAGTTTATTCACTTTTAAAATTAAGTTGAAGATTTACAAATATATAAAAAGCATGCGTTGTGACAGCGAAAGACCGATGCCTTGAGGCCCGTTTGGGGATCCAAGACAACTTTTGTTGCCAGCTGATAACCTCACAATTTGTTATGACCATTTTCTGGTCTGACGGTCCGCCAATCGGCATGGGTCTGGCTCCGGCTAGCTCAACCAGGGCCGTGGTTTCCCTGACCCTTCCCATTGTGACCGCTAACAATAATAATCATCCAACATATACTAAACAGCACATGTTAGACGTTTCACAACACTAAATTCCCCACAACATTTAAATTCAAATCCTAACATACCGAGACAAACTAACTTCTAACACTCATCCTCACCTGATCAATACGGGATCTCTATCCTACTCCTGCTGACATGGAGTAGTTGGGCCTGCCCTCCCTTCCATAGCGGAACGCTGGCCACTTCTTGCGTCCGCCCCTATTTCTTTCCTCCCAATCCCCTCCTACTTTCCCATTATCCTATCCCTAACCCCTTCTTTATCCTCTACTCAGTCTTCATTCTTTCATTCAAATTTTTATTAAATAATCTATACAAATTATGCTTAATCAGTTTTCTATCTTTATCTTTTACTTTCTCTTATTCCGACGCTTTGGTTTCGCTCTGGGCTTAAATCATAATAATACGGCAATTATCATAATATAACCAACTCACTTTCCGCCCGGATTTATATCCCTACCTAAGAGAGCTCTCCTTAAGACGTAGGGACTACCGCCAAAACAAAAAGGAAATTTGTTTTCCTTGGGAAATTGTCAACCGCTAGCTCCAACGGTGGACATAGATAGAATAGGATTTCTCGAGTCATTTTTTTGTACTCCACTTGCATCTTCACCTTGCCCAAGATCTGCTGCTGCGATCCATTCGCCGTTCGCACCTTAGCATGCCATGGCTTCCATGGGATTTCGAGACGTTCCACCAATTCTCTGCAGCCTCTTCCAATTAGCCTAATCGAAGCTCCGGAATCTAGTAGTCCTCTTATCATTCTCCCTGCTACCTTGACCATTGCGTATGGTCGTGGGTCTGGTTTGGGTCCTTCACGCGTCATGGACATCACCGAGCGGGTTACTTCCTGTCGCTCCTTTTTTCTCGCTTTGAAACGCTCGCGTTTCTTCTTGACTCTTCTTGTAACCATCTTCATCCCTGCTAGCTGGTTCTCTCGGAAGATTCTTTCCCTCGCCTCCTTGTACTGACGCACCCTCTCCTCCAAACTTCGATAGACTCTATTTGCCGCTTTACCCCCTATCGCTTCCTGGGTGTCTGATAAGGGTATTCGTGCTTCTATCCTTAGCCTTCCTACTGCCTCTTCTGGACTTCGGGCTCTTTCATCGAACGCTGGTTGCCCTCCGACGCAACGTTCCTGTTGGCGTTTCCCGGCCTGCAATTGGGGCACTTGGGCGTTACGGTGTTTGCCAATCCACATTTGTAGCAGAAAAGCCTACGCTGAGCAGCTTCGCAGTCCATGTAGACATGACCCTTCTGCTGAAAGTTCCAACAGGTGATAACTTTTCGGGGTGTACCGCTAGAGATCGCCGCCACCGTATCTTCTTGTTTGTCCGTTCCGTTCATTTCGGCTGGTCCTCCTTTCCAGTAGGGGTGCACCTCTTCCAGTCTTCCAACTCGTTGCTCCTCCCGGGGCTTGAATCCGGCGCTCACGCGATGCCTATATCCTCGCTCCGGATTTAGCACTCGTTCCATTTCCTTGCACTCATCGTGCAGGTGTTTTAGGGTGTAGACTCGCATTGGATAAATCCACTGCCTCATCGGTTCTAGGTGATTTCTTTTTGCCGTCTTGATGACCTAATCGTTTTCCACTCCTGATTTCACCGAAGCTACCAGTCTACTTAGGGCCATAAAATACTCCTCCAGTGACTTTCCTTGCCGTTGCTTCCTCTCCGCGATATCCTGGATGCGATCGTAGTCGCCCCTATTATCGCAATATCTGCGTTGCAGGGCTTCTTTTAACTCTCTCCAGTCTTGCGGCGGCTTGGTCCTTATTAGTAGCCAGTACCATTCGGATGCCTCTTCCGTCAACAACCGGTGGAAGTCTCGAAGCAGTTCAATTCACGGCATCCCGTATTGTTTCTGAAGATGCTCCACCCGGAAAAGAAAATCTTCAGCCCTCTGCCTTTTGTTTGTCTCCCTGTTGCTTTCCTGAATTAGGAGAACCGCCAGCTGAACCATTAGGCCGTGGATTCTCCACCTAGGTGGCCATGGAGGATTCTGATGACCTCGAGGAAGGAACTTTTCCGGAGTCCCGATCCAGCTTCCGGAGTATTTGTTCAAATCCCGTCCTCATGCACAGGTCGATCTTTCGATCCACCAGTTGGCTGAGATCTACTCTTAGCTGCTCTTGGGAGGTGTGAATGAGGGCCTGCATCTCTCGTCGATTGAAGGATGTATAGGCCTCTGCATTTTCCAGGCTATACTGCTCCTGAATGGGATCTAATTGGACATGAGAGTACGTCCCGAATGGACTTGATGCTTGTTCCATGCTGAGGTTCCTCGGGATTGCCCCCCTTTGTTGTGCGCTGAGTCGAGTGGTCTCTCTGCTTTGCTCGTTACCGTCCTGTGCTCCCCGCTCCATGTCCAAATCTCTTTCCCCTTCTTCGAGAATCGATAGGCTTGGTCCACCCATAGAGTCCTATTTCTATTTTACTCAAGTTTTCCAATAAGGAATTATCCAATCTATTTATATGCAAGCGCTGACTGACTATAATAATTAATTTCAATACTGGCCGGTACCACCAGAATGAGTCCCCGATAACCAAAATAAATAAATAAATAAACAAAATGAATAAATAAACCTATTAAATAAATGAATAAATAAATAAATAATTGATAAAAATATAAATAAACACTATTAAACCAAATAAACAAATGAATAAATAATTATACTAATAAATTTCGAAATAAATAAATAAATAATTACAAAAAAAACTCCCTCCTTTAATTTTGGACTCTATAAAAAAATTCTCTCAGTAACACAACTCTATCTGGTTTCCTATCTGGGGGCTATAAGGAAGGATGTTTGGGGTTCCGGATTGAGGCTTTCCGTCTGATCCGTGTTTTCCTGGATCTCCGGGTGAGATATATATATATTTTTAATATTTTTGTTTTCTATTTGTAGGGTTTTTTCTTCTGGTGCTTCTTGGAGCAACGCAAAGGCTATTTGTGTTTAGCCGTTTGGGACTTCCGTTTTTGGTTCAGAACCCCTACAAATATAAAAAAAATCCTTTCTATCCTATTCTTCTATCAACGCATATATATACTTTGTAGTTTAAGACACAGCCGTTGTATTTTCCCCTTCTATTAATCTTATCCTTTTCCTACTCTTATCTATTTCTACTTTAAGTCCTATATATTTATCACAGTACATATCACAGTTCATTCCTTGCTGCGCAAATCGGCCTTTGGTCTGTTCAGGCCCGATGTCGCATATGGAATTCCAATTCAACTTTGATTTGTACTGCCATAAATTGACTCCAGAAACCTACTAATTGGGGACCTCTCGTGCGGTTCTCTATTTAGCTTTCTGGACCCACGAAAGTAGAGGTTCCTTTTGTGGAGGCTATAGCGTTGGTTTCAAAATTGGGCGCCATATTGTTATGACCATTTTTTTTGGTCTGACGGTCCGCCAATCGGCATGGGTCTGGCTCCGGCTAGCTCAACCAGGGCCGTGGTTTCCCTGACCCTTCCCATAGTGACCGCTAACAATAATAATCATCCAACATATACTAAACAGCACATGTTAGACGTTTCACAACACTAAATTCCCCACAACATTTAAATTCAAATCCTAACATACCGAGACAAACTAACTTCTAACACTCATCCTCACCTGATCAATACGGGATCTCTATCCTACTCCTGCTGACATGGAGTAGTTGGGCCTGCCCTCCCTTCCATAGCGGAACGCTGGCCACTTCTTGCGTCCGCCCCTATTTCTTTCCTCCCAATCCCCTCCTACTTTCCCATTATCCTATCCCTAACCCCTTCTTTATCCTCTACTCAGTCTTCATTCTTTCATTCAAATTTTTATTAAATAATCTATACAAATTATGCTTAATCAGTTTTCTATCTTTATCTTTTACTTTCTCTTATTCCGACGCTTTGGTTTCGCTCTGGGCTTAAATCATAATAATACGGCAATTATCATAATATAACCAACTCACTTTCCGCCCGGATTTATATCCCTACCTAAGAGAGCTCTCCTTAAGACGTAGGGACTACCGCCAAAACAAAAAGGAAATTTGTTTAATTTCCTTGGGAAATTGTCAACCGCTAGCTCCAACGGTGGACATAGATAGAATAGGATTTCTCGAGTCCTTTTTTTGTACTCCACTTGCATCTTCACCTTTCCCAAGATCTGCTGCTGCGATCCATTCCCCGTTCGCACCTTAGCATGCCATGGCTTCCATGGGATTTCGAGACGTTCCACCAATTCTCTGCAGCCTCTTCCAATTAGACTAATCGAAGCTCCGGAATCTAGTAGTCCTCTCATCATTTTCCCTGCTACCTTGACCATTGCGTATGGTCGTGGGTCTGTTTTGGGTCCTTCACGCGTCATGGACATCACCGAGCGGGTTACTTCCTGTCGTTCCTTTTTTCTCGCTTTGAAACGCTCGCGGATCTTCTTGACTCTTCTTGTAACCATCGTCATCCCTGCTAGCTGGTTCTCTCGGAAGATTCTTTCCCTCGCCTCCTTGTACTGTCGCACCCTCTCCTCCAAACTTCGATAGACTCTATTTGCCGCTTTACCTCCTATCGCTTCCTGGGTGTCTGATAAGGGTATTCGTGCTTCTATCCTTAGCCTTCCTACTGCCTCTTCTGGACTTCGGGCTCTTTCATCGAACGCTGGTTGCCCTCCGACGCAACGTTCCTGTTGGCGTTTCCCGGCCTGCAAGTTGGGCACTTGGGCGTTACGGTGTTTGCCAATCCACATTTGTAGCAGAAAAGCCTACGCTAAGCCGCTTCGCAGTCCATGTAGACATGACCCTCCTGCTGACAGTTCCAACAGGTGATAACTTTTCGGGGTGTACCGCTAGAGATCGCCGCCACCGTATCTTCTTGTTTGTCCGTTCCGTTCATTTCGGCTGGTCCTCCTTTCCAGTAGGGGTGCACCTCTTCCAGTCTTCCAACTCGTTGCTCCTCCCGGGGCTTGAATCCGGCGCTCACGCGATGCCTATGTCCTGCTCCTCGCTCCAGATTTAGCACTCGTTCCACTTCCTTGCACTCATCGTGCAGGTGTTATAGGGGTAGACTCGCATTGGATAAATCCACTGCCTCATCGGTTCTAGGTGATTTCTTTTTGCCGTCTTGATGACCTAATCGTTTTTCACTCCTGATTTCACCGAAGCTACCAGTCTACTTATTGCCATAAAATACTCCTCCAGTGACTCCCCTAGCCGTTGCTTCCTCTCCGCGATATCCTGGATGCGATCGTAGTCGCCCCTATTATCGCAATATCTGCGTTGCAGGGCTTCTTTTAACTCTCTCCAGTCTTGCGGCGGCTTGGTCCTTATTAGTAGCCAGTACCATTCGGATGCCTCTTCCGTCAACAACCGGTGGAAGTCTCGAAGGAGTTCAATCCACGGCATCCCGTATTGTTTCTGAAGATGCTCCACCCGGAACAGAAAATCTTCAGCCCTCTGCCTTTTGTTTGTCTCCCTGTTGCTTTCCTGAATTAGGAGAACCGCCAGCTGAACCATTAGGCCGTGGATTCTCCACCTGGGTGGCCATGGAGGATTCTGATGACCTCGAGGAAGGAACTTTTCCGGAGTCCCGATCCAGCTTCCGGAGTATTTGTTCAAATCCCGTCCTCATGCACAGGTCGATCCTTCGATCCACCAGTTGGCTGAGATCTACTCTTAGCTGCTCTTGGGAGGTGTGAATGAGGGCCTGCATCTCTCGTCGATTGAAGGATGCATAGGCCTCTGCGTTTTCCAGGCTATACTGCTCCTGAATGGGATCTAATTGGACATGAGAGTACGTCCCGAATGGAGTTGATGCTTGTTCCATGCTGAGGTTCCTCGGGATTGCCCCCCTTTGTTGTGCGCTGAGTCGTGTGGTCTCTCTGCTTTGCTCGTTACCGCCCTGTGCTTCCCGCTCCATGTCCAAATCTCTTTCCCCTTCTTCGAGCATCGATAGGCTTGGTCCACCCATAGAGTCCTATTTCTATTTTACTCAAGTTTTCCAATAAGGAATTATCCAATCTATTTATATGCAAGAGCTGACTGACTATAATAATTAATTTCAATACTGGCCGGTACCACCAGAATGAGTCCCCGATAACCAAAATAAATAAATAAATAAACAAATAGATAAATAAATAGACAAATAACTAAATAAATAAATAAACAAAATGAATAAATAAACCTATTAAATAAATGAATAAATAAATAAATAATTGATAAAAATATAAATGAACACTATTAAACCAAATAAACAAATGAATAAATAATTATACTAATAAATGTCGAAATAAATAAATAAATAATTACAAAAAAAAACTCCCTCCTTTAATTTTGGACTCTATAAAAAAATTCTCTCAGTAACACAACTCTATCTGGTTTCCTATCTGGGGGCTATAAGGAAGGATGTTTGGGGTTCCGGATTAAGGCTTTCCGTCTGATCCGTGTTTTCCTGGATCTCCGGGTGAGATATATATATATTTTTAATATTTTTGTTTTCTATTTGTAGGGTTTTTTCTTCTGGTCCTTCTTGGAGCAACGCAAAGGCTATTTGTGTTTAGCCGTTTGGGACTTCCGCTTTTGGTTCAGAACCCCTACAAATATAAAAAAAATCCTTTCTATCCTATTCTTCTATCAACGCATATATATACTTTGTAGTTTAAGACACAGCCGTTGTATTTTCCCCTTCTATTAATCTTATCCTTTTCCTACTCTTATCTATTTCTACTTTAAGTCCTATATATTTATCACAGTACATATCACAGTTCATTCCTTGCTGCGCAAATCGGCCTTTGGTCTGTTCAGGCCCGATGTCGCATATGGAATTCCAATTCAACTTTGATTTGTACTGCCATAAATTGACTCCAGAAACCTACTAATTGGGGACCTCTCGAGCGGTTCTCTATTTAGCTTTCTGGACCCACGAAAGTAGAGGTTCCTTTTGTGGAGGCTATAGCGTTGGTTTCAAAGTTGGGCGCCATATTGTTATGACCATTTTTTTTGGTCTGACGGTCCGCCAATCGGCATGGGTCTGGCTCCGGCTAGCTCAACCAGGGCCGTGGTTTCCCTGACCCTTCCCATAGTGACCGCTAACAATAATAATCATCCAACATATACTAAACAGCACATGTTAGACGTTTCACAACACTAAATTCCCCACAACATTTAAATTGAAATCCTAACATACCGAGACAAACTAACTTCTAACACTCATCCTCACCTGATCAATACGGGATCTCTATCCTACTCCGGCTGACATGGAGTAGTTGGGCCTGCCCTCCCTTCCATAGCGGAACGCTGGCCACTTCTTGCGTCCGCCCCTATTTCTTTCCTCCCAATCCCCTCCTACTTTCCCATTATCCTATCCCTAACCCCTTCTTTATCCTCTACTCAGTCTTCATTCTTTCATTCAAATTTTTATTAAATAATCTATACAAATTATGCTTAATCAGTTTTCTATCTTTATCTTTTACTTTCTCTTATTCCGACGCTTTGGTTTCGCTCTGGGCTTAAATCATAATAATACGGCAATTATCATAATATAACCAACTCACTTTCCGCCCGGATTTATATCCCTACCTAAGAGAGCTCTCCTTAAGACGTAGGGACTACCGCTAAAACAAAAAGGAAATTTGTTTAATTTGCTTGGGAAATTGTCAACCGCTAGCTCCAACGGTGGACATAGATAGAATAGGATTTCTCGAGTCCTTTTTTTGTACTCCACTTGCATCTTCACCTTTTCCAAGATCTGCTGCTGCGATCCATTCGCGTCGTGGGTCTGTTTTGGGTCCTTCACGCGTCATGGACATCACCGAGCGGGTTACTTCCTGTCGTTCCTTTTTTCTCGCTTTGAAATGCTCGCGGATCTTCTTGACTCTTCTTGTAATCATCGTCATCCCTGCTAGCTGGTTCTCTCGGAAGATTCTTTCCCTCGCCTCCTTGTACTGTCGCACCCTCTCCTCCAAACTTCGATAGACTCTATTTGCCGCTTTACCTCCTATCGCTTCCTGGGTGTCTGATAAGGGTATTCGTGCTTCTATCCTTAGCCTTCCTACTGCCTCTTCTGGACTTCGGGCTCTTTCATCGAACGCTGGTTGCCCTCCGACGCAACGTTCCTGTTGGCGTTTCCCGGCCTGCAAGTTGGGCACTTGGGCGTTACGGTGTTTGCCAATCCACATTTGTAGCAGAAAAGCCTACGCTAAGCCGCTTCGCAGTCCATGTAGACATGACCCTCCTGCTGACAGTTCCAACAGGTGATAACTTTTCGGGGTGTACCGCTAGAGATCGCCGCCACCGTATCTTCTTGTTTGTCCGTTCCGTTCATTTCAGCTGGTCCTCCTTTCCAGTAGGGGTGCACCTCTTCCAGTCTTCCAACTCGTTGCTCCTCCCGGGGCTTGAATCCGGCGCTCACGCGATGCCTATGTCCTGCTCCTCGCTCCAGATTTAGCACTCGTTCCACTTCCTTGCACTCATCGTGCAGGTGTTATAGGGGTAGACTCGCATTGGATAAATCCACTGCCTCATCGGTTCTAGGTGATTTCTTTTTGCCGTCTTGATGACCTAATCGTTTTTCACTCCTGATTTCACCGAAGCTACCAGTCTACTTAGGGCCATAAAATACTCCTCCAGTGACTCCCCTAGCCGTTGCTTCCTCTCCGCGATATCCTGGATGCGATCGTAGTCGCCCCTATTATCGCAATATCTGCGTTGCAGGGCTTCTTTTAACTCTCTCCAGTCTTGCGGCGGCTTGGTCCTTATTAGTAGCCAGTACCATTCGGATGCCTCTTCCGTCAACAACCGGTGGAAGTCTCGAAGGAGTTCAATCCACGGCATCCCGTATTGTTTCTGAAGATGCTCCACCCGGAACAGAAAATCTTCAGCCCTCTGCCTTTTGTTTGTCTCCCTGTTGCTTTCCTGAATTAGGAGAACCGCCAGCTGAACCATTAGGCCGTGGATTCTCCACCTGGGTGGCCATGGAGGATTCTGATGACCTCGAGGAAGGAACTTTTCCGGAGTCCCGATCCAGCTTCCGGAGTATTTGTTCAAATCCCGTCCTCATGCACAGGTCGATCCTTCGATCCACCAGTTGGCTGAGATCTACTCTTAGCTGCTCTTGGGAGGTGTGAATGGCGGCCTGCATCTCTCGTCGATTGAAGGATGCATAGGCCTCTGCGTTTTCCAGGCTATACTGCTCCTGAATGGGATCTAATTGGACATGAGAGTACGTCCCGAATGGAGTTGATGCTTGTTCCATGCTGAGGTTCCTCGGGATTGCCCCCCTTTGTCGTTACCGCCCTGTGCTTCCCGCTCCATGTCCAAATCTCTTTCCCCTTCTTCGAGCATCGATAGGCTTGGTCCACCCATAGAGTCCTATTTCTATTTTACTCAAGTTTTCCAATAAGGAATTATCCAATCTATTTATATGCAAGAGCTGACTGACTATAATAATTAATTTCAATACTGGCCGGTACCACCAGAATGAGTCCCCGATAACCAAAATAAATAAATAAATAAACAAATAGATAAATAAATAGACAAATAACTAAATAAATAAATAAACAAAATGAATAAATAAACCTATTAAATAAATGAATAAATAAATAAATAATTGATAAAAATATAAATGAACACTATTAAACCAAATAAACAAATGAATAAATAATTATACTAATAAATGTCGAAATAAATAAATAAATAATTACAAAAAAAAACTCCCTCCTTTAATTTTGGACTCTATAAAAAAATTCTCTCAGTAACACAACTCTATCTGGTTTCCTATCTGGGGGCTATAAGGAAGGATGTTTGGGGTTCCGGATTGAGGCTTTCCGTCTGATCCGTGTTTTCCTGGATCTCCGGGTGAGATATATATATATTTTTAATATTTTTGTTTTCTATTTGTAGGGTTTTTTCTTCTGGTCCTTCTTGGAGCAACGCAAAGGCTATTTGTGTTTAGCCGTTTGGGACTTCCGTTTTTGGTTCAGAACCCCTACAAATATAAAAAAAATCCTTTCTATCCTATTCTTCTATCAACGCATATATATACTTTGTAGTTTAAGACACAGCCGTTGTATTTTCCCCTTCTATTAATCTTATCCTTTTCCTACTCTTATCTATTTCTACTTTAAGTCCTATATATTTATCATAGTACATATCACAGTTCATTCCATGCTGCGCAAATCGGCCTTTGGTCTGTTCAGGCCCGATGTCGCATATGGAATTCCAATTCAACTTTGATTTGTACTACCATAAATTGACTCCAGAAACCTACTAATTGGGGACCTCTCGAGCGGTTCTCTATTTAGCTTTCTGGACCCACGAAAGTAGAGGTTCCTTTTGTGGAGGCTATAGCGTTGGTTTCAAAGTTGGGCGCCATATTGTTATGACCATTTTTTTTGGTCTGACGGTCCGCCAATCGGCATGGGTCTGGCTCCGGCTAGCTCAACCAGGGCCGTGGTTTCCCTGACCCTTCCCATAGTGACCGCTAACAATAATAATCATCCAACATATACTAAACAGCACATGTTAGACGTTTCACAACACTAAATTCCCCACAACATTTAAATTGAAATCCTAACATACCGAGACAAACTAACTTCTAACACTCATCCTCACCTGATCAATACGGGATCTCTATCCTACTCCGGCTGACATGGAGTAGTTGGGCCTGCCCTCCCTTCCATAGCGGAACGCTGGCCACTTCTTGCGTCCGCCCCTATTTCTTTCCTCCCAATCCCCTCCTACTTTCCCATTATCCTATCCCTAACCCCTTCTTTATCCTCTACTCAGTCTTCATTCTTTCATTCAAATTTTTATTAAATAATCTATACAAATTATGCTTAATCAGTTTTCTATCTTTATCTTTTACTTTCTCTTATTCCGACGCTTTGGTTTCGCTCTGGGCTTAAATCATAATAATACGGCAATTATCATAATATAACCAACTCACTTTCCGCCCGGATTTATATCCCTACCTAAGAGAGCTCTCCTTAAGACGTAGGGACTACCGCTAAAACAAAAAGGAAATTTGTTTAATTTGCTTGGGAAATTGTCAACCGCTAGCTCCAACGGTGGACATAGATAGAATAGGATTTCTCGAGTCCTTTTTTTGTACTCCACTTGCATCTTCACCTTTCCCAAGATCTGCTGCTGCGATCCATTCGCGTCGTGGGTCTGTTTTGGGTCCTTCACGCGTCATGGACATCACCGAGCGGGTTACTTCCTGTCGTTCCTTTTTTCTCGCTTTGAAACGCTCGCGGATCTTCTTGACTCTTCTTGTAATCATCGTCATCCCTGCTAGCTGGTTCTCTCGGAAGATTCTTTCCCTCGCCTCCTTGTACTGACGCACCCTCTCCTCCAAACTTCGATAGACTCTATTTGCCGCTTTACCTCCTATCGCTTCCTGGGTGTCTGATAAGGGTATTCGTGCTTCTATCCTTAGCCTTCCTACTGCCTCTTCTGGACTTCGGGCTCTTTCATCGAACGCTGGTTGCCCTCCGACGCAACGTTCCTGTTGGCGTTTCCCGGCCTGCAAGTTGGGCACTTGGGCGTTACGGTGTTTGCCAATCCACATTTGTAGCAGAAAAGCCTACGCTAAGCCGCTTCGCAGTCCATGTAGACATGACCCTCCTGCTGACAGTTCCAACAGGTGATAACTTTTCGGGGTGTACCGCTAGAGATCGCCGCCACCGTATCTTCTTGTTTGTCCGTTCCGTTCATTTCAGCTGGTCCTCCTTTCCAGTAGGGGTGCACCTCTTCCAGTCTTCCAACTCGTTGCTCCTCCCGGGGCTTGAATCCGGCGCTCACGCGATGCCTATGTCCTGCTCCTCGCTCCAGATTTAGCACTCGTTCCACTTCCTTGCACTCATCGTGCAGGTGTTATAGGGGTAGACTCGCATTGGATAAATCCACTGCCTCATCGGTTCTAGGTGATTTCTTTTTGCCGTCTTGATGACCTAATCGTTTTTCACTCCTGATTTCACCGAAGCTACCAGTCTACTTATTGCCATAAAATACTCCTCCAGTGACTCCCCTAGCCGTTGCTTCCTCTCCGCGATATCCTGGATGCGATCGTAGTCGCCCCTATTATCGCAATATCTGCGTTGCAGGGCTTCTTTTAACTCTCTCCAGTCTTGCGGCGGCTTGGTCCTTATTAGTAGCCAGTACCATTCGGATGCCTCTTCCGTCAACAACCGGTGGAAGTCTCGAAGCAGTTCAATCCACGGCATCCCGTATTGTTTCTGAAGATGCTCCACCCGGAACAGAAAATCTTCAGCCCTCTGCCTTTTGTTTGTCTCCCTGTTGCTTTCCTGAATTAGGAGAACCGCCAGCTGAACCATTAGGCCGTGGATTCTCCACCTGGGTGGCCATGGAGGATTCTGATGACCTCGAGGAAGGAACTTTTCCGGAGTCCCGATCCAGCTTCCGGAGTATTTGTTCAAATCCCGTCCTCATGCACAGGTCGATCCTTCGATCCACCAGTTGGCTGAGATCTACTCTTAGCTGCTCTTGGGAGGTGTGAATGAGGGCCTGCATCTCTCGTCGATTGAAGGATGCATAGGCCTCTGCGTTTTCCAGGCTATACTGCTCCTGAATGGGATCTAATTGGACATGAGAGTACGTCCCGAATGGAGTTGATGCTTGTTCCATGCTGAGGTTCCTCGGGATTGCCCCCCTTTGTTGTGCGCTGAGTCGTGTGGTCTCTCTGCTTTGCTCGTTACCGCCCTGTGCTTCCCGCTCCATGTCCAAATCTCTTTCCCCTTCTTCGAGCATCGATAGGCTTGGTCCACCCATAGAGTCCTATTTCTATTTTACTCAAGTTTTCCAATAAGGAATTATCCAATCTATTTATATGCAAGAGCTGACTGACTATAATAATTAATTTCAATACTGGCCGGTACCACCGGAATGAGTCCCCGATAACCAAAATAAATAAATAAATAAACAAATAGATAAATAAATAGACAAATAACTAAATAAATAAATAAACAAAATGAATAAATAAACCTATTAAATAAATGAATAAATAAATAAATAATTGATAAAAATATAAATGAACACTATTAAACCAAATAAACAAATGAATAAATAATTATACTAATAAATGTCGAAATAAATAAATAAATAATTACAAAAAAAAACTCCCTCCTTTAATTTTAGACTCTATAAAAAAATTCTCTCAGTAACACAACTCTATCTGGTTTCCTATCTGGGGGCTATAAGGAAGGATGTTTGGGGTTCCGGATTGAGGCTTTCCGTCTGATCCGTGTTTTCCTGGATCTCCGGGTGAGATATATATATATTTTTAATATTTTTGTTTTCTATTTGTAGGGTTTTTTCTTCTGGTCCTTCTTGGAGCAACGCAAAGGCTATTTGTGTTTAGCCGTTTGGGACTTCCGTTTTTGGTTCAGAACCCCTACAAATATAAAAAAAATCCTTTCTATCCTATTCTTCTATCAACGCATATATATACTTTGTAGTTTAAGACACAGCCGTTGTATTTTCCCCTTCTATTAATCTTATCCTTTTCCTACTCTTATCTATTTCTACTTTAAGTCCTATATATTTATCATAGTACATATCACAGTTCATTCCATGCTGCGCAAATCGGCCTTTGGTCTGTTCAGGCCCGATGTCGCATATGGAATTCCAATTCAACTTTGATTTGTACTGCCATAAATTGACTCCAGAAACCTACTAATTGGGGACCTCTCGAGCGGTTCTCTATTTAGCTTTCTGGACCCACGAAAGTAGAGGTTCCTCTTGTAGAGGCTCCTCTTGTAGAGGCTATAGCGTTGGTTTCAAAATTGGGCGCCATATTGTTATGACCATTTTTTTGGTCTGACGGTCCGCCAATCGGCATGGGTCTGGCTCCGGCTAGCTCAACCAGGGCCGTGGTTTCCCTGACCCTTCCCATACTGACCGCTAACAATAATAATCATCCAACATATACTAAGCAGCACATGTTAGACGTTTCACAACACTAAATTCCCCACAACATTTAAATTGAAATCCTAACATACCGAGACAAACTAACTTCTAACACTCATCCTCACCTGATCAATACGGGATCTCTATCCTACTCCTGCTGACATGGAGTAGTTGGGCCTGCCCTCCCTTCCATAGCGGAACGCTGGCCACTTCTTGCGTCCGCCCCTATTTCTTTCCTCTCAATCCCCTCCTACTTTCCCATTATCCTATCCCTAACCCCTTCTTTATCCTCTACTCAGTCTTCATTCATTCATTCAAATTTTTATTAAATAATCTATACAAATTATGCTTAATCAGTTTTCTATCTTTATCTTTTACTTTCTCTTATTCCGACGCTTTGGTTTCGCTCTGGGCTTAAATCATAATAATACGGCAATTATCATAATATAACCAACTCACTTTCCGCCCGGATTTATATCCCTACCTAAGAGAGCTCTCCTTAAGACGTAGATCTGCTGCTGCGATCCATTCGCCGTTCGCACCTTAGCATGCCATGGCTTCCATGGGATTTCGAGACGTTCCACCAATTCTCTGCAGCCGCTTCCAATTAGACTAATCGAAGCTCCGGAATCTAGTAGTCCTCACATCATTCTCCCTGCTACCTTGACGATTGCGTATGGTCGTGGGTCTGTTTTGGGTCCTTCACGCGTCATGGACATCACCGAGCGGGTTACTTCCTGTTGTTCCTTTTTTCTCGCTTTGAAACGCTCGCGGATCTTCTTGACTCTTCTTGTAACCATCGTCATCCCTGCTAGCTGGTTCCCTCGGAAGATTCTTTCCCTCGCCTCCTTGTACTGACGCACCCTCTCCTCCAAACTTCGATAGACTCTATTTGCCGCTTTACCTCCTATCGCTTCCTGGGTGTCTGATAAGGGTATTCGTGCTTCTATCCTTAGCCTTCCTACTGCCTCGTCTGGACTTCGGGCTCTTTCATTGAACGCTGGTTGCCCTCCGACGCAACGTTCCTGTTGGCGTTTCCCGGCCTGCAATTTGGGCACTTGGGCGTTACGGTGTTTGCCAATCCACATTTGTAGCAGAAAAGCCTACGCTAAGCCGCTTCGCAGTCCATGTAGACATGACCCTCCTGCTGACAGTTCTAACAGGTGATAACTTTTCGGGGTGTACCGCTAGAGTTCGCCGCCACCGAATCTTCTTGTTTGTCCGTTCCGTTCATTTCGGCTGGTCCTCCTTTCCAGTAGGGGTGCACCTCTTCCAGTCTTCCAACTCGTTGCTCCTCCCGGGGCTTTAATCCGGCGCTCACGCGATGCCTATGTCCTGCTCCTCGCTCCAGATTTAGCACTCGTTCCACTTCCTTGCACTCATCATCATCATTTTGCCGTCTTGATGACCCAATCGTTTTCCACTCCTGATTTCACCGAAGCTACCAGTCTACTTAGGGCCATAAAATACTCCTCCAGTGACTTCCCTTGCCGTTGCTTCCTCTCCGCGATATCCTGGATGCGATCGTAGTCGCCCCTATTATCGCAATATCTGCGTTGCAGGGCTTCTTTTAACTCTCTCCAGTCTTGCGGCGGCTTGATCCTTATTAGTAGCCAGTACCATTCGGATGCCTCTTCCGTCAACAACCGGTGGAAGTCTCGAAGCAGTTCAATCCACGGCATCCCGTATTGTTTCTGAAGATGCTCCACCCGGAATAGAAAATATTCAGCCCTCTGCCTTTTGTTTGTCTCCCTGTTGCTTTCCTGAATTAGGAGAACCGCCAGCTGAACCATTAGGCCGTGGATTCTCCACCTGGGTGGCCATGGAGGATTCTGATGACCTCGAGGAAGGAACTTTTCCGGAGTCCCGATCCAGCTTCCGGAGTATTTGTTCAAATCCCGTCCTCATGCACAGGTCGATCCTTCGATCCACCAGTTGGCTGAGATCTACTCTTAGCTGCTCTTGGGAGGTGTGAATGAGGGCCTGCATCTCTCGTCGATTGAAAGATGCATAGGCCTCTGCGTTTTCCAGGCTATACTGCTCCTGAATGGGATCTAATTGGACATGAGAGTACGTCCCGAATGGACTTGGTGCTTGTTCCACGCTGAGGTTCCTCGGGATTGCCCCCCTTTGTTGTGCGCTGAGTCGTGTGGTCTCTCTGCTTTGCTCGTTACCGCCCTGTGCTTCCCGCTCCATGTCCAAATCTCTTTCCCCTTCTTCGAGCATCGATAGGCTTGGTCCACCCATAGAGTCCTATTTCTATTTTACTCAAGTTTTCCAATAAGGAATTATCCAATCTATTTATATGCAAAAAAAAAACTCCCTCCTTTAATTTTGGACTCTATGAAAAAATTCTCTCAGTAACACAACTCTATCTGGTTTCCTATCTGGGGGCTATAAGGAAGGATGTTTGAGGTTCCGGATTGAGGCTTTCCGTCTGATCCGTGTTTTCCTGGATCTCCGGGTGAGATATATATATATTTTTAATATTTTTGTTTTCTATTTGTAGGGTTTTTTCTTCTGGTCCTTCTTGGAGCAACGCAAAGGCTATTTGTGTTTAGCCGTTTGGGACTTCCGTTTTTGGTTCAAAACCCCTACAAATATAAAAAAAATCCTTTCTATCCTATTCTTCTATCAACGCATATATATACTTTGTAGTTTAAGACACAGCCGTTGTATTTTCCCCTTCTATTAATCTTATCCTTTTCCTACTCTTATCTATTTCTACTTTAAGTCCTATATATTTATCATAGTACATATCACAGTTCATTCCATGCTGCGCAAATCGGCCTTTGGTCTGTTCAGGCCCGATGTCGCATATGGAATTCCAATTCAACTTTGATTTGTACTGCCATAAATTGACTCCAGAAACCTACTAATTGGGGACCTCTCGAGCGGTTCTCTATTTAGCTTTCTGGACCCACGAAAGTAGAGGTTCCTCTTGTAGAGGCTCCTCTTGTAGAGGCTATGGCGTTGGTTTCAGAATTGGGCGCCATATTGTTATGACCATTTTTTTGGTCTGACGGTCCGCCAATCGGCATGGGTCTGGCTCCGGCTAGCTCAACCAGGGCCGTGGTTTCCCTGACCCTTCCCATACTGACCGCTAACAATAATAATCATCCAACATATACTAAACAGCACATGTTAGACGTTTCACAACACTAAATTCCCCACAACATTTAAATTGAAATCCTAACATACCGAGACAAACTAACTTCTAACACTCATCCTCACCTGATCAATACGGGATCTCTATCCTACTCCTGCTGACATGGAGTAGTTGGGCCTGCCCTCCCTTCCATAGCGGAACGCTGGCCACTTCTTGCGTCCGCCCCTATTTCTTTCCTCTCAATCCCCTCCTACTTTCCCATTATCCTATCCCTAACCCCTTCTTTATCCTCTACTCAGTCTTCATTCATTCATTCAAATTTTTATTAAATAATCTATACAAATTATGCTTAATCAGTTTTCTATCTTTATCTTTTACTTTCTCTTAT
Organism: Drosophila ananassae; assembly: GCF_017639315.1. NCBI lineage: Eukaryota > Metazoa > Arthropoda > Insecta > Diptera > Drosophilidae > Drosophila > Drosophila ananassae. Next base: position 7,771,437 of record NC_057932.1, on the reverse strand, counting down.
TCCGACGCTTTGGTTTCGCTCTGGGCTTAAATCATAATAATACAGCAATTATCATAATATAACCAACTCACTTTCCGCCCGGATTTATATCCCTACCTAAGAGAGCTCTCCTTAAGACGTAGGGACTACCGCCAAAACAAAAAGGAAATTTGTTTTCCTTGGGAAATTGTCAACCGCTAGCTCCAACGGTGGACATAGATAGAATAGGATTTCTCGAGTCATTTTTTTGTACTCCACTTGCATCTTCACCTTGCCCAAGATCTGCTGCTGCGATCCATTCGCCGTTCGCACCTTAGCATGCCATGGCTTCCATGGGATTTCGAGACGTTCCACCAATTCTCTGCAGCCGCTTCCAATTAGACTAATCGAAGCTCCGGAATCTAGTAGTCCTCTCATCATTCTCCCTGCTACCTTGACCATTGCGTATGGTCGTGGGTCTGTTTTGGGTCCTTCACGCGTCATGGACATCACCGAGCGGGTTACTTCCTGTTGTTCCTTTTTTCTTGCTTTGAAACGCTCCCGGATCTTCTTGACTCTTCTTGTAACCATCGTCATCCCTGCTAGCTGGTTCCCTCGGAAGATTCTTTCCCTCGCCTCCTTGTACTGACGCACCCTCTCCTCCAAACTTCGATAGACTCTATTTGCCGCTTTACCTCCTATCGCTTCCTGGGTGTCTGATAAGGGTATTCGTGCTTCTATCCTTAGCCTTCCTACTGCCTCGTCTGGACTTCGGGCTCTTTCATTGAACGCTGGTTGCCCTCCGACGCAACGTTCCTGTTGGCGTTTCCCGGCCTGCAATTTGGGCACTTGGGCGTTACGGTGTTTGCCAATCCACATTTGTAGCAGAAAAGCCTACGCTAAGCCGCTTCGCAGTCCATGTAGACATGACCCTCCTGCTGACAGTTCTAACAGGTGATAACTTTTCGGGGTGTACCGCTAGAGTTCGCCGCCACCGAATCTTCTTGTTTGTCCGTTCCGTTCATTTCAGCTGGTCCTCCTTTCCAGTAGGGGTGCACCTCTTCCAGTCTTCCAACTCGTTGCTCCTCCCGGGGCTTTAATCCGGCGCTCACGCGATGCCTATGTCCTGCTCCTCGCTCCAGATTTAGCACTCGTTCCACTTCCTTGCACTCATCATCATCATTTTGCCGTCTTGATGACCCAATCGTTTTCCACTCCTGATTTCACCGAAGCTACCAGTCTACTTAGGGCCATAAAATACTCCTCCAGTGACTTCCCTTGCCGTTGCTTCCTCTCCGCGATATCCTGGATGCGATCGTAGTCGCCCCTATTATCGCAATATCTGCGTTGCAGGGCTTCTTTTAACTCTCTCCAGTCTTGCGGCGGCTTGATCCTTATTAGTAGCCAGTACCATTCCGATGCCTCTTCCGTCAACAACCGGTGGAAGTCTCGAAGCAGTTCAATCCACGGCATCCCGTATTGTTTCTGAAGATGCTCCACCCGGAATAGAAAATATTCAGCCCTCTGCCTTTTGTTTGTCTCCCTGTTGCTTTCCTGAATTAGGAGAACTGCCAGCTGAACCATTAGGCCGTGGATTCTCCACCTGGGTGGCCATGGAGGATTCTGATGACCTCGAGGAAGGAACTTTTCCGGAGTCCCGATCCAGCTTCCGGAGTATTTGTTCAAATCCCGTCCTCATGCACAGGTCGATCCTTCGATCCACCAGTTGGCTGAGATCTACTCTTAGCTGCTCTTGGGAGGTGTGAATGAGGGCCTGCATCTCTCGTCGATTGAAAGATGCATAGGCCTCTGCGTTTTCCAGGCTATACTGCTCCTGAATGGGATCTAATTGGACATGAGAGTACGTCCCGAATGGACTTGATGCTTGTTCCACGCTGAGGTTCCTCGGGATTGCCCCCCTTTGTTGTGCGCTGAGTCGTGTGGTCTCTCTGCTTTGCTCGTTACCGCCCTGTGCTTCCCGCTCCATGTCCAAATCTCTTTCCCCTTCTTCGAGCATCGATAGGCTTGGTCCACCCATAGAGTCCTATTTCTATTTTACTCAAGTTTTCCAATTAGGAATTATCCAATCTATTTATATGCAAAAAAAAAACTCCCTCCTTTAATTTTGGACTCTATGAAAAAATTCTCTCAGTAACACAACTCTATCTGGTTTCCTATCTGGGGGCTATAAGGAAGGATGTTTGGGGTTCCGGATTGAGGCTTTCCGTCTGATCCGTGTTTTCCTAGATCTCCGGGTGAGATACATATAAGTTATCACCCGGCACATTCGAGCCCCTCCCTTTGCTCAGCATTATTCGCCCCCTACCACTACGCCCTGAACTCGACCCAGACTCTTAAACCCGAATCCACAACATAAGCACAATTCCCAATATTCAAGTGCTGTGGGTTCAAGTACATCCGGCTATGTCGCAAGAGTGCAACTATGTACGCTGACTCAAATGTTGCGGGAGAGCTGACACTAACTCTTGACACTAAGTGTTCGCCGACTCTTGACCGGAAAGCTGACTCCACACCCGCTGACTCCACACCCGCTGACTCCACACCCGCTGACTCCACACCCGCTGACACCACACACGCCGACACCACACACGCTGACACCACACATAGAGTTGGAGTGGGCTGAACCTAATATTCTTTTACTCAATTCCAAATTGTATCCACTAAACACTATTTCCATCAAATATCGAACCAATTGTTAGATTAAGAACCAAGGAATAAATTGTATCAACCCAAGCAAGCATGAACGGAGTTCTGATTATCAGGTGATCAATAAAACGACACCTTAACTGGCGCCCGAGCGGGTAAGTAGAGTGAAAGTGTATTATGAGTGCTGAAAAGTGTTTTCCCAAGAAAAAGAAAAAAAAAAAACCAATCGAAAATCAGGGAAAAAATTTACAAATATAGAAATCCTTCTCAAAAAAAAAAAAAAGAAAAATATTCTTCGTTTTGTCCCCAAACAAATTTCTTTCCCCAAAATAAAATGAAGAATGAATAGAAAAAAGTTTCCCAAAATAAAATAAAAAAAAAAGGGGAAAAATGAATAGGGAAAAATTTAAAAGTGTAGAAATCTTTCCCAAAATGAAATAAAAAAAAGGGGAAAAATGAATAGTGAAAAGTTTAAAAGTGTAGAAATTTTTCCAAAAAAAAAAAGGGGAAAATGAATAGTGAAAAGTTTAAAAGTGTAGAAATCTTTCCCAAAATGAAAAAAAAAGGGGAAAAATGAATAGTGGAAAATTTAAAGGTGTAGAAATCTTTCCCAAAATGAAATAAAAAAAAGGGGAAAATGAATAGTGAAAGGTTTAAAAGTGTAGAAATTTTTCCCAAAATAAAATAAAAAAGAAAGGGAAAATGAATAGGAAAAAGATTTAAAATGTAGAAATCTTTCCGAAAATTAAAGAAAAAAAAAGAAAAAGTATAGAAGTGAAGTAACGAGGAGTTTTTGTTTTTTCTTTCAAGAAAATAAAAGAATAAAATCAAGAATAAAAAATAACGTAAAGTTTTTCAGAGTAGAACAAAAAGTGAGGAAAATGGTTAGGGAAAAGTGTAAAAACAAGCGTTAGGAAAAACGTAGATTTTCTTAAAAAAAAAAAAAAGGAAAAAAAAATAAAAAAGAAAAAATAAAAATTTAGATAGGGGAAGACGAAAATAAAAAGCATTGCCTCAAAATAAAAAAATATAAAAGAATAAAATTTTTTTTTTTAGATAGATGAATTTTTAGAGAGATTTTTTTTTTTTTTCCCTCAAGGTATAAAGAAGTAAAAGAAAGTAAAAGTAAAACATTAAGGTATGGGAAAAGAGCGGGTAATGTAAGAACAAAAATAAGAATGAAATTTAAAAATGAAAATGAAATCGAAGAATTACGAAATATGAAACAAAATTAAAAAGAAAAAGAAGAAAAATATGTGTTGTAATAAAATAATGAAGTAATTACCCACCGCGGCGGTTTGCTACCATAGCATATTCGCGGGTGCTAAAATATTGCTTCATATAAAGAAATAAGAGAACTACCGCGAAGACATTCGCGAGTGGCAAGAATTATAATAAAAAAAGATATAAAAAAAGGGTTGTGTTGTGTTATAAAAATAAAAGAAACGGAATTACCCACTGCGGCGGTTTGCCACTGGCATATCCGCGAGTGTTAAAATATTGCCGTGTATAAAAAAATAAGAGAACCACCGTGAGCACATTCGCGTGTGGCAAGAAAAATAAACCAACAAATAAAGATAAAATGGTGTGTGGCAACCTGCTGGAAACGCTAAGAGGTGTGGAATGCACCCAAAAAAAGCTGCCCAGTGGGTTGTGTGAGCAACCGTACCTGAGTTGGCCTGCGGGCTAAAACGGAACAATACGGACCACCGCGCCGTATAAAAATACAAAACACAAGACAAACCCGAAACCAGAATTTACCACACACAAAACAAAAGAAAACCTAAAAGCACGAAACAAAAAAGAAAAACTAAAACGAAACAAAAAGAAAAAACTAAAACGAAACGAAAAAGAAAAACTGAAAGTATGCAACAAAAAATAAAATTAAAGTATGCAACAAAAAAGGAAAACTAAAAGTATGCAATATACGCAAAACAGCGCCCGTAATACACACTCACTCTACACCCTATTACAATTAAATAATATTATATTCTGCTATTCCTCATATTTAAAAAAATTTCTTTTTCTAATTATCAGAAGAATTTGAAGACGAACACGAGCACTCCAATATCAATACACAAACACTTGTAAAGGGTGAGTAAAGCGCTTCCTCCCTTCCTCCTCAAAAAACAAAAAATTACAACCACCATTTACGAGTACCAAAAATTATAAAAACAAATATTAAAAATTATATTATAAGAAACAAGAACAAAAAACAAAAAATTACAACCATCATTTACGAATACTAAAAATTATATTTCAAGAATTAAAAAAATTAAATTGCTTACTTACGTACTATTTTTTTATACGACTTACACGTCATTCTCTTGGGACCCTTTGGCATAGGTCTATAGTATTTTTTCCTGAATAAAACATTTTCCCCTTCCTCTTGAAATGGAAGAAATCAAGGCCACCCTGCAGAAATTCGACGAGAGCCTTAAGACCCTCTTAGATCAGGTTGTAGCAGTTAAGGAGGATATTAGGAAAGTCGGAACGAGGGTAGCCACACTCGAGCAAGACCATGAAAGACGTAATCCTGCGGTGATCCAACCCGTTCCCCTGGTCCGTCCGCGCACCGAATATGAACTGAAGGAAACTTCTACTTTGCCAGATTGCGTTAAGGAACTCCAGACTTTTAAAGGGGAGCCCGGGAAATTCGTGTCCTGGATTAACAGGGCGCAAGCCATTGTCAATTATTATGAAATCATTATAGGCAAGCCCTTGTACAGGACCATCATTCTTTATATTAGACAGAAAATAAGAGGTGACGCCGATTTGGCGCTCTCTTCTTACAATGTAGAAGACGATGATTGGTCGGAAATTAAGCGGGTCCTCTCGCTTCAATACGCCGACAAGCGAGACGTCCGAACCCTTGAGTATCAATTAAGCCAATTGACACAGGCAGGTAGAACCCTAGATCAATTCTACAATGATGTCAATAATCACTTTTCCTTGATCCTAAACAAATTAAAACAATCGGAGCACGCGCCGAACGTGGCCAGTGCCCTAATTGAGATGTATAGGGACAAAGCGCTGGTTGTTTTTGTAAGAGGGCTCAACGGCGATGCCTCTAAATTACTGATCATCCGGGGTCCGAAAAATTTGCCGGAGGCATATTCCTTTTGCCTAGAGCTGCAAAATGTATCGGTCAGGGGTAATGCACGAATGGAACACACAAATAAGTTCACCCCATTTTTCCAACCCCGCTACCCAACAAACGCATCACGCTATGCGCCTCCAATAGCCCCACGGTTTCCGCCTTCGTTCCAACCACCAGTGAGGGCACCCGTGGGCGCAACCTTTAATGATGGTTCATCCGGTAATTCACGGGGCTTTAATAGATTCCAGGGACCACGATCAGCCATTAAGATGGAACCAAATCGGTCTGGTCAGTCGTATCAGTCCGGCTTTGGCATACGCCGTGGAAACGACTCCGTGTATGGGTCCCAAAATACTTCATCCGGTCCGAATCCCCTCAAGAAGGCACAAAGATTGTACCACATGGCGGCGGTTCCGTCTAGCGTGGTGACAATGCCTGAAGACGACACGCAAAATTCCGCTTGTCAGACTACCTTCGAAGACGAAGCGGTGAGCGCCCACGACACGAGCCTCGAGTACGATGTCCCATATCATAAGGCTGACGACGAGAACGTTAGCGATGAGGTAAATTTTATGACGGACGCCTATCCAGCGTGCCATACACAGAATACGTCGCGAAGAATGGCAACAAGTTAAAGTTACTTATCGACACCGGCTCCACCCCATTACCTACTCCCTTTTACGTTGAATCTGCTGCTGACAATGTTAGAATTACGCATTGTTTAGTAGGTCGAAATACGTACTAGTACTCAAGACCCCATTCTTCCAATCCATGCTTTCAGAATTTTAAGTTGTATAAAATTCGAATAACGCAGAGATTGGTAAAAAATCAATTCACCTCCGCGAAGCACTGCTATAGGCCCTACGTTACATAGAATGATAGTGTCGGACAACGAAAGGGGTCTCCTTTGCCCAACGGTACTAAACTACCTCTGAACATTGGAGATAGAACTATAACATACCCCTACTTAAAAGAGCGAAACCAGACTATGGTCAATATAGGGCATAATAAAAATAGGACTGAGTCGGGGGATAGGGTTTTCGTCGCTAATAAGCAGATTAAAACGAAAGAGAAACAACGTTTCAGACCAGAGGAGGTCCAAGAGAATCGCGAAGTGACGATAAAAACTAAATCAGGGAAAATCTTACACAAATCAGACTTGAGGAATTGAAGAGCGCTTTATGAACCTATCTATTTTTTTTAACATGCACATAGAATATTTTTCTATTTTTAACACAAAACATTTTAACACACACACAAAACATTTCTCTATTTTAACATACACACAAAAAAAACATTAAATGTAGTACACAACTAATTTAAGCATGAATACACAAATATTATACACACAAATACACAAATAATTTTAGCATGAATACACAAATATTATACACACAAATACACAAATAATTTAAGCATGAATACACAAATATTATAAGCGCGGATAGTATATACACAAGCTTTCCTTTCCTTCTCGATCAATGCCCTACAAGCCTCACAATCGTCGGTCTCACATCAGCCGCGCGCATATACCAATACGACGCACCCGTCGTACCCCTGCAACAAGGAGGAGTATGGCGCATCAACGGAATGTTCAAACTGGTACCCGTCATCGACATATCGAGGATGATGCAGCTAGTGGACGAAACTAGCCGGGATGCGGCAACCCTGCCGGATCAACGTATCAACACTATAACGAGGCATTACCTGGAGCAGCCAGCGGAAGGGATGAACAGAGTGATGAGGCCATCATCACGCAGAGCTCGAGCAGTAAACTGGCTGGGTTCAGCCTGGAAATGGATAGCAGGATCGCTGGATGCAGAGGACTGGAATGCGGTACTCAACTCGGGGAAGATGATCACCGAAAGCGTTGACCAGCCAAAATTTGGATCAACGCTCGACTATTCGACAACAGCCCACCATTCTGTTAATTGATCTGCGGGACGCAGACTTTTAGAGGGGGAGAAGTTATCACCCGGCACATTCGAGCCCCTCCCTTTGCTCAGCATTATTCGCCCCCTACCACTACGCCCTGAACTCGACCCAGACTCTTAAACCCGAATCCACAACATAAGCACAATTCCCAATATTCAAGTGCTGTGGGTTCAAGTACATCCGGCTATGTCGCAAGAGTGCAACTATGTACGCTGACTCAAATGTTGCGGGAGAGCTGACACTAACTCTTGACACTAAGTGTACGCCGACTCTTGACCGGAAAGCTGACTCCACACCCGCTGACTCCACACCCGCTGACTCCACACCCGCTGACACCACACACGCCGACACCACACACGCTGACACCACACATAGAGTTGGAGTGGGAAATCGGCCAATTCCGAACTGACGATCGGAGGGTCACGACTCTGCGTAGTCAGTCTTCTCCGGACCTCAGAACCTGGCAGCTGAACCTAATATTCTTTTACTCAATTCCAAATTGTATCCACTAAACACTATTTCCATCAAATATCGAACCAATTGTTAGATTAAGAACCAAGGAATAAATTGTATCAACCCAAGCAAGCATGAACGGAGTTCTGATTATCAGGTGATCAATAAAACGACACCTTAACTGGCGCCCGAGCGGGTAAGTAGAGTGAAAGTGTATTATGAGTGCTGAAAAGTGCTTTCCCAAGAAAAAGAAAAAGAAAAAATCAATCGAAAATCAGGGAAAAAATTTACAAATATATAGAAATCCTTCTCAAAAAAAAAAAAAGAAAAATATTCTTCGTTTTGTCCCCAAACAAATTTCTTTCCCCAAAATAAAATGAAGAATGAATAGAAAAAAGTTTCCCAAAATAAAATAAAAAAAAGGGAAAAATGAATGGTAAAAAAATTTAAAAAGTGTAGAGATTTTTCCAAAAAAAAAAAAAGGGGAAAAATGAATAGTAAAAAATTTAAAAGTGTAGAAATCTTTCCCAAAATGAAATAAAAAAAGGGGAAAAATGAATAGTGAAAAGTTTAAAAGTGTAGAAATTTTTTCAAAAAAAAAAAGGGGAAAATGAATAGTGAAAAGATTAAAAGTGTAGAAATTTTTCCAAAAAAAAAAGGGGAAAAATGAATAGTGGAAAATTTAAAGGTGTAGAAATCTTTCCCAAAATGAAATAAAAAAAAGGGGAAAATGAATAGTGAAAGGTTTAAAAGTGTAGAAATTTTTCCCAAAATAAAATAAAAAAGAAAGGGAAAATGAATAGGAAAAAGTTTTAAAGTGTAGAAATCTTTCCGAAAATTAAAGAAAAAAAAAGAAAAAGTATAGAAGTGAAGTAACGAGGAGTTTTTGTTTTTTCTTTCAAGAAAATAAAAGAATAAAATCAAGAATAAAAATTAACGTAAAGTTTTTCAGAGTAGAACAAAAAGTGAGGAAAATGGTTAGGGAAAAGTGTAAGGAATGTAAGGAGCGTTAGGAAAAACGTAGATTTTCTTAAAAAAAAAAAAAAGGAAAAAAAAATAAAAAAGAAAAAATGAAAATTTAGATAGGGGAAGACGAAAATAAAAAGCATTGCCTCAAAATAAAAAAATATAAAAGAATAAAATTTTTTTTTTTAGATAGATGAATTTTTAGAGAGATTTTTTTTTTTTTTCCCTCAAGGTATAAAGAAGTAAAAGAAAGTAAAAGTAAAACATTAAGGTATGGGAAAAGAGCGGGTAATGTAAGAACAAAAATAAGAATGAAATTTAAAAATGAAAATGAAATCGAAGAATTACGAAATATGAAACAAAATTAAAAAGAAAAAGAAGAAAAATATGTGTTGTAATAAAATAATGAAGTAATTACCCACCGCGGCGGTTTGCTACCATAGCATATTCGCGGGTGCTAAAATATTGCTTCATATAAAGAAATAAGAGAACTACCGCGAAGACATTCGCGAGTGGCAAGAATTATAATAAAAAAAGATATAAAAAAAGGGTTGTGTTGTGTTATAAAAATAAAAGAAACGGAATTACCCACTGCGGCGGTTTGCCACTGGCATATCCGCGAGTGTTAAAATATTGCCGTGTATAAAAAAATAAGAGAACCACCGTGAGCACATTCGCGTGTGGCAAGAAAAATAAACCAACAAATAAAGATAAAATGGTGTGTGGCAACCTGCTGGAAACGCTAAGAGGTGTGGAATGCACCCAAAAAAAGCTGCCCAGTGGGTTGTGTGAGCAACCGTACCTGAGTTGGCCTGCGGGCTAAAACGGAACAATACGGACCACCGCGCCGTATAAAAATACAAAACACAAGACAAACCCGAAACCAGAATTTACAACACACAAAACAAAAGAAAACCTAAAAGCACGAAACAAAAAAGAAAAACTAAAACGAAACAAAAAGAAAAAACTAAAACGAAACGAAAAAGAAAAACTGAAAGTATGCAACAAAAAATAAAATTAAAGTATGCAACAAAAAAGGAAAACTAAAAGTATGCAATATACGCAAAACAGCACCCGTAATACACACTCACTCTACACCCTATTACAATTAAATAATATTATATTCTGCTATTCCTCATATTTAAAAAAATTTCTTTTTCTAATTATCAGAAGAATTTGAAGACGAACACGAGCACTCCAATATCAATACACAAACACTTGTAAAGGGTGAGTAAAGCGCTTCCTCCCTTCCTCCTCAAAAAACAAAAAATTACAACCACCATTTACGAGTACCAAAAATTATAAAAACAAATATTAAAAATTATATTATAAGAAACAAGAACAAAAAACAAAAAATTACAACCATCATTTACGAATACTAAAAATTATATTTCAAGAATTAAAAAAATTAAATTGCTTACTTACGTACTATTTTTTTATACGACTTACACGTCATTCTCTTGGGACCCTTTGGCATAGGTCTATAGTATTTTTTCCTGAATAAAACATTTTCCCCTTCCTCTTGAAATGGAAGAAATCAAGGCCACCCTTCAGAAATTCGACGAGAGCCTTAAGACCCTCTTAGATCAGGTTGTAGCAGTTAAGGAGGATATTAGGAATTTCGGAACGAGGGTAGCCACACTCAAGCAAGACCATGAAAGACGTAATCCTGCGGTGATCCAACCCGTTCCCCTGGTCCGTCCGCGCACCGAATATGAACTGAAGGAAACTTCTACTTTGCCAGATTGCGTTAAGGAACTCCAGACTTTTAAAGGGGAGCCCGGGAAATTCGTGTCCTGGATTAACAGGGCGCAAGCCATTGTCAATTATTATGAAATCATTATAGGCAAGCCCTTGTACAGGACCATCATTCTTTATATTAGACAGAAAATAAGAGGTGACGCCGATTTGGCGCTCTCTTCTTACAATGTAGAAGACGATGATTGGTCGGAAATTAAGCGGGTCCTCTCGCTTCAATACGCCGACAAGCGAGACGTCCGAACCCTTGAGTATCAATTAAGCCAATTGACACAGGCAGGTAGAACCCTAGATCAATTCTACAATGATGTCAATAATCACTTTTCCTTGATCCTAAACAAATTAAAACAATCGGAGCACGCGCCTAACGTGGCCAGTGCCCTAATTGAGATGTATAGGGACAAAGCGCTGGTTGTTTTTGTAAGAGGGCTCAACGGCGATGCCTCTAAATTACTGATCATCCGGGGTCCGAAAAATTTGCCGGAGGCATATTCCTTTTGCCTAGAGCTGCAAAATGTATCGGTCAGGGGTAATGCACGAATGGAACACACAAATAAGTTCACCCCATTTTTCCAACCCCGCTACCCAACAAACGCATCACGCTATGCGCCTCCAATAGCCCCACGGTTTCCGCCTTCGTTCCAACCACCAGTGAGGGCACCGGTGGGCGCAACCTTTAATGATGGTTCATCCGGTAATTCACGGCTTTAATAGATTCCAGGGACCACGATCAGCCATTAAGATGGAATCAAATCGGTCTGGTCAGTCGTATCAGTCCGGCTTTGGCATACGCCGTGGAAACGACTCCGTGTATGGGTCCCAAAATACTTCATCCGGTCCGAATCCCCTCAAGAAGGCACAAAGATTGTACCACATGGCGGCGGTTCCGTCTAGCGTGGTGACAATGCCTGAAGACGACACGCAAAATTCCGCTTGTCAGACTACCTTCGAAGACGAAGCGGTGAGCGCCCACGACACGAGCCTCGAGTACGATGTCCCATATCATAAGGCTGACGACGAGAACGTTAGCGATGAGGTAAATTTTATGACGGACGCCTATCCAGCGTGCCATACACAGAATACGTCGCGAAGAATGGCAACAAGTTAAAGTTACTTATCGACACCGGCTCCACCCCATTACCTACTCCCTTTTACGTTGAATCTGCTGCTGACAATGTTAGAATTACGCATTGTTTAGTAGGTCGAAATACGTACTAGTACTCAAGACCCCATTCTTCCAATCCATGCTTTCAGAATTTTAAGTTGTATAAAATTCGAATAACGCAGAGATTGGTAAAAAATCAATTCACCTCCGCGAAGCACTGCTATAGGCCCTACGTTACATAGAATGATAGTGTCGGACAACGAAAGGGGTCTCCTTTGCCCAACGGTACTAAACTACCTCTGAACATTGGAGATAGAACTATAACATACCCCTACTTAAAAGAGCGAAACCAGACTATGGTCAATATAGGGCATAATAAAAATAGGACTGAGTCGGGGGATAGGGTTTTCGTCGCTAATAAGCAGATTAAAACGAAAGAGAAACAACGTTTCAGACCAGAGGAGGTCCAAGAGAATCGCGAAGTGACGATAAAAACTAAATCAGGGAAAATCTTACACAAATCAGACTTGAGGAATTGAAGAGCGCTTTATGAACCTATCTATTTTTTTTAACATGCACATAGAATATTTTTTTATTTTTAACACAAAACATTTTAACACACACACAAAACATTTCTCTATTTTAACATACACACAAAAAAAACATTAAATGTAGTACACAACTAATTTAAGCATGAATACACAAATATTATACACACAAATACACAAATAATTTTAGCATGAATACACAAATATTATACACACAAATACACAAATAATTTAAGCATGAATACACAAATATTATAAGCGCGGATAGTATATACACAAGCTTTCCTTTCCTTCTCGATCAATGCCCTACAAGCCTCACAATCGTCGGTCTCACATCAGCCGCGCGCATATACCAATACGACGCACCCGTCGTACCCCTGCAACAAGGAGGAGTATGGCGCATCAACGGAATGTTCAAACTGGTTCACGTCATCGACATATCGAGGATGATGCAGCTAGTGGACGAAACTAGCCGGGATGCGGCAACCCTGCCGGATCAACGTATCAACACTATAACGAGGCATTACCTGGAGCAGCCAGCGGAAGGGATGAACAGAGTGATGAGGCCATCATCACGCAGAGCTCGAGCAGTAAACTGGCTGGGTTCAGCCTGGAAATGGATAGCAGGATCGCTGGATGCAGAGGACTGGAATGCGGTACTCAACTCGGAGAAGATGATCACCGAAAGCGTTGACCAGCAAAAATTTGGATCAACGCTCGACTATTCGACAACAGCCCACCATTCTGTTAATTGATCTCCGGGACGCAGACTTTTAGAGGGGGAGGAGTTATCACCCGGCACATTCGAGCCCCTCCCTTTGCTCAGCATTATTCGCCCCCTACCACTACGCCCTGAACTCGACCCAGACTCTTAAACCCGAATCCACAACATAAGCACAATTCCCAATATTCAAGTGCTGTGGGTTCAAGTACATCCGGCTATGTCGCAAGAGTGCAACTAAGTCACAAGTGTGCAACTATGTACGGTGACTCAAATGTTGCGGGAGAGCTGACACTAACTCTTGACACTAAGTGTACGCCAACTCTTGACCGGAAAGCTGACTCCACACCCGCTGACTCCACACCCGCTGACTCCACACCCGCTGACACCACACACGCCGACACCACAAACGCTGACACCACACATAGAGTTGGAGTGGGAAATCGGCCAATTCCAAACTGACGATCGGAGGGTCACGACTCTGCGTAGTCAGTCTTCTCCGGACCTCAGAACCTGGCAGCTGAACCTAATATTCTTTTACTCAATTCCAAATTGTATCCACTAAACACTATTTCCATCAAATACCGAACCAATTGTTAGATTAAGAACCAAGGAATAAATTGTATCAACCCAAGCAAGCATGAACGGAGTTCTGATTATCAGGTGATCAATAAAACACCTTAACTTATATATTATTAATATATTTGTTTTCTATTTGTAGGGTTTTTTCTTCTGGTCCTTCTTGGAGCAACGCAAAGGCTATTTGTGTTTAGCCGTTTGGGACTTCCGTTTTTGTTTCAGAACCCCTACAAACATAAAAAAAATCCTTTCTATCCTATTCTTCTATCAACGCATATATATACTTTGTAGTTTAAGACACAGCCGTTGTATTTTCCCCTTCTATTAATCTTATCTTTTTCCTACTCTTATCTATTTCTACTTTAAGTCCTATATATTTATCACAGTACATATCACAGTTCATTCCATGCTGCGCAAATCGGCCTTTGGTCTGTTCAGGCCCGATGTCGCATATGGAATTCCAATTCAACTTTGATTTGTACTGCCATAAATTGACTCCAGAAACCTACTAATTGGGGACCTCTCGAGCGGTTCTCTATTTAGCTTTCTGGACCCACGAAAGTAGAGGTTCCCTTTGTGGAGGCTATAGCGTTGGTTTCAAAGTTGGGCGCCATATTGTTATGACCATTTTTTTTGGTCTGACGGTCCGCCAATCGGCATGGGTCTGGCTCCGGCTAGCTCAACCAGGGCCGTGGTTTCCCTGACCCTTCCCATAGTGACCGCTAACAATAATAATCATCCAACATATACTAAACAGCACATGTTAGACGTTTCACAACACTAAATTCCCCACAACATTTAAATTGAAATCCTAACATACCGAGACAAACTAACTTCTAACACTCATCCTCACCTGATCAATACGGGATCTCTATCCTACTCCTGCTGACATGGAGTAGTTGGGCTTGCCCTCCCTTCCATAGCGGAACGCTGGCCACTTCTTGCGTCCGCCCCTATTTCTTTCCTCTCAATCCCCTCCTACTTTCCCATTATCCTATCCCTAACCCCTTCTTTATCCTCTACTCAGTCTTCATTCTTTCATTCAAATTTTTATTAAATAATCTATACAAATTATGCTTAATCAGTTTTCTATCTTTATCTTTTACTTTCTCTTATTCCGACGCTTTGGTTTCGCTCTGGGCTTAAATCATAATAATACAGCAATTATCATAATATAACCAACTCACTTTCCGCCCGGATTTATATCCCTACCTAAGAGAGCTCTCCTTAAGACGTAGGGACTACCGCCAAAACAAAAAGGAAATTTGTTTAATTTCCTTGGGAAAATTTCAACCGCTAGCTCCAACGGTGGACATAGATAGAATAGGATTTCTCGAGTCCTTTTTTTGTACTCCACTTGCATCTTCACCTTGCCCAAGATCTGCTGCTGCGATCCATTCGCCGTTCGCACCTTAGCATGCCATGGCTTCCATGGGATTTCGAGACGTTCCACCAATTCTCTGCAGCCTCTTCCAATTAGACTAATCGAAGCTCCGGAATCTAGTAGTCCTCTCATCATTCTCCCTGCTACCTTGACCATTGCGTATGGTCGTGGGTCTGTTTTGGGTCCTTCACGCGTCATGGACATCACCGAGCGGGTTACTTTCTGTCGTACCTTTTTTCTCGCTTTGAAACGCTCGCGGATCTTCTTGACTCATCTTCTAACCATCGTCATCCCTTCTAGCTGGTTCTCTCGGAAGATTCTTTCCCTCGCCTCCTTGTACTAACGCACCCTCTCCTCCAAACTTCGATAGACTCTATTTGCCGCTTTACCTCCTATCGCTTCCTGGGTGTCTGATAAGGGTATTCGTGCCTCTATCCTTAGCCTTCCTACTGCCTCTTCTGGACTTCGGGCTCTTTCATCGAACGCTGGTTGCCCTCCGACGCAACGTTCCTGTTGGCGTTTCCCGGCCTGCAATTTGGGCACTTGGGCGTTACGGTGTTTGCCAATCCACATTTGTAGCAGAAAAGCCTACGCTGAGCAGCTTCGCAGTCCATGTAGACATGACCCTCCTGCTGACAGTTCCAACATGTGACAACTTTTCGGGGTGTACCGCTAGAGATCGCCGCCACCGAATCTTCTTGTTTGTCCGTTCCGTTCATTTCGGCTGGTCCTCCTTTCCAGTAGGGGTGCACCTCTTCCAGTCTTCCAACTCGTTGCTCCTCCCGGGGCTTGAATCCGGCGCTCACGCGATGCCTATGTCCTGCTCCTCGCTCCAGATTTAGCACTCGTTCCACTTCCTTGCACTCATCGTGCAGGTGTTCTAGGGTGTAGACTCGCATTGGATAAATCCACTGCCTCATCGGTTCTAGGAGATTTCTTTTTGCCGTCTTGATGACCCAATCGTTTTCCACTCCTGATTTCACCGAAGCTACCAGTCTACTTAGGGCCATAAAATACTCCTCCAGTGACTCCCCTTGCCGTTGCTTCCTCTCCGCGATATCCTGGATGCGATCGTAGTCGCCCCTATTATGGCAATATCTGCGTTGCAGGGCTTCTTTTAACTCACTCCAGTCTTGCGGCGGCTTGGTCCTTATTAGTAGCCAGTACCATTCGGATGCCTCTTTCGTCAACAACCGGTGGAAGTCTCGAAGGAGTTCAATCCACGGCATCCCGTATTGTTTCTGAAGATGCTCCACCCGGAACAGAAAATCTTCAGCCCTCTGCCTTTTGTTTGTCTCCCTGTTGCTTTCCTGAATTAGGAGAACCGCCAGCTGAACCATTAGGCCGTGGATTCTCCACCTGGGTGGCCATGGAGGATTCTGATGACCTCGAGGAAGGAACTTTTCCGGAGTCCCGATCCAGCTTCCGGAGTATTTGTTCAAATCCCGTCCTCATGCACAGGTCGATCCTTCGATCCACCAGTTGGCTGAGATCTACTCTTAGCTGCTCTTGGGAGGTGTGAATGAGGGCCTGCCTCTCTCGTCGATTGAAGGATGCATAGGGCTCTGCGTTTTCCAGGCTATACTGCTCCTGAATGGGATCTAATTGGACATGAGAGTACGTCCCGAATGGACTTGATGCTTGTTCCATGCTGAGGTTCCTCGGGATTGCCCCCCTTTGTTGTGCGCTGAGTCGAGTGGTCTCTCTGCTTTGCTCGTTACCGCCCTGTGCTCCCCGCTCCATGTCCAAATCTCTTTCCCCTTCTTCGAGCATCGATAGGCTTGGTCCACCCATAGAGTCCTATTTCTATTTTACTCAAGTTTTCCAATAAGGAATTATCCAATCTATTTATATGCAAGAGCTGACTGACTATAATCATTAATTTCAATACTGGCCGGTACCACCAGAATGAGTCCCCGATAACCAAAATAAATAAATAAATAAACAAATAGATAAATAAATAGACAAATAACTAAATAAATAAATAAACAAAATGAATAAATAAACCTATTAAATGAATAAATAATTGATAAAAATATAAATGAACACTATTAAACCAAATAAACAAATGAATAAATAATTATACTAATAAATGTCGAAATAAATCAATAAATAATTACAAAAAAAAAACTCCCTCCTTTAATTTTGCACTCTATAAAAAAATTCTCTCAGTAACACAACTCTATCTGGTTTCCTATCTGGGGGCTATAAGGAAGGATGTTTGGGGTTCCGGATTAAGGCTTTCCGTCTGATCCGTGTTTTCCTGGATCTCCGGGTGAGATATATATATATTTTTAATATTTTTGTTTTCTATTTGTAGGGTTTTTTCTTCTGGTCCTTCTTGGAGCAACGCAAAGGCTATTTGTGTTTAGCCGTTTGGGACTTCCGTTTTTGGTTCAGAACCTCTACAAATATAAAAAAAATCCTTTCTATCCTATTCTTCTATCAACGCATATATATACTTTGTAGTTTAAGACACAGCCGTTGTATTTTCCCCTTCTATTAATCTTATCCTTTTCCTACTCTTATCTATTTCTACTTTAAGTCCTATATATTTATCACAGTTCATTTCCTGCTGCGCAAATCGGCCTTTGGTCTGTTCAGGCCCGATGTCGCAAATGGAATTCCAATTCAACTTTGATTTGCACTGCCATAAATTGACTCCAGAAACCTACTAATTGGGGACCTCTCGAGCGGTTCTTTATTTAGCTTTCTGGACCCACGAAAGTAAAGGTGCCACTTCTTGCGTCCGCCCCTATTTCTTTCCTCTCAATCCCCTCCTACTTTCCCATTATCCTATCCCTAACCCCTACTTTATCCTCTACTCAGTCTTCATTCTTTCGTTCAAATTTTTTTTAAATAATCTATACAAATTATGCTTAATCAGTTTTCTATCTTTATCTTTTACTTTCTCTTATTCTGACGCTTTGGTTTCGTTCTGGGCTTAATCATAATAATACTGCAATTATCATAATAATATAACCAACTCACTTTCCGCCCGGATTTATATCCCTACCTAAGAGAGCTCCCCTTAAGAAGTAGGGACTACCGCCAAAACAAAAAGGAAATTTATTTAATTTCCTTGGGAAATTGTCAACCGCTAGATCCAACGGTGGACATAGATAGAATAGGATTTCTCGAGTCCTTTTTTTGTACTCCACTTGCATCTTCACCTTGCCCAAGATCTGCTGCTGCGATCCATTCGCCGTTCGCACCTTAGCATGCCATGGCTTCCATGCGATTTCGAGACGTTCCACCAATTCTCTGCAGCCTCTTCCAATTAGCCTAATCGAAGCTCCGGAATCTAGTAGTCCTCTTATCATTCTCCCTGCTACCTTGACCATTGCGTATGGTCGTGGGTCTGGTTTGGGTCCTTCACGCGTCATGGACATCACCGAGCGGGTTACTTCCTGTCGCTCCTTTTTTCTCGCTTTGAAACGCTCGCGTTTCTTCTTGACTCTTCTTGTAACCATCTTCATCCCTGCTAGCTGGTTCTCTCGGAAGATTCTTTCCCTCGCCTCCTTGTACTGACGCACCCTCTCCTCCAAACTTCGATAGACTCTATTTGCCGCTTTACCTCCTATCGCTTCCTGGGTGTCTGATAAGGGTATTCGTGCCTCTATCCTTAGCCTTCCTACTGCCTCTTCTGGACTTCGGGCTCTTTCATCGAACGCTGGTTGCCCTCCGACGCAACGTTCCTGTTGGCGTTTCCCGGCCTGCAATTTGGGCACTTGGGCGTGTTTGCCAATCCACATTTGTAGCAGAAAAGCCTACGCTGAGCAGCTTCGCAGTCCATGTAGACATGACCCTCCTGCTGACAGTTCCAACAGGTGATAACTTTTCGGGGTGTACCGCTAGAGATCGCCGCCACCGTATCTTCTTGTTTGTCCGTTCCGTTCATTTCGGCTGGTCCTCCTTTCCAGTAGGGGTGCACCTCTTCCAGTCTTCCAACTCGTTGCTCCTCCCGGGGCTTGAATCTGGCGCTCACGCGATGCCTATGTCCTGCTCCTCGCTCCAGATTTAGCACTCGTTCCACTTCCTTGCACTCATTGTGCAGGTGTTCTAGGGTGTAGACTCGCATTGGATAAATCCACTGCCTCATCGGTTCTAGGATATTTCTTTTTGCCGTCTTGATGACCCAATCGTTTTCCACTCCTGATTTCACCGAAGCTACCAGTCTACTTAGGGCAATAAAATACTCCTCCAGTGACTCCCCTTGCCGTTGCTTCCTCTCCGCGATATCCTGGATGCGATCGTAGTCGCCCCTATTATCGCAATATCTGCGTTGCAGGGCTTCTTTTAACTCACTCCAGTCTTGCGGCGGCTTGGTCCTTATTAGTAGCCAGTACCATTCGGATGCGTCTTCCGTCAACAACCGGTGGAAATCTCGAAGCAGTTCAATCCACGGCATCCCGTATTGTTTCTGAAGATGCTCCACCCGGAACAGAAAATCTTCAGCCCTCTGCCTTTTGTTTGTCTCCCTGTTGCTTTCCTGAATTAGGAGAACCGCCAGCTGAACCATTAGGCCGTGGATTCTCCACCTGGGTGGCCATGGAGGATTCTGATGACCTCGAGGAAGGAACTTTTCCGGAGTCCCAATCCAGCTTCCGGAGTATTTGTTCAAATCCCGTCCTCATGCACAGGTCGATCCTTCGATCCACCAGTTGGCTGAGATCTACTCTTAGCTGCTCTTGGGAGGTGTGAATGAGGGCCTGCATCTCTCGTCGATTTAAGGATGCATAGGCCTCTGCGTTTTTCAGGCTATACTGCTCCTGAATGGGATCTAATTGGACATGAGAGTACGTCCCGAATGGAGTTGATGCTTGTTCCATGCTGAGGTTCCTCGGGATTGCCCCCCTTTGTTGTGCGCTGAGTCGTGTGGTCTCTCTGCTTTGCTCGTTACCGCCCTGTGCTTCCCGCTCCATGTCCAAATCTCTTTCCCCTTCTTCGAGCATCGATAGGCTTGGTCCACCCATAGAGTCTATTCTATTTTATTTCTATTTTACTCAAGTTTTCCAATAAGGAATTGTCCAATCTATTTATATGCAAGAGCTGACTGACTATAATCATTAATTTCAATACTGGCCGGTACCACCAGAATGAGTCCCCGGTAACCAAAATAAATAAATAAATAAACAAATAGATAAATAAATAGACAAATAACTAAATAAATAAATAAACAAAATGAATAAATAAACCTATTAAATAAATGAATAAATAAATAAATAATTGATAAAAATATAAATGAACACTATTAAACCAAATAAACAAATGAATAAATAATTATACTAATAAATGGCGAAATAAATCAATAAATAATTACAAAAAAAAAACTCCCTCCTTTAATTTTGGACTCTATAAAAAAATTCTCTCAGTAACACAACTCTATCTGGTTTCCTATCTGGGGGCTATAAGGAAGGATGTTTGGGGTTCCGGATTAAGGCTTTCCGTCTGATCCGTGTTTTCCTGGATCTCCGGGTGAGATATATATATATTTTTAATATTTTTGTTTTCTATTTGTAGGGTTTTTTCTTCTGGTCCTTCTTGGAGCAACGCAAAGGCTATTTGTGTTTAGCCGTTTGGGAATTCCGTTTTTGGTTCAGAACCTCTACAAATATAAAAAAAATCCTTTCTATCCTATTCTTCTATCAACGCATATATATACTTTGTAGTTTAAGACACAGCCGTTGTATTTTCCCCTTCTATTAATCTTATCCTTTTCCTACTCTTATCTATTTCTACTTTAAGTCCTATATATTTATCACAGTTCATACCTTGCTGCGCAAATCGGCCTTTGGTCTGTTCAGGCCCGATGTCGCATATGGAATTCCAATTCAACTTTGATTTGTACTGCCATAAATTGACTCCAGAAACCTACTAATTGGGGACCTCTCGAGCGGTTCTCTATTTAGCTTTCTGGACCCACGAAAGTAGAGGTTCCTCTTGTGGAGGCTATAGCGTTGGTTTCAAAATTGGGCGCCATATTGTTATGACCATTTTCTGGTCTGACGGTCCGCCAATCGGCATGGGTCTGGCTCCGGCTAGCTCAACCAGGGCCGTGGTTTCCCTGACCCTTCCCATAGTGACCGCTAACAATAATAATCATCCAACATATACTAAACAGCACATGTTAGACGTTTCACAACACTAAATTCCCCACAACATATAAATTCAAATCCTAACATACCGAGACAAACTAACTTCTAACACTCATCCTCACCTGATCAATACGGGATCTCTATCCTACTCCTGCTGACATGGAGTAGTTGGGCCTGCCCTCCCTTCCATAGCGGAACGCTGGCCACTTCTTGCGTCCGCCCCTATTTCTTTCCTCTCAATCCCCTCCTACTTTCCCATTATCCTATCCCTAACCCCTACTTTATCCTCTACTCAGTCTTCATTCTTTCATTCAAATTTTTATTAAATAATCTATACAAATTATGCTTAATCAGTTTTCTATCTTTATCTTTTACTTTCTCTTATTCCGACGCTTTGGTTTCGCTCTGGGCTTAATCATAATAATACGGCAATTATCATAATAATATAACCAACTCACTTTCCGCCCGGATTTATATCCCTACCTAAGAGAGCTCTCCTTAAGAAGTAGGGACTACCGCCAAAACAAAAAGGAAATTTATTTAATTTCCTTGGGAAATTGTCAACCGCTAGATCCAACGGTGGACATAGATAGAATAGGATTTCTCGAGTCCTTTTTTTGTACTCCACTTGCATCTTCACCTTGCCCAAGATCTGCTGCTGCGATCTATTCGCCGTTCGCACCTTAGCATGCCATGGCTTCCATGCGATTTCGAGACGTTCCACCAATTCTCTGCAGCCTCTTCCAATTAGCCTAATCGAAGCTCCGGAATCTAGTAGTCCTCTTATCATTCTCCCTGCTACCTTGACCATTGCGTATGGTCGTGGGTCTGGTTTGGGTCCTTCACGCGTCATGGACATCACCGAGCGGGTTACTTCCTGTCGCTCCTTTTTTCTCGCTTTGAAACGCTCGCGGATCTTCTTGACTCTTCTTGTAACCATCGTCATCCCTGCTAGCTGGTTCTCTCGGAAGATTCTTTCCCTCGCCTCCTTGTACTGACGCACCCTCTCCTCCAAACTTCGATAGACTCTATTTGTCGCTTTACCTCCTATCGCTTCCTGGGTGTCTGATAAGGGTATTCGTGCTTCTATCCTTAGCCTTCCTACTGCCTCTTCTGGACTTCGGGCTCTTTCATCGAACGCTGGTTGCCCTCCGACGCAATGTTCCTGTTGGCGTTTCCCGGCCTGCAATTTGGGCACTTGGGCGTTACGGTGTTTGCCAATCCACATTTGTAGCAGAAAAGCCTACGCTGAGCAGCTTCGCAGTCCATGTAGACATGACCCTCCTGCTGACAGTTCCAACAGGTGATAACTTTTCGGGGTGTACCGCTAGAGATCGCCGCCACCGTATCTTCTTGTTTGTCCGTTCCGTTCATTTCGGCTGGTCCTCCTTTCCAGTAGGGGTGCACCTCTTCCAGTCTTCCAACTCGTTGCTCCTCCCGGGGCTTGAATCCGGCGCTCACGCGATGCCTATGTCCTGCTCCTCGCTCCAGATTTAGCACTCGTTCCACTTCCTTGCACTCATCGTGCAGGTGTTCTAGGGTGTAGACTCGCATTGGATAAATCCACTGCCTCATCGGTTCTAGGAGATTTCTTTTTGCCCAATCGTTTTCCACTCATGATTTCCCCGAAGCTACCAGTCTACTTAGGGCCATAAAA
The DNA here is from genome assembly GCF_017639315.1 of Drosophila ananassae. NCBI lineage: Eukaryota > Metazoa > Arthropoda > Insecta > Diptera > Drosophilidae > Drosophila > Drosophila ananassae. Next base: position 7,748,508 of record NC_057932.1, on the reverse strand, counting down.
TACTCCTCCAGTGACTCCCCTTGCCGTTGCTTCCTCTCCGATCGTAGTCGCCCCCATTATCGCAATATCTGCGTTGCAGGGCTTCTTTTAACTCACTCCAGTCTTGCGGCGGCTTGGTCCTTATTAGTAGCCAGTCCCATTCGGATGCCTCTTCCGTCAACAACCGGTGGAAGTCTCGAAGCAGTTCAATCCACGGCATCCCGTATTGTTTCTGAAGATGCTCCACCCGGAACAGAAAATCTTCAGCCCTCTGCCTTTTGTTTGTCTCCCTGTTGCTTTCCTGAATTAGGAGAACCGCCAGCTGAACCATTACGCCGTGGATTCTCCACCTGGGTGGCCATGGAGGATTCTGATGACCTCGAGGAAGGAACTTTTCCGGAGTCCCAATCCAGCTTCCGGAGCATTTGTTCAAATCCCGTCCTCATGCACAGGTCGATCCTTCGATCCACCAGTTGGCTGAGATCTACTCTTAGCTGCTCTTGGGAGGTGTGAATGAGGGCCTGCCTCTCTCGTCGATTGAAGGATGCATAGGCCTCTGCGTTTTTCAGGCTATACTGCTCCTGAATGGGATCTAATTGGACATGAGAGTACGTCCCGAATGGAGTTGATGCTTGTTCCATGCTGAGGTTCCTCGGGATTGCCCCCCTTTGTTGTGCGCTGAGTCGAGTGGTCTCTATGCTTTGCTCGTTACCGCCCTGTGCTCCCCGCTCCATGTCCAAATCTCTTTCCCCTTCTTCGAGCATCGATAGGCTTGGTCCACCCATAGAGTCCTATTTCTATTTTACTCAAGTTTTCCAATAAGGAATTATCCAATCTATTTATATGCAAGCGCTGACTGACTATAATCATTAATTTCAATACTGGCCGGTACCACCAGAATGAGTCCCCGATAACCAAAATAAATAAATAAATAAACAAATAGATAAATAAATAGACAAATAACTAAATAAATAAATAAACAAAATGAATAAATAAACCTATTAAATAAATGAATAAATAAATAAATAATTGATAAAAATATAAATGAACACTATTAAACCAAATAAACAAATGAATAAATAATTATACTAATAAATGTCGAAATAAATCAATAAATAATTACAAAAAAAAACTCCCTCCTTTAATTTTGGACTCTATAAAAAAATTCTCTCAGTAACACAACTCTATCTGGTTTCCTATCTGGGGGCTATAAGGAAGGATGTTTGGGGTTCCGGATTGAGGCTTTCCGTCTGATCCGTGTTTTCCTGGATCTCCGGGTGAGATATAAATATATTTTTAATATTTTTGTTTTCTATTTGTAGGGTTTTTTCTTCTGGTCCTTCTTGGAGCAACGCAAAGGCTATTTGTGTTTAGCCGTTTGGGACTTCCGTTTTTGGTTCAGAACCCCTACAAACATAAAAAAAATCCTTTCTATCCTATTCTTCTATCAACGCATATATATACTTTGTAGTTTAAGACACAGCCGTTGTATTTTCCCCTTCTATTAATTTTATCCTTTTCCTACTCTTATCTATTTCTACTTTAAGTCCTATATATTTATCACAGTTCATTCCTTGCTGCGCAAATCGGCGTTTGGTCTGTTCAGGCCCGATGTCGCATATGGAATTCCAATTCAATTTTGATTTGTACTGCCATAAATTGACTCCAGAAACCTACTAATTGGGGACCTCTCGAGCGGTTCTCTATTTAGCTTTCTGGACCCACGAAAGTAGAGGTTCCTCTTGTGGAGACTATAGCGTTGGTTTTAAAATTGGGCGCCATATTGTTATGACCATTTTCTGGTTTGACGGTCCGCCAATCGGCATGGGTCTGGCTCCGGCTAGCTCAACCAGGGCCGTGGTTTCCCTGACCCTTCCCATACTGACCGCTAACAATAATAATCATCCAACATATACTAAACAGCACATGTTAGACGTTTCACAACACTAAATTCCCCACAAAATATAAATTCAAATCCTAACATACCGAGACAAACTAACTTCTAACACTCATCCTCACCTGATCAATACGGGATCTCTATCCTACTCCTGCTGACATGGAGTAGTTGGGCCTGCCCTCCCTTCCATAGCGGAACGCTGGCCACTTCTTGCGTCCGCCCCTATTTCTTTCCTCTCAATCCCCTCCTACTTTCCCATTATCCTATCCCTAACCCCTACTTTATCCTCTACTCAGTCTTCATTCTTTCATTCAAATTTTTATTAAATAATCTATACAAATTATGCTTAATCAGTTTTCTATCTTTATCTTTTACTTTCTCTTATTCCGACGCTTTGGTTTCGCTCTGGGCTTAATCATAATAATACGGCAATTATCATAATAATATAACCAACTCACTTTCCGCCCGGATTTATATCCCTACTGTAACGGTTTGGCACATGTCCTGAAGGTACTTCGATCTACTAACAGGCTCCAGCCGTGTTCAGGGAAAGTGGGAGTGGTTCTTGTACCTTCAGTATGGACATGGTCGTCACGCGAATCGTCGTAGATCGAATAGGAAGGGTCCTGGGAGAAGGATTCCTAAATAGCATTGTGTTGGGGGTGAAAAAAAAAAGAAAGTTCCTTGGCTAAGATGTTTGAGGTGGCTAAATGTTATTTAACTGCATGGGTGGCGAGATTACTTCCGGTGCCCAAACAAAAGGTCTAATATAAATTCATTTTAGTTAACGTTATAATTCAGGAAAATCTCTTATAAAATAAATTAACATAAGGTGGTTTTCATTGACCATAAAAGATATTTTCGATGATAATTGATATTAATATGGCGGTATTTAGAACAATTCAATAGTAAAGATAATAATAATTAAAGATACTTAAAGTTAATTAAAGATAATTAAAGATAATAATTCAGGTTTGGGGCTTAACAAGTAATTTTTTTTTTAAATGGGATTGCTTAGAAATAATAATTCAAGACTTTTCAGAAAATGATATAAAAATTGATAATTATGGATTTTTAGGTTTTCCTTTTTTATTCTTCTTTTTCATTTGGTAAACTATATGATTTGAAAATTAAACTTTTGAATTTGAATTTTGAAGTTTAAAGGGTATTCGAAATTGCTGGATTTTTTGTCCTTTCTCGCGGGGATATTTAATAGTTGTAGTTACGTGATATTTGTAATTTTTTTTATATAAAAAAAATACATAAAAAAAAATCCAAGACTCCACAGGCAGAGGGGTTGATGTTGCCGGCGGAATTTCGGCGACGGGTCGTAAAAATAATCCCTGAAGCTTGGTGGTGATGCTGGTGCTTATGATGGATGCCGGGGTTGGGCCAGGTGGTGCCTCCAAATCCACGGGCATCGAGGGTCATCCAGCGACAAAAATCCGCTAAACGGGAAAATAAACACTAAGCCAATGCAGGGAATGGCATGGAGCTTAATATTTTCTCACCTCTATTCTTATAAAAATCACACACTAATTTTCTCCTCCACGAGGTTAAGTCACTGGTTTAATATTTTAATCCACAGATGCACAGGTCTGCCCGCAGCGAGATTCAGAATACAAGTGAAATCAGGTGGCAGACAGGAAATGCATCTTTTGGGATTGTCACTTTTTGACAGGTGCTTACGTGGGTGGGTGAATTCCCAAAAAGGGGAGCAGCTGTGGTGGGGGGTGAATGTCAATTGGGGTCAGCTGAGCCTATCGATATTTTCAATTAGCTGCATTGGGTTCGAGGTGTAAATAAGACCATATGTTTTTTGTTTACTATTTTTGTTTTCTTTTTTTTTCTAAAAAATTTTTAAATTACTTTTGTTTTTTTTTTGTTTTGGCTTTGAACCAACGAGCGAACCCCACACTACCTAAGAGAGCTCTCCTTAAGAAGTAGGGACTACCGCCAAAACAAAAAGGAAATTTATTTAATTTCCTTGGGAAATTGTCAACCGCTAGATCCAACGGTGGACATAGATAGAATAGGATTTCTCGAGTCCTTTTTTTGTACTCCACTTGCATCTTCACCTTGCCCAAGATCTGCTGCTGCGATCCATTCGCCGTTCGCACCTTAGCATGCCATGGCTTCCATGCGATTTCGAGACGTTCCACCAATTCTCTGCAGCCTCTTCCAATTAGCCTAATCGAAGCTCCGGAATCTAGTAGTCCTCTTATCATTCTCCCTGCTACCTTGACCATTGCGTATGGTCGTGGGTTTGTTTTGGGTCCTTCACGCGTCATGGACATCACCGAGCGGGTTACTTCCTGTCGCTCCTTTTTTCTTGCTTTGAAACGCTCCCGGATCTTCTTGACTCTTCTTGTAACCATCGTCATCCCTGCTAGCTGGTTCCCTCGGAAGATTCTTTCCCTCGCCTCCTTGTACTGACGCACCCTCTCCTCCAAACTTCGATAGACTCTATTTGCCGCTTTACCTCCTATCGCTTCCTGGGTGTCTGATAAGGGTATTCGTGCTTCTATCCTTAGCCTTCCTACTGCCTCATCTGGACTTCGGGCTCTTTCATCGAACGCTGGTTGCCCTCCGACGCAACGTTCCTGTTGGCGTTTCCCGGCCTGCAATTTGGGCACTTGGGCGTTACGGTGTTTGCCAATCCACATTTGTAGCAGAAAAGCCTACGCTGAGCAGCTTCGCAGTCCATGTAGACATGACCCTCCTGCTGACAGTTCCAACAGGTGATAACTTTTCGGGGTGTACCGCTAGAGATCGCCGCCACCGTATCTTCTTGTTTGTCCGTTCCGTTCATTTCGGCTGGTCCTCCTTTCCAGTAGGGGTGCACCTCTTCCAGTCTTCCAACTCGTTGCTCCTCCCGGGGCTTGAATCCGGCGCTCACGCGATGCCTATGTCCTGCTCCTCGCTCCAGATTTAGCACTCGTTCCACTTCCTTGCACTCATCGTGCAGGTGTTCTAGGGTGTAGACTCGCATTGGATAAATCCACTGCCTCATCGGTTCTAGGAGATTTCTTTTTGCCCAATCGTTTTCCACTCATGATTTCCCCGAAGCTACCAGTCTACTTAGGGCCATAAAATACTCCTCCAGTGACTCCCCTTGCCGTTGCTTCCTCTCCGATCGTAGTCGCCCCCATTATCGCAATATCTGCGTTGCAGGGCTTCTTTTAACTCTCTCCAGTCTTGCGGCGGCTTGATCCTTATTAGTAGCCAGTACCATTCCGATGCCTCTTCCGTCAACAACCGGTGGAAGTCTCGAAGCAGTTCAATCCACGGCATCCCGTATTGTTTCTGAAGATGCTCCACCCGGAATAGAAAATATTCAGCCCTCTGCCTTTTGTTTGTCTCCCTGTTGCTTTCCTGAATTAGGAGAACTGCCAGCTGAACCATTAGGCCGTGGATTCTCCACCTGGGTGGCCATGGAGGATTCTGATGACCTCGAGGAAGGAACTTTTCCGGAGTCCCGATCCAGCTTCCGGAGTATTTGTTCAAATCCCGTCCTCATGCACAGGTCGATCCTTCGATCCACCAGTTGGCTGAGATCTACTCTTAGCTGCTCTTGGGAGGTGTGAATGAGGGCCTGCATCTCTCGTCGATTGAAAGATGCATAGGCCTCTGCGTTTTCCAGGCTATACTGCTCCTGAATGGGATCTAATTGGACATGAGAGTACGTCCCGAATGGACTTGATGCTTGTTCCACGCTGAGGTTCCTCGGGATTGCCCCCCTTTGTTGTGCGCTGAGTCGTGTGGTCTCTCTGCTTTGCTCGTTACCGCCCTGTGCTTCCCGCTCCATGTCCAAATCTCTTTCCCCTTCTTCGAGCATCGATAGGCTTGGTCCACCCATAGAGTCCTATTTCTATTTTACTCAAGTTTTCCAATAAGGAATTATCCAATCTATTTATATGCAAGCGCTGACTGACTATAATCATTAATTTCAATACTGGCCGGTACCACCAGAATGAGTCCCCGATAACCAAAATAAATAAATAAATAAACAAATAGATAAATAAATAGACAAATAACTAAATAAATAAATAAACAAAATGAATAAATAAACCTATTAAATAAATGAATAAATAAATAAATAATTGATAAAATATAAATGAACACTATTAAACCAAATAAACAAATGAATAAATAAATATACTAATAAATGTCGAAATAAATCAATAAATAATTACAAAAAAAAACTCCCTCCTTTAATTTTGGACTCTATAAAAAAATTCTCTCAGTAACACAACTCTATCTGGTTTCCTATCTGGGGGCTATAAGGAAGGATGTTTGGGGTTCCGGATTGAGGCTTTCCGTCTGATCCGTGTTTTCCTGGATCTCCGGGTGAGATATAAATATATTTTTAATATTTTTGTTTTCTATTTGTAGGGTTTTTTCTTCTGGTTCTTCTTGGAGCAACGCAAAGGCTATTTGTGTTTAGCCGTTTGGGACTTCCGTTTTTGGTTCAGAACCCCTACAAACATAAAAAAAATCCTTTCTATCCTATTCTTCTATCAACGCATATATATACTTTGTAGTTTAAGACACAGCCGTTGTATTTTCCCCTTCTATTAATCTTATCCTTTTCCTACTCTTATCTATTTCTACTTTAAGTCCTATATATTTATCACAGTTCATTCCTTGCTGCGCAAATCGGCCTTTGGTCTGTTCAGGCCCGATGTCGCATATGGAATTCCAATTCAACTTTGATTTGTACTGCCATAAATTGACTCCAGAAACCTACTAATTGGGGACCTCTCGAGCGGTTCTCTATTTAGCTTTCTGGACCCACGAAAGTAGAGGTTCCTCTTGTGGAGGCTATAGCGTTGGTTTCAAAATTGGGCGCCATATTGTTATGACCATTTTCTGGTCTGACGGTCCGCCAATCGGCATGGGTCTGGCTCCGGCTAGCTCAACCAGGGCCGTGGTTTCCCTGACCCTTCCCATACTGACCGCTAACAATAATAATCATCCAACATATACTAAACAGCACATGTTAGACGTTTCACAACACTAAATTCGCCACAACATTTAAATTGAAATCCTAACATACCGAGACAAACTAACTTCTAACACTCATCCTCACCTGATCAATACGGGATCTCTATCCTACTCCTGACATGGAGTAGTTGGGCCTGCCCTCCCTTCCATAGCGGAACGCTGGCCACTTCTTGCGTCCGCCCCTATTTCTTTCCTCTCAATCCCCTCCTACTTTCCCATTATCCTATCCTAACCCCTACTTTATCCTCTACTCAGTCTTCATTCTTTCGTTCAAATTTTTATTAAATAATCTATACAAATTATGCTTAATCAGTTTTCTATCTTTATCTTTTACTTTCTCTTATTCCGACGCTTTGGTTTCGCTCTGGGCTTAAATCATAATAATACGGCAATTATCATAATAATATAACCAACTCACTTTCCGCCCGGATTTATATCCCTACCTAAGAGAGCTCTCCTTAAGAAGTAGGGACTACCGCCAAAACAAAAAGGAAATTTATTTAATTTCCTTGGGAAATTGTCAACCGCTAGCTCCAACGGCCGCGATCGGAACTTACATATAAATGTACAAATAAAAAGAAAAAAATAAATGTATATAAAAACAAGAAACTTCGGGTATATCAACTTGGGCTCCGCACGAAGTTACTTTCCAACTTTGTGCGGAGCCGAAGTTGATATACCCTTGCAGTTCAGTCGCAGTCCGCTAGGTGGCGCCACGCATCTTATATTATTAGATGTATAGCAGATCGTATATAGTCGGCCGATCCTTAGGAAATTTGGCAAATTAGATTATTTTGTCCAAAATAGAATCTGTACCAAGTCCCATCTTTCCAACTTAAAAAACACCAAAGTTATGCCAATTCCGATCGTTGTATGACAGCTATAGGATATAGTCGTCTGATCCTTATGAAATTTTGTACATAAGATATGTGGGTCAAATATAACATGTGTGGAAAGTCCCAACCCATCTTAAAAAACCTATCTTAAGTCTATCTTAAAAAACAACGAAGTTATGGCATTTCCGATCAATCAGTTATATGGCAGCTTTAGGATATAGTCGACCGATCCCGACCGTTCCGACTTATGTACTGCCTGCAACAGAAAGAAGGGTGTGTGCAAAGTTTCAACTCGATAGCTTTAAAACTGAGAGACTAGTTTGCGTAGAAACAGACAGACAGACAGATAGACAGACGGACAGACGGACAGACGGACATGCTCATATCGACTCAGGAGGTGATCCTGATCATGAATATATATACTTTATAGGGTCGGAGATGTCTCCTTCACTGCGTTGCACACTTTTGACCAAAATTATAATACCCTCTGCAAGGGTATAATAAAACAAGAAAGGAAAGCTAACTTCGGGCGGAGCCGAAGTTTATATACCCTTGCAGTTGAGTCACAGTCCGCTAGGTGGCGCCACGCATCTTATATTATTGGATATATAGCATATCGTATCCTTATGAAATTTGGCAAATCAGATTATTTTGTCCAAAATAGAATTTGTACCAAGTCCCATCTTTCTAACTTAAAAAACACCAAAGTTATGCCAATTCCGATCGTTGTATGACAGCTATAGGATATAGTCGTCAGATCCTTATGAAATTTTGTACATAAGATATGTGGGTCAAATATAACATGTGTGGAAAGTCCCAACCTATCTTAAAAAACCTATCTTAAGTCTATCTTAAAAAACAACGAAGTTATGGCATTTCCGATCAATCAGTTATATGGCAGCTTTAGGATATAGTCGACCGATCCCGACCGTTCCGACTTATGTACTGCCTGCAACAGAAAGAAGTGTGTGTGCAAAGTTTCAACTCGATAGCTTTAAAGCTGAGAGACTAGTTTGCGTAGAAACAGACAGACAGACAGACAGACAGACAGACGGACAGACAGACAGACGGACATGCTTATATCGACTCAGGAGGTGATCCTGATCAAGAATATATATACTTTATAGGGTCGGAGATGTCTCCTTTACTGCGTTGCTCACTTTTGACCAAAATTATAATACCCTCTGCAATGGTATAATAACGGAATAATTAAAGAACAATGAAATACATATACACCAACACAAAAAAAATAAATGGGTATTAAAATTAAATAATAAATAATTATAAAATAGAAATAAAGAATCAATAAGGCAAAAACGGTTCTCTTCTAATATATTTCCAGATCTCTGTCGGATTTCCAATCGGCTATCTTCCAGGCTTCTTTCCTTCGTGGGCGGATTCCGGCCCCGAGAAGGCGGGGCAATTCTCCGGATTATGGCCAACCCGTCATAAATATAAGAAAGGAGCCTCCTAGCCTGCGGCAAAATCCGGCAAAATTATAATTCCTTTGCGCCACAGACCATGAGAAAGCTCTTTTTTTTTTTTTGTCTTTCTTCCTCTTTTTTTTCATATGTCTACGACCGCACCGCTTGACTACTGCCTTTCAATTCACCTTCCCTTCGATCTTTCCCTGACATGGTCATTCGGCTCGGACCGTTGTTCCGGACCCGATTCGTCCCAGGTCATCAACCCTCTTATTCCAAAATTTCCCTGCTCGGAACTAGGTGGCAGCCCTGCGCCCTTTTCCTTCCCTAGGTGGCAACCCTGCGACCCTTTTCCTTCCCTAGGTGGCAGCCCTGCTCCGATTGTTTACATCGGCCACAACAAATTCATTGCAATTTATGTGTTTGTTTCTGTTTATGGAGTGATTTTACTTAAAAGAATTAGAAATATTATAGAAAATGGGAAACCGGGTTCGGTATAACTATTTGTATTGAGCGATTCCTTCGTATACCCATACCGCTTAGAGATCTACAGCGGTGCAGGTGATAATGTGGTCTAACCTGGTCATGCAAACTATCAAACGATATTGCCATCAACAAATTACCAAGGAGTTTTTCGACTGAGTACGTTGGGTCCTCATATGGTGTCGATATAACCAATGTACTCTGGAGTTACATTCGAAAAAAAAGAACCCTCGTGAAAGAACTGCAAAGGCTTCTCGCTTTGACAGAAAGGCTAAACGACACATTTCAATTGATTGTCCCCAAATTGTGCATGAGTATAATGCTCACATGGGCGACGTAGCTCTCATGGACGGCCTAATGGGACGCTATCACTACTAGGGATGCCGCAACACGTATTTTTTATCACCTAGTTGATATTATACCTAAACCATTTCCCACATTGGTTGGATCGAAACAGTGGAAAAAGAAGTTGCAATCACTGTAAAACTTCAAAAATGCAATGCATATGCACGAAATGCAGTCTTGATTTATGCTGCACAGCGAATAAAAACTGTTTTGTAGAATACCGTAAGAAAAAATAAAATAAATATTCATTACTTGATAATGTTTTTTTTTCCACTCAAAGCCCCAAGCGTGCCTTCAGGCCCGCTTACCTTTCTTCTCACCTTACAGGTGAACCGAAGATTATACGATATTTTCAAGCATATATTTGAGTTAGAATCATTCATTCACTTAAAAAAAAATTATTTGAATAATTTTTTTAATTATTTTGAAAAGTAGTCTTAGAGGGTTAAGCAAGCCTTTTCGAGTAGAATCCAATATAACTATCCGCAAAGCTTAGATAATTAAATAAAATACTTATAAATTATAATCAATTTCTTTTTATCATTGTATGTATATTGAAATATATGTGAATTTGTTAACTCGTGTTGTAAATGTGTAAATTTTTGCAAGATAAAATATATATAATTGAAAGATTCTATTTTACTTTTTACCCGTCAATGAAGGGATATACGAAGAGGCGCCTTGCGGTAATGTCGGTTTTTTCGGCCTATAAAATAAATTTTAGATTATCCAAAATTTTAAAAGTTTGGTTGATTCTTTTGAGTCTATCTTTGTTCGAGAATCTAACCTTGTTCCTTATTAGACTCAAAAATTAAACATAAACTGCAAGGGTATATTTTTCTTATATGGGCATAAACCATATCTTACACTAACTTTCGGATCTGCTAGAACGGGCTCTTCATCTATTCGTTTTCGGATTATTTGTGGCCTCTTTAGTTTTGTTAATAATTTTTTTTTTTTTTGCGCGCGGTTCCCACTGCATACGTACAGCCCACCTCCCGTCCAACCGACCGAGGGACGCTGCCGCGTAACGTACGGCTCGAATCGCGGGAATAGATCCGAGATAGATAAGCGAGAGATTAGGAGAAAGATATTACGAGGAAGAGTGTTGCATAGATAAGGCTGTTAATATAAGCGATTTAAGATTGTTAGTAGAGCAAAGTGATAAGATGTGGTAGAGACCATTGTAGTCCGAACATAATACCCTGAACGGATCATGTTGGGCATATGTCGAACTACAATGGCTGAGGAGTAGAGGACGAAAGTTTCTGGTCCTTCTACTAGGAATGTTAAAGTTTAAGCGTGTTAGTAAATGCTGGCTGTCTATATTTCCATAAATAAGATTATATAGAAACATGACACCCAGCATCGTACTACGATTTGTTAATGTTGGTAAGTTGATTAGTTAAAGTCTACTATGATAAGAGGGGAGGTAAAGATTTGCATCCCAATTAAGTCCCCTAAGAGCAAAAGAAAGGAAACACAAAGAAAAAAGGGCCACAAAAGGGCCCGAATTTTCCATATAATCGTCGAGGAATTTTTTATGGATAATTTTGAAAGTTTCTTCACATCTGGAATTTCGAAAACAAGCGTTAAGCGACCTAGAAGAAGCTAGGAGTTCTAACAGGAATTCATGCCGTTTTCTTTCAAGAAATTCCTAACAACATGAAAAATTACAATAAAAAGCATATCGCCTGTCTGTCTGTTTCTGCGCAAACTAGTCTCTCAGTTTTGAAGCCTTTTGTTCCAGTAGAAACTTAGCACACATCCTTATTTTATTTGCAGGCAGTATATAAATCGGACCGGCCGGGATTGGTCGACTATACCCTATAGCTGCCTTTTAACTGATTGATCGGAAATGCCCTAGCTTTGGTGTTTTTTAGGTTAGAGGGTGAGACCTTCTATAGATTCTATTACGGGCAACCGTAGCCAAAATTTTTGAGGATCTTCTTTTTTTGGATTTCGTCCAAAAATCGAACTTCCTTGCCATAAAGCAATATTAGGCGCGCGGTCACCATTTTTTCGAAATTTAATTGCGCGGCGTAGACGTAAAATAGATGAGTATGTAGAACGATCTTTACGTTCCGAATCAGCGGGTTCTCTAGGAGAAGTCCATGCTTTAACCAACACTGGCCGAGTGCGTCCAACAACTCTTGAGGAAGCTATGGAGCTATATCAAATCGGACGTTTTTTGGAACTTGGTATATTGGCCGAAGGATGTGAGGATTTGATTTTAGAATGGTTATCTCTAGACACCTTACCCACCGTTTTAAGGTGGGGCTGCCAACCTTATGGTTCTGCATGGGTTTTTCGACAAGCTTGTCAATATTTGCGAGAAGAATTTGCGGCTGTTAGCGCCTCGTCAGTTCTGCATCAATTGGATAAATCCCAGTTAATACATGTATTGCATAGTAACTTTTTACAAGCGTCAGAGTTAGAAATATTGCAAGCGGTTTTAAAATGGGGCGAGCAAGAACTTATTCGACGTATGGAAGATAGAGAACCAAATTCGTTGTCACATACAGCATATTTAGTAACACGCAAAGGTTTAATAAAACGCGACATAAGTGATATAGAACTAAGAGAAATTCTGTCCGAACTGCTACTTTTAGTACGGATGGACCATGTCTTACCCCCTCATTGTGAAGTTTTATGTCAAGCCATTCGAAGAGGTCTTGTAAGTACACCTCCATCACATATGATTGGGGATGAAAGAAAAAATCTCCGTATCAACGCCTGGATTCGTGGAGGGAAAAATCAGGGATTGTATGTAAGGCCGCGTCTATTTGTGCCATATTTTGAAGAAGTAAAAACACTTTTAGAAGATCGAATGCCAACGCACAATCACGTAGAATTCTTACGAATGCGCACGACTAGGCATTCTCCAAATATTCCAGACACATTGTGTATGGTATCACCCTTAAGTTCTGGCTCAAACAGGGGTATTGGGACAGAAAGAAATAATGATGAGCAACATTTTGGTTTTTTAGGGGGAGCAGTTGCAATACCGCCACCGGACAACCAAACGTTATTAGTTATGCGGAAGCGTGAACATAAATTGCGTCAATCACCAATGTGCCAACGTGCATTGCTGCTCCCACTTTCGTCAAAAAATGAAAATGACCGGCAAATTTGGCTTAGAGTTGTTAGAGAGTTTAATCTTCCGGATTAAGTATCTGATATATTGGGGAACTCCCTCCAAATCAACCTATGATCACTCTATAGAAACAACTGTTACTACACAATATCATAATGATTGTTCCAATTTAGAGTTGCAAGTTATGTGGTGGAAAGCCTGGTAGCTATTGAGAGTTCAAAAACTCCTCCATATTGCCAGGAATTTTTGATTGAATGGTTCAATTCAGTACGTGTACATCATAATTCTTTGCAGCAAGAATTGCTCATTGACTTAATTAAGCATAATTCTCTTAATTCTCACTAATGTTAATAGACACCAGTATTATTGTCCACCGCTTGCATTAATGTCTCGTATCTTTGTTTTTGCTGCTTATTCAGAAACGGCAGATTATTTCAATTTCTACAATGTATCAAGATTGTATTGTATCTCTGATTTAATTCTTGGTTGAATGTATCGATGCAAGATATCTTCACATGTCGTATGTGGTCGAGACTAACGAACAGCAATTCATTTTTATATATATAGAAGATAATCAATTTCTTTTTATCATTGTATGTATTTTGAAATATATGTGAATTTGTTAACTCGTGTTGTAAATGTGTTAATTTTTGCAAGATTAGTAAGTCTTCAGAATGAAATTTTAAATATATATATAATTGAAAGATTCTATTTTACTTTTTACCCGTCAATGAAGGGATATACGAAGAGGCGCCTTGCGGTAATGTCGGTTTTTTCGGCCTATAAAATAAATTTTAGATTATCCAAAATTTTAAAAGTTTGGTTGATTCTTTTGAGTCTATCTTTGTTCGAGAATCTAACCTTGTTCCTTATTAGACTCAAAAATTAAACATAAACTGCAAGGGTATATTTTTCTTATATGGGCATAAACCATATCTTACACTAACTTTCGGATCTGCTAGAACGGGCTCTTCATCTATTCGTTTTCGGATTATTTGTGGCCTCTTTAGTTTTGTTAATAATTTTTTTTTTTTTTGCGCGCGGTTCCCACTGCATACGTACAGCCCACCTCCCGTCCAACCGACCGAGGGACGCTGCCGCGTAACGTACGGCTCGAATCGCGGGAATAGATCCGAGATAGATAAGCGAGAGATTAGGAGAAAGATATTACGAGGAAGAGTGTTGCATAGATAAGGCTGTTAATATAAGCGATTTAAGATTGTTAGTAGAGCAAAGTGATAAGATGTGGTAGAGACCATTGTAGTCCGAACATAATACCCTGAACGGATCATGTTGGGCATATGTCGAACTACAATGGCTGAGGAGTAGAGGACGAAAGTTTCTGGTCCTTCTACTAGGAATGTTAAAGTTTAAGCGTGTTAGTAAATGCTGGCTGTCTATATTTCCATAAATAAGATTATATAGAAACATGACACCCAGCATCGTACTACGATTTGTTAATGTTGGTAAGTTGATTAGTAAAAGTCTACTATGATAAGAGGGGAGGTAAAGATTTGCATCCCAATTAAGTCCCCTAAGAGCAAAAGAAAGGAAACACAAAGAAAAAAGGGCCACAAAAGGGCCCGAATTTTCCATATAATCGTCGAGGAATTTTTTATGGATAATTTTGAAAGTTTCTTCACATCTGGAATTTCGAAAACAAGCGTTAAGCGACCTAGAAGAAGCTAGGAGTTCTAACAGGAATTCATGCCGTTTTCTTTCAAGAAATTCCTAACAACATGAAAAATTACAATAAAAAGCATATCGCCTGTCTGTCTGTTTCTGCGCAAACTAGTCTCTCAGTTTTGAAGCCTTTTGTTCCAGTAGAAACTTAGCACACATCCTTATTTTATTTGCAGGCAGTATATAAATCGGACCGGCCGGGATTGGTCGACTATACCCTATAGCTGCCTTTTAACTGATTGATCGGAAATGCCCTAGCTTTGGTGTTTTTTAGGTTAGAGGGTGAGACCTTCTATAGATTCTATTACGGGCAACCGTAGCCAAAATTTTTGAGGATCTTCTTTTTTTGGATTTCGTCCAAAAATCGAACTTCCTTGCCATAAAGCAATATTAGGCGCGCGGTCACCATTTTTTCGAAATTTAATTGCGCGGCGTAGACGTAAAATAGATGAGTATGTAGAACGATCTTTACGTTCCGAATCAGCGGGTTCTCTAGGAGAAGTCCATGCTTTAACCAACACTGGCCGAGTGCGTCCAACAACTCTTGAGGAAGCTATGGAGCTATATCAAATCGGACGTTTTTTCGAACTTGGTATATTGGCCGAAGGATGTGAGGATTTGATTTTAGAATGGTTATCTCTAGACACCTTACCCACCGTTTTAAGGTGGGGCTGCCAACCTTATGGTTCTGCATGGGCTTTTCGACAAGCTTGTCAATATTTGCGAGAAGAATTTGCGGCTGTTAGCGCCTCGTCAGTTCTGCATCAATTGGATAAATCCCAGTTAATACATGTATTGCATAGTAACTTTTTACAAGCGTCAGAGTTAGAAATATTGCAAGCGGTTTTAAAATGGGGCGAGCAAGAACTTATTCGACGTATGGAAGATAGAAAACCAAATTCGTTGTCACATACAGCATATTTAGTAACACGCAAAGGTTTAATAAAACACGACATAAGTGATATAGAACTAAGAGAAATTCTGTCCGAACTGCTACCTTTAGTACGGATGGACCATGTCTTACCCCCTCATTGTGAAGTTTTATGTCAAGCCATTCGAAGAGGTCTTGTAAGTACACCTCCATCACATATGATTGGGGATGAAAGAGAAAATCTCCGTATCAACGCCTGGATTCGTGGAGGGAAAAATCAGGGATTGTATGTAAGGCCGCGTCTATTTGTGCCATATTTTGAAGAAGTAAAAACACTTTTAGAAGATCGAATGCCAACGCACAATCACGTAGAATTCTTACGAATGCGCACGACTAGGCATTCTCCAAATATTCCAGACACATTGTGTATGGTATCACCCTTAAGTTCTGGCTCAAACAGGGGTATTGGGACAGAAAGAAATAATGATGAGCAACATTTTGGTTTTTTAGGGGGAGCAGTTGCAATACCGCCACCGGACAACCAAACGTTATTAGTTATGCGGAAGCGTGAACATAAATTGCGTCAATCACCAATGTGCCAACGTGCATTGCTGCTCCCTCTTTCGTCAATAAATGAAAATGACCGGCAAATTTGGCTTAGAGTTGTTAGAGAGTTTAATCTTCCGGATTAAGTATCTGATATATTGGGGAACTCCCTCCAAATCAATAAAGGAAGTAATGATCACTCTATAGAAACAACTGCTACTACACAATATCATAGTGATTGTTCCAATTTTGAGTTGCAAGTTATGTGGTGGAAAGCCTGGTAGCTATTGAGAGTTCAAAAACTCCTCCATATTGCCAGGAATTTTTGATTGAATGGTTCAATTCAGTGCGTGTACATCATAATTCTTTGCAGCAAGAATTGCTCATTGACTTAATTAAGCATAATTCTCTTAATTCTCACTAATGTTAATAGACACCAGTATTATTGTCCACCGCTTGCATTAATGTCTCGTATCTTTGTTTTTGCTGCTTATTCAGAAACGGCAGATTATTTCAATTTCTACAATGTATCAACATTGTATTGTATCTCTCGATTTAATTCTTGGTTGAATGTATCGATGCAAGATATCTTCACATGTCGTATGTGGTCGAGACTAACGAACAGCAATTCATTTTTATATATAAACAAGATAATCAATTTCTTTTTATCATTGTATGTATTTTGAAATAAATGTGAATTTGTTAACTCGTGTTGTAAATGTGTAAATTTTTGCAAGATTAGTAGGTCTTCAGAATGAAATTTTAAATATATATATAATTGAAAGATTCTATTTTACTTTTTACCCGTCAATGAAGGGATATACGAAGAGGCGCCTTGCGGTAATGTCGGTTTTTTCGGCCTATAAAATAAATTTTAGATTATTCAAAATTTTAAAAGTTTGGTTGATTCTTTTGAGTCTATCTTTGTTCGAGAATCCAACCTTGTTCCTTATTAGACTCAAAAATTCAACATAAACTGCAAGGGTATATTTTTCTTATATGGGCATAAACCATATCTTACACTAACTTTCGGGTCTGCTAGAACGGGCTCTTCATCTATTCGTTTTCGGATTATTTGTGGCCTCTTTAGTTTTGGTTATAATAGTAATTATAATTTCCATATACGCGAATTGCAACTGTCATAACGATCTGGTTAAGTTGGGATGTATTGTGTAACAATGACAATTTAACAACCTAACAATTTTTGCAATGTTTTGTTCCATAATTCAATAATAGTACGCATAGGTGCTAGCTTGTTACGTAATCGGCGATCTGCAACATTTTTTGACATTAACTTCCGAATGCCATAAAGATTTCTTCATTTCAGAAAAGTAACAAGAAAAGGAAAGTTAATTTCGGGCGAAACCGAAGTTGATATATCTATACCACCACTAAGGTGGTGGTTTTTGCAATATTTTGTTCCATATATCAAACATAGTACGCATAGGTGCTTGCTTGCCACGTAATCGGCGATCTGCAACATATTTCAACTTGTACTTCCGAATGCCATGAAGATTTGTTCATTTAAGGAAAGTTAATTTCGGGCCAAACAGAAGTTGATATACCTATACCACCTTTTAGGTGGTGCTTTAATTACAATATATACATCGGATAAAATATACATCGCAAATATCGGACATAGTCAGTAAAGTAAGTAAAGTAGTAAAATCCACTGATTTCGTGTATTTGATATAATATTATAACTATTACATTGACCCGGTCACTTGGCAATAGTAGTACATTTTTTGATCTACTCTTCAGTCGGCTTAGAAAAGGCCATCCATTCCTCGGAGGCCACAAAAGAGCCCGAATTTTCCATATAATCGTCGAGGAATTTTTTATGGATAATTTTGAAAGTTTCTTCACATCCGGAATTTCGAAAACGAGCGTTAAGCGACCTAGAAGAAGCTAGGAGTTCTAACAGGAATTCATGCCGTTTTCTTTCGAGAAATTCCTAACAACATCAAAAATTACAATAAAAAGCATATCGCCTGTCTGTCTGTTTCTGCGCAAACTAGTTTCTCAGTTTTGAAGCCTTTTGTTCCAGTAGAAACTTAGCACACATACTTATTTTATTTGCAGGCAGTATATAAATCGGACCGGCCGGGATTGGTCGACTATACCCTATAGCTGCCTCTTAACTGATTGATCGGAAATGCCCTAGCTTTGGTGTTTTTTAGGTTAGAGGGTAAGACCTTCTATAGATTCTATTACGGGCAACCGTAGCCAAAATTTTTGAGGATCTTCTTTTTTTGGATTTCGTTCCGAATCAGCGGGTTCTCTAGGAGAAGTCCATGCTTTAACCAACACTGGCCGAGTGCATCCAACAACTCTTGAGGAAGCTATGGAGCTATATCAAATCGGACGTTTTTTGGAACTTGGTATATTGGCCGAAGGATGTGAGGATTTGATTTTAGAATGGTTATCTCTAGACACCTTACCCACCGTTTTAAGGTGGGGCTGCCAACCTTATGGTTCTGCATGGGTTTTTCGACAAGCTTGTCAATATTTGCGAGAAGAATTTGCGGCTGTTAGCGCCTCGTCAGTTCTGCATCAATTGGATAAATCCCAGTTAATACATGTATTGCATAGTAACTTTTTACAAGCGTCAGAGTTAGAAATATTGCAAGCGGTTTTAAAATGGGGCGAGCAAGAACTTATTCGACGTATGGAAGATAGAAAACCAAATTCGTTGTCACATACAGCATATTTAGTAACACGCAAAGGTTTAATAAAACGCGACATAAGTGATATAGAACTAAGAGAAATTCTGTCCGAACTGCTACCTTTAGTACGGATGGACCATGTCTTACCCCCTCATTGTGAAGTTTTATGTCAAGCCATTCGAAGAGGTCTTGTAAGTACACCTCCATCACATATGATTCGGGATGAAAGAGAAAATCTCCGTATCAACGCCTGGATTCGTGGAGGGAAAAATTAAGGGATTGTATGTAAGGCCGCGTCTATTTATGCCATATTTTGAAGAAGTAAAAACACTTTTAGAAGATCGAATACCAACGCACAATCACGTAGAATTATTACGAATGCGCACGACTAGGCATCCTCCAAATATTCCAGACACATTGTATATGGTATCACCCTTAAGTTCTGGCTCAAACAGGGGTATTGGGACAGAAAGAAATGATGAACATTTTGGTTTTTTAGGGGGAGCAGTTGCAATACCGCCACCGGACAACCAAACGTTATTAGTTATGCGGAAGCGTGAACATAAATTGCGTCAATCACCAATGTGCCAACGTGCATTGCTGCTCCCTCTTTCGTCAAAAAATGAAAATGACCGGCAAATTAGGCTTAGAGTTGTTAGAGAGTTTAATCTTCCGGATTAAGTATCTGATATATTGGGGAACTCCCTCTAAATCAACCTATGATCACTCTATAGAAACAACTGTTACTACACAATATCATAATGATTGTTCCAATTTAGAGTTGCAAGTTATGTGGTGGAAAGCCTGGTAGCTATTGAGAGTTCAAAAACTCCTCCATATTGCCAGGAATTTTTGATTGAATGGTTCAATTCAGTGCGTGTACATCATAATTCTTTGCAGCAAGAATTGCTCATTGACTTAATGAAGCATAATTCTCTTAATTCTCACTAATGTTAATAGACACCAGTATTATTTTCCACCGCTTGCATTAATGTGTCGTATCTTTGTTTTTGCTGCTTATTCAGAAACGGCAGATTATTTCAATTTCTACAATGTATCAAGATTATTGTATCTCTCGATTTAATTCTTGGTTGAATGTATCGATGCAAGATATCTTCACATGTCGTATGTGGTCGAGACTAACGAACAGCAATTCATTTTTATATATAAACAAGATAATCAATTTCTTTTTATCATTGTATGTATTTTGAAATAAATGTGAATTTGTTAACTCGTGTTGTAAATGTGTAAATTTTTGCAAGATTAGTAAGTCTTCAGAATGAAATTTTAAATATATATATAATTGAAAGATTCTATTTTACTTTTTACCCGTCAATGAAGGGATATACGAAGAGGCGCCTTGCGGTAATGTCGGTTTTTTCGGCCTATAAAATAAATTTTAGATTATCCAAAATTTTAAAAGTTTGGTTGATTCTTTTGAGTCTATCTTTGTTCGAGAATCCAACCTTGTTCCTTATTAGACTCAAAAATTCAAAATAAACTGTAAGGGTATATTTTTCTTATATGGGCATAAACCATATCTTACACTAACTTTCGGGTCTGCTAGAACGGGCTCTTCATCTATTCGTTTTCGGATTATTTGTGGCCTCTTTAGTTTTGGTTATAATAGTAATTATAATTTCCATATACGTGAATTGCAACTGTCATAACGATCTGGTTAAGTTGGGATGTATTGTGTAACAATGACAATTTAACAACCTAACAATTTTTGCAATGTTTTGTTCCATAATTCAATAATAGTACGCATAGGTGCTAGCTTGTTACGTAATCGGCGATCTGCAACATTTTTTGACATTAACTTCCGAATGCCATAAAGATTTCTTCATTTCAGAAAAGTAACAAGAAAAGGAAAGTTAATTTCGGGCGAAACCGAAGTTGATATATCTATACCACCACTAAGGTGGTGGTTTTTGCAATATTTTGTTCCATATATCAAACATAGTACGCATAGGTGCTTGCTTGCCACGTAATCGGCGATCTGCAACATATTTCAACTTGTACTTCCGAATGCCATGAAGATTTGTTCATTTAAGGAAAGTTAATTTCGGGCCAAACAGAAGTTGATATACCTATACCACCTTTTAGGTGGTGCTTTAATTACAATATATACATCGGATAAAATATACATCGCAAATATCGGACATAGTCAGTAAAGTAAGTAAAGTAGTAAAATCCACTGATTTCGTGTATTTGATATAATATTATAACTATTACATTGACCCGGTCACTTGGCAATAGTAGTACATTTTTTGATCTACTCTTCAGTCGGCTTAGAAAAGGCCATCCATTCCTCGGAGGCCACAAAAGAGCCCGAATTTTCCATATAATCGTCGAGGAATTTTTTATGGATAATTTTGAAAGTTTCTTCACATCCGGAATTTCGAAAACGAGCGTTAAGCGACCTAGAAGAAGCTAGGAGTTCTAACAGGAATTCATGCCGTTTTCTTTCGAGAAATTCCTAACAACATCAAAAATTACAATAAAAAGCATATCGCCTGTCTGTCTGTTTCTGCGCACATAGTCTCTCAGTTTTGAAGCCTTTTGTTCCAGTAGAAACTTAGCACACATCCTTATTTTATTTGCAGGCGGTATATAAATCGGACCGGCCGGGATTGGTCGACTATACCCTATAGCTGCCTTTTAACTGATTGATCGGAAATGCCCTAGCTTTGGTGTTTTTTAGGTTAGAGGGTGAGACCTTCTATAGATTCTATTACGGGCAACCTTAGCCAAAATTTTTGAGGATCTTCTTTTTTGGATTTCGTCCAAAAATCGAACTTCCTTGCCATAAAGCAATATTAAGCGCGCGGTCACCATTTTTTCTCTAGGAGAAGTCCATGCTTTAACCAACACTGGCCGAGTGCGTCCAACAACTCTTGAGGAAGCTATGGAGCTATATCAAATCGGACGTTTTTTGGAACTTGGTATATTGGCCGAAGGATGTGAGGATTTGATTTTAGAATGGTTATCTCTAGACACCTTACCCACCGTTTTAAGGTGGGGCTGCCAACCTTATGGTTCTGCATGGGTTTTTCGACAAGCTTGTCAATATTTGCGAGAAGAATTTGCGGCTGTTAGCGCCTCGCCAGTTCTGCATCAATTGGATAAATCCCAGTTAATACATGTATTGCATAGTAACTTTTTACAAGCGTCAGAGTTAGAAATATTGCAAGCGGTTTTAAAATGGGGCGAGCAAGAACTTATTCGACGTATGGAAGATAGAGAACCAAATTCGTTGTCACATACAGCATATTTAGTAACACGCAAAGGTGTAATAAAACACGACATAAGTGATACAGAACTAAGAGAAATTCTGTCAGAACTGCTACCTTTAGTACGGATGGACCATGTCTTACCCCCTCATTGTGAAGTTTTATGTCAAGCCATTCGAAGAGGTCTTGTAAGTACACCTCCATCACATATTATTGGGGATGAAAGAGAAAATCTCCGTATCAACGTCTGGATTCGTGGAGGGAAAAATCAGGGATTGTATGTAAGGCCGCGTCTATTTATGCCATATTTTGAAGAAGTAAAAACACTTTTTGAAGATCGAATGCCAACGCACAATCACGTAGAATTATTATGAATGCGCACGACTAGGCATCCTCCAAATATTCCAGACACATTGTATATGGTATATGGTAAGTACTGGCTCAAACAGGGGTATTGGGACAGAAAGCAATAATGATGAGCAACATTTTGGTTTTTTAGGGGGAGCAGTTGCAATACCGCCACCGGACAACCAAACGTTATTAGTTATGCGGAAGCGTGAACATAAATTGCGTCAATCACCAATGTGCCAACGTGCATTGCTGCTCCCTCTTTCGTCAAAAAATGAAAATGACCGGCAAATTAGGCTTAGAGTTGTTAGAGAGTTTAATCTTCCGGATTAAGTATCTGATATATTGGGGAACTCCCTCCAAATCAATAAAGGAAGTAATGATCACACTATGGAAGCAACTGTTACACTATCATCGGCCCAAAATGAGGTTAGTTTACTTGAAGATGAAATCCAGAGTCCCCCCCCCCCTTCGCCAGCTGCTCATGGATTAGTTTCACAATACACAAACGCTGCACCTTCGTTTCTATCGACGGCTACAATGGCATCATTAGTGTCGTCTTATAATACTGATATGGTTCACCCATGTAACAACCGAAATCTTACTCTTCCAAGACATCACTCAACTGGAATTATTGGTGTAGCTAATTTTATGGCATATAATTCTGGTCCTGCAGCACAGTGCAGCTACGCACGTCTTTCAAATTCAAGTTAACATCGTAACGATTTGCCTGGGTGATTTTGGATTTTCTCATGTTAACAGTCTGGGGTCTGATGCCGACACCGAGGGTTGAGCATCTGCATTAGATGCCGGTAACAGTCATCTTTCCGAAATGATGCCGGATGTAGCTATGGCTACGGCATCGTTGGGGCAGCTTCATTTGACAAATAGTGGATCTGGGTGTATTTCCACTAGCACACGCGCATCAATTATTAATAACGGATACCAGAAAGCTTGCAATTGGATTTAGGCGATGGTCCAAGCCCCCATGTCGTTGGAACTTGTACTATTACTATACGTAATATTCAGGTAGGCTTCCATTACCGTTTAATTAAAAATGTAAATAATGCTATTATTTTCAGCAACTGCCTCAAAATAGTTACCACCATTTTAGGCATCGTTCAAATTCACCTTTTGATATCCTGCGACAAGGGCAGGCCTCACCTACGTTGCATCGCGAACATTCCGGAATGTTTAATTCCGGTCCTCCCATATTTTTATAGAGGCTGCAAATTGGACCGACCAGGAAAAATTATTTAAGCATGCCTTTCCGAGTAGAATCCAATATAACTATCCGCAAGGCTTAGATAATTAAATAAAATTCTTATAAATTATAATCAATTTCTTTTTATCATTGTATGTATATTGAAATATATGTGAATTTGTTAACTCGTGTTGTAAATGTGCAAATTTTTGCAAGATTATTAAGTCTTCAGAATGAAATTTTAAATATATATATAATTGAAAGATTTAATTTTACTTTTTACCCGTCAATGAAGGGATATACGAAAAGGCGCCTTGCGGTAATGTCGGTTTTTTCGGCCTATAAAATAAATTTTAGAGTATCCAAAATTTTAAAAGTTTTTTCTTTTGAGTCTATCTTTGTTCGAGAATCCAACCTTGTTCCTTATCAAAAATTCAACATAAACTGCAAGGGTATATTTTTCTTATATGGGCATAACCCATATCTTACACTAACTTTCGGCTCTGCTAGAACGGGCTCTTCATCTATTCGTTTTCGGATTATTTGTGGCCTCTTTAGTTTTGGTTATAATAGTAATTATAATTTCCATATACGCGAATTGCAACTGTCGATCTGGTTAAGTTGGGATGTATTGTGTAACAATGACAATTTAACAACCTAACAATTTTTGCAATGTTTTGTTCCATATATCAAACATTGTACGCATTGTGTGCTAGCTTGTCACGTAATCGGCGATCTGCAACATATTTTAACATTTACTTTCGAATGCCATAAAGATTTCTTCATTTCAGAAAAGTAACAAGAAAAGGAAATTCTTAATTTCGGGCGAAACCGAAGTTGATATACCTATACCACCACTAAGGTGGTGGTTTTTGCAATATTTTGTTCCATATATCAAACATAGTACGCATAGGTGCTTGCTTGCCACGTAATCGGCGATCTGCAACATATTTTAACTTGTACTTCCGAATGCCACGAAGATTTGTTCATTTCAGAGAAGTAACAAGAAAAGTTAATTTCGGGCCAAAAAGAAGTTGATATACCTATACCACCTTTTAGGTGGTGGTTTAATTACAAAATATACATCGGATAAAATATACATCGCAAATATCGGACATAGTCAGCTGGTTATAAAATATTTATTATAATTTATAATTATTTGCTTAAATATCCCGAAAGTTTACAATATAGTTTCTTATTTTTTTTAATAATATTTATATGTTTTGGGCAAAAAGTGTTTTATCTTGCTATCGTAATTACTTAAAATCCACTGATTTCGTGTGTTTGATATAATATTATAACTATTACATTGACCCGGTCACTTGGCAATAGTAGAACATTTTTTTATCTTCTCTTCAGTCGGCTTGGAAAAGGCCACCCATTCCTCAGAGGCCACAAAAGAGCCCCAATTTTCCATATAATCTTCGATGAATTTTTTATGGATAATTTTGAAAGTTTCTTCACATCCGGAATTTCGAAAACGAGCGTTAAGCGACCTAGAAGAAGCTAGGAGTTCTAACAGGAATTCATGCCGTTTTCTTTTGAGAAATTCCTGACAACATCAAAAATTACAATAAAAAGCATGTCGCCTGTCTGTCTGTTTCTGCGCAAACTAGTCTCTCAGTTTTGAAGCCTTTTGTTCCAGTAGAAACTTAGCACACATCCTTATTTTATTTGCAGGCAGTATATAAATCGGACCGGCCGGGATTGGTCGACTATACCCTATAGCTGCCTTTTAACTGATTGATCGGAAATGCCCTAGCTTTGGTGTTTTTTAGGTTAGAGGGTAAGACCTTCTATAGATTCTATTACAGGCAACCTAAGCCAAAATTTATGAGGATCTTCCGGTTATATCCTATAGCTGCCATGTAACTGAACAATGAAATGGCAATGGCAAAACCTTGCTTTTTTAAAAGATGTTTGGAACTGTTTCCAACATTTTTATTAGAAAACTAGCTGACCTTGCAGACTTCGTACTGCCTCATCGATAAATAAAAGACCTAATCTTTTGTATAAAATGATTTTAAAACAAACAAATCAAATCCGTATTTAATAAAAAAGCATTTATTGAATAAAACATGAAGATTTATTATTTTCGATACATCATATTGCTTACTTATAAAACAGAGTTTTCCTGAAATACTGGATATTTATAAGGTTTAAATTTAATATTCACAGACACACATACATTGTTAAAATACAGTCTGTTAATTAATTTAAAGCTTTCTCATAAACTATATTTTTTGTTTTGTTTTGTAGTGCGTAAATAAACAAAGAAGACTGTTTACTGATTAGTGTACCACACACTTTCGAAAAAACTAAAAGTGGCTCTTTACTATAATTTTTTACAACGACGAGAAAGAAGACACAAGCGTTCGACTCAACGTTATAATTCGCTATATTTTCACTAAAAGAACTTAAGCCTAGCTTATCTATTGCGGCGAAGTGGGGCGAATTCGCAAGAGAGCGCAACTGAGCTTTTATTTCGATCCCGCTCCGCCCTATGCTAACTTAGACTAGACTTCAATTTTTTCTCGACTTTTACTTATGCTACTAATCTAATCTAATTATTCTACACCGGCTCCATCCGACTTCAACTAACCGGCAGCCTAGCCAGTTTATGGATAGCCCTCTTGAAGATCGTTCCAGCGCTAGTCCTCACGACAGCGACCCTGACCCTTCCGTCCGCGCCGGCGTGTGTTTCGATGACCCTGGCTTTAATCCACTGTTGGGGCGGCTGGTGGTCTTCTGCGACCAGGACTAGATCGCCCTTCCTGATGTCTTCCTGCTCCCGATGCCACTTCGACCGCACCTGTAGGCCCAAGACGTACTCCCGGGACCATCGCTGCCAAAACGTTTGCTTGATTGACGAGACAAGCCGCCATCGCCGCAAGCACGTTAGGCCCTGCTGGTCCTGCTGGTCAACAAGTACCCGGAAGTCAACGCCTCGCCGTCGCTTGGGTCCTGACTGAGGGCGCACAGGGACCGCGAATTCATCACGGCTTCGATTCCAACGAGGACGGTCTGCAGCTCCTCTGCGGTCAATCTCGCGTTGCCCACCGCTCGTAGGAGTAAGTGCTTTGCAGATTTAACACCTGCCTCCCATAGTCCGCCCATGTGCGGAGCCCGCGGCGGTATGAACGCAAATATGCATCCTTTTTTTTATGCTTATTGTCGCAGTTCGTCCGCCTCGTCTTCGATTCACTGCCGCAGTGCCGCGAAGTGGCGACTCGCTCCGACGAAGTTCATCACGTTGTCGTAGTGCACGATCTGCGGATATCCTCGGCGCCCAACGAACCTTTGAAATGCCAATATAAAGGAATCAGTTGATAAGTCAGATACTACTTCTAAATGAACTTCCTTGGACGCAAAACAAACAAAAAGGGCAATATAAGACTTGTAGGGTGGTCTACTACGAATTTTCAACGTCGTTTTAATAGGGCCACAGAAATCCACGCCACATATGGAGAATGGGCGGAGGGCACGGATTCGATCTAAGGTTAAATCTCCCATGATTTGAGTCATCAGATGAGGCTTGCATTTAAAACAGCGTATGCATGACCGTACTATCTGACTGCAGACTTCCTGCGCGTTTACTTTCCAAACGCGCTGTCGCAAGAGACTCACCAGTGCTCTTGGACCCACATGAAAATTCGACTCGTGCAAGTATTGGACGTAACTCTGAACACTTTGAGAGCGCTTCGTCAACAATACTGGAAACTTGGAAAAAGGCAAGCCCAGCCTGAGAAGCTTCATGAACAAATGGATTTAGCTTCTGTAGAATTGGACTAACAACAAGGTTTTTTCGAATATTTTTTATTTCCTCTTGATACTCGTGTTCTTGAACTATCTGGACAATTTTATTAAAAGCTTTTTTTTTACTTTCATCTGCAACACCTCTGGTGACGGATCAAACCGGGGACTCGTTGGCCACTTATTTTCCGGCTCCGTTAAAAACGATGGACCTGTAAACCAGATCGATTCCACCATCTCCTTTACGTCTCCACCTCTTGACACGATATCTGCCGGGTTCTGTTTAGTTGGTATATGCCGCCACGTGCTATCCTCTGACCACTCTTGAATCTCAGCAACTCTATTTGATACGAACGTTGACAACGATGATGGATGGGAACGGATCCAATGAAGACAAACTTCTGAATCTGACCAATATATACTGCGTTCGATCGGTACTGTTATAAGAGGCTTGTTCTTGCGGCAGAGCTATGCGAGAAGGAGAGCGGCACATAACTCAAGACGGGGGAGCGTTTTTGTCTTGAGCGGCGCTACTTGGTACTTTGCAGTCAACAACGAGACTTCAAAACCTTCTGCAGATTCGCAAAGAATATAGACGCAGGCTCCATAGGCTCTCATCGATGCAAAATGGCATGAATTTAAATTGGTGACTTCGGCTCACTCATCACAAATCTCGGTATTGAGATATCTTCTAACTGTGACAAGGCGAGCTGAATTTTGTTCCACGCGGTTTCCAAGTGCAGTGGAATCGACTCATCCTAATCTACCTTATTAAGCCAAAGTTCCTGCAACAGGATCTTTCCTTTAATAAGGATCGGGCTTAATAAGCCACCGATGTCACCGAAAGAATATTCCGCTTAGTCGCCCGTTTGACCCACGACTGACATAACCAATTCGAATTTAAACACGGCATCTTTAGGAACCCAAACGATTCCTAATGTTTTTGTCAGCTCTGAGTCCGAAAGTGTTATTGGCTTAACCGTGCTCTCGGATGCAGTAAATTCAGGCAAGTTTGAAAACCACTTACTCAATTCAAACCCAGCGTTTTGAAGAATCTGAGCTACTTCAGACTTAATTGTCTTTAGCTCCTCCACGCAACTAGCACCCGTTAACATGTCGTCGACGTAAAAGTCAGACCCAATAACTTTAGCAGCTCGAGGGAATGTATTTTTCGCGTATTCACTCAACCTTTTCAAACTCCTTATGGCCAGGAATGGGGCTGGTGCAGTGCCATATGTAACGGTGTTGAGGTTGCACAATTTCAAGGACTCCGATGGATCTTTTCTCTTCACTATCAACATGTATCGCCTATCTGCTTCATTCACCATTTCTTGGCGATACATCTTTTTGATGTCGGCTATCAGAGCGAATTTGTTTAAATGAAACCGAAGAAGAGTTGAGTACAGCTCTTCCTGATTTGTTGGACCACCATCAACAAATCATTCAAACATTTTATGTGGATGTCTTACAGGACGCATCAAAAACGACTCGTAGTTTGGTCCTTGTACTTTGAGGCCGTAAAACACACTGGTAGGGTATTACCTAGTGTGGAGTAACAAGAACCTCATTGCTTACAGGGGAAATATGACCTAGGATCCTATTCTTCCATGAATTCCACATACATTTTCTTTAAGTTCGGATCTCGACATAATCTTCTCTCGAGCGACAAAAAACGGCGTTTGGCTACCTCGAATGAGTTGCCCAAAACGCTTGGATCCGACTTAAATGGAAGTCTGACTTCGAATCGACCTGAAGGCAGTATTCTACTAGTCTTTTGATAATGTTCCTCACACAACTCCTCTTCTGGTGACAAAATCTTTTTAGAAGATGGAACTTCTTCCAATGACCAGAATTTTTTCAAACTGTGATCTATCGATTCTAATATTTCTGCTTGGCATTTCAGACTAGAGACCGGCTGTTGAGGAGTTGAGGAATTTGCAGATATTTTCCCGATACTATCCAGCGAAGGAGAGTTTTTTGCAGTATGGGATGGTTCGAACCTTGCTTTATTTGGCCAACGGAAAAAAGTTCGAAAAATGACTCAGCTCCAATTAACATATCTATCCGCTGAGGTTTATAAAAATATGGGTCTGCTAAGGGCAAGTTCTTTGGTAGGGTCCAATCTTTCACGTTCACTGACTGGTCAGGGTGATAGCCTGAAATGGTTTTTAAAATCCAAAAGTCGAACGGAAACTCGCTACCATTGATTCTGGACTTCACCCCGGTGTGGATCTTTTTCTTTACTTGTGAATTAGATTGACCAATTCCAATCAAGTTGATGCACAATTCCTCCCTACGGATTTGTGAGCGTTGAGCAAGATCTTCAGTAATGAAGTTCATTTGTGACCCTGAGTCAAGTAATGCTCGGGCCAATATGTGCTCGCCACTTTTCGTTCGCTAACAATACCCTTTTTAGAGCCGACGCATGCAAAGCATGTGAAGTAGAAGGACCATCATTTGTGACCTTTTCGCAGACAATTTAGACAGAGAGATGTTGACTTGACAAACTCAAACTGCATTGGGCCACAAAATGGTCTTGAGCGTTGCAATAACTGCAAGCTGGTTTGGCGTTAGCAGAGGAGCAAGCCAACGAACTTCTATTAAGTTGCTTGCTAAACCCAGTTTCGCCTACCCATTTTTGCCTAGTCACTGGATCTACTCTACTTAAAACTAAATATATAATCATAGAGTTTGCAATTTTAGTGTCATCTCCTATGGATAATAATGATCCATAAATCGATGACACAGTGTCGATGAGACCCCTCAATGACGACGCAGACGGCTGGGAAATTTTCGGAAGGCTGAACAATTGACTTATTTGGTTCGCAAAGATGAGACATTCGTTATCATAGACTCTTTTTAGGCTAGCGATAGCTTTGTGTGCCTAATGATTAAATTTCTCAATAACAGGAATGTTCACATCTTTGTGTACCAAGGTCTCGAAAAGACTTATAAAATTTTTGAACTCCGAATAACTCCGAATTCCCCATTTCAGGCTTACCGCCTTGCGGCAGGTATAGAGTGCTATTGCCGCTTTCTTAGTCCTATCAGCGGTGTTCAGCTTCCAGTCCAGTTTCCTGTCTAGTGTGATACCTAGGTACTTCGCACTATCACTAAGAACTAGTGTTTCTCCCAGGAGCTTCGGAAGTCTTAGGTTAGGTATTTTGTACTTCCTGGTGAACAGCACGAGCTCTGTCTTGGACGGATTGACTCCCAGCCCGTTCTTTTGCGCCCAGGCCGACAGAACTTCGAGCTTCCCTGTCATTAGGTCGCATAGCGTCTGTGGGAATTTCCCACGAAGGCAATAGCAACGTCGTCCGCGTACGCAATGATCTTACATCCGCCACCCTCTAAGGATTGCAGTAGGCTGTTAACCGCCACGTTACAGAGTAGTGGTGAGAGTACACCTTGTGGGGTGCCCCTCTTGACGTATCTTCGAATAGTCGAACCTCCAAGAGTAGCCTCGACACTCCTGTTAACCAGGATCTGCCGTATTAGGTGAGTTGATCGATTGTCTATTCCAAGTCCCGTCAGTGCGTCGATTATTGAGCACGGTAAGATGTTGTTGAAGGCCCCTTCTATGTCTAGAAAAGCCACAAGTGCGTATTCCTTGAAATTAATCGCTCGTTCGACGATCATAGTGATATCGTGCAGGTCTGTTTCAGTTGATCGGCCCCTTTTGTAAGCATGCTGAGAGCATGAGATGTCATTTGGGTTAATGTTAAGTTGTAGATGGAGACTTAAGAGTCTTTCCATAGTCTTAAGGAAAAAGGAAGACAGACTTATAGGTCTGAAGTCCTTGGGGGTGCAGTGGGATGGTTTCCCCGCCTTGGGTATGAATACAACCTTCGTGCACAGCCATGCCTTTGGTATCATACCAGTAGTGAAGACTGTGCTGAAGATTTTCTTAATCCATTTCCTTAGGTTAATACCGGCTCTGGATAACTGAGCTGGTAGAATACCGTCCGGTCCCGGAGATTTGAAGGGTTTAAAACTGTCTATTGCCCATTTTAGATTTCTGTCACTAAGTAGGTAGTTGAGCGAGCCCTGGTGACCCTGGCTACGCATCACCTGGGTTGTTCCTTCCGATGAGCAACCCGGGAAGTGTGCGTTGATAAGGGTCTCCAGGGTTTCCAGGCTTGAGGTTGTCCAGCACCCCTCCGTGTTCTTAATGTAACCTGCGATGGGGGCTGTAGTAGAGAGAATCTTTCTTAGGCGGGCGGCCTCTGATGTCTCCTGAATGTTGGTGCAGAAATTGGCCCAGGCAACCCTCTTTGCCTTGCGCAATTCTTTATTATATTGTGCGCGCGTCTTTATTATATCAACCACGCGTATATGTTACGGTGCGCGTGGTTGAAGGCCCTACGAGCATTTCTTTTGTAGGGGGCTAACGACGAGGTCCACCACGAAGGCTTCTTCGATCTGTTGCTACCTATTCTTTTCTTGGGGCAGGCCTTGTGGTAAGCTTTTGCGCTAGTCGCAGTAAGCTTATCTACCATGGCATTGAGCCCCTCTTAGGTCTCGATGGTCTCTGAAGGCGGTTCGCCTAAGGATCTATCTAGTATATTTTTATAGAGCTCTCAGTTTGCCTTTCTAGGATTTCGTACTGCTTGCTTGGTGAAGTTTTCAAAATTTACTACTATCTCAATATAGCGATGGTCTGAAAATGAGTGTTTGTCAAGGACTCTCCAGCTGGTGATTGCATCAGCCAGGGAGTGCGAGAATAATGTGACATCAAGAACCTCCCTTCTGTTCTTGACGACGAATGTGGGTTCTGAACCTCTGTTACCCACTAGAAGCTTAGAGCTGAGGATAAAATCGAAGATTGACTCACCCCTCTCGTTTGTGTCAGTGCTTCCCCACTGATTGTGATGAGCGTTGGCATCGCATCCTATTATTAGGTCGATGTCCTTCCTTTCGCTGTCTTCCACAAGCCGCCTGAGTAGCGAATGGGGTGGAGGTCCTAGGTGGTCATGACCCATATATGCCGAGCATATTCTTAGATGGCCGTCTGGGCCCTCTATCGATGCGGCTACGTGATCTTCATTGCTGAAATTTGGTAGCAAGAAGGTATTAAGGCTTTTCTTTGCGAGTATGCATGCTCGCTTTTTACCTGTTATATCGGCTGTGTACAGCCTGAAGTCCGACAATGATGTTATTCATCAGTCTTTTCACAGCCAGTCTTGTTCCATTGCATAGTCGAGGTTGATTAATGTTACGCAGCATAATGACAACTGATTCTACTTTTAACTGCAAATTGTGAGGTGGTAATCCAGGCAATTGCAGTGAATTTAAGAACTCAGTGGGATAGTTGACTACGTTATCCTGGTTCTTTACGGTGTCGACTGATTTGAAGGAAACAAATTGTCCTGGAAGAAAATTCTGAATGGTCGCATTAAGATCCTCGACATCTTTATTTTTCGCTGCTAATATTGCTCGTTCACCCAATTATGGTTATTGAACTTTTGCGCTATATCTGGGAAAACTCGCTGAATAAGCTCCTCTTTTGAGTCTTTTATGTGACAGAATTCTGTAGATAATGTGATGAATCCGGTCGAGGTGTCCACTGCAACTTTATTATTTCCAATATCTAACAACTGCTTCGCAAACACATTTGCAGTTTCATCTTGTTGCAAAAATACCCGCATGTTAGTTGTTAAGTGGAGTGTCTTTACGTACTGCCACAAATTTGATGATTTTAGGCATGTATTTAGTTCATCAACAACAGTTGATCGGGGAATAAGTGGAAGAGTCTGACGAAAATCACCTGACAACAGAATCATGGCCCCACCAAAAATATTTTGGTTGTCACGAAGATCTTTCAACGTTCTCTCCAGTGCCTCAAGTGACCTCTTATGGGCCATTGTGCATTCATCCCAAACAATCCATTTGCATACCTGTAGGATCTTGGCCATTGCGCTATTTTTAGCGATGTTGCAAATTGGTGTTTTGGTGATTTGCATGTTTAGCAGTAATTTCAAGGAAGAATGTGCAGTTCGCCCACCTTCGAGCAGAGTCGCAGCTATTCCAGATGAAGTCAACGCTAGAGAAACATCATTTCGCGATCTGATCATTGCCAAAATCAATGAAATTAAAAATGTTTTTCCGGTTCCTCCGGGAGCATCAAGAAAATAAATTCTACCAGATTCACTCTTTGCAACTCTTGGTTTAATGCATCGTACATATGACGATGGGGTGCTGTCATTCCCAAACACGAAAATACTTTATTTGCCATCAATAAACACATATTCAATGGGGGGACGATTCAATGGGTATCCATCATTTCCCGTTATGGTTTCAGCAAGCTTGCATCACCCACCTAGAGATTCTTATCTCTATTCTTTGCTAAGTTGATATTCTTATCTCTATTTTTTGCAGTTTACTGACCCACACTAATCGCTTTCTTTAATCTCCCTTTTTCGTTTCTGTGTTACTGTGGTTCAAGGTACGTCAATAATCGTCAATAAAAAACAAGAAAAGAAAGCTAACTTCGGGCGGAGCCGAAGTTTATATACCCTTGCAGTTGAGTCGCATTCCGCTAGGTAGCGACACGCATCTTATATTATTAGTGTTGAGCGATCAGCGCTTTGATAGCGACCGAATTAAAGACGAGATTCAATTGTTTATATTCAATTTATTGACCTCATTCCGCAAAATAAAACAAAAAGCGGCCTGTCAATAATAACTCCCAAAATACAACAAGAAGAAGAACCGCTTTGGCGCAGAAGCTCTTCCAAAGCTCCCAAAAGCGCATGCGCTACAAAATGACAACAAAGTGCATGCGAATCTGGGAGACAAAAGAGAAGATTAAATGCCGCTGCAGATAAACAAATTATTAATATTAGCCTATCTGGTGGCTGCTTAGCCAAACATCCTCCCCCCTATCGAAGGGTAGGCCTTCAATAACAATTTTGGAAGGGCAGCAGACACATCTTTTAAGGGATATTCCACGGGTTGCGTAGTTTCATTAAGAAGATTAAGAACTCACAGGGCGAAAAAGGCACACCAACTTCTTCCAAACCCTTGACCATGCATTACTCCCCCCAATAGACCAATGCGGGAATCGAGTACTCCTAACGAGTGCAGGGGTCCGGAACGTTGATTCTTCTCCTCTTCTCCTTCTGCATAGGGCAATCCAGCCTCCCGCGATAGTCCATTGCGTCCAGAAAGCACCCATCCAAATAGTGTATTTTGGGCAACTGGGAGGCAGGGACCTAATTGGATTTGGCCAACTGACAATAGGTTGAAGAACAGGCTGGCTCCGATTAGCAGGTCCACACCCTGCGTTCTGTGGAATCTTCCAATTCGAAATATCAATTTTAAGGCTGGGCTGATAGTCCGCAATATGAGACACTATAACCGCCTCTAGGTTCGCACAATATGTGGTTAGTCGAGACTTCACACACACATTAACGGAGGATCCATCCGTAGCAAACTCAGTGCCGCCGAGACCGGCGACCGTTACACAGCTTTTGGTGCGACGAAGCTGAAGTTGACTTGCCAGCCGCGATGAGATAAGGTGAACTTGTGAGCCAGAGTCCAATAACACTCTGCAAGGCAGGAAGGCACCTGATCGACCACGGATGAGGATATTGGCGGTTGGCAGAAGCACTTCAGTAGGGCGATCCTGCGTCAAGACGGTGTTGATTGACTGAGAAGGTGGGGTAGCAACGGCAACACCAGCGGCGGAAACCAAGCCTCGTAGTGGTGGGGAATTGTTAGAGCTGGGCAGCTGCCCGCAATGGTGCAACAAAGCATGATGTCGGCGATTGCACTTTGGGCAACGGGCAGCTGAACATCCACGTGCAAAATGACCATCCTCCAAACATACAAAGCAGCGGGTCAGCCGACGCACTTTGTCGTACCGTTGACTAAGTAGCAAGGCAATGAAGCTTGGACATGTAGGAAGTGCTTGCGCCAAAACACCACACAGGGCGCATAGAGCTGGACGGGTGTTGATAATCATGCACGACGATCGGTTATTCGAAGATCTCCCTCGGACCACTTGGTTAGCTGGTGGATACCCAGCTCCCAAAAGCGCATGCGCTACAAAATGACAACAAAGTGCATGCGAATCTGGGAGACAAAAGAGAAGATTAAATGCCGCTGCAGATAAACAAATTATTAATGTTAGATATACTAATGTACTAATTAGACTATCTGGTTGCTGCTTAGCCCAACAATTAGATATATAGCAGATCGTATATAGTTGACCGATCCCTATGAAATTTTGGCATATCGAATTATTTTGCCCAAAGAGGAATCCATTGAAAATCCCATCCTTCTAACTTGATAGGCAATCCCTCGGCTCTAGATCGGCGTCATTTCTTTTATTTGCACTTAGAGTTGGAACTCTAACGGCATCTGGAAATGCACGTACACAGCTAAACGCGCGACATACCGACTACACATTCGCCCAGACGGAGCCCCAGACTTAATCAATCTGAGGCTACCGCGGTCACGATAGAACCGTATCCGACGATTGTGCACATGAGTGAGTGGCTAAACGAGCTCGCCAAGCTTGAATGTGTAAAGGGCAACACACCATCAAGGATTGCAAGGAGTTCAACAACGCCAGGACTCCTGCCAGGATGCG
This sequence comes from Drosophila ananassae, assembly GCF_017639315.1. NCBI lineage: Eukaryota > Metazoa > Arthropoda > Insecta > Diptera > Drosophilidae > Drosophila > Drosophila ananassae. The sequence goes on along the minus strand of NC_057932.1, from coordinate 7,712,540 downwards.
GATGGAGTTCGTCAAAAAGCATCGGATCTGTTTCGCGTGCCTGGAAACCGGACACATGGCACGGTTCTGCAAGAGGAGCCGCAAATGCTACGGATGCCAGAGGAAGCATCACTACTTGCTGCATGACGAAGCCCCAGACGGTCACAACAGACCGATGGTGGCCATAGGAGGGAGCTACGGAGGAGCCACAGACGGGAACTGCACGAGGTCATCAGTCAACGTAAGGGGATGCCGCAGTCAGCGGATCCAACAGCGAGCAACATTTCCATGGGCCCTGCAACAAGCCTGAGAAGCGCCGGGCGTACGGACAATGATAACCAATGCGGCCAGGAGATGCAACATCGAAACCTTAGCTGTGTCGATTCGGATGGAGGCCACCTGCTGTTCCGAGTTCTGCCCGTGACGCTGTACGGGGAGAAGCAACAGGTGGACACGTACGCTCTGCTCGACGAGGGATCGTCTGTGACGCTCATAGACGACGAACTCGTCCGAAGCCTACACCTAAAGGGCGTGAGTCGACAACTAAACGTACAGTGGTTTGGCGGTAAATCCGCTAGAGAACCAACAATGATGGTTAGTCTGTAGATCAGCGGAGCAGGCAAACCGAAGCGACACGGGTTAAGGAACCGATGCAGAGCTTACGTCGGGAAGATGTCAAGACGGTAAGGGCGAGCCAAGGATCCTTATTGGACTGGATCACGCGCACCTAGGAATACCTCTGCAGCCCATAAGTTCTGCCCGTAACGCTGTATGGGGAGAAGCAACAGGTGGACACGTACGCTCTGCTCAACGAGGGATGACGCTCATAGACGACGAACTCGTCCGAAGCCTACACCTAAAGGGCGTGAGTCGACAACTAAACGTACAGTGGTTTGGCGGTAAATCCGCTAGAGAACCAACAAGAATGGTTAGTCTGTAGATCAGCGGAGCAGGCAAACCGAAGCGACACGGTTTAAGGAACGTGTACGCAGTGAGCAACCTAAGTTTACCGATGCAGAGCTTACGTCGGGAAGATGTCAAGACGGTAATGGCGAGCCAAGGATCCTTATTGGGCTGGATCACGCGCACCTAGGAATACCTCTGCAGACCACAAGTTTCGGTACTGGAGGACCATACGCAGCAGCTACCAAGCTAGGATGGGTAGTATATGGACCAGTGAGGCGTCAAGCGAGCCCACTGATGGAGAGGTCGTGCCTTCTAGCCGTTACTAAGGATGACGCTCTGGAGAAGATAGTCAGCGATTATTTCGAAGTAGAGAACTTTGGAGTGAGGCCAGCGCCACCGGTCGCAGCCAGCGACGATGAACGGGCACTGGGCATCTTGGAGAGGACAACTAAACGGATAGGCCATCGATACCAGACTAGGCTGCTATGGAAGGATGACGAGATGAGACTGCCAGACACTTACAACATGGCACTACAACGACTCGTCAACATCGAAAGGAAAATGAAGCGCGACACTAACTTCGCGCAGGCCTATAATGGAATTGTGGATGACTACGTCAAGAAGGGATACGCACGACGACTAGAGCATCAGGAGGCCACCAACGGCAGCAGTGGCAAGTTGTGGTACCTGCCGCACTTCGGGGTCGAGAACCCAAACAAACCTGGGAAGATCCGCCTAGTCTTCGATGCAGCAGCCAAAGTGAACGGCGCTAAACTCAGCACTACTGAAAGGCCCCCAGAACTACAAGTCACTCCCGGCCATCCTCTTCCACTTTAGGGAAGGAGCCGTGGGAGTCTGTGCGGACATCAAGGAGATGTTCCACCAGGTATTGATACAGCCACAAGATAGATGCGCACAGAGATTCTTGTGAAGACATGGAGACGACCAAAGGAACCCGGAGATTTACGAGATGACAGTGATGACGTTCGGAGCAGCTTGTTCGCCATGCTCAGCGCAGCACGTGAAGACCGTAAATGCTACAAGGCACGTGCACACTGATCCCCGGGCGGTCCTGGCCATTAACGAGTACCACTACGTAGACTATTACGTAGACAGTTTCGTAGACGAGGATGAAGCTATTGCCGTCTCAAAACGAGTAAGAGAGATACATGCAAGTGCCGGTTTTGACCTGTGTCGGTTTTCTTCCAGCTCGGCGAAATTGGTCAGAGCCTTAAATCCGCTAGGCACCAACCAGAACGTCGAGTGGACCGAATCCGAGCAGAAAGTATTGGGCATGTATTGGCATCCGGCCACAGATGGCTTTAGATTCAGCGTCAAGTACCATCGGGTCCCCAGCAGAGTGATGACCGGGGAACGCGTCCCTGCCAAGAGGGAGTTCCTCAGCTTAATGATGTCCACGTTTGATCCGATTGGGTTCCTGAGCTGTTACATGGTAACCGCCAAGCTACTTATGCGAGAGATTTGGCGGAAAGGAGTCACATGGGACGAGCCGTTGCCAGGCGAGCTAGCCACGGCTTTCGAGAGCTGGCGGCAAGAGATGAGCTACGTGAGAGAGTTCCGATGTCCACGTTACTACTTTGGTACTGGGCGAGTACGAGCACTTCAGCTGCACTTTTCCGTGGACTCCAGCCAGTCGGCGTTCGCTGCGACGGCGTATTGGCGGGCCACCTTCGCAAACGACGACGACGGCGTATTTCGTATGTTCCAAGACGAAATGTGCTCCGATGAGGACAATGTCAGTCCCGAGATTGGAACTACAGGCGGCCGTGTTGGGAACACGACTGATGAAAGCTGTGAAACGGGAACACACCGTGGAAATAAGCAAATACGTTCTTTGGATGGATTCCAAAACAGTGCTGCACTGGATAAGCAGCACTCACCGACGGTATAAGCAATTTGTAGCAGAAATCCTGGAGTCGACGGAAGTATCCCAATGGAGATGGGTACCAACTGCCGAAAATTGGCCGACGACGCAACCAGGCCGCAACGCCATGTGGACCTCAGTCAAGGGTCACGATGGCTAAGTGGGCCGACGTTCCTACGGGAACCGGAAGAGAATTAGCCGAAGAGTTTCCCGAGCAGTAGTGGCTGTACCAGAGCCACCCACGAGGAAGAGATGCCATGCGTGTTTGCGTTAATGACTGCAAACGGATCCGTTATATCTTTCCAGAGATTCTCGAACTACAACTGGCTGGTAAGGACCACGGCTTGGGACCTTAGATTCGTCCGACGATGTCGCGGACTGTATAGCGACAGCGAGAAGTATGGACTACGAATGGACTACGAAAATATGGCTAACGAATGCGCCAACGCGGAGTGCATATTGATCCGGCAAGCGCAAAGTGAAGCGTTCCCTGAAGAGGAGAGGGACAGGACAGGAAAGATTCCGAAAGAAGGCAGCCAACTGCGAGGGCTCTCCCCGTATTTCGACGAGTACGGAGTCATGCGTGTAAGAGGAAGGATCGACGCCGCTGCATGTGTGCCATATAGCGCCCGGCGCCCTATCATACTATCCCATCGACACACGCTGGCAGCGATGGTAGTACACCACTACCATGAGAAGATGGAGCATCAGAACCAGGATGCAACCAAACGCGAGATACGGAAGAAGTTCTGTATAACGAGCTTACGAAGGCTGCTACGAAAGGTGGTGACTGACTGCCGCATTTGCAAGTTGCGGAGGTCCAACCGATGCAGCCAATAATGGGTCCCTTGCGAGAGGACCGACTGGAAGCCAACGGATGGCCAGTTAAGTACACGAGCCTGGATTATTTTGGACCGTTGCACATGACTGTTGGACGTCGCGTCGAGAAAAGGTGGGTCGCACCGTTCACCTGTTTAACCACGAGAGCCATCCACTTGAAGATGGCCCATGATTTATCTACAGATTCCTGCATAATCACCATGAGGAACTTCATGAGCCGGCGAGGACCTGTGGTGAAGATGAGAAGCGACAATGAGAAAAACTTCGTTGGAGCCCATCGAAAAGACAGAAGATTCAACGAGGTTTTCGACCCAGAAAGGATCCAGGGCGAGCTGTCGTCCAAAGGAATCGAATGGATCTTCAACTGTCCGGCTAGCTCAGCTGAGGGCGGGAATGGAAACAAGGCATCATGGAGGAGGTGTTTTCTGAAGTAGATAGAGTGCCCAGACGAGCGGCGGTACGGACTGGCGATCGAGCCAAGATGATTCGTCCCGCTTTGAAGTTAGCTGTCCTGGATGTGATGAATGCAGCTGCTTCACGGGGGCGGGGATGTCGCGGAACGGATAAGCTAATCGGATAAAGTATCGATTGTCAGTCAGTTTGAATTACGCGCCACTAGGGTGCACTTTCGTTAAGTGTGATTCGTACTATGTTTGTAACTGGCAACACTGTTTACGGTCAGAAGTTAAGTTAAGTTTGGCGCCTCGGTTACTCCGATCGGCGATCCCATAAGAGAAGGGAGAAGATACTGCGGTATGTAGAAGAAAACAGGTTGAGGTTAAATCTAAGTTTGTATTTTCAACAGAATAAAACGCTCATATAATCCTTGGGATCTAGATCGGCGTCAAGCAGCTATAGGATATTGACGGCCGATCCTTATGAAATTTGGCAGATCGTATACGTTTATCCAAGTTAGAACCCATAGAAAGTCCCATCCTTCTAACTTGAAAAACAAGGAAGTTTTGGCATTTCCGATCAATCAGTTACATGGCAGCTATAAGATATAGTCGATCGACCCCAACTTATATACTGCCTGCGATATAATCTTAATAAATACATATAAATACCAACCACTATATATAAAGCGACGTAAATATGCTCATTAAAAGCTTATGAATTTACCCAATTTTTTTTCCCGTCAATACTTTTTCCTCTCTTTCTTATCTCCGATCTGTGTATCATTTTTAACTTCAAACTTAGTCTCCTTTGATTCGATTCTTTGTTCGTCGAATTGTATTGTTTTTAGTTTTGAACAAACTAATTCGAACTATTTTTAGTTAGTCGAACTATGTTTGGGACTAAAGGGAAGTAATACGTGGGTAAATATATTTGTAAAGAATCATTTTTATAACTTCATTTTTTGCATTTAGGTTAGGTTATGTTGAGGTGGCGATGTTGGGCGTTTTAGAAGACCCTGCACCCGCATCCACTTGGACTGTGCTACTACTGCTAAAGCCAGGGTAATAAAAAAGTGATCCCCTTTCCTGTCTACCCGGAGCTCTTAGTTTTTTTCGCGCGGTTCCCACTGCATACGTACAGCCCACCTCCCGTCCAACCGACCGAGGGACGCTGCCGCGTAACGTACAGCGGGAATAGATCCGAGATAGTTTAAGAGAAGAGTAGGAGTAAGATCATGAGGAAGAGTGTTGCACATATAAGGCGTTTAATATAAGGGACTTAAGATTGTTAGTGGAGCAAAGTGACAAGATATGGTAGAGTCCATTGTAGTCCGAACAAAATACCTAGATACACGATCCATACTCAAGAATTGGACGGATCAATGATGTACATAACGCATTAGTTATGTACGGGTCATTAAATTCTTTATTAACTATGGAAGATATATGGTCGGTAATTTTAAGTTTCAAATCTAATAGGATACTCAGATCATTAACCTAGGTTAATCGTTCTATGGTGTTCCCATAGCTAAAGTACATAGCCTGGTGAGGACTAGATCGATAAAATGACATGAGTTTACATTTCGATCCATTGAGCTTTAGGTTATTTGCTAAACACCAATTTTGAAATATATCCAAATTGAATTGAAGTCTAGACTGGGCGCAAGCGAATTAATATTGAAGACAAAATTTGACGTCGTCAGCGTACATAAGTACAAGTGAATTAGTTAAGGCAAGGGGCAAGTCGTTAATAAACAGTGTACATTGTAAGTGTCCAAGATGGCTTCCTTGGGGCATCCCAGATGTGGCGCGGACTAAACACAAGGTAACATCTTTAAAGAAGACATGTTGGGTTCTCCCAGATAAGTAGCTCGAAATCCAGATCAGTTGGGAATCCCAAAAGACTGAGTTTAATTATAAGAAGTGAATAGTTAACAGAGTCAAATGCTTGACTGAAATCAGTGTAAATGACGTCTGTTTGTAAGCCATTCCGGAACCCATCCGTGACGAAAGATGTTAGCTCAAATAAGTTGGTAGTGGTAGAGCCACTTTTTTTGTTCCTTTTTTTATGCAGCGGAATAATGTATGATTCCTTCCATATAAAGGAAAAGATCGAAGTCTCTAGCGATAGATTAAAGAATTTAAAGAGCGGTTTGCCCTGAGCCTCGGAGCAGTTCTTCAGAACACAGCCTGGTACTGCATCAGTGCTTGGCGAATACACGAGTTTGAGCTAAAGAAGATCCGATAACACACTACTTTGATCAAAACATGGGTCAAATATAAGGTTGGCTGATTGGATATTACTATTATTACAAGCTGGACTGCTGCTAGGTGAATACGTTGTTTGAACACTGCAGTTTGAAAACTGTGCTAAAAGATCGGCCATCGCCTGATCAGTGTTCGTATATGAGATCTCAAACGGAAGCAGTGCCTCCACTAAACATACATGTTTGCGCTTAGTGTTTACAAAGTTATAAAACTGCTTCGGATCCTAAGTAAGCTGAATCCGGCAGCGGCGAATATAACTCCTATAACAATCTGCGTTATGCACGGTGAAATTGGACCGAGCTACTAAGTATCTCGAATAATTAACTGTACAGTAGGGCGGGCCATAAAAATTTTTTTTTCGACTTTGAAACGCTAATAGGGCTTAAAAGCTGTGTACACATTTTTTTTATTTGTGAAATTTTTTATTTTTTTTTTTTCACCACCGCCAAGAGGTGAGTCCTGGGCCCTTATGATTCACATATGTAAGTGAATCTAAGGTGGCAAAGAGCTGCAAATATCAGAAAATTATTTTTAACAAGAAAGGAAAGCTAACTTTGGGCGGAGCCGAAGTTGATATACCCTTGCAGTTGTACCATTTCTGATCGTTCAGTTATATGGCAGCTATTGGATATAGTTGGCCGATCCCTATGAAATTTGTCAAATAAGATTATTTTGCCCAAAATGGAATCTGTACCAAGTCTATCTGTATCTTGGTACAGAATCTGTACCATCTTTCTAACTTAAAAAACATCAAAGTTATGCCAATTCCGATCGATCTATGACAGCTATAGGATATAGTCGGCCGATCCTTATGAAATTTTGTAGGCAAGATATTTTGATCTTTCCAAATATAACATGTGTGGAAAGTTTCAACCCTCCAACTTAAAAAACACCAATTTTATGGCATTTCCGATCAATCAGATATATGGCAGCTATAGGATATAGTCGACTTATCCCGGCCGTTCCGACTTATATACTACCTGCAAAGAAAAAGGATGTGTTTCAACTCGATAGCTTCAAAACTGAGAGACTAGTTTGCGTAGAAACCGACAGACAGACAGACGGACAGACGGACAGACGGACATGCTCATATCGACTCAGGAGGTGATCCTGATCAAGAATATATATACTTTATAGGGTCGGAGATGTCTCCTTCATTGCGTTGCACACTTTTGACCAAAATTATAATACCTTCTGCAAGGGTATAAAAAATGAAAAAAAAAAAAAACTACAAAAACTTTCAATATTAACTATATTTTAGAACAGGTATAGATTCTATAACAATTTTAACGTGTTTTGGTGGCCAAGACAACCGTTTTTGGCTAGTAAAAGTTGAACATTGATACAAAAAAAAATTACCAAAATTCTAAATTTTCCATACAATACGCAGACGGAAGACATCGTCGCACAGCAATCGGACTTTGCACACGTATTCTGGATATGTGAATACAGCTTTTAAGCCCTATTAGCGTTTCAAAGTGGAAAAAAAATTTTTAATGACCCGCCCTACTGTACAGCCAGATAATCTTTGTTTATTTAAAAGTCTACTCATAATGTTCTTTGAATTTATAAAGTGCTATACAAAGGTGGATTCGTTGAAGCGGACGGATATTTCCACGGCACGCAAGCGTCAAAAAATATGTTCAAGGTGTAATAAAATTTTTGTAATGTTATGCTTACATCCTCAGACCAATCATATTCCGAAATTAGCTTATTTATTTTCATAAAGTCAGCCTTACGGAAGAAACGAACCTTAAGAGATTTAAGTGTAGACTTAAGGTCAAAGATTTAAGGGTAGACTTAAGGTTATATGCATATCCTTCTGAGGCGGCTCGTGGTCCCAACCAGCATTCCTGATGAAAGCTACCAGGCCGCGTGGAGAGATATCTGAGGTCCGCCAGTTCAGTGGATCAAAGAGCTTTAGTCTTCTACGCCCAAGATCCGGGCAGTGGCAGGTGCGCAGCCGACACTTCCTCTTCCTTGTCCCCGCAGCTCCTGCCGTAGTCGTTGTGGGGCACTAAAGGCCGAGCTACGTGGGGTTTCCCAAGAGGGGATGACGACTTGGAGTTTATGGGGATACAGCAATCCGTACCCCCGGCATACCCTCAGGCATGAAGTGGTGTAGGTGCAGCCTAGTATGACCAAAACTAGTCCTGCTCCATAGATTCGCTTTTCCATAAGGAGTTATCCAGGGCAGGTCACCAGACTAAAATTCCATAAAAAATATTTGGTCTAATGATCGCCGTGTATAACCGTTTAAATATTTCCAGGGGCATCCCCCTATTTTCGGCCTACCAATTTGCGGCCTACTTATCTACTGCATTGAGCTTCCAGTCCAGTTTTCTGTTTAGAGTGATGCCTCGGTATTTCGCACTACCACTAAGGGTTAGAGATTCCCCTAGACGCTTTGAAAGCTTAAGATTAGGTATTTTGTACAACAAAGTAATTAGAACGAACTCCAAGTTCGTTCTTATGTGTTCATGCTGAGAGCATTCCCAGCTTCTCTATCAAAGGTCGCACAGAGTTTGCGAAAGTTTCCCTACAAAGGCGATAGATTGAGGAGATTTGAAGATTCGTCAAGAGGGGCACCCCGCAAGGAGGTGTACTGTCCCCACTACTCTAAAATGTTGAAGTTAACAACCTTTTGCGGTCGTTAGAAGTTGGCGGCTGCAAAATCATTGCGTACGCAGACGCAATATCGTCTCGACACTCCTGTTGACCATTTTGTTGATTTGACGTATTAGGTGAATATAGTCTCGATGGTTTATTGAATATCGATCGATTCCAAGTCCTGTCAGTGCATTGATGATTGAGAATGGCAGGATGTGGTCGAAGGCACCTTGATGGTGCCTTCAATGTCTTGAATGTCAAAAGGCAATTGGTGCATATTCTTTGTTATTGAGCACTCTTTCGGCGTATCTCGTATCGAGCTGTCTCTGTGGATGTCCCTTCCTGTAAGCATGCTGCGAGCCGGAGATATCATTTGGCCTTATGGTAAGGTGGAGATAGAGACTTAAGAACATTCTCCTTGGGGGTGCAGTGGGAGAGTTTCCCCGCCTTGGGTATAAAAACAACTTTCGTACACAGCCACGCCTCTGGCACCATGCCAGTAATGAAGACTGTGCTGAAGATCATCTTGATTTATTTCCTAAGTTTAGCCCCGGCCATTGATAGTTGAGCCGGTAAATGCCGGCTGGGTCCGGGGGCTTGAGGGGTTTAAAACTATTTATCGCCCATTTAAGAGTCCTATTACTTAGGAAGTATTCGAGTGTCCACTGGTATCCCTGGCTTCGCATCTCCTGGTTTGTCCTTTGGATCCCGTGGGAAGTGTGCGCCTCAAAAAATTTCTGGCTTGACGTATACCGCCGATTCGGAGTCTTTATAAAGCTTACGTTGGGGGCCGTTTTTAAGAGCATCTTTCTTAGACGATAGGCCTCTGATGTCCCCTGGATGTTGGTGCAGAAACTAGCCAAGTCAGCCCTTTTTGACTTTCGCAGTTCCTTCTTGTACGGCCTAAGTTCAGTTTTATATGTCTCCTATGCCTCGTCAGTATTGGTGCCTTAGACGAGGTTAAATGCCCTTTTTTCTTGAAAGGCGCTAGCGCCGAAGTCCACCAGATCTGTAACATATTTAAACTTGTACTTCCGAATGCCATGAAGATTTGTTCATTTCAGAGAAGTAACAAGAAAAGGGAAGTTAATTTCGGGCGAAACCGAAGTTGATATACCTATACCACCTTTTAGGTGGTGGTTTAATTATAATATATACATCGGATAAAATATACATCGCAAATATCAGACATAGACAGCCGGTCCCGCCCCTTAATTTTCTAAAATCGTAATATATATAAATCTCGTGTCACAATGTTTGTCTTCAATGGACTCCTAAACTACTTAACCGATTATAATAAAATTCGCTCACCATGTGCAGTTCGATCCAACTTGAGAGATAGGATAGTTTAAATCTGAAATTATAGTCGAAATTTTAATTTTTTACTAATTATTTGTATGTTATTATTTGACAGTCACTATTATTTGTTAACTCCAAATGATTCTAACAGATGGCGTTCGAAGCTCCAAAAAGCTGACCCGGTGAATAAAGAACGAAATGCCGTATAATTCAATTATTTACACTTTTTAAATTTTTGGTGTTAGCATAGCCGGCCACGTGTTACTAAGACTAAAGTGTAAATTGAATTCATATTATAATAAAGATAAAAGAGTGAATATGCCACCGAAAAAATGTAACCTCAACAAAGCGAGCAGCAAATGGTCACGACGCAAACGTGTTGAAAGAGCTCAGCAATTACCACAACAAATCTAAACAATAAATGCAGCTCAAAGAATCAGGACTGCAGAAAATCGTTCACAAGAATCTTAAGAACACCGTGACGAACGTCTGCAACAGAATATTACGAGAATAAGAGCGGCACGAGAACAGTACGAGCACGAGTACTACATCGACGAAGGCAATGGATCAGCCGCTCATTAACACGTGCATCATTCGTTCGGCTTGCCTTTAAACATGCACCAGATATCAATTACTCAGCGCATTCAAAAATTGCTATCGGTGGAATGGATAAAGTATGTCAATATTGTCAGGCGTTGAAATTTCGGAATGAAGCAGCCGGCATGTGCTGCGCATCAGAAAAAGTTGTGCTGTCACTCTACCCGCTCCGCCGGAGCCTTTATTATCCCTTCTTACTGGCAATTCAGATGCTTCCAAATTATTTTTGCGTAAGATACGCAAATTTAATTCTTGCTTCCAAATGACGTCATTTTGGGGCAACTAAAATTTTCGATCGTGCATCCGATGGACGTAATTTTGAACCACATTCAAAATTCGAGGCCAGGTGCACCATAAAATAGGATCAAATTTATTTTATGGGCGATTGCGAAGAGCGCGTGATGACTCGGTGCCTGCATAATTTTATTGAACAAGCAGAGGAAAGAGAAATTGTGATATTATTGGAAAATTTTTTAGAAGATCGCAATTAACTAATTCAATTGATCATAAGAGTTTCGCCACGACTGCGAAATCAAAATTATCAAATCGTCATAAAAGCCGACAAAGTACCATTAGGTGAACATAGTAGGTTCAACGCTCCAACTGTTGATGAGGTTGATGATCATGGTTGGTGATCCAGTTGACAAAAGATCTATAAAAATTACACGGCGAGACAAACGATTGGCGTAGTACCATTTCGGATCTACGCCGTTCATATGACGCACTACAATATCCATTGATATTTTGGCAAGGACAAGATGAATATCACCTTAATATAAAAAAGTATGATCAAGACATTTGATATCATCAGCTGTTCATCAATACATTGTTGATATCTATGCTAAGGTCGAAAGCAAACGCTTGCGATTCCTTTGATTCAACCAGGCAAAACTAAGATCGGAAGAATATATTCACTTACGAGATGCTGTTGCTGGAAACATCGATGGAAATTTAAATCCCAATGACATCGGTAATGCTGTCTACGGAACATGCAAGAATACATACAAAATGCGATGACTTACGTACGCCATTACGGCCGACCGGATTTATTTATTACATTCACATGTAATCCGAATTGGGAAGAGATACTAACTTTACTATTGCCAGGACAACAAGCCATTCATCGTCATGATTTAACGGCACGTGTGTTTAAACAAAAATTGAAATCATTAATTGATGTTATTGTTAAATATTCAATTTTTGGTATCATACGTTGTTGGCTGTATACGATAGAGTGGCAAAAGCGAGGTTTGCCTCATGCCCACATTTTGGTTTGGCTTAAAGATAGAATCCGCCCTGAAGAAATCGATCAAATAATTTCAGCCGAAATTCCAGACCCATTAATTGATCAAGAATTATTTGATATTGTCACCAAACACATGATCCATGGGCCATGCGGTGCTTTCAACATGACGTCACCGTCCATGGAAAATGGAAATTGTAAAAAAAACTTCCCAAAGCCGCATACGAATGACACGATCGCGGATATTGATGGTTATCCAATGTATCGCCGCAGAAGTACTGAGAATGGTGGCCACACATTTACAACAACCTTAATAATAAAAACAACAAGAAAGGAGCCGAAGTTTATATACCCTTGAAGATGAGTCGCATTCCGCTAGGTGGTGACACGCATCGTGTATATAGTCGGCCGATCCTTATGAAGTTTGGCATTTCGAATTATTTTGCCCAAAGAGGAATCCATTGAAACTCCCATCATTCTAACTTGAAAAACAACGAAGTTATGGCATTTCCGATCAATCAGTTATATGGCAGCTATAGGATATAGACAGCCGATCGTTATGAAATTGGGCAGATCGTATACGTTTGTCTAAGTTAGAATCCATAGGATATAGTCGTCCGATCTCGATTTATATTCTGCCTGCAAACAAAAGAAGGATATGTGCAAAGATTCAACACGATAGCTCCAAAACTGAGAGATTAGTTTGCGTAGAAACAGGCAGACAGACAGATAGACAGACGGACATGCTCATATCGACTCAGGAGGTGATCTTGATCAAGAATATATAACTTTATAGGGTCGAAGATGTCTCCTTCACTGCGATGCACACTTTTGACCAAAATTATAATACCCTCTGCAAGGGTATAAAAAACTAACTGACAGGAATAATTTTTTGATTTTTTAATAAAAGGAAGATCATTCTCATCAACTTATGACGAATATGTATGAAAAGTGTATGCTTCAATATTTATTTTATATAATCTTAGTAAATACATATAAATACCAACCACAATATATAAAGGGACATAAATATGCTCATTAAATGAATTTACCCCATTTTTTCCCGTCAATACTTTTTCCTCTCTTTCTTATCTCCCTTATCTTCTTAGACAAAAGTTAAAAATGATACACAGATACATTTTTAACTTTTGTCTTCAAACTTAGTCGAAAGAAAAAACAATTATGCACTTTCAAATATGCAAAGCATTTCTTTGTCTCCTCTGATTCGATTCTTTGTTCGTTGAATTGTATTGTTTTTAGTTTTGAACAAACTAATTCGAACTATTTTTGGGACTAAAGGGAAGTAATACGTGGGTAAAAATATTTGTAAAGAATCAGTTTTATAACTTCATTTTTTGCACTTAGTTTGCACCCGCATCCACTTGGACTGTGCTACTACCGCTAAGGCCAGGGTAATAAAAAAGTGATCCCCTTTCCTGTCTACCCGGAGTTCTTATTTTTTTCGCGCGGTTCCCACTGCATACGCACAGTCCATCCCGTCCAACATCCCGTCCAACCGACCGAGGAACGCTGCCGCGAATAGATCCAAGATAGTTTAAGAGAAGAGTAGGAGTAAGATATCATGAGGAAGAGTGTTGCACAGATAAGGCGTTCAATATAAGGGATTTAAGATTGTTAGTGGAGCAAAGTGACAAGATGTGATAGAGACCATTGTAGTCCGAACAAAATACCCTGAACGGATCGTGTTGGGCATATGTCGAACTTCAATGGCTGAGGAGTAGAGGGCGAAAGTGTCCTTCTACTAGGAACGTTAAAATTTGTATTTGTTGTAGTAAAATTACCCAATTTTCTTATCCCAGATAAGAAGATAAGTTTGGAATCCCAAAAGATTGAGTTTAATTATAAGAAGCGAATGGTTAACAAAAGCAAATGCTTTACTGAAGTCAGTTTAAACTGTAAGCCATTCCGGAAACCATCCGTGATAAAAGATGTTAGCTCCAATAAGTTAATAGTGGTAAAGCGGCGCTTCATGAAGCCATGCTGGCACGAAGATATTATTGAACTACATAGGTATTGCAAATGTGGAGTGATAAGTTTTTCAAAAAGCATAAAGCGATTTAAGAAGAATCATTAACAATGTCAATGACTAAACTGACATGAAACAGTGAATGCTTTTTTTCTGTAGAATAAACAGAAGGTTTTTTTTTGTTGTGTTTGTCTTTATGATTGTTAATTTTTTGTTGAGATTAGAAATACATTTTTTTTGTAAGCCTGCCTCCAATCTCTTTCCCCGGGTGTTCCCATCCCCGGAAAAATTACCAATAATGCTATAGTACAATAGGCAAAATCTTAAAATAACTTAAAAGAAAAGAAATTACTTTGTGTGTTGAATTAAAAGTCTTGACCCCAGGTGCGAAGAGCTCGTTGGGTATACTTGTTAACGCGCGGACACTAGCGTTCCGATGTAGGGACATATATCGGGACGTTAAAGCATATCTCGTTAACTCTGTACCAACATTTAATCCCCCTGATAAAAATCTAGTCTCGTATAGCCTGAGATAGTACTGAGTGCTATTTCGAAATGCGAAATTCTATGCGCAAGACTACATTGCTAAGTTGGGCCTATTGAACAAACAAAAAATCAAGCATATATAAAAAAATCATTCTTATGAATGTGACGATGCAGTAGTTTAGGTTAGGTTATGGCGGGGATGCTGGGGGTCATAGAAGACCCATCCGCATCCACTTGAGAAGTTAGGACTCCTTGTGTTACCGCCAAGGCAGGGGATTCAACAGAGTATTCCCTCTTTCCTGTCTACCCGGAGTGCTTATATGCCTATCCTTCTTGTGACGGCTCGTCCGAACCAGAATTCCTGATGAAGGCTTCTTGGGTGCGCGGAAAGTTCTCTGTGAGATCACTAAGGTCCACCAGTTCAGCGGATCTAAAGAGTGACAAAGGAAGTGCTTAACCGACTCCTCCTCTTCCTCGTCCCTGAAGCTTCTGCAGTAGTCGTTATAGGGAAAGCCAAGCTGCATGTGCGCAGGTCCAGGCAACCTGGTAGGGGGTGCAGGTCCAGCCTGGTATGACCAAAACTAGTCCTGCCTTATTCGCTTCTCGCAGTCTTATTGCCGCCAGTGTGGCTATCTTTACCTTCAACAGTTCCACTGGTAGTAGGTCTAGGATGAAGTCTACGGCGCTGCCATACTCTGCGTCCTCCTGAACCTTTTTCTGAATGAGGAGTTATCCAGGACAGGCCCCCAGGTGACAATTTCATTATATTGGATTGGTCTAATGATAGTCTTATACATGGAGTGTATAATCGCACGTATCAACTAACTATCTTCGGGGACATCCCCCATTTTAATTGCCGCTTTGTTTGCCCTATATGCGATATTGAGCTTCCAGTACAGTTTCCTGTTTAGTGGGATGCCGAGGTATTTCGCACTACCACTTAGGGTTCGAGATTCCCCTAGACGCTTCGAAATCTTAAGATTAGGTATTTCGTACTTCTTAGTAAACAGAACGAGCTGTGTCTTCAAAGGATTAACTGGAAAGCCCGTTTTATGGCAGAATGGAAGGATGTTGTATATTAATCTTGGCGATCATAGTAATCTCGTGTAGGACTGTCTTTGTGGATCGGTCCTTCCTGTAGGCATGCTGTGAGCCTGAGACATCATTTGCGCTAATGGTAAGGTGGATATGGGAACCTCCATTGTCTTAAGAATGAAGGAAGAGAGACTTATAGGTCTATAGTCCTTGGGCGAGATTCCTATTACTTAGGAAGTATTCGAGTGTGACCTGGTATCCCTGGCTACGCATCTCCTGGGTTGTCTCTTTCTCGGAGCAACGTGAGAAGTGGGCGTTGGTAAGAGCCTCAAGGAATTCTTGAGTCTTTGTACAGCCTACGTCGGGGGCCGTATTTGAGAGGATCTTTCTTAGGCGAGAGGCCTCCTGGAAAGGGCTCCTCCTGATGTCTCCTTCATTTTGGTCCAGAAATTAGCCTAGACATCTCCTTTTACAGCTAGTAGTTTGCCTTCGTATGATTGCGTTTTGCTAGCTCAGTGAAGTTTTTGAAATTAACCGTTATTTAAGCGTATCGGTGGTCTGAAATGGAGTGCTTCTCTAGGTCCCTTCAGCTGGTGACTGCGTCAGCCAGGGAGAGTGGTGAGCCAGAGCCAGAGGGTGTGAGTAGCAACCGGACCGGATGGACACCTTCGGCTCGTGAGGACCTCGATCCTGGGATCTTGCTCCCACACCGTTAGGTCGTCCCATAGTGGGCCTCGTTTTGGAAATCGATGCCATCCCGATGCATTCCCTACACCAGCGCAACCCGCTTCCGGATGTTGTCCCTCGGCCATCCCAGCATCTCCTTGGCCTCTCTTTGGCCATTTTTTATAAAAAAAAATTATTAAAACTTTGGTTGAGCACCTCATTAAAAAAATTATTGGAAAAAAAGGTGTAATAAATGATACTTTAAGGAAGTAGATTTAAATAGTTAATTATCTATTAAAAATTTATGTCATAAAAAAAGTTATGACAAAACAAGTATTTTGTTGTTTATTAGTAAGTTTTGCTTAAATAATAGTGCTGTCCCAATGTGATCCTTCTTAACTTTGCAAACAGTCTATAAATCACGATCGGTTGACTATATCATATAGCCATGTAACTGAACGATCCGAAATGGTGTAGCCTTGCAATTTTTTATGATGTTTGGGGCAGTTTCCAATTTTTCTATTACAAAATTGATTTGATGGTGAAATTCTCATAAGGATCGGCCAACTATATGGGATCCGATACATATAAGTTATCACCCGGCACATTCGAGCCCCTCCCTTTGCTCAGCATTATTCGAACCCTTCTACTACGCCCTGAACTCGACCCCAGACTCTTAAACCCGAATCCACAGCATAAGCAATTCCCAATATTCAAGTGCTGTGGGTTCAAGTACATCCGGGTATGTCGCAAGAGTGCAACTAAGTCACAAGTGCGCAACTATGTACGCTGACTAAAATGTTGCGGGAGGGCTGACACAAACTCTTGACACAAAGTGTTACGCTGACTCTTGACACCGGATAGCTGACTCCACACCCGCTGACACCACACACGCCGACACCACACACGCTGACACCACACATAGAGTTGGAGTGGGAGATCGGCTGATTCCGAACTGACGATCGGAGGGTCACAACTCTGCGTGGTCAGTCTTCTCCGGACCTCAGAACCTCAAAGCTGAATCTAAATATTCTTAAACTTACTTTCAAATTGTACCCTTTAAATACTATTTTAATCAACTGCCACATGAATTGTTAGATTAAGGACTGAAGAATAAATTGTATTTACCCAACGAAACATGAACGGAGTTCTAATTATCAGATGATCAATAAAAGAACACCTTAACTTATATAATAATATAGGCTGTACCTAACTGCAAGGGTATATCAATGTCATAGCTTTCCTTTCTTGTTGTATATTAAGGGTTTTTTAAAGTTAGAAGAATGGTACTTTCTATGGGTGACATTAAGGGCTAACTGATCTGATCTACAAAATTTTATAAGGATTCCCCCCGAAGATAGTTTTCCTTGCTTTTTCTTAATGTCAGCTATCAATTGTATATTTAATGTATTATGACTTAGAAAAAAATATTAAACCTCAAATCAAATCTAATCTTACACTACGTCTAAAATAAGGTGAACTTTTTAATGATCGAGCTTCTACTCATATTGGGATGGACCCGGTACGAATCGTTTAATTGCTAATTACACAGGCCAAAAATATCCAATTTTTTTTTCTCTACAAAAAATTGTAACTGCTCTGTCGTCTCTCGGGTGGGAGTTGCCGTCAAACATACGGCGGCGATGGGGCAACCTGCCTCTAAAACACAAGCCAATGTGTATGCGTTTTGTGTTTTATTCTAATGGGGATTACATGTTAGAGTAAGAAAGGGTGATAAAATTACAAAATCTTACCGCAGTTTAACCTCCCACACTCTATGGCATCAACGACAAATTCACCATACGCGCCATTATTTTCTATCCTAGTGTGCCCAATCTGTTCATGAGTGCACAATAACAAAATTCTACTTAAATACTAAATATCGATAATCGATCCGCTACATCCCGACCTCCATGAAGAACTTCTTCACTCAAATCCAAAGCCGCCAACTTTGAAGCGGGGCGCATTATCCAGCGAGTCCGATCTCCATCCATGATCCTAACGCAGGCTCGTCTGACCTCACCATCCGTTCCAGCAAAGGTCTCCTCCACGACGCCTTTCCGCCAGTCTCGACGCGGAACGGCTGGATCGCAAACGAAGACGATGTCTCCTCGTTGAATCGGCTCCTCTCTGCGGCACCACTTCTCTTTCCGTGTCAGCGTGGGTAGGTACTCCAAGACCCACCTCTTCCGACATCCTTGCCACGCGCCACTGCTTCCGCGTAGCTCCTTCCTTGACGAGGCCTCCATCCAGGCCGGGGGTATCCGGTGGGCAAGCTGCTCCCTTGAGGAGATCATTGGGCGTAAGAGGGGCTTCCTGGTCCGCACTCACTGGCTAATGGGTGAGCGGACGAGAATTAACGACATTCTCCGCCTCTATCAGGAAACTCTCCAGGACGTGCTCCTTCGGCGCCACTTCCTTCACTGTGTGGCGTAGCACCCTCTTCACGCACTGCACCATTCGCTCCCAGACTCCACCCTCTGACGGGTTCGCTGGGCAGTGTAAGATCCATTCAATTCCCTTGCTTGACAGCTCCGACTGGATTCTCTCGGGTTCGAAGATCTCCGCAAATCTCTTGGCCTGTCTGTCTACTCCAACGAAGTTCCTGCCATTGTCGCTGCGCAGTCTATGTACAGGCCTTCGACGGCAGATGAAATTCCTGATTGCAAGTATGCAGGAATCAGTCGACAGGTCATGTGCCAGTTCCAGATGAATCGCCCTGGTCGTCAGGCACGTAAACAAGGCCACCGACCATTTCTCTTGGTGCCGAGCAATGGTCACTAGCAGCGGCCCAAAGTAGTCGAGGCCTGTGCTCTTAAACGGCCAGCCATTGGCGTCCAAACGATCATCTGGCAGGGGTCCCATAATTGGCGGCATCGGCTGTGCTCTGTGCAGCTTACACTCGCTGCATCCCAAGATCACACTACGAAGCACTCTCCGCAGTCTCGTAATCCATAACCTGGTTCGGATCTCCGCCATCGTAGCATCCACGTTTTGATGCTTCATCCTCACATGGGCGTTTCGCACAATCATCTCCGTGAGACCATGCCGGTGGAAGAGGATCACTGGCCTCCTGGCGCTGTACGGTATACGGTATAGCGCCGCATCGATCCTGCCATACGCTCGCAGGATTCCATTGCCATCTAGGTATGGCGCCAGTCCACATATGTCGCTTCCTTTAGCGACGTCCAAGCCATTCTCTGCGGCCTGCACCTCATGGGAGAACGCCTCACGTTGTGCTCTACGGAATAACAAAACCTCGGCTGCTTCACACTCAGCTACATTGAGGACGTAGTTCTCCAGCTCATCTCGTTGTCCGCGGCATCGATGCATGAACCTTAGGACCCAGGCCGTAGTCCTCAGCAATCGCCTGTAGCTTGAGAATCTCTCCAGCGATATAAACGGGTCGCTCGCGCCAACAAGCACGAACTCACTCGGCATCTCCTCTTCATCTTCTGCATCGTCTTCTTCATTGGTGGGTGCAGTTCCTGGCCAGCTGCCCGCTGGTCTCCTCAGGAATGCCGGTCCTCTTAACCAGCGTGACTTCTCGCTTAGGTCCACGCTGCGTTGCGTCCGAGTTGCATCATCTGCCACGTTGTCGGCGGATGGTAGCCATCTCCATTGGGCCACCTTCGTTGACTCCAGAATCTCGGCTACTCTGTTCCCTACGAACTGCTTGTAGCGCCTGTGTGTGCTGCTAATCCAACGCAGCACTGTCTTCGAATCCGTCCATAGTACAGTCTCTGCAATGGCCACACTATGGTCCTGTCTGACTGTGTCCTTCAACCTCGTTCCTAGAACTGCTGCCTGCAGCTCCAACAGTGAAATCGTCATCGTTCGCATCGGTGCACACTTCGTCTTTGCGCACACGAACCTCACTTGCACGTCGCCGTCCTCGTACGTGATCCTTCAGTAGACCACTGATGCGAATGCCGACTGACTCGCATCCACAAATACGTGCATCTCGACAGTCTTCACCAGCCCGGATCCAAAGTAGTGACGTGGGCTCCGAAAACGTTCCACTTTCTGCATCTCTTTACGCCAATCCATAAAGGCGTTGTACATCTCAGCCGGTAGTGGTTCATCCCATGAGATCTTCCTTCTCCACACCTCTCACAACAACAACTTCGCTGTTATCATTAGGCAACACAGGAATCCCAAGGGGTCGAACGTTGACATGACCATACTCAAGAATTTCCTTTTTGTGGCAATTCTCTTCCCATCGGACACGACGGGGGCGACTTTGTGGTACTTCACTCGAAACCTGAAGTCGTCCGTGGCTGGCTGTGGCAGCTCCAAAGGTCATCACGCACATCTCGTAGACGTCGGGGTCCCGTTGGTCATTCCCATCTCTCCACAGAAATCGTTGCGCGCATCTATCTTCGGGTCGGATCAGCACCTGGTGAAACATCTCCTTAATGTCGCTGCAGACTCCGACGGCACATACCCTAAAATGGAAGAGGATAGATGCCAAGGCCTTATAGTGTTGCGGCCCCTTGCTCAGCGCAGAATTCAGCGATACTCCTCCAACTCGTGCCGCTGCGTCGAATACTAATCGGATCTTCCCTGGCTTGTTAGGATTCTCCACTCCAAAATGTGGCAAGTACCATGTTCTATCGCTTACCGTAGCGATCTCCTGTCGTTCCAGACGCCGAGCGTATCCCTTGTCGACATAATCATTGACAATCCGTGAATATCCTTGGGCGAACTGCCCATCTCGCTTTATTTTCTTCTCGATGTTGATCAATCTATTGTACGCCATATCATAACGTGGCAGCTCAATGTTATCCGTTTTCCACAATAATCCCGTCTGGTATCGGCGGCCAACTCGCACCGTAGTGTCCTCCAAGATCTTCTGAGCCCTCACGTCGTCGCTGGCTGCGGCCGCTGGCGCCGCCTTCACACCAAAGTTCTCGATCACGAAGTAGTCCTCGACGATCCGTTCCACGTTATCATCCAACGACGTGGCTAGCAGAGAAGACCTCGGTGATGGCGTGTCTCGACGTCCTTCTACAGGCCCAAAAACAACCCATCCTAATTCGGTTGCGGCCGCGTACGGTCCCTCGCTGGCAAACCGTCTCGTTTTCAATGGCAGTCCGAGATGCCCATGGTCCAAACCAATAAGCAGCTTCGGCACTGCATTTTCGTAGGGCTTCATTGGTAACCGAGCGTCCTTGTTCACGCTCCTAACGTCCCTTTTGTGCAGGCTCTGCATCGGCAGACTCAAGTTCGAAATGGCATAAACGTTTCTTAACACATGTCGGGAGGACTTGCCTGCTCCACTAATTTGCAGACGTACCACGTTAGTAGGCTCTCTTGTGGCCCTGCCTCCGAACCATTGAACATTCAGCTGACGACGTACTCCTTGTACGCCTAGCTCTGCAACCAGCTCGTTGTCGACCATCGTCACCGAAGAACCTTCATACCTCCGTATAGCGTCACCGGCAATACACGGAACAGAAGTCGTTCTCGGTCCTCGTCGACACAGCTCAAATTTCTCTCCGGCGTCGCAGAAGCATCCACGGATGAGGCTGCTCCTTCATTTACTCGGACGCCTTCCCTCGGTCCGGCTTCCTGCCGGTTGTAGCTTCTACAATTGCCGCCTCGCTGTGGCGGTCTCCTGAAGCCTTCATTGTTTGCCTCATGAAGAAGACGGTGGTGCTTCCTCCTGCATCCATTCATGGGGCACTCTCCTGACGCAGCGCAGGATCCAGTCATATGCCCGCTTTGCAAGCACATAAAGCATAGGCGATGTCTTCTTGCGAGTCTCCACCTCTCTGTAGGTGTGGCTCCAATAAATCGTTGGCAGTCCCGAACTGCATGTTGTCCAAGGCCTTCACATATTGGACAATTCCTGCGGCCGCTCTCCTGTTGCTCTTCCTGCTCTCGGTCGATGCTGGCATGAAGCAATCGACGCCTTGGCTCCTTTCCATCAATGTCCGCCACCACGCAGACCACATTGGCTAGTTCCGTCAACCACGAACTAAAGTCCACAATAGTCGGATAGGGCCGAATAGTTGCAGCGTGCCTTGCCCAGTCCACTCGTTTGGGAGCTTGGCCACAAGGTCTTCCATCAGCATAGGGTTACCCAGGTGCTGCTCTGCCGTCGCTGACTGTAGGAAAGCCTTGAGGTTGCTGACATGTGTGGCGAATGCGACGAGCTTTCCTAGATTGTGCTTCGTAATTGCAGGCACATCTCGAGCTTGCTGCGTATTAGTTGCTCCGGTCGGCCGTATCTGAAACGCAGCTGCTCCATCGCTGCATTCACATTGCTGGGGTGAATCAACAACGACTTCACCGTCTCACGCGCGTCGTCCTTTAACGCCTTCAGTAGCCTTTGGTTGTTCTCCAAGTCCGTACAACCATACGCTTGCGTCGTTTCCGTAAACGCGCAATAGAAAATGGGCCAGTCCTCTGGCTTCCCTCCGAACGTGGGCAGTTTTTTTTTTTTTTTTTTTTTTTTTTGCGCGGTTCCTACTGTGTACGTACAGCCCACCTCCCGTCCAACCGACCGAGGGACGCTGCCGCGTAACGTACGGCTCGAATCGCGGGAATAGATCCGAGATAGATAATCGAGGATTAGGAGAAAGATATTACGAGGAAAAGTGTTGCACAGATAAGGCGGTTAATATAAGCGATTTAAGATTGTTAGTAGAGCAAAGTGCCATGATGTGGTAGAGACCATTGTAGTCCGAACATAATACCCTGAACGGATCGTGTTGGGCATATGTCGAACTACAATGGCTAAGGAGTAGAGGTCGAAAGTTTCTAGTCCTGCTACTATGAACATGTTAATGATGGTAAGTTGATTAATAAAAGTCTACTACTTAATAAAACTAAGCACACCCATAGCTTTATTAACCATGGTAGATATATGGTCGGTAAATTTAAGTTTCAAATCTAATAGGACACCTAGATCGTTAACCAGAGTTAATCGCTCTAAGGAGTTCCCATAGAAGCTTTTTGCTAAACACCAATTTTGAAGTTTATCCAAATCGGATTGAAGACTGGGCACTAGTGAATTTATACTGAAGACAAAGCTTAACGTCATCAGCGTACATAAGTACAAGTGAATAAGTTAAGGCAAGGGGCAAATCGTTAATAAACAGTGTAAAAAGTAGGGGTCCAAGATGGCTTCCTTGGGGCATCCCAGATGTTGCGCGGACTAAACGCGAGGTAACATCTTTAAAGAAGACACGATGGGTTCTCAAAGATAAGTTCTCGAAATCCAGATAAGAAGATTAGTTGGAAATCCCAAAAGACTGAGTTTACTTATAAGAAGCGAATGGTTAACAGAGTCAAATGCTTTACTGAAGTCAGTGTAAATGACTTCTGTTTGTAAGCCATTCCGGAAGCCATCCGTGATAAAAGATTTTAGCTCCAATAAGTTGGTAGTGGTGGAGCGGCGCTTCATGAAGCCATGCTGGCACGGAGTTATTATTGAACTACATAGGTGTTGCAAATGTGAAGTGATAATTTTTTCAAAAAGCTTTGGAATTGCTGACAATTTAGAGATGCCTCTATAATTAGCAGCGTCGGATTTTTTCCCTTTTTTATGCAGCGGAATAATGAAGGATTCCTTCCACAAAAGGGGAAAGATCGAAGTTTCCAGCGATAGATTAAAGAGTTTAACAAGCGGTTTGGGCGAAAGATGGGCAAAATATAAGGTTGGCTGATTGGATATTATAAGTGAAAGGCTGAGCTAAACTGCTGCTAGGTGAATAGGTAGTTTGAAAAAACTGTGCAAAAAGATCGGCCATTGCCTGATCTGTGTTCGCATAAGAGTTCTCAAACGTAAGCAGAAGGGGAAAAGATACATGTTTACGCTTAGTGTTTACAAAGTTATAAAACTGCTTCGGATCCTGAGCAAACTGAATCCTGCAGCGGCGAATATAACTCCTATTACATTCTGCGTTATGCACGGTGAAATTGGACCGAGCTACTAAGTATCTTGAATAACTAACTGTACAGCCAGATAATCTATGTTTGTTTAAAAGTCTACTCATACTATTCTTTAAATTTATAAGGTGCCTTGTATACCAATTTCCACGGCACTCAAGCGTCGAAAAATATGTTCAAAGTGTAATAAAATTTTTGTAATGCGATGTTTATATCCTCGCATGCCAGTAAATCAGACCAATCAAATTCCAAAATTAACTTATTTAATTTCGTAAAGTCAGCCTTACGAAAGAAACGAACTTTCTGAGATTTAACTGTAGACTTAAGGTCAAAAAAGTAATTATTTTCGATTGAAACCTCAAGAGTGGGATGATATGGATCCTCAGGGTTAGAAAGGGGCAAAGTTCTGGAAAGAGTAATTCCATCAGGATCAGAAACGAAACATAAGTCCAACAGCCGACCTAAAGAATTTCTAACGTGGTTAATTTGCCCGAGTGACATGTCGAACATGCCTTCAGGGAAGTCATGGTGGGAGTTAAGCTGTAAAGACGGTGAATTATCAACATTTGACCACATAAGTTCTGGGATATTAAAGTCACCCAGAGCTATCAGCTGGTCACCATCAGACAGACGATCGAAAACCAAACGAATAGCGGACAAATGTTGCCAGTATGTTGGCGGTTCGGACGAAGGTGGTATGTACGAACAGGTAACATACAAAGATTGATCGGACAAAGTGATTTTGATGCAAAGAAATTCAATGTTACCAAACTCTTGTGATTTTACCTCTTCAGAAGCGAAATTGGAGTCTACAGAAATTAGCACTCCTCCTCCCTTTCGCAAAGTTCTATCACATCTAAAAGTGGTGTACCTACTAGGAAAAACTTCGGAGCTTAAGATCTCCGGCTTTAACCAAGTTTCTGTAAATACTATAATGTGGGATGCAAAAAAAGAACTATCAGAATACAGTTTGGGAAGTTTACTACGTAACCCTCTTGTATTCTGATAGGTAAGTGTTAATGAAGACATGAGTTTTTTGAGATTGAGGAAGATGAGGTGGAAGGTTGATCAGTGGCCTTAACATGTGGGAGTTTTACACCCACAGGTTTGGTTATCTTTTTTTTTCACCGTACTTGGTTGATGTTCTTGGACGAAAATGTTCTCTGGCTAAAAGCTGGCGGAACAGATCGTCTTGAACATCTGCAAGGGCACACGTATTTTGAAAGATGACGTGTGCCTGGTGTATGAATATTTAAAATTTGTAATATCCACCACCTTTATGTCGGCTTTTGCTTTGGCTTTGATGTAAGCCGAGATATCAATCTCCGAAGTATCAGGAGCAAGCCGGGAAACAAAAATGTGTTTCGATGGTGGGATCACCTGCAAGGGTTTTGGTGCCGCCGTAACTAATATTTCTCAGGTCCGGCCCTTGGGGTGGCCAGAGATATAAGCGGCTGCATAGTTGTCGGCTGAGCAGGCTGAAGATTATTCGACCCGAGCACATCACTAAAAGCGGATTTCTTACGCTTTGGAGACTCATTTAGTAGTTGAAGGCTACTAAAGTGTGTACCAAGCGCACAGAGTTGGTCATTGATTTTTCGAAAACCACTAATCAACTCCTTGAAACCGCTTTTAGTATGCCTCATGAACGACCTCATTTCGTCCTGAACAGCACGACAACCATCACAGCAAAAGTGGAGACCAGACCTACGCGAGATTGCATCCGAAACTGAGGCCGTGAACCCGGCACACTTAGCGTGTAAAACGTTTTCACAGAGCCAGCAATGGATGGTAGGCTGGGAAGACGAGATTGTCTTATGATTGTCTACTTTAATGCACAGACCAATTTAAAATCCATAAATATTAAAAATTTAAATAATTAATTTATTAAAAATTATTTAAAATTAAATAATTAATTTATTAAAAATTATTAAAAATTAAATAATTAATTTATTAAAAATTATTAAAAAAATTAATAATTAATTTAAAAATATTATTTGATTTTATTAATGAGGAACCTTGAACCACTGTACCAAGGAAACGAGAAGGGGAGATTAAAGAGAGCAGTTAGTGCAAGTTAGTAAGATTTAAAGAAATAGAGATAAGAATCTCTATTGAGCGAGAGAAGAAGCAAAAGAATAGCAACAACACCATAGGAGATGAAGAAGCAGAGCAGGGCTATGTTTGGAAAGTAAATTAAATAAATAATTATTTTACCTCCAAATATATCACTGCACACGCGAAGCGATACGTATCTAAAAAATTGCAATTTGTTTTTATATCAGTAAAGAAATAAACACCGATTGTTTATAGAAAGCTTATTGCAAATTTTACAAAAACGTAGTGCGCACAAAAAAAACACGTCCGTCCGCTTTAAGATAAAGAGAGGAAGTTTGGAAGTTTTTTCAGTTCAGGAAGCTTTCGTGGCGCCCAGCGTGCAGTTCTTCCAATACTCGTCGCCCAAGCACCGTCTCCAGGAGAAGGCGCTCGTACCGCTGTTCCGCCGGCCACGTCATTGTGTAGCCCGAAACCATGCGCTGGAACCGTAGTGCCGGTAGCGCAAAATGGCGATGCGTGATTATTCCTCGTGGTACAGTTCTGCGAACACGGTACCGTTTGAGATCCGCTCCATGATGGCGGTCTCTCTGACGCCGCATGATAAACATTTGTTGGGTTGGGTACGGTCAGGCCGATTGCAAATGGCGGCTGACCTACCACAACCTCACTTGACATAACGGGGTCAGTGCGCACCATATTAGCGCTGCGAGCGCGTTCCAACTCCTTCTCCAGCTCGGCAATCCTCTCCATGAGGTCGGCCACCTTCGGTTTCCTGGCGGCTCCAGATGCTGTCGGCTGAGCTGATGAGGCCGGGGCTTCACTGCTTCGGCCGCCGGCTTGGGACGCCCCTACACTCGGTTGAGGGGCCAAAACGCTGCCATCTACTTGCGTTGCGATATTCTGTCCCTCGTTTAGTCTGGGACTCTTTCTGGGCGAATGCTGCATCATGTCGTCCAGGCAAGATCGACCCTTTCACCAGGGTGTTGTTTCAAAACAATGTCGCCAGTCGCCTGACTGCGAATAAAAGCTTCTGTCGTCTCTCGGGTGGGAGTTGTCATCAAACATACGGCGGCGATGGGGCAACTCGCCTCTAAAACACAAGCCAATGTGTATGCGTACAACGTATGTTCTATTCTAATGGGGATTACATGTTACAGTAAGAAAGGGTGATAAAATTACAAAATCTTACCGCAGTTTAACCTCCCACACTCTATGGCATCAACGACAAATTCACCACACGCGCCATTATTTCTATCCTAGTGTGCCCAATCTCTTCATGAGTGCAAAATAACAAAATTCTACTTAAATACTAAATATCGATAATCGATCCGCGACACTGCTCTATAACCTTTATATTCTCCTACACCAAAGTCCAGAACAATCATAAGTTCCATCACCCACAGTTTCCGCGGTACACCTAAAAGAAGAAATATATCAAATTTTACTATATATCGAACTATGTAGGCCGTGTAATTGAGTTGACCATTATTGTTTTTAGTACGTATCATTTTTTTTAATGTCTGTGCACCAACTCGAATTAAAAAATGGTATCTAGGAGTTATTTTTGTAATTCTCCGATAAACATTTTTTTTGTGCTTCTATAATTTTTCTTTAAGCATTTTCCTATGGAAGATGTTTTTTGCCTTTTTTAAATGAGGATTGGATTTAAGGGAAAACTCGAAATAATTTTATTAAATTTTTTATAGTTAGTTAAACAATATTTTCTTAAATTAAATAGGTTTTAATCTCATATTTTTAAATAGTCATAGTTATCTACAAAATCTGTAAAGCTTTACTAAACCAGCTGAAATTGCAAAAGATATGTTTGGAACATAGAAACAGTTTTAGAAAGCCATGAATTTTTGAAAACTCCGTACTTTAAACCGAGTTTTTCTCGGTGCGTTACACGATTATTGCTGTTGGCACCTATTGCCAAGACCTAATAACCCATCTCTAATAGACGGCAACAGAAACAGAATTCAGCAATATCAGCGGTAAGAATGACTGATTGACCGAAGCAAGCAAAAGCAGCGAGCTTAGCAGAAACCCAATACTAAGCGATCTGAGTCAGCAGACCCAGAACTAGTACGTACTTTCTTTAAGATTGACCTTATTGTACGTATTTTTATTAACATTTACCAGCTAACCATAGTTAAGCCACAAAATTTTTAGTTCTCTGATCTTATAAAAGATGACTCGGTCCATAATAAAGATAGTTACGAATTCAGAGTGAATCGGTTCGTTACACAATTTTAAGTACCATGGTACTTAAAAGTAACCTACCAGTAGTAGTTAGAATGATGCTCCCGTCAG
This sequence comes from Drosophila ananassae, assembly GCF_017639315.1. Classification (NCBI taxonomy): domain Eukaryota; kingdom Metazoa; phylum Arthropoda; class Insecta; order Diptera; family Drosophilidae; genus Drosophila; species Drosophila ananassae. The sequence continues at coordinate 7,684,071 of NC_057932.1, read as the reverse complement.
AAGGACCGCCAGTAGGAACCACCTATACGTAATCGCCGCTGAGAGTTGCTCCCGCCAGAAGGATCGCCAGTAGAAACCACCTCAATTTCACCTTAAACAAGCCACTACCATATACCTGAAGACAACCAACCAGGACCTCAATGATGTGAGATATCACATCAATCTCAGCCCGACCACAGCAAGCGACTGTAGCAGACCCTTAACTAAGGCAGGATAACATTAGTCAGGCCTTCTATAGATTTTGACTACGATTCTAGGTCCCGGACTCTACGTCCGCCGCAACACGCTCTACGGACGAACCTTTGGTGACCTCGACATGATTTGCTATTGCATCACAACCTGAACACAAGCCACACGGCAGTTCGTGCCGGATCAAATTCGGCAGCGGAAGCTTCGACGAGGGGAACTTTTCAAGGAACACATGGTGGAGCTTCAGTCACTTTAGTTACAAAACCCTCAGTCACATAAAACCATTTCACAAAAGAAGTGATAGAAAAGCTAGTTGAAAGCTGCACGCTGCGCATGAAAATTTGTAGAAGATGGTAAAGAGAGAAGCCGCAGCAGGTCGAGCCGACATGCCGACCCGAAAGATCGGCACCTGTTCAAGCATTGAACACGATACGAATTCCAAACATAGAATGTAAGAGATCGGACCCATGGGAATAAGTGATTAACAGCATGGTTTGAAAACGATCTCGGCATCTCGGTGAAACCCTTGCTCCAGCGGCAGCACAAGGAGCCCTAGCGGCTCAAGTGGAAGCGAGGGGATATTCTATGTCCCCCTTGCATCACCGCCCTAACCTAACCTAACCTAACCTAACACCTTAATATAAGGGGCTCCTCTTATCATGTGGTTCTTCGGGACACCCTGACGTTTTCCCCCTGCGGTAAGTGACTTAGGATAGGCTGCGATCTGGGAAAAAAAGAGCCCAGTTTAAAATCGCGTAGTCAAAAAAAAAAAAAATGTTGTTTCCCCCCAAGAGGTAAGGAACACAGAAAGTAAAATTGTGTAAATGCCAATGGGCATAAAATAAGGCTGCGATCTAGTCAAAGAAGATCCCAGTTAAAAACCGTAGTCAGGAAAAAAAAACTGTCGTTTTCCCCCAAGAGGTAAGGAACACAGAAAATTAAAAAAAAAAGACCAGTTCAAAATCGTAGTCAGGAAAAAACTGTTGTTTCCACCCAAAAGGTAAGAAACACAGAAATTAAAATTGTGTAAATGCCAATGAGCATAAAATAAGGCTGCGATCTGGGCAAAAAAGAGCCAAGTTTAAAATCGTTCCTTTCTATGGTGTTTTTCTGGAACGGCACCGGAATAAATAACATATAAAACTATAAAAAAAAAAAATTATAAACGTGTTGGCATATCCGAGGCCCTACATCGGAAAATTTAAAAAACATCAGCCAAAGCAGCAGTGAGCACCCCAGGCAGAAGCAACATCCGAGCGAGAGCAATATCAGGAGCAAAAGCAGCTAAACATAATCATCTGCAGTAGAAAACATAATCATCTGCAGTAGCAGCAAAACAGCACCCGAAAAGTGGGAAAAGTTTCACAAACCGCACATCCAGAACAGGCAGCATGATCCGGGTTGGACACGGTCCACTGAAGCAACAGAGCATCCCAAGACAAAGATAGATGCCGAAATGACAGGCTGAGGAACAGCATCGAATGGCTCATCAACAGCAGAATCGGTAGTGGGCAGAAAGTCTTAGGCAAGGACCAGTAGTCAACTCAGCACATTCATACCATTTATCCGGAGGCATGGGCATTGGGTATCTAAGGAGCACAGAGTGCTATCAGCGTGCGAAAAATGTTCAGTGGTCTCAGGGATCGCAAGGTTCTGCCTCTAAAAACTAGTAAGGATGTTTGTTAGGTGATGATCAGCAGTTGTGAGCAGTCGTCAAGGTAGGAGAAGCAGATATCAAGAGCATGAAAGGCACAGGGGCAGCGGTTAGATTCATTTCGGATGAGTTAGGCTGGTGAAGATGGTCAATTGGGGACACATGGAGAGTCGGACGGTACTTCAAACGAGTTTAAGCTTCGGTGACTAGGAGAATAGAGTGAATCTGCTGGGGATGCCAGACATGGGAGACAGTGTGGTGCTAGGATGCGACTTTCTCGGAGAATTTGACGCAATAGTAACATGCGGTAACATCACAATTTAGGAGAGAAAGGAGTGGCTGCCTGGAGAATAGGCTGTCAAAAGCGGTGACAGGATTCCCGGAAGATTGAGAAAACAGCGGACGCACAAGGGAGGAGCATTTGGAGTGCATAAAGAATGTATTCCGGAGACTGAAAGCGGCGTAACTGGACCATCAAATAATGATCCAAGAGATCGCCATGATCGTCACCATGGTATCGACTTTTTTTCCCAGACTTTGCAGAAATTGCAAATTTTCATTTTCGTTCGAAATGGGAATGATCTTAGTGTCTGACCATTTGCGTTTGAAACACTCAAGTCACGGCTGGCAGTGCTGGAAAGAGACGTCAGCTACTACGAGGAGAATTGCGAGATGGGTTTCCGAACTTTAAAAGATCGGCTACTTAGTTAGCTACCGTAAAGTTCAATGTGGTCGTAGAAGCACTTCCGCCAGCTGGTAATGGAGAAGCTAAGGAATGCTACTTCAATCGATAACGTCGAGTGCGTGTGGATTTACGCGCTGAAAGAGAGGATGAAGAAAATGAACAAAAGTACCCGGATTACACGGAAGAGGAAGGCCTGGCGGACATGATGCAGCACATCCTGAAAGAGAACCACGACCCACCGACAGCGGGACACCTAGGCGGCAGGAAAACAATTGCTAAAGTAGTAGCCAGAAATATGTTAGGAGGGTAGTCTGGTGTGATATTGTTCAAAAGGACTTGGAAATTATTGGTCCAGTTCGATTTTCTGTCGTTGGAAATGCAATTTTATTATTTAAGTCACTTAAATTAACAATTAATTCGGAAAAGTTTCTTAATTAAAGGATGAAAAAGTAGATTAATATGACAATTAGTTGTGGGGAAGTATTTTTTAGGAATATTTGGAGAAGTTCAGCTTGGCGTTTCGGAGGCAGTACCGAGTGATAACTCCTCCCCCTCTAAAAGTCTGCGTCCCGCAGATCAATTGGCAGAATGGTGAGCTGATGTCGACGTCTTCTTTGGATTTTCCAGGTCCTCGACTATCACCCTCGTGGTTGGTATTCCTTTGGTGGAGGTCAACTTCCTCCAGATGATAAACAGTATCGATAAGACTACCATTGTTAATGAAGCCTCCAAGACAAAGGAAAAGGTTACGTCTCGTGCAACGCCAGACATCAACTGTAAATTTCATCAACTGTTATATTGGTCAGTACTGATAGTAAGGCCATTGGGTGCCTTGCAGTATAGGCAGTGAATTTCCTGTCGCGGACTGCGATGGTTTCGCTGTTAACCTGGACAATAAATGTTCCTTCCAGTTGGTAATCTCTTTCGGACGTTGTTATTGAGCCATTATAGTTGGAGAGGAATAGTGTCCCATCCTTGACTAACTGCACGACCTCTTCATTACTCCGAAGGTATGAGCAGGATGCATGGCCGCCCTTCAGGAGCCGAGGGATGCATGAGTTTTCCTCTAGTCTCGTCAAATCCTTTTCTGGGGAGACTGTGATATTGCCAATGGAGGAACAGCAGCCCACTACTGCATACGTCTCTTCTTCGTTTAGTGCGAGGAGCTTCTGGTGTTCGAGCACTATTTGTTTCCCGCCTGATACCGTTGGATACAGATGTACGAGTTCATATCTCCTATTAGATACCTTGGGCAGGGCTAAGATGCCGTTGGGCAGTAGTGCCGTGCCGTTTGAAAGTACTGTTTGCCGGGAAAATTCTATTGCCTTCACAGCATTTTGATACGGGAGGTCGTTGACCTCTGCCAGTATCGTTTCGATTTCCTCGTGATCCAGGAGGTTTGTCTTTGCCACTCCAGTTTTTGCAAGTTGACCCTTGTGCCCTTGTGGCTTCCGCTACTTTGTCAGCCAGGATGATTGACTTGTGTAGTGTTGTCGTAACCGCATGAAGGTTGCCGTCTATTGCATTGACTCTCGCTACCACATTGTTCAATTGTTGAATTGATTCATGGCTGTCGTCGAGCATTTATCTGGATTTGGTGGTCACTGTTCTTGGCGATCATCCTTTCTGAGTTGAGTATCGCATTCCAGTCCTCCGCGTCTGGTGATCCTGCTATCCACTTCCAGGCTGAACCCAGCCAGTTTACTGCCCGAACTCTGCGCGATGGTGGCCTTATTACTCTATTTATCCTCTCCGCTGCTTGCTCCAGGTAGTGCCTTGTTATTGCGCTAACGCGGTGATCCATCAGGGTTGCCGCGTCTTGGCTATTGTCGTCTATTAGCTACATCATCCTTGGCAGGTTGATGACGTGTACCAATTTTAATACTCCATTGATCCACCATACTGCTCCTTGCTGCAGGGGAACGACGGGCGCGTCGTACTTAAATATGCGCGCCGCTGATGTGAGGCCGATGAGTGTGAGACTTGTAGAGCATCGTGATCAAGAAGAAAAGAATTGCTTGTGTGTATACTATTCGTGCTTATATTATTTGTGTTTTATGTTTTAATGTTTTTTTGTCTGTGTTAAACAAGAGTTGGTTTTTGCGTGCGTATTAAATGGAGAGGTTCATACAGCGCTTTTTTCTTCTTTTTCCTCAATTTCTTAAGTCTGATTTATGTAAAATTTTCCCTGACCTAGTTTTTACCGTCACCCGATTTCTTGGATTTTCTTGGACCTCCTCTGGTCTAAAACACTGTTTGTCCTTGGTTTTAATTTGTATATTAGCGACGAAACTTTATCCACCGACTCGTACTGTTTAGGTTCCGTCCTATTTTTGTTATGTCCTCATTTTTAAATCGTTTGCAACAGTCGCACAATGTTAACTGAGCACGAATCGTGTTGGACATTCTGGAAAAAAAAAGAATTTCTCAAGAATTTGGAAGCGGACTTCTTTCGGACCTCTGTTGGCTCTGCGACGTTCCCTTTCTATAGCCTCAGAAATCTGCTCTGAATCGGGCCAATCTTTCACCAATCTCTGCGTTATTCGAATTTTTTACAGCTTAAAATTTTCAAAGCATGCGGATTGGAAGAATGGGAGGTAGGTTTCGGCAATCTTTGCTCCATTAATTATGGAGAGTTTAAGATATTTTCCGAGTATACCTATTAGATCGGACATAGTCTCGTTGTTAAGTGGAATTAAGTGACGGACGTAACCAACGTGCCGGTGCTCACATGAGTACTCAGTTTGGTTTTCGTCGAAAACCAGTGGAAAGGTGGCAATAGCCAGCAGCAGATTGAACGTAAAAGAGAGTAGGTCATGGGGTGGAACCGGCAGAATGTTTATGGCTAATAAAGTTCTTACTCGCGCCGGTGTCGATAAGAAACCTTAACTTGTTGCCTTTCTTCGTATTGAATTGTATGTATGGCACGCTGGATAGGCGTCTCTCATAAAATTGGCCTCTTCGTTAGCGTTCTCATTAGCGGCCTTACGGTACATCATACTCGAGGCTCGTATTGTGGGCGCTAACCGTTTCGTTTTCGTAAGCATTCTGACAAGTAGAATTTTGTGAGACAGAGTCGCTGTCATGTGGTACAACCGTTGTGCTTTCCTGAAGGGATTTGAACCAGGCGAGTTATTTACCTATTATCAGAGTTATCAGAGTCGTTTTCACGGCGTATGCCAAAGCAGGGCTGATAAGACTGGCCAGACTGGTTTGACTCCATCTTAATGGCTGGTCGTGGTCCTTGAAATCTATTGAAGCCTCGCGAGTGACCGGATGAGCTATCGTTAAAGTTTATGCCCGCTGGTGCCCTTATCGGTGATTGGAACGAAGACGACTATCGTGGGGATGTTTTTTTGGACGCATAGCGTGATCTGCTTGTTGTGTAATGGGGTTGAAGAAATGGGGTGAACCTATTCGTGTGTTCCATACGTACATTTCCCCTGACCGATACGTTTTGCAGCTCCTGTACAGAGCTGATTTTCCTGGTTCCCATTCCAGAGGTGATTCCGCCGTCCTGGTAAGGTCAACCTTCCAGCACTATCACTAATTCCCTATTCGCTTGAGGCATCTTCAAATGGCTCGTGTAGTCCTACCCCTCTGGGCGAAATCAGCATACCGGCAGTCTACCTCCTCTTAACTATATCCTGGACAGCAGAAGCGTTTGGGAATCTCCTGGTTTAAGCAGGAGAGAATTTCATTGTTGGAGGCGACTTCAGCTAAGCAGCGGACAGAATGGGAAACGGTCTGGCTGAGGCCTTAAACCAGAGTTCTGTGCAGGTTCTGGTGGGAGGCCAACATTCTATCTTGACAGAGGCTTAGCGAATCCATCTTACTATCTGTAGTGAAATCCTCTATGGGAGAGCACACATAACGGATACTCAGGACTTAAACTCGGATCACCTCCCGCTAATTTTTAGGTTATCTTTACCTGGCTCTATTCCTCTCCGTTGTCTCCCTGCTCTGTTTGCACTAGGAGCAGATTACGAAAAGTGTCTTCAAATACTCAGCGATACAGTCATATTCAACTAGAGATTAACACGCTCACAGACTTCAACTCCTCCTGCAAGCTCTCTCCTGCAATTCCTCCTGCTGGAGCGACACACAGGCGACAAACTGAACTCTTCTAGCTGAAAAACTTGAGCTGATCAGACTTAAACACCGGCTCAGGCAGGAGTTTCCGCACCCAGAAGATGGAGGAGAACAGGATTCATCGCAGGCTACCGAACAGAGTTCGAAAACTTCTCAAGGCCTTCAGGCGGAATTTCTTAGGACTGAAACTTCGCCTCGTGGCGGTTAACTAATCGCTTCAAGAGGCAGGTATCGTCAAAGTTCTCTATCAAGCAAAAGGACGGTTCCTGGGCACAATTCTCGCAGGAACGTGTAGAGGCTTTTGCGAACAATTTAGAAGAATGCTTCAAGCCATTCCAGACCGCTTCGCCGAGCTGATGCGAAATGGTGGGAGAATTCCTTCATTCTCCCCTCCAGCTCTCCCTACCAATGCGCCCTGTCACAATGAAAGAGACTATGGACGTTATAATGAAATTAAAAAATAGGAAAGCTCTTGGTCCTGATGGCATTACAAACAAAGCCCTGAAATCCTTCCCTCAACGAATCATTTTCTTCTGGTTTTTCTTCTGAATGGGGCACTCAGACTGGACCACTTCCCAAAGGCTTGGAAAAAAGCAAATGTGGTAATGCTCCACAAAAAAGGAAAACCACCGAGCGAAGTGAACAGCTATAGCCAATCAGCCTTCTTCCTGCCTTTAGTAAGGTCCTAGAGCGGCTCGTTTACTCTCATCATCCAGAGTGAAGAATACGATCCCAAATCACAAATTCGTATTCCGAAAAGCTCACCGACATCCGCAGCTTTTTTAGATAATCGGTAGCTTCCTTAATAAAAGGACCTTTTCAGTAGTCTAAGATCGAGCAGTCTCGAGGCCCAGGCCAATCGCAGCAGGTGTCCCACGGGGCAGTGTCCTAGGGCCCACCCTGTACCCATGATACTCCCCTGTCCAAATCAAAATACTCTATGTGCCTTGCTATATATGTAGACGACCCCGCCATTCTCTACTGGAGCGTTCACGGTTATGACGCTAACAAAAATCTCCAGCTCCTTAAAAATATGGAAAATTGGGCGTGCCACTGGAATATATCGATCAACCAGGATAAATGTGCGGTTGTAATTCACATCCTTAGGAAGGACTGCTGCCCGGGGCTCTTTCTCCATGGTATTTGGATCTCACGCTTGACAAGCTCCTTACTTTCGCGGCGCACATAAGGAAAGTCAGGGTTAGCTTAGACGACAAGATAAAAACCACTTGCTGATTAATGGAAACAGTAAACTGCGTCATTCAAGTAAAAAGAGAATATACAAGACAATCCTTTCTCCGATATGGAAATACGGCCTAGCCATATGCAGTGTGACAGCAACGAGTAACCTTAAAAATATCCGAGTTTTTCAAAGCCTATTCCTACGCTTGGCAACTGGTACTAGAAGTGCATCCGCAACAAGGACATCCAGAAGGAGCTTGGCGTTCCTTTTTTGGGAGACACAGAAGAAGACTTTTCTGTCATCCGTATCCCCTGACTTTGTACCTCACTCAGAATAATTTAGTCAAATAATTTAGCATAAAGTCTTAATTAACATTAACATTTATAAAAATACCAATGAGCATAAAATAAGGCTTCGATCTGGGCAAAAAAAAGCCTAGTTTAAAATCGTTCCTTTCTATGGTGTTTTTCCGGAACGGCACCGAAATAAATAACATATGAAACTATAAAAAAAAAAATTATAAACGTGTTGGCATAGCCGAGGCCCTACATCGGAAAACTTAACAAACATCAGCCAAAGCAGCAGTGAGCACCCCAGGCAGAAGCAACATCCGAGCGAGAGCAATATCAGGAGCAAAAGCAGCCAAAGCAACAACGAAAACATAATCATCTGCAGTAGCAGCAAAACAGCACCCGAAAAGTGGGAAAAGTTTCACAAACCGCACATCCAGAACAGGCAGCATGATCCGGGTTGGACACGGTCCACCGAAGCAACAGAGCATCCCAAGACAAAGATAGATGCCGAAATGACAGGCTGAGGAACAGCATCGAATGGCTCATCAACAGCAGAATCGGTAGTGGGCAGAAAGTCTTAGGCAAGGACCAGTAGTCAACTCAGCACATTCATACCATTTATCCGGAGGCATGGGCATTGGGTATCTAAGGAGCACAGAGTGCTATCAGCGTGCGAAAAATGTTCAGTGGTCTCAGGGATCGCAAGGTTCTGCCTCTAAAAACTAGTAAGGATGTTTGTTAGGTGATGATCAGCAGTTGTGAGCAGTCGTCAAGGTAGGAGAAGCAGATATCAAGAGCATGAAAGGCACAGGGGCAGCGGTTAGATTCATTTCGGATGAGTTAGGCTGGTGAAGATGGTCAATTGGGGACACATGGAGAGTCGGACGGTACTTCAAACGAGTTTAAGCTTCGGTGACTAGGAGAATAGAGTGAATCTGCTGGGGATGCCAGACATGGGAGACAGTGTGGTGCTAGGATGCGACTTTCTCGGAGAATTTGACGCAATAGTAACATGCGGTAACATCACAATTTAGGAGAGAAAGGAGTGCCTGGAGAATAGGCTGTCAAAAGCGGTGACAGGATTCCCGGAAGATTGAGAAAACAGCGGACGCACAAGGGAGGAGCATTTGGAGTGCATAAAGAATGTATTCCGGAGACTGAAAGCGGCGTAACTGGACCATCAAATAACGATCCAAGAGATCGCCATGATCGTCACCATGGTATCGACGTTTTTTCCCAGACTTTGCAGAAATTGCAAATTTCCATTTTCGTTCGAAATGGGAATGATCTTAGTGTCTGACCATTTGCGTTTGAAACACTCAAGTCACGGCTGGCAGTGCTGGAAAGAGACGTCAGCTACTACGAGGAGAATTGCGAGATGGGTTTCCGAACTTTAAAAGTTCGGCTACTTAGTTAGCTACCGAAAAGTTCAATGTGGTCGTAGAAGCACTTCCGCCAGCTGGTAATGGAGAAGCTAAGGAATGCTACTTCAATCGATAACGTCGAGTGCGTGTGGATTTACGCGCTGAAAGAGAGGATGAAGAAAATGAACAAAAGTACCCGGATTACACGGAAGAGGAAGGCCTGGCGGACATGATGCAGCACGTCCTGAAAGAGAACCACGACCCACCGACAGCAGGACACCTAGGCGGCAGGAAAACAATTTCTAAAGTAGTAGCCAGAAATATGTTAGGAGGGTAGTCTGGTGTGATATTGTTCAAAAGGACTTGGAAATTATTGGTCCAGTTCGATTTTCTGTCGTTGGAAATGCAATTTTATTATTTAAGTCACTTAAATTAACAATTAATTCGGAAAAGTTTCTTAATTAAAGGATGAAAAAGTAGATTAATATGACAATTCGTTGTGGGGAAGTATTTTTTAGGAATATTTGGAGAAGTTCAGCTTGGCGTTTCGGAGGTCCAAAATAGAATGACTGCCCCGAGTTGTGGCCCTCCGGTCGTTAGTTCAATATTGGCCGATCTCCCACTCAAACTCCGTGTGTGTAGTCAGCTTTCGCGTAGTGTCAGCTTTCTTGCCACACTCTCGTCAGCGCAACATAGTTGCACTCTTGCGACATATCCGAAGTAATTGAACCCACAACACTTGAGTATCGAGGATTGCTTATGCTATGGATTTTCGGTTAAGAGTCTGGGGTCTAGAGTTCGTGGCGTAGTAGTAGAAGGGGGAGAATAGGGGGGGGGGGGGGGAAACAAAGGAAATGGTTACGTCTCGTGCAACGCCAGACATCAACTGTAAATTTCATCAACTGTTATATTGGTCAGTACTGATAGTAAGGCCATTGGGTGGCTTGCAGTGATGGTTTCGCTGTTAACCTGGACAATAAATGTTCCTTCCAGTTGATAATCTCTTTCGGACGTTGTTATTGAGCCATTATAGTTGGAGAGGAATAGTGTCCCATCCATGACTAACTGCACGACCTCTTCATTACTCCGAAGGTATGAGCAGGATGCATGGCCGCCCTTCAGGAGCCGAGGGATACATGAGTTTTCCTCTAGTCTCGTCAAATCCTTTTCTGGGGAGACTGTGATATTGCCAATGGAGGAACAGCTGCCCACTACTGCATACGTCTCTTCTTCGTTTAGTGCGAGCTTCTGGTGTTCGAGCACTATTTGTTTCCCGCCTGATACTGTTGGATACAGATGTACGAGTTCATATCTCCTATTAGATACCTTGGGCAGGGCTAAGATGTATAGTAGTGCCGTGCCGTTTGCAGTTACTGTTGGCCGGGAAAATTTTACTGCCTCCACAGCATTTTGATACGGGAGGTCGTTGACCTCTGCCAGTATCGTTTCGATTTCCTCGTGATCCAGGAGGTTTGTATTTGCCACTCCAGTTTTTGCAAGTTGACATGCCCTTGTGACTTCCGCTACTTTGTCAGCCAGGATGATTGACTTGTGTAGTGTTGCCGTCTATTGCATTGACTCTCGCTATCACAATTCAATTCAATTGTTGAATTGATTCATGGCTGGCGTTGAAGAGTCTAGCGTTTATCCGGATTTGTTGGTCACTGTTCTTGGCGATCATCCTTTCTGAGTTGAGTATCGCATTCCAGTCCTCCGCGTCTGGTGATCCTGGCAATCTACTTCCAGGCTGAACCCAGCCAGAATTTATTACCTGAACTCTGCGCGATGGTGGCCTCATTACTCTATTTATCCTCTCCGCTGCTTGCTCCAGGTAGTGCCTTGTTATTGCGCTAACGCGGTGATCCATCAGGGTTGCCGCGTCTTGGCTATTGTCGTCTATTAGCTGCATCATCCTTGGCAGGTTGATGACGTGTACCAATTTTAATACTCCATTGATCCACCATACTGCTCCTTGCTGCAGGGGAACGACGGGCGCGTCGTACTTAAATATGCGCGCGGCTGATGTGAGGCCGATGAGTGTGAGACTTGTAGAGCATCGTGATCAAGAAGAAAAGAATTGCTTGTGTGTATACTATTCGTGCTTATATTATTTGTGTTTTATGTTTTAATGTATTTTTGTGTGTGTTAAACAAGAGTTGGTTTTTGCGTGCGTATTAAATGGAGAGGTTCATACAGCGCTTTTTTCTTCTTTTTCCTCAATTTCTTAAGTCTGATTTATGTAAAATTTTCCCTGACCTAGTTTTTACCGTCACCCGATTTCTTGGATTTTCTTGGACCTCCTCTGGTCTAAAAAACTGTTTGTCCTTGGTTTTAATTTGTATATTAGCGACGAAACTTTATCCACCGACTCGTACTGTTTAGGTTCCGTCCTATTTTTGTTATGTCCTCATTTTTAAATCGTTTGCAACAGTCGCACAATGTTAACTGAGCACGAATCGTGTTGGAAATTCTGGAAAAAAAAAGAATTTCTCAAGAATTTGAAAGCGGACTTCTTTCGGACGTCTGTTGGCTCTGCGACGTTCCCTTTCTATAGCCTCAGAAATCTGCTCTGAATCGGGCCAATCTTTCACCAATCTCTGCGTTATTCGAATTTTTTACAGCTTAAAATTTTCAAAGCATGCGGATTGGAAGAATGGGAGGTAGGTTTCGGCAATCTTTACTCCATAGCCAGCAGCAGATTGAACGTAAAAGAGAGTAGGTCATGGGGTGGAACCGGCAGAATGTTTATGGCTAATAAAGTTCTTACTCGCGCCGGTGTCGATAAGAAACCTTAACTTGTTGCCTTTCTTCGTATTGAATTGTATGTATGGCACGCTGGATAGGCGTCTCTCATAAAATTGGCCTCTTCGTTAGCGTTCTCATTAGCGGCCTTACGGTACATCATACTCGAGGCTCGTATTGTGGGCGCTAACCGTTTCGTTTTCGTAAGCATTCTGACAAGTAGAATTTTGTGTGTCGTTTTCAGGCATTGCCACAACTCAAGACAGAGTCGCTGTCATGTGGTACAACCGTTGTGCTTTCCTGAAGGGATTTGAACCAGGCGAGTTATTTACCTATTATCAGAGTTATCAGAGTCGTTTTCACGGCGTATGCCAAAGCAGGGCTGATAAGACTGGCCAGACTGGTTTGACTCCATCTTAATGGCTGGTCGTGGTCCTTGAAATCTATTGAAGCCTCGCGAGTGACCGGATGAGCTATCGTTAAAGTTTATGCCCGCTGGTGCCCTTATCGGTGATTGGAACGAAGACGACTATCGTGGGGATGTTTTTTTGGACGCATAGCGTGATCTGCTTGTTGTGTAATGGGGTTGAAGAAATGGGGTGAACCTATTCGTGTGTTCCATACGTACATTTCCCCTGACCGATACGTTTTGCAGCTCCTGTACAGAGCTGATTTTCCTGGTTCCCATTCCAGAGGTGATTCCGCCGTCCTGGTAAGGTCAACCTTCCAGCACTATCACTAATTCCCTATTCGCTTGAGGCATCTTCAAATGGCTCGTGTAGTCCTACCCCTCTGGGCGAAATCAGCATACCGGCAGTCTACCTCCTCTTAACTATATCCTGGACAGCAGAAGCGTTTGGGAATCTCCTGGTTTAAGCAGGAGAGAATTTCATTGTTGGAGGCGACTTCAGCTAAGCAGCGGACAGAATGGGAAACGGTCTGGCTGAGGCCTTAAACCAGAGTTCTGTGCAGGTTCTGGTGGGAGGCCAACATTCTATCTTGACAGAGGCTTAGCGAATCCATCTTACTATCTGTAGTGAAATCCTCTATGGGAGAGCACACATAACGGATACTCAGGACTTAAACTCGGATCACCTCCCGCTAATTTTTAGGTTATCTTTACCTGGCTCTATTCCTCTCCGTTGTCTCCCTGCTCTGTTTGCACTAGGAGCAGATTACGAAAAGTGTCTTCAAATACTCAGCGATACAGTCATATTCAACTAGAGATTAACACGCTCACAGACTTCAACTCCTCCTGCAAGCTCTCTCCTGCAATTCCTCCTGCTGGAGCGACACACAGGCGACAAACTGAACTCTTCTAGCTGAAAAACTTGAGCTGATCAGACTTAAACACCGGCTCAGGCAGGAGTTTCCGCACCCAGAAGATGGAGGAGAACAGGATTCATCGCAGGCTACCGAACAGAGTTCGAAAACTTCTCAAGGCCTTCAGGCGGAATTTCTTAGGACTGAAACTTCGCCTCGTGGCGGTTAACTAATCGCTTCAAGAGGCAGGTATCGTCAAAGTTCTCTATCAAGCAAAAGGACGGTTCCTGGGCACAATTCTCGCAGGAACGTGTAGAGGCTTTTGCGAACAATTTAGAAGAATGCTTCAAGCCATTCCAGACCGCTTCGCCGAGCTGATGCGAAATGGTGGGAGAATTCCTTCATTCTCCCCTCCAGCTCTCCCTACCAATGCGCCCTGTCACAATGAAAGAGACTATGGACGTTATAATGAAATTAAAAAATAGGAAAGCTCTTGGTCCTGATGGCATTACAAACAAAGCCCTGAAATCCTTCCCTCAACGAATCATTTTCTTCTGGTTTTTCTTCTGAATGGGCCACTCAGACTGGACCACTTCCCAAAGGCTTGGAAAAAAGCAAATGTGGTAATGCTCCACAAAAAAGGAAAACCACCGAGCGAAGTGAACAGCTATAGCCAATCAGCCTTCTTCCTGCCTTTAGTAAGGTCCTAGAGCGGCTCGTTTACTCTCATCATCCAGAGTGAAGAATACGATCCCAAATCACAAATTCGTATTCCGAAAAGCTCACCGACATCCGCAGCTTTTTTAGATAATCGGTAGCTTCCTTAATAAAAGGACCTTTTCAGTAGTCTAAGATCGAGCAGTCTCGAGGCCCAGGCCAATCGCAGCAGGTGTCCCACGGGGCAGTGTCCTAGGGCCCACCCTGTACCCATGATACTCCCCTGTCCAAATCAAAATACTCTATGTGCCTTGCTATATATGTAGACGACCCCGCCATTCTCTACTGGAGCGTTCACGGTTATGACGCTAACAAAAATCTCCAGCTCCTTAAAAATATGGAAAATTGGGCGTGCCACTGGAATATATCGATCAACCAGGATAAATGTGCGGTTGTAATTCACATCCTTAGGAAGGACTGCTGCCCGGGGCTCTTTCTCCATGGTATTTGGATCTCACGCTTGACAAGCTCCTTACTTTCGCGGCGCACATAAGGAAAGTCAGGGTTAGCTTAGACGACAAGATAAAAACCACTTGCTGATTAATGGAAACAGTAAACTGCGTCATTCAAGTAAAAAGAGAATATACAAGACAATCCTTTCTCCGATATGGAAATACGGCCTAGCCATATGCAGTGTGACAGCAACGAGTAACCTTAAAAATATCCGAGTTTTTCAAAGCCTATTCCTACGCTTGGCAACTGGTACTAGAAGTGCATCCGCAACAAGGACATCCAGAAGGAGCTTGGCGTTCCTTTTTTGGGAGACACAGAAGAAGACTTTTCTGTCATCCGTATCCCCTGACTTTGTACCTCACTCAGAATAATTTAGTCAAATAATTTAGCATAAAGTCTTAATTAACATTAACATTTATAAAAATACCAATGAGCATAAAATAAGGCTTCGATCTGGGCAAAAAAAAGCCTAGTTTAAAATCGTTCCTTTCTATGGTGTTTTTCCGGAACGGCACCGAAATAAATAACATATGAAACTATAAAAAAAAAAATTATAAACGTGTTGGCATAGCCGAGGCCCTACATCGGAAAACTTAACAAACATCAGCCAAAGCAGCAGTGAGCACCCCAGGCAGAAGCAACATCCGAGCGAGAGCAATATCAGGAGCAAAAGCAGCCAAAGCAACAACGAAAACATAATCATCTGCAGTAGCAGCAAAACAGCACCCGAAAAGTGGGAAAAGTTTCACAAACCGCACATCCAGAACAGGCAGCATGATCCGGGTTGGACACGGTCCACCGAAGCAACAGAGCATCCCAAGACAAAGATAGATGCCGAAATGACAGGCTGAGGAACAGCATCGAATGGCTCATCAACAGCAGAATCGGTAGTGGGCAGAAAGTCTTAGGCAAGGACCAGTAGTCAACTCAGCACATTCATACCATTTATCCGGAGGCATGGGCATTGGGTATCTAAGGAGCACAGAGTGCTATCAGCGTGCGAAAAATGTTCAGTGGTCTCAGGGATCGCAAGATTCTGCCTCTAAAAACTAGTAAGGATGTTTGTTAGGTGATGATCAGCAGTTGTGAGCAGTCGTCAAGGTAGGAGAAGCAGATATCAAGAGCATGAAAGGCACAGGGGCAGCGGTTAGATTCATTTCGGATGAGTTAGGCTGGTGAAGATGGTCAATTGGGGACACATGGAGAGTCGGACGGTACTTCAAACGAGTTTAAGCTTCGGTGACTAGGAGAATAGAGTGAATCTGCTGGGGATGCCAGACATGGGAGACAGTGTGGTGCTAGGATGCGACTTTCTCGGAGAATTTGACGCAATAGTAACATGCGGTAACATCACAATTTAGGAGAGAAAGGAGTGCCTGGAGAATAGGCTGTCAAAAGCGGTGACAGGATTCCCGGAAGATTGAGAAAACAGCGGACGCACAAGGGAGGAGCATTTGGAGTGCATAAAGAATGTATTCCGGAGACTGAAAGCGGCGTAACTGGACCATCAAATAACGATCCAAGAGATCGCCATGATCGTCACCATGGTATCGACGTTTTTTCCCAGACTTTGCAGAAATTGCAAATTTCCATTTTCGTTCGAAATGGGAATGATCTTAGTGTCTGACCATTTGCGTTTGAAACACTCAAGTCACGGCTGGCAGTGCTGGAAAGAGACGTCAGCTACTACGAGGAGAATTGCGAGATGGGTTTCCGAACTTTAAAAGTTCGGCTACTTAGTTAGCTACCGAAAAGTTCAATGTGGTCGTAGAAGCACTTCCGCCAGCTGGTAATGGAGAAGCTAAGGAATGCTACTTCAATCGATAACGTCGAGTGCGTGTGGATTTACGCGCTGAAAGAGAGGATGAAGAAAATGAACAAAAGTACCCGGATTACACGGAAGAGGAAGGCCTGGCGGACATGATGCAGCACGTCCTGAAAGAGAACCACGACCCACCGACAGCAGGACACCTAGGCGGCAGGAAAACAATTTCTAAAGTAGTAGCCAGAAATATGTTAGGAGGGTAGTCTGGTGTGATATTGTTCAAAAGGACTTGGAAATTATTGGTCCAGTTCGATTTTCTGTCGTTGGAAATGCAATTTTATTATTTAAGTCACTTAAATTAACAATTAATTCGGAAAAGTTTCTTAATTAAAGGATGAAAAAGTAGATTAATATGACAATTCGTTGTGGGGAAGTATTTTTTAGGAATATTTGGAGAAGTTCAGCTTGGCGTTTCGGAGGTCCAAAATAGAATGACTGCCCCGAGTTGTGGCCCTCCGGTCGTTAGTTCAATATTGGCCGATCTCCCACTCAAACTCCGTGTGTGTAGTCAGCTTTCGCGTAGTGTCAGCTTTCTTGCCACACTCTCGTCAGCGCAACATAGTTGCACTCTTGCGACATATCCGAAGTAATTGAACCCACAACACTTGAGTATCGAGGATTGCTTATGCTATGGATTTTCGGTTAAGAGTCTGGGGTCTAGAGTTCGTGGCGTAGTAGTAGAAGGGGGAGAATAGGGGGGGGGGGGGGGAAACAAAGGAAATGGTTACGTCTCGTGCAACGCCAGACATCAACTGTAAATTTCATCAACTGTTATATTGGTCAGTACTGATAGTAAGGCCATTGGGTGGCTTGCAGTGATGGTTTCGCTGTTAACCTGGACAATAAATGTTCCTTCCAGTTGATAATCTCTTTCGGACGTTGTTATTGAGCCATTATAGTTGGAGAGGAATAGTGTCCCATCCATGACTAACTGCACGACCTCTTCATTACTCCGAAGGTATGAGCAGGATGCATGGCCGCCCTTCAGGAGCCGAGGGATACATGAGTTTTCCTCTAGTCTCGTCAAATCCTTTTCTGGGGAGACTGTGATATTGCCAATGGAGGAACAGCTGCCCACTACTGCATACGTCTCTTCTTCGTTTAGTGCGAGCTTCTGGTGTTCGAGCACTATTTGTTTCCCGCCTGATACTGTTGGATACAGATGTACGAGTTCATATCTCCTATTAGATACCTTGGGCAGGGCTAAGATGTATAGTAGTGCCGTGCCGTTTGCAGTTACTGTTGGCCGGGAAAATTTTACTGCCTCCACAGCATTTTGATACGGGAGGTCGTTGACCTCTGCCAGTATCGTTTCGATTTCCTCGTGATCCAGGAGGTTTGTATTTGCCACTCCAGTTTTTGCAAGTTGACATGCCCTTGTGACTTCCGCTACTTTGTCAGCCAGGATGATTGACTTGTGTAGTGTTGCCGTCTATTGCATTGACTCTCGCTATCACAATTCAATTCAATTGTTGAATTGATTCATGGCTGGCGTTGAAGAGTCTAGCGTTTATCCGGATTTGTTGGTCACTGTTCTTGGCGATCATCCTTTCTGAGTTGAGTATCGCATTCCAGTCCTCCGCGTCTGGTGATCCTGGCAATCTACTTCCAGGCTGAACCCAGCCAGAATTTATTACCTGAACTCTGCGCGATGGTGGCCTCATTACTCTATTTATCCTCTCCGCTGCTTGCTCCAGGTAGTGCCTTGTTATTGCGCTAACGCGGTGATCCATCAGGGTTGCCGCGTCTTGGCTATTGTCGTCTATTAGCTGCATCATCCTTGGCAGGTTGATGACGTGTACCAATTTTAATACTCCATTGATCCACCATACTGCTCCTTGCTGCAGGGGAACGACGGGCGCGTCGTACTTAAATATGCGCGCGGCTGATGTGAGGCCGATGAGTGTGAGACTTGTAGAGCATCGTGATCAAGAAGAAAAGAATTGCTTGTGTGTATACTATTCGTGCTTATATTATTTGTGTTTTATGTTTTAATGTTTTTTTGTGTGTGTTAAACAAGAGTTGGTTTTTGCGTGCGTATTAAATGGAGAGGTTCATACAGCGCTTTTTTCTTCTTTTTCCTCAATTTCTTAAGTCTGATTTATGTAAAATTTTCCCTGACCTAGTTTTTACCGTCACCCGATTTCTTGGATTTTCTTGGACCTCCTCTGGTCTAAAAAACTGTTTGTCCTTGGTTTTAATTTGTATATTAGCGACGAAACTTTATCCACCGACTCGTACTGTTTAGGTTCCGTCCTATTTTTGTTATGTCCTCATTTTTAAATCGTTTGCAACAGTCGCACAATGTTAACTGAGCACGAATCGTGTTGGAAATTCTGGAAAAAAAAAGAATTTCTCAAGAATTTGAAAGCGGACTTCTTTCGGACGTCTGTTGGCTCTGCGACGTTCCCTTTCTATAGCCTCAGAAATCTGCTCTGAATCGGGCCAATCTTTCACCAATCTCTGCGTTATTCGAATTTTTTACAGCTTAAAATTTTCAAAGCATGCGGATTGGAAGAATGGGAGGTAGGTTTCGGCAATCTTTACTCCATAGCCAGCAGCAGATTGAACGTAAAAGAGAGTAGGTCATGGGGTGGAACCGGCAGAATGTTTATGGCTAATAAAGTTCTTACTCGCGCCGGTGTCGATAAGAAACCTTAACTTGTTGCCTTTCTTCGTATTGAATTGTATGTATGGCACGCTGGATAGGCGTCTCTCATAAAATTGGCCTCTTCGTTAGCGTTCTCATTAGCGGCCTTACGGTACATCATACTCGAGGCTCGTATTGTGGGCGCTAACCGTTTCGTTTTCGTAAGCATTCTGACAAGTAGAATTTTGTGTGTCGTTTTCAGGCATTGCCACAACACAAGACAGAGTCGCTGTCATGTGGTACAACCGTTGTGCTTTCCTGAAGGGATTTGAACCAGGCGAGTTATTTACCTATTATCAGAGTTATCAGAGTCGTTTTCACGGTGTATGCCAAAGCCGGGCTGATAAGACTGGCCAGACTGGTTTGACTCCATCTTAATGGCTGGTCGTGGTCCTTGAAATCTATTGAAGCCTCGCGAGTGACCGGATGAGCTATCGTTAAAGTTTATGCCCGCTGGTGCCCTTATCGGTGATTGGAACGAAGACGACTATCGTGGGGATGTTTTTTTGGACGCATAGCGTGATCTGCTTGTTGTGTAATGGGGTTGAAGAAATGGGGTGAACCTATTCGTGTGTTCCATACGTACATTTCCCCTGACCGATACGTTTTGCAGCTCCTGTACAGAGCTGATTTTCCTGGTTCCCATTCCAGGGGTGATTCCGCCGTCCTGGTAAGGTCAACCTTCCAGCACTATCACTAATTCCCTATTCGCTTGAGGCATCTTCAAATGGCTCGTGTAGTCCTACCCCTCTGGGCGAAATCAGCATACCGGCAGTCTACCTCCTCTTAACTATATCCTGGACAGCAGAAGCGTTTGGGAATCTCCTGGTTTAAGCAGGAGAGAATTTCATTGTTGGAGGCGACTTCAGCTAAGCAGCGGACAGAATGGGAAACGGTCTGGCTGAGGCCTTAAACCAGAGTTCTGTGCAGGTTCTGGTGGGAGGCCAACATTCTATCCTGACAGAGGCTTAGCGAATCCATCTTGCTATCTGTAGTGAAATCCTCTATGGGAGAGCACACATAACGGATACTCACGACTTAAACTCGGATCACCTCCCGCTAATTTTTAGGTTATCTTTACCTGGCTCTATTCCTCTCCGTTGTCTCCCTGCTCTGTTTGCACTAGGAGCAGATTACGAAAAGTGTCTTCAAATACTCAGCGATACAGTCATATTCAACTAGAGATTAACACGCTCACAGACTTCAACTCCTCCTGCAAGCTCTCTCCTGCAATTCCTCCTGCTGGAGCGACACACAGGCGACAAACTGAACTCTTCTAGCTGAAAAACTTGAGCTGATCAGACTTAAACACCGGCTCAGGCAGGAGTTTCCGCACCCAGAAGATGGAGGAGAACAGGATTCATCGCAGGCTACCGAACAGAGTTCGAAAACTTCTCAAGGCCTTCAGGCGGAATTTCTTAGGACTGAAACTTCGCCTCGTGGCGGTTAACTAATCGCTTCAAGAGGCAGGTATCGTCAAAGTTCTCTATCAAGCAAAAGGACGGTTCCTGGGCACAATCCTCGCAGGAACGTGTAGAGGCTTTTGCGAACAATTTAGAAGAATGCTTCAAGCCATTCCAGACCGCTTCGCCGAGCTGATGCGAAATGGTGGGAGAATTCCTTCATTCTCCCCTCCAGCTCTCCCTACCAATGCGCCCTGTCACAATGAAAGAGACTATGGACGTTATAATCAAATAAAAAATAGGAAAGCTCTTGGTCCTGATGGCATTACAAACAAAGCCCTGAAATCCTTCCCTCAACGAATCATTTTCTTCTGGTTTTTCTTCTGAATGGGGCACTCAGACTGGACCACTTCCCAAAGGCTTGGAAAAAAGCAAATGTGGTAATGCTCCACAAAAAAGGAAAACCACCGAGCGAAGTGAACAGCTATTGCCAATCAGCCTTCTTCCTGCCTTTAGTAAGGTCCTAGAGCGGCTCATTTACTCTCATCATCCAGAGTGAAGAATACGATCCCAAATCACAAATTCGTATTCCGAAAAGCTCACCGACATCCGCAGCTTTTTTAGATAATCGGTAGCTTCCTTAATAAAAGGACCTTTTCAGTAGTCTAAGATCGAGCAGTCTCGAGGCCCAGGCCAATCGCAGCAGGTGTCCCACGGGGCAGTGTCCTAGGGCCCGGTTATGACGCTAACAAAAATCTCCAGCTCCTTAAAAATATGGAAAATTGGGCGTGCCACTGGAATATATCGATCAACCAGGATAAATGTGCGGTTGTAATTCACATCCTTAGGAAGGACTGCTGCCTGGGGCTCTTTCTCCATGGTATTTGGATCTCACGCTTGACAAGCGCCTTACTTTCGCGGCGCACACAAGGAAAGTCAGGGTTAGCTTAGACGACAAGATAAAAACCCACTTGCTGATTAATGGAAACAGTAAACTGCGTCATTCAAGTAAAAAGAGAATATACAAGACAATCCTTTCTCCGATATGGAAATACGGCCTAGCCATATGCAGTGTGACAGCAACGAGTAACCTAAAAAATATCCGAGTTTTTCAAAGCCTATTCCTACGCTTGGCAACTGGTACTAGAAGTGCATCCGCAACAAGGACATCCAGAAGGAGCTTGGCGTTCCTTTTGTGGGAGACACAGAAGAAGTCTTTTCTGTCATCCGTATCCCCTGACTTTGTACCTCACTCAGAATAATTTAGTCAAATAATTTAGCATAAGGTCTTAATTAACAGTTTAGCACAGATTACTATAATAGTAATAGAAAGTTTTGCAAAATTGTCCTGCAGCCCAATAAATAAATCCTAAAATTGAATAAAAAACAATGCTTATGAGCGGCGAATGCACTTGCATGTAAGTTAATGTAAGTAATATGTAAGTTAATATGTAAGTTAACATCCGCTAACTAAGCGTGTCCCTCACCATCACCAACAGGCCGGGCAATTGCCGGAAGAAGTTGCAGAATCGCCTAGCGGAAATGAAACGGTTAGCGCTCACTGCCCATCAGAGTTAGCGGATTCAAATTTCACTGCACCGACAACGAGGGCACGAAGCGCTGACGCTGCAAAACGGTTGGGCTGAGACGGACGATTGGAAAACAACGGAGCGTTTAGTAAGGATTTTTTTACGTTTAGGAAGATTAGGATTTAGTCTTAATTCAGACACAGCAGAACAGAACTTTTTTTATACTTTAAAATCCATTTTGTCAAATCGTATAAAATAAATTCAATTACTAAAATGTGAACCATCAATCGAATCTTTTCGAAACAGAATTACAGGAACACAAACGCACTAGTCCAGGAATATACGTCTACACCGATGCAAACTTTTACAACGATCCTCAGATGAGGGGGCATTTGTCCTCACGAAGGACCATGGTCCTTAACTTGTAAGTATGATATAAATAGCGGACCGGATAACAATTGACGGTCGTATTTTATGATTATTTTATGTATTTATTTATATTAGTTAAGAAACCGATTTATAAATACAAAATATAATTTTTCCAGCCACGGATTATAAAAATAGTTACATACATACATATGTTTAAACACTGGGCAAAACTGAACCAAATATTTGCACTGGTTCTATTTTATGTTCGTGAAAATGTTAATTTTATTAATTATATCACGTCGGGGTCACCATGTTTGGCCATTTATATTTTTCATTGCCGTTCCAAATAATAAAGTACAATTTATATTTAAAAACGGTACAATATTTTTTTATTTTTTGTGCATATAAAATCGCGAGAGTAAAAGCCTGTCTTAGAATATAGGCTGAGTTAAAGCTCGCTAGCTTAATGCTAAAGATAAAGCAGTCGTGGCCGAGCGTTCGAGAAGAGTCGGCTTGCAACCAACAGTAGCAATAAGATAAATGAAGATAAGAGTAGTTATTCTATTTTAATCAGAATCTATTCAGTAAAACCGTAGGCCGAATCTAATTTCTTTATTCGCAGAAAGGACTCATGGTCTAGCAGTTTCCCCACTTTGAAGCTTTTAGTAAATTTTTCTCTCCTGATTGGATCTGTTTCTGACATCATCGAGATGTCGTTGAGGAACCAATCATCTAGGTGTTGAAGTCTGAGCGACTGCAGAGCTCGGCAGCGGCAAAAAAGATGCTCGACAGTTTCTTCCTCTCTTCATCCCTACATCTGCGGAAGTAGTCGTTGTGGGGTAATTTCATTCGCCTAGCATGTGCTACCTCTCGCCAGTGTCCCTTCATGACTTATAGCCGTGCTCTATGTCCCATAAAAGCAGGATTTCTCTTTTGTTGGCCTCCCTGAGTTGAAGTTTGTAGACGCTATTGGTCCACCGGTACCCTCTAGGTCACCCTAGAGCGGTGTGGTGGTGCCTATGCCAGCCACTTCTCAATTACTGCCAGATGAGGCTTATGTCATACTGGTTGGCCGTCTCGTGGAGAGATGATCTTCAGTCTGAGACTGTTTTTGAGTTGCTGGTGACTGAGCTGATCGATTTTATAGGCACTTGGTTGTCACTGTATATATTGACTTCTCTTTGTGTGAAGTTGTGTATTTTTAGATATTTTAGTGCTTCCCTTATGGCTATTACCTTGGTCTAAAAGATGCTGCAGTGATTGGGTAGTGTAAAAGGCTCTAGGCTCTGATGCCTAGTTGCTCGGAGTATATTACTCATCCTACTCTATTTTTTAGTTTGGAGTCATCAGAAGGAGTTTCGTCAGTGGAGTTTAGTGCATTTTCTGGGCTTGGGATTTAGTCCCCCCATTCCTCTCTATCAGGAATGACGATCCAGCTCCAGGGATAAGGGGCGAGATTTTGTATTCCCTGCTAAGAAGACATAACTGAGTTTTATGTGCATATGCTCCCAGGCAATTACTGCTTGCCCATTCGGATAGGTTTGTATTTTCGGCCTTATGAGATCGCAGAGCGTCTGTGGGTATTTCCTTGTGAACAGGATTGCGACGTCATCCGCTATCCTGCAACCATCCCCTTTCATCTTATATAGAATCGAATTAACAGCTATGTTCCTTAGGAGACGAGAGAAGACTCCTCTCTCTGGAGGGCAGTCTTGGTGGACTTACCCTTTTTTAAGCATGTTGTGCGTTGTGAGATTTGGGTTGTGCTGTAGTGTATGCACACATGAGTTCTTATTACACAACATAAATATTGAGCGGCAACACTTTGTTGGCCGAAGTCACAACACTTTGTTGTTACACCAATAAAGTACACAGGGCATTGCCTTTGTCACATTTCAAGTGCATACGTAATATGATATGCAATTGCATTCACCACTTAGAGCCGAGTTAGCATGGTTTCCACGCTGACCACTTATATACATATGTGCCTGCATAACTCTGCCCGTTTCTACATACTGTAACTTTACTTATATATAAAATATATAAAACGGCTTCTTTGCCGCTGCGCCGGCAACTAGCAAGCCTTAGTGTAAGAAAACAAGAGAACATTCGAATAAAGACACTGCACTGGATAAGTAACATCGTTTTAATTCTACATGGCGACTGCGACTTCGGTTCAAAAGAACCTGAAGAAAAAGTGAACGCGCAATCATACAACAAAATCAATGAACAACAATAACAGCAGCAGCAAGCACAATAGTAGTCCAACAAGAAAACCTGTCTTGCGAAGAATGACCGATAAGATGATGTTCCAGCAAAACCGGCAGCAGCAACAGCCAAACCAACAACATGCGAGGAAAACGGAGAATAAAAATAACATAGTGAGTTGAGTGCAAGCAATGGGAGGACGCGGAGGTGTTAAAAATAAGGTGAACAAAAGAATAGCACACATTAAGTGGCTGTTATTTACGAAAACACCGCCTCCCGCATGGTCGACTGCACAAAAGTTGCAGGCCGAGCTTGATTTTTTAAAAACAAGCCTCACAGAGGGACGCCCAATTGCTGCAACTCACTCCATTAGAGCCAATAGGCCCCGGACATCTGCAGAAGATCAACAGCGAGAGGGGACAACCACCATTTTCGCCTACGAAGGAGCGTCAGTGAAGCCAACCGGCGATCAACGTTCGGATAACCGGAGCATGCCTGTAGTTATACATAAAATATAAAATATATATACATACACATAGTACATATAATATAAGAAAAAATTTTTGTAAAAGCGTGCGGAACCATTTCCGATCGTTTAGAAGTATAGCCCATAAAGCTATGCGAAAAAATAGGTAGGATAAATGTAAAAGAAACAAACAAAAATATATAAGAAAGAATAGATGAGAAGTAATTCGATAAGTAAATTCAGTGAGGAAATAGTTGATAATTATACCTATAATTATAATTTTCCAAAAAAAAACAATGGATATAGTAAACGTTAAGTCAGTGGATTCCACTAGTAACGTAATAAATAAAGTTTAACCAAATAACATTAATTTGGAATTTGTAAATATTATGCTATTAATAACACAGGCCAACAGCAAAAAATCTCCACGCATACTTTCACCTGCTCCATAACCTTTAAGCTCCCCTTAATCAAAGTCCAGAACAAACATAGGTTCTATCACCCACAGTTTCCGCGGTACACCTAAGAGAAGAAATCGATCAAATTTTACCATATATTGAATTATGTAGGCCGTGTAATGGCGATGACCATCATTGTTTCCAGTACATATCATTTTTGAAATGTATGTGTACCAACTAAAATTCAAAAATGGTATCTAGCAGTTACCATATCTTTGGAATACTCATCCAAAGTTGAAATCTCAGATTTTCTACATTAATTTATGGTCTTCAATGATTTTTCCCCAAACATTTTTCTATGGAAGATTTTTATTTTCTTATTGAAATCAATAGATCATACCATGTTTTAATTTTGTATTTAAGGAAAAACTCGAAATAATTTTATTGAATTTAATATAGATGGATAAACAATATTTTCTTCAATTAAATTGGAGTTGTTAATCTCATATTTTCAAAAAGTCATGGCTTCCTTTAAAGTATATATCATGGCTATATACGTTTCTTTGTTCAAAACGTATCTATTGAAGGTTCAGCTTGTTTCGTAAAGCTTTGCAGAAGTTGATAGCCATGACTTTTTGAAAATATGAGATTAAAAACTCCAATTTAATTGAAGAAAATATTGTTTAACCACCTATAATAAATTCAATAAAATTATTTCGCGTTTTTCCTTAAACCCAAAATTAAAACATAGTATGATCTACTGATTTCAATATTAAAATAAAAAGCTTTCATAGAAAAATTTTTGGGGAAAAATCATTGAAGACCATAAATTAATGTAGAAAATCTGAGATTTCAACTTTGGATGAGTATTCCAAAGATATGGTAACTGCTAGATACCATTTTTTAATTTTAGTTGGTACACATACATTTCAAAAATGATATGTATTAGAAACAATGATGGTCATCGCCATTACACGGCCTACATAATTAAATATATGGTAAAATTTGATCGATTTCTTCTCTTAGGTGTACCGCGGAAACTGTGGGTGATAGAACCTATGTTTGTTCTGGACTTTGGTTCAGGGGAGCCTAAAGGTTATGGAGCAGGTAAAATTATGCGTGGAGGAAAAAAAAAGTTGGAAATTGTCGGCCTGTGTAATTGTTGTCATAATGTGTGCCAATTGCATTTTTAAATTATACAAGCTTCACAATAAATGTTTAAAAAAAGATATATGAGCCAAGAAAACGATTTGGGCAAAAATAAAAAAAAAGGACAACAAAGCACACAAACAACAAAAATTAATGATGCAAAATATAATAAAATGTTATTAAAAAAAAAAAGTAACGACAATGAAATAAAATAAAGAAAATTTGAAACAAAATATATATATAAATTAATAAGATGTTGTGCGGTGATGATTCGCCGTTGACAAAATTAATAAGATGTTGTGCGGTGATGATTCGCCGTTGACAAAATTAATAAGATGTTGTGCGGTGATGATTCGCCGTTGACAATTTCTATTCCGCCAAGGATTGTTCCTGGAGATGTAAGGTTGGGGCAACAGGCCCTTTGATGTCTTCTAGCCGGCTGGCCGTAGAATATCCAATTAGGAAGATTAGGTTGGAGGGATGACGGTCCCTCTTTATCTGCTGGCCTAGAGACTCAGTCAGATTTATAATAATAAATGCTTTACGACGGATCGTCGGAGTTTCGGTATGAGAGCGATGGCTCTTTATTTCATAATTGTCAAAACAGAACTGAACTTAAGAACTAACAAAAGCGAGACTCATAGCGGCCACTCCAATGGGCAGTGCTTGCCGGCTATGCACGAGCTTCCGGCCAGACGCTGGGTCAGCAGTTTGGCCGGAGCGAGCTGTCGGACGATCGGTCGTTGCCGTCGCCCGGTTGACTTAGTTAACTACTCCCCCCTCCAGATTAAGGCCGTCCTCGGCCGACCCTATTTGGGCAATCACTTCCTTTAGTTGGGCCGTAGATCTCATGGCCTGGGTGACTCGCCAATAAGTGAGGCCGATACAAATCAACGCGCAGAAAACTGCTCCCGCGACTAGAGCTATCTGGCGCGAGCGGTAGTTGTTGACATCTTCCCCAAATCTCTTGATATGCTCCAGGTTACGTTCACTCAAGCGGTGAAGGTAAGGGAGGCTGAGAATATTGTGCTCCAGAGAAATGTTCAGGGAAGGCGAGCTGGCTACTCCTGGTGCCCTCTTCTGGGCCGTATCATGATTGATATAACGGGTTTCATTAACCGTGGCACTCTCGATGAAGGTGATAAGGTGTGTTCCTTGTAGGTGGATGTAAGTGCCCTTGTCGACACTCACACGAGCCGGGCGATCGTTTATGATGAGGATTCCTTCGTCCACATACGTGACGGGATGCAGGTCGCTATGCTGGATGTCGCAGTGCGCAATCCCACCCGCGTGGAGTTCCTGGGCGCAAGATCTTCTCAACGCCAGTTGGCAAAACGTTACTCCCGATGACATGGAGCAGTTTTTTACAGTGTGGATCTCTCCATCGCAGTCCGCTATGACCTTGTCCTCCAGTCTGAGCATTGTGTCGTGATGTGACACGGGAAAAATTGTAATCTTGACGCAAGCTGACTTAATTTTAGGAAACTTGATAATGAAATGAATAATGTTAGCGGATTGTAAAACTTTAACGGACGCAACGGACAATATATCTTTGATGGGGGTATCTGTGGGCTCCTCTATCCACATACTTTCCAGGTCTGCATGATCTAATATGCTAGGGCTAACTATATTCATTTTGGCGAGCGCTATTGCAAGCAATAAATTTTGCAGCTCCATTGTAATCATCCTATTCCGAGATAATAACATCTCGTATAGGTGTCCCGAATCGATTTGGGATTCTTTAGCCGACCTCAGAATTTGATTGACTGTGTTGGTAATGTTATTTATCTGTTCTTGTACTTTACTGTTAATATTGACCTGTCTATTGTTTGCATTAATGAGCTGGAATTCGGTAAGCCTAACTTTTTCAAAATCCTCCGCGTCCGGCGTTCCCGCCACTACCTTTAACGCCGCTCCCAAGAAGTCTAAACTCCTAGCTACTCTATGGTGGATGCTCAGTGACTCGAGCAGGTCACGCAGGTGAGCGACATCTACGCTCAAAAGTTTCTGCATGTGTGACTGGGGAAACATGTGAATCATGTTATTAGTCTCTTCCACCACGCGCCTGTATTCTGAGAGGTTTGCCGTGTGTCTCACGAATGCAAATTCTTCCCATACTAATATTCGACCATCAATGATGGGAATGTACTTGGCCTGTGAGTAGTCCGTGACGTGTGCCGATGTTAGGGTCAAAAGGAATAACAGAGGTATAGTAGTGAACCTGTAATTTTCGGATTTATTGTAGTGTTTTGCAAGATTTAAGAAGCCCACCACCAAGCATATAAAATAAAGCGTAGAATAGCCTAAGTAAAAACAATGGTAATGACAAATAAAAAATAAGAAAACTTATGCCAAGTGGCTAGGATTAAAAAATGTGAAAAAAAGGTAGTAAAAATTATCAGACGAATCAAGTCAACATGGCCATGCCTCGTCTACCTAAGGTTGTCCTTGTGGGCCACCCTCCCCTTAATGAGGACTGTGGTCCCCATGTCCGCTTCCACAACTTTCTCCTCACACAATGGAGAGAGTTTGTTGCCTAGTCGCCTGTTGGATTTTACTAGGACTTTTTCGCCAACTTCGAACACCCTGTTTTGTCGGGAAGCATTTTCCCTGTTTCTGAGCTTATCCTGGGCAATCCTAATCTTATCCTGAATCTCATACAATGGTTCTTCCGATTGTGTTTGTATCACATCGGCCGGCCTCTTGTCGATGACCGAATGGATAGAATTATTGTATCTGGCTGTGGCCAGCAAGATTAGCTCGACGGTGTCACTGATGCCTTTATCAATTTTAAGGCACCTGGCGAGCTCCACCAGAGTGCTGTGGAAGCGCTCCACTTGTCCGTTTGAGGTACTGTGGAGGGGCGGTGCGTTTGAAACGTTAACGCCGAAATGGTTTTCCAGCATGGTCAAAATGGTGTGCGATTTTAACGATGGTTCATTGTCGCAATATATGACCTTGGTTTTAGGGAAAACATTCATCAGCAGTAGTAATGCCGGTTTCAGGTCCTCTATGGTTCTAGAGGAAATTGGTTGGACTATGGCAAATTTCGAGAATTTGTCAATGCACGTAAGGAAATGTTTTTTGTCCGTGGAAAAAATGTCTATGTGTAGCATTTCTCCTACATGCGATGGGATTGGCGTCTCGCCAAGCTCATGCTTTTTGGGGTGTCTGTCGTACTTCGCCTTAGCGCATGTCCTACAATTAGCGACTATTTCGCTTGCTAGTTTAGCCATTTTCGGGAAGTAGTACTCGGAGAGTACTTGCTTCACGTTTTCTTGGGCAGACCTGTGAGCTCTGTTGTGCTCGACAGTGAGAATTTCCCGTCTTTCGTCAATTGCAAAAATATCCGTTACTCGGTTTTTGCAGTGCCAAAATTTGGTGGCAGGGAACTGCCGAACCAATTTGTCCTGTACCATTGCTAGCGTGTGCAAATCGCAATGGATGGCGTTTACGCCTTTAGGAACTATTATGTCCGCGAGCTCCTCCAGCAATGACTCCTCGCAAGAGAAGTCAATGTTATGCCGTCTCTTATTTCCAAAGAGAACGAAGCTGCGTTTCGACGAACAGCGGGCTTCTTCCAGAGTTATCTGGTTTTGGAAGCAATTTAGAGGCTTGTCCATTGACGGGATAGTGTGGGTTAGCGACAGCTCACTGTGGATTGTGGCCGCGCTTAAAAACGCCTCTTCTTCTTCTACAACGTTGAGTTGTTGCCTTGAGAGGGCATCTGCAACGAGGTTGTCTTTGCCAGGCATGTAATGAACCTTGGCACCATACTCGTCGATGCGTTCTTTCCACCTTTTAATTTTCGTATTCGGATTAGAATCCGACACCGCGTAGGTCAGAGGTTGGTGGTCAGTGTAGACATTTATGTCTTTGACCCCATACAGGTAGTGACGCAGCTTTCCTAGTGCCCAAACTATGGCTAACAGCTCCCTTTCGTTGGTAGCGTAGTTAACCTCTCTGTCCTTTAAGGTCCTTTAAGGACCCATCATAGTGATGGGTCGTCCCTTTTGAGAAAGCACTGCGCCAATGCCGTATGCCGAGGCATCTGTCGTTAAATCAAATGCCATTTTATAATCGGGGTAGCTGAGGATGACATCCTCTGAAGCCAGAATGTTACGCAACTTATGGAAAGCAAGCCGTTGCTGCTCGCTAAATTGCACCTGGATATTCCTGGATCTGTGCCTACTGACACTTCCATGCTCCCCTTTAAGTATTTCATGTATGGGCCTAGCTATTGATGCGAAATCCTTGATGAAGCATCGGTAATAACTGGCCAGGCCAAGGAACGATCTCACCTCGAATACATTTTTGGGTTCGGGGAATTCCTGTATGGCCTTGATTTTTTCTGGGTCTGTTGTGGCACCTTTATTAGTGACAATAAAGCCCAAGAAACTAACGCTCTTTTTAAAGAAACGCGATTTTTGTGCCGACACCCTCATGTTGGCGTCGAGCAGGCTCTTAAGAACCCAATCCACATGCCGTATGTGGGCGTTTTTGTCTTCTGAAAAAACGATGACATCATCAACGTAGACATAGCAAAATTTGCCAATCTGCTCTCGCAGTATGTCGTCGATGGTTCTCTGGAAGATGCTGGCAGCATTCTTCAAGCCAAACGGAAGACGGCGAAACTCGTACTTTCCTCCGTTAACGGAAAAGGAAGTCTTTTCGCGGTCACGCTCTGCCAAAGTGATTTGGTGGTAGCCTGACTTCAGATCAAGTGTCGTGAAGTATTTGGCTTTGCCTAAATTCCCTAGTATCATAGAGATATTTGGCATGGGATAGCGATCGGGTATCGTGCTCTCGTTTAATTTGCGAAAGTCCAACACGAGTCGCATTTTTCGGTTGTCCGCTTCGTCAGTGCCCTTTTTATCTACTACCCATATTGGGTTATTGTAGGGGGACTTTGAGTTTTGTATTATGCCGTTCTTTAGCAACTCTTGGATTTCGCTGTTGACAAAATCCGCAGCCCCCATTGGGTATGGGTAAAGCTTTGCATAAATGGGCTCCTCGCTTACCGTCCTGATGGTAGCTACCACCGACGTGTTGTAAGGCAGGGCCTCGTTGGGGTTTGCGAAGGCTTTCTTTCGTTTGCCAAGCATTTTGATAAAGGTATCTTTAACTAGAGGTGGCGCGTCCGAGCAATCAATGTTGGTAAAATTGACGTCGGGGCACGATTGGAACTCTAAATTTTCTACTTCGGAGCCCCATTTGAGGTGGCCGGAAGCTAGACAAAGCGATGCCCCTGCCTGCTTTAACAGGTCAAGACCAATTATGGCATCAAAGGAGGACAAATCTGGTAATATGAAGAACGTGGCCTTCAAGTTAAATAGGGAAACATAACACTTTTTAGTGATAGTGGTGACGCCATGGATCGAATGTATCGTAAATGGCGATTCTACTGGGCGGACACCTTTCAATCCTTCGTACGGACGGATGAAATTTTTTGCCGCGCCCGTATCTATTAAAAGTCTCATGTTTACCCCCGCTACTCTTCGTCTGATGACAGGTAGCAGGGATTTTCCCCTAAAAAATTAATTGCGTCTGAGTCGTATTCAAGGATAGCATCGTCACTGACCTCTTGTGCCGCGCTTGAAGCTGCGGCGGTATAATCCTCAGTTCCATTTGGGCTTTGGGTAACGTGGTTTATCCTCTGCCTTTTGGGCGGGCCGGACCGATCGGATCCGGCCGGCTTCCTATTTTGGTAGGCCGGCGCTTGAGATGGCTTGAGCAACCTAGACATTGAAGGGTCAACGTCCATGGGCTCTGGCGTGTTTTCGTGACGCCTGTCACCGCTCGGAGCGGAGTGCACCTGAGCCTTGTGTTGTTTGGTGAAGTGCGGGTTTTTACCCGCACCCCCTTGGGAGTACCCTTGATATGATGTTTGTTGGCGATCTTGCGCCTTTGGAACTTGTTTCCTGTCCCTATCTTCCAGGCTCTTCGCGAACGATGCCGCGAAGGTGTACCTCTCGTGGTTTGATTCAACTTCTTGCGCCAATGCCAGCGCAGTTGGCATGTCCTTCGGCTTTGCCGAGAAAAGGACATCGGAGAGGCTGCGTTTGAGTCCCGAAATAAAAATACGGAGCGCATCATCCCGGAACTTTTCGCATAAAATTCTTGCCGCCGACGCTTCGTACGACATAGTTGCCTTATTAGTGAGCAAGGTGAGTTTCTTCTCGACCTCGTCATAGTATTGCAGAAGCGTGAGGCTTCCCTGTCTGAAGGTGCCCATTTCCTGCTCGATGACGTGAATCTGTCGCTTGTCACTATATGTGAAATCTAAGCGGTCTATAATCGCATCAAAATTCAATATTGTGCCAAACGAGGATAACACTGCATCGGCAGGGCCCCTAATCTTACTCCTAATTATGACTACCGCCTGATAATGGCGTGAGCTATTAACATAATTCCTAAAAATGTAATACGCAGCTACCGCCGCTTGCCGCCAAGAGACGTACGTTTCTTGTGCCCCCGTAAATTCGGGCAGGCATTTAACGGCATCTAAAGGTTCATTGCATTGAACATTGTCTTTGATGTCAATGGGTTCATAAACCTTGATTTTTGGAGCCCCTGCTTGTGCGGGTGCGACTTGCACCGCTGCCACCTGAGCGGCCAACTGCTCTATGGCTTGGCGCAATTCTTGCTCCTTGTTGACCCTTTCTGCCAAGGCATGGTTAACCGCGGCCTGAATTACAACTTTAAGTTGTTCTGGGTCCATAATTCCTACTACTGTGGGGCTAGTACGCGGGGGCCCTTCGCTATCAGATTCTGAGTCACTAGCGTATTGTTTATTCTCCCTGTACCGCTGGAATGGAGAGCTCATATGTGGCCAAGTTAAATTGCACCGGTAGGGGAATGTTTGCTCAAGCTATTCTGCCCATGAAGGCAGTTGGCATGGCAAGGGGTGTGCGGGGTCGGAGCCGCCGCTCTAGCGACAAGTAAATGAGTTCGTCAAATCGAGCCGGTGCCCTGCCAAGCAGCGATAGGGTTAAGGGTATGCGGGGACTGAGCCTCCGCTATGAGAAACAAAGAAATGAATAGCAAGAATTTGCCATACAAATGCATATGCAGCGGGATCGGATTTCCAGCAGTGGCCGAGTGGGGGTAATAAAAACAAAATGTATTGCGAGGCAAATACTAAGAATTTAGGGTCTAAGCAAAGAGGCACAACGAATTATATAAACAAATTCACAATTTATGAATATCCAAACTGCAGAATTAAACGCCGATATTAAGTGAAAAATGATTTTAAACAAATTCACGACAAATTTGTTCGTTAGCGACTGCCTAGTGCTTTAGAGATATTTAATATCCGTACTTATTTTTGGCAGTAAAATGCAAACAATACACAGACAGCATAAAACAGATATTATTATCGCACATATAATTCACCATTAAATTGTCAATCAAATAATGAGTTAATTAGTTTTAATTTAATACAAAGTTAACACAAAAATATTAAAGTGGAGCTGCAGAAATTATTCCGGCAGCGATTTATTTTATTTATTTTGAAGCTAAACTAATGCAGATATGGGAAAGTATATGTAATTGGAGGTGCTCACTTACATGTTTCCCCAATTTGCTACAGTGGGTACTTAAAGAGGTTGGGCGCCAATTAATAAGATGTTGTGCGGTGATGATTCGCCGTTGACAAAATTAATAAGATGTTGTGCGGTGATGATTCGCCGTTGACAATTTCTATTCCGCCAAGGATTGTTCCTGGAGATGTAAGGTTGGGGCAACAGGCCCTTTGATGTCTTCTAGCCGGCTGGCCGTAGAATATCCAATTGGGAAGATTAGGTTGGAGGGATGACTGTCCCTCTTTATCTGCTGGCCTAGAGACTCAGTCAGATTTATAATAATAAATGCTTTACGACGGATCGTCGGAGTTTCGGTATGAGAGCGATGGCTCTTTATTTCATAATTGTCAAAACAGAACTGAACTTAAGAACTAACAAAAGCGAGACTCATAGCGGCCACTCCAATGGGCAGTGCTTGCCGGCTATGCACGAGCTTCCGGCCAGACGCTGGGTCAGCAGTTTGGCCGGAGCGAGCTGTCGGACGATCGGTCGTTGCCGTCGCCCGGTTGACTTAGTTAACTTACACATTTAACTGCCATGTCTCACCATTGTTTCACTGCACCGGAACCCAAAAAGGAATAGTACTAACAACAATTCCGGGTGTGCAAGTGAAATCAAGAATAGATAAACATCCAGTTTTAGGTAGGGCAATTGTTATGATGGTTTTTAAGAAATAATTCATATCCATAATATAATGGAATCGAATAAATTATCAAAAAAACTATCAAACATTAAAGCAGAATTTGACAAATCACATAAGTCACTAAGGCAAAATAGACCGATACAGAAAACAACGGTTAAGAAACACGTCGAAATATTAGTTAAATGCTTTAATGAAGCTCGAATACTAATATATGAACACAGAGACAAGTTAAATTAAGATCATTGGTCTCGAGTATCAAAGTTTTTGATCAGACCAAGATCCAATCTAACATCTGTTGGAGAAAGAATCAAACTTGATATTTCAATACCAAATATTCTTAACACTTGAATAATAATTGAAACTGGTGACGAACCAGAATCAAACGAAGTTATTGACCAACAAGATTTGGAAGAGGAAGAAATAAATAATCTCACTATCCCAGCTATAGTAATGTCTGAATTTGACAATTTTGAAGATTCAAGAAAAATTTATTACAATGGCATAATCAAATACTGATTTTATCAACACTGCACCAAAGCTTATACTTTATATACTTATACTTTGATTAGTATTTGATGGTAAAGCAGAAAATTTAGCAAGTTTTCTCGATGCATTGGAGATTATAGAATCAAAAAAAGGCAAACACGAACAATTAGCTATTTCAATAATAAAAACAAAGCTAAAAGGTGTCGCCAGAAACTTAGTCGGGAATGAAACAACTATATCAGAAGTAATTTCCGGACTAAAGATAGATGTCAAAGGCAAAACTGTAGAAGTATTATCAGCTAAACTGATGATCCTACAGAAACGTAACAAAACTGCTAACCAATATACATCAGAGATTGAGCAAATGACAAAAGCTTTACACAGTGCGTACATAACGGACGGCCTTCCACTTGCGTTAGCCAGAAGTTATTCTACACAGTCTGCAGTTAAGGTAATGGCAAATAATTGCGCAATTGATAAGGTAAAACTTATCATGCAGGCTGGCACCGTCAACACCATGAATGATGCCATATCCAAATTCGTAAACAGTTGCACGGAAGTAACTGAACAACCTAATACTGTCCTTTATTTTAAAAATTATTCACAGCATGGTGGAAGTCGCGGACGTGGAAATTTCAGAGAAAATTCTCGTGGTCGTAATAATAATTACAACAACTACAACAGTTCCAATTATATCAATAATGGACAAGGCCAATATAGAGGAAACTCAAGAGGCCGTGGTAACTCGAATCGAGGCCACAATAACAGTACAAATAACAAGTACAATAACAAATAATAATGTGAGAGTTGCCCAGAATAATTCGGAAAACTCTCACACTTCAGATGTTCAGCAGTAGGCAGTTGAGCGGTTCATTCAATTAATCTTAGCTTAAATATATTTAATAGATACTGGTGCAGACATATCTCTGTTAAAGGAAAATTCTGATATCTTTCATTATATCCAAATCAATAAGAAATTCAATATCCAAGGCCACGATATAATACAGTCGAACGGACTAATTTCAATAGAGATACAGACAGGTAAATACATAATTCCACACGATTTTCACTTAGTAAATTTGCACTTCGCAATACCTTGTGATGGAATAATAGGCATTGATTTCATTAAGAAATTCAATTTCCAATTAGATTTCAAACCAAATGAAGATTGGATCATAATGAGACCAAATAATTTCCCTATTTATGTTCCAATAACACACAGTTCTTGTAATAATTTCATTGTTCTACCAGCAAGATCCCAAGTTATACAAAACATTCATTTATGATCAGATGAAGAAAGTATATTAATACCTAATCAGGAAATTCAACATGGCATTTATGGTGCGAACACGGTCGCAACAACCAAAAATGCATTTGTCCGATTATTGAATACAACCAGTAATGATCAAAAAGTAAATATTCACAGTTTAAAATGTAATCAATCACTACCAACAATTTTCACAAGCAAAAGCTAAGATAGAAGAAATATGAACAAGTTTACATAAAGAATTATAGAAGTTCCCATAGTCAGAAAGATGAAATTAATAGACAGATACAAAAATTAATAGACAATAAAATAGTAAATCTGCCGTCTGTATTAGCCTATAACAGCCCACTTTTATTAGTTCCGAATAAATCATTTCCCAGATCTGATAAGAAAAAATGGCGATTAGTATTTGACTATCGTCAAATTAATAAAAAACTGTTGTCGCATAAATTCCCGCTACCTAGAATTGATGATATTTTGGATTAACTAGGAAGAGCGAATATCTCATGTCTGGTCTAAATGTCTGGCTTTCATCAAATTGAACTTGAAAAAAATTCAAGGGATGTAACGTCATTTTCAACGAGTAATGGCTCGTATCGTTTTTTCACGATTGCCTTTCGGTTAAAAAATGGGGTCAGTTAGGGTCAGCTGAGCCTATCGATATTTTTAATTGAGTCAAAGGGGTAATTTAGACCATATGTTTTTTGTTTACTATTTGTTTTCTCTTTTTTTTTTTAATTTTCAAATTATTTTTTTTATAAATTTTTTTGTTTTGGGTTTGATCCAAGTAGCGACCACAGGTTTTATTTTGGTATTCATGCCTAAATAAAAGCTGAAAAAGGTCGCCGAGTTGGAATTAGGCCTTCCAGATATCCTTAGAATGAAAATTGCCTAGCTCCTTCCTCTTAAGGTTTTCCAATCTTTAAATGGCAGAGCCAACTTTCTGTTTTATCCTGGCTTTCATGCCGATTGGCCCCAATTTAGAATTAAAATTCGATGCCAAATTACTAAGCTGAAAATTTCGTTTAATAACCTCTTCGCCTATTTCAAACGATTTTTGTCTTGCTCTCATATCGTACGTCCTTCTATTTTTCGAAAATGCCCTTGTTAAGTAATTCCCAATATCAGCACGAATGTTTGTAAATTCGTCTTCTCTATCTATATGTTTTGCTCCACTATTTAACAGATCTAACTATTTAACAGATCTTCCATGCGTTATCATGTACTGACCAAACACAATACGGTAAGTATCAGCTCCGACTGATTGATGTATGGAGTTTCTCAACGCGCAGTTTATACTGGGCAGGATAATATCCCACTCTCTCTGATTATGAAGTACATAGGTTCGGAGCGCTGCGTTAATGGAGCGATGCAGTACAGATATGCTTAATACCATACTTAGTAAGAAATGCTGCAAACTCATGACTTTTGAATTGCGATCCATTGTCACTTACAAAGGATTAGGGAACTCCGAAACACGCAAATATCTCATCCCTTAAGAAGTCGATAATAATCTGGGACAAAAACTTCCGAACTGGCTTTAGAAAAGTAAACTTGGAGAAGTGATCAAGTATGATGAAACCTACCTATATGAGTATGAGTACCTATATTGCCTTTTTTCGATCGTGGAAAAGGCTCTATAAAATCTATATTCAATCTTTGAAAAGGTCGTTCGCTGATGATCTGGCTTCCCATAGGTGGTCTTTGGCTATGATTTGGATACTTTGACGTCCTACACAATTCACATTTTGCAATATATTGCCGAACGTCTGAAGTTATTCCTGGCCAAAAGAAATTTTGTCGGATACGTTCCAAACATTTGGCTATGCCCCCATGTGCCGAAAAAGGCTGATCATGACTAGAGCGGATAACATCCTCATGCAGGGCGGTTGGAACGAAATTGTCGATAACCTGGAAAAGCCGGGTAATCCGGCTTCGATCAACTTGTCTTTTAGTGCCGTGTATTCTTCGGATTGAAAGGCACTTGACGTTAAATCAATTGTTGGTGAAAGCTCTAACTCAATAGCATTTACCACATCCGCTTCTTCTAAAGAACAAAAAGCGCATCAGGAACTAAATTCTGCGATCCCTTTCGATGTTCAATTTGAAAGGTGTATCGTTGTAATTTGAGTGCCCATCGGGCCAATCTACCACTAAGATCGGTCTGGTTCATTAACCACCGTAAACTGGCATGATCAGTAACAATTTTGAAAGGATGCCCTTCGATGTATATTCGAAACTTCAAAACTGCCAAAACATGAGCCAAACACTCTATTTCGGTTACGGTATAATTACGCTGAGCCTTGTTTTATTTTTCTCCGCCAGTATGCGTTTTGCTAAACGGTGCTAAAGCACCACCTATTACACTTACACCTAGCGCTACGACTTATAACGACTTATAACTTGAGGCTGTTAAACTGTCCTTATTTTCGCCGTCAGATAGTAATTTGTCTAAACGTATATGATAGGGAGTAAATTTGATAGGGTTTACGTTAAGTTCGTCTTGATAGAGTTCTGATTTGATTGGTCCCGTGTTTGAAAAGGATATTCGCCTAATGGTTTTGGCGAATATCCCGAGATCGGTTTTCCGACCCGAGATGACATTTCGAAAAATTGGGCTTATAAGTGTTAATCGACCCACACCCGTAACAAAATATGCGACGTGTTTTTAAGCAATATTGATGACGATGTCCTATTCCGTCACATTCCCAACATTTGATTTTGTCCGTTGAACGAATGGCACAAACTTCATTTGATTCCTGGTCGCCATCAAAATCCTCCTCCGTCTGGTTAATGAATTGAATTTCGTTAAGCGAAGGTCGAGTATTTGTTCGCAGGACGGCTCTATTACGAAATCCTTTAAAAAATTCTTCATGCCTGTGGCATTCAGTGCGTAACGCAGCCAAGGTTGGTGTTGGAACATGCAATAACTCATGTTTCAATTCCGCCCTAAGATTATGTCGGACCTCTTCCGTTATTTCGGAGTCAGACAACGGATCCCTTAACGCGTCCGCGATCCCTAACATCGAATCTAAGAAGTCATCAAAGGTTTCTGTGTTTCCCTGCTTCCGACGTCGTAGAGATTCTTTGATATCGTGGTCTGATCGTTGATCATGAAATCTTTCCTTTAGTCGGTCACACAAACAAAACCAATTTGTGAGATCGGGAGACCGATGTACTCGGCAATAAAACTTCAATGCCGGACCCGTAAATACTAAGTTTGCAAATTGAAACAGCAAATCATAATTTCCATCTGGAGTGGTTAAAATATTCACTCCATATATAAAATCCTCGATATCGATTTCCCTATTGGAACCGCTAAAATTGAGGTTCCAGTTCGAAATTACACTAGATACTCTATCTGGTCTGTCTACTGAGTGATTGCTTAAACGATTTCTTGACGGAACGTTTTCTTGGATATTATTGCGAGGTGGGTTACTCCAAGACTCAAAAATGGGTACCCATTCGAGTGGAATTTCACCCCGTGATTCTCTACGACTTGGACCCAAATTTAAATTGGCCATTGTGGCACTAATTTGATTAGAGATTGACGCTGCCGAGCTCGACATCTGATTTTCTAAGGCCCCTGCTATTATTGGGTGTACCCGCTCTTCTGAGACGCCGTTACCAAATAAATAAAAAAGACTCTCTTCCTTCACTTCATAGCGAACGGTCGTGATTATTTTTTGCGCTTGCGATAAATTCTATTTTTGCCAAACGCGGGTTTGAAACCTTAATTTAAACACTTTTTTTTCATTACCCCTGCGAAGAGGAGGAGGAGTCTTAATTTCTATTAACTCCAATTTCGTTTCTGAAGAGGTAAAGTTACCAGAGTTTGGTGATTTCGAATTTATTTGCTTTAAAGTCATATTGTCTGCTCAATCATTGTTTATTACATGTTCTTACATTCCACCATCTTCCGAGCCGCCTACATACTGGCATCACTTGTCGGCTATACAGGCTGTTACCAATCTTATGTCAGATATTGACCTTCTGGTAGTTCTTGGCGACTTTAATTTACCAGAACTCAATTGGTCAATTACTGAAAATTTAACTTTCTTATCACTTTCCACCCATCATAATTTCACGGCGGGCATCTTTGACTTGTCCCTAGGCCAGATCAACCATGTTAGAAATTCGTTAGGTCGGCTTCTTGACTTATGTTTTGTATCTGATCCAGATAGTACCACACTTTCCAGAGCTTTGCCCCTCTCAAACCCTGAAGATCCATACCACCCTACGCTTGAAGTTTCAATTGAAACCAATTCTGGTGTCAATCAGAAGCCTTCCTGCGTATCAAAGAAGATTCGTTGATTTCGTAAGGCTGATTTTCGTAAACTTAATTTATTAATTGATACTTTTGAGTGGTCCGATATTCTGGCATGCACTGATATAAATATCATCCTAGATAAATTTTATTTGACATTAAATACATTTTTTGACTTAAGTGTGCCGTGGAAATATCCGTCCGCTACAAATAATCCCCCTTGGTTTACAAGGTGCTTAACAAAATTAAAAACATGTAAAGACAGGCTTTTAAATAAATATAAAAGAACCTTTAGCAGCATAGATTTCTCAAGATACTTAATAGCTCGGCTAAATTTCACCGTGCATAACGCCGAATGTTATAAAAATTATATTCGCCGCTGTCGGATTCAGTTCACTCAGGATCCAAAGCAGTTTTATAACTTTGTAAACACGAAGCGTAAACATGTATCTTTTCCTTCCCTACTTACGTATCAAAATTTATCAGCGACTTCGGATCAGGCCATTGCGGATTTATTCGCAAAATTTATCCAAACAACTTATTTACCTCCTAACCCTTCAGATCAGCCATACGCTTACAACATTCAACCAACTAATGGTATATTTGTTCCATTTCTTTCTGAAAACAATATATTATTAGATCTTCAAAAGGTAAAACCAGTTTATTCGCCAGGCCCCGACGGAGTACCAGGCTGTGTGCTAAAATACTGTGCTAGGGCTCTGTACAAACCTCTTCAAAAACTATTTAACTTATCTTTGGAATCTTCGATTTTCCCCTTTAAATGGACGGAATCTTTCATAATTCCTCTGCACAAAAAGGGGAAAAAATCCGATGCTGCCAACTACAGAGGCATCTCAAAATTGTCAGCGATTCCAAAGTTATTCGAAAAATTAATAACTCCTCATTTGCAACACCTATGCTCATCAATAATTTCTCCATGTCAGCATGGTTTCATTAAGCGTCGCTCTACCACCACTAACTTATTGGAGTTGACATCCTTTGTTTTAGATGGCTTCCAAAAGGGACTTCAAACTGATGTTATTTACACAGACTTTAGTAAAGCATTTGATTCAGTTAATCACTCACTCTTGTTGAGTAAACTAAATCTTTTGGGATTCTCAACCGACCTCATTACGTGGATCTCCAGCTATTTAAATGGAAGAACACAGAGAGTCTTATTTAAAAATCAATACTTCCGCTTAGTCCGTGTCACATCTGGTGTCCCTCAAGGAAGCCATCTTGGCCCATTACTATTCACTCTTTTTATAAATGACTTGCCCCCATCCATAACGACCGCGCTGGTACTAATGTACGCAGACGATGTTAAGCTTTGTCTGCAATATAAGTTCCCGTCTGCCCAAAACAGACTCCAGTCGGATCTCGACAATTTTCAAAAATGGTGCTTAGCTAATGACTTAATACTTAACGGATCAAAATGCAAACTTATGTCTTTTTATCGTACTAGTCCTCACCAGGCTTCGTACTATTTCTCTGGGATTGCCTTAGAAAAATTAACTCAGGTTAATGATCTTGGTGTCCTTTTAGACATAAAACTTAAATTTTCCGACCATATTTCTTTAATGGTTAATAAGGCTAAAGGTGTTGTCGGTTTTATTAAAAGATGGGCTAAAGAATTTAACGACCCTTATATTACTAAAAGCTTATTTATATCCTTGGTCCGCCCGATACTGGAGTACGGTTCATGAGTCTGGTGCCCCAATACGGTGTTCATCAAGACCGCATAGAATCCGTACAAAAGAACTTCTTATTATTTGCTCTAAGAGGACTTAACTGGGACGCAAATCTTCACCTACCTTCGTATAATAGTAGACTCCTACTAATAAACTTACCCTCCTTAAAAAATCGAAGAACAATGCTGGGTGTCGTTTTCCTACACAACTTTATTAATGGTGATGTAGATAGCCAGCACTTACTAACACGCTTACAGTTTAACGTTCCGAATAGAAGGACCAGAAACTTTAGTCCTTTATTCTTAAGCCATTGTAGATCGACATATGCACAGCATGATCCCCTTAGGATTTTATGTTCGAACTACAATGGTCTGTATAATATTATTTCTCTTTCTTCCCTGTCAAATTTGAAAACCTCCATTTTAAATTACCTACAAGAGCATACTAATTCTTCCTCGTTTTCTTTATAATCCTTCTATTTAAACTTATATACTATACTCATTATACTAACTCGAAGTTATTCCCGCGATTCGTACGTTATGCGGCCGTACGTTATGCGGCAGGCGCCCCTCGGTCGGTTGGGCGGGAGGTGGGCTGTACGTATGTAGTGGGAACCGCGCGAAAAAAAGATTCCTTGGCTAAGATCAATGTTTTAGGTGGCTAAATGTTGTTAAACTACATAGGTGGCAAGATTCCTTCCGGTGACCAAACAAAAGATCTAGTACAAATTCATTTTAGTTAACGTTATAATTCAGGTAAATCTCTTATTAAATAAATTAACATAAGGTGGTTTGCTTTAACCATAAGAATAAAAAAAAGATATCTTCGATGATAATTAATATATATATATAATGTCGCCGTCTGTTGCATTGACTCTCGCTATCACAATTCAATTCAATTGTTGAATTGATTCATGGCTGGCGTTGAAGAGTCGACCGTTGATCCGGATTTGTACTGTTCTCGGCGAGATTCCTTTCCGAGTTGAGTATCGCATTCCAGTCCTCCGCGTCTGGTGATCCTGGCAATCTACTTCCAGGCTGAACCCAGCCAGAATTTATTGCCTGAACTCTGCGAGATGGTGGCCTCATTACTCTATTTATCCTCTCCGCTGCTTGCTCCAGGTAGTGCCTTGTTATTGCGCTAACGCGGTGATCCATCAGGGTTGCCGCGTCTTGGCTATTGTCGTCTATTAGCTGCATCATCCTTGGCAGGTTGATGACGTGTACCAATTTTAATA
The DNA here is from genome assembly GCF_017639315.1 of Drosophila ananassae. Classification (NCBI taxonomy): domain Eukaryota; kingdom Metazoa; phylum Arthropoda; class Insecta; order Diptera; family Drosophilidae; genus Drosophila; species Drosophila ananassae. The sequence goes on along the minus strand of NC_057932.1, from coordinate 7,640,265 downwards.
CTCCATTGATCCACCATACTGCTCCTTGCTGCAGGGGAACGACGGGCGCGTCGTACTTAAATATGCGCGCGGCTGATGTGAGGCCGATGAGTGTGAGACTTGTAGAACATCGTGATCGAGAAGAAAAGAACGGCTTGTGTATATACTATTCGTGCTTATAATAATTGTGTTTTATGTTTTAGTATTTTTTTGTGTGTGTTAAATGGAGAGGTTCATAAAACACTTTTTTCTTCTTTTTCATCAATTTCTAACGTCTGATTTATGTAAAATTTTTCCTGACCTCTTGGACCTCCTTTAGTCTAAAACGTTGTTTTTCTTTGGTTTTGATTTGTTTATTAGCGACGAAAACTTTATCCCCCGACTCGAACTGTTTAGGTTTTGTTCTATTTTTATTATGTCCTATGCTCATATTTGAATCGTTTTCAACAGTCGCACAATGATAACTGATCACGAATCGTGCTTGACATTCTGGGAAAATAGAATTTCTCAAGAATTTGGATGCGGCCTTCTTTCGAACCTCTGTTGGCTCTGCGATGTTTCCTTTCTATAGCCTCAGAAATCTGCTCTGAATCGGACAAATCTTTCACCAATCTCTGCGTTATTCGAATTTTATGCAGCTTAAAATTTTCAAAGCATTTGGATTGGAAGAATGGGAGGTAGGTTTCGGCAATCTTTATTCCATAAATTATGGAGGGTGTAAGATATTTTCCGAGTAAACCTATTAGATCGGACATTGTCTCATGGTTAAGTGGAATCAAATGACGGACGAAACCAACGTGCGGGTGCTCACATGAGTACTTAGTTTGGTTTTAATCGGAAATCAGTTGATTCCTAAACGCATTGATCGGCGCTTCCACATGTGGTATCAATTGGAAAGCATCCTCAAGGGCGTTGTGAACGTTGGCCATAGAGTCAAAGAATGGTGGATTGAACGTAAAACGGGTGGAACCAGCGAAGTGTTTTTGGCTAACAAAGTTCTTACTCGCGCCGGTGTCGATAAGAAACCTTAACTTGTTGCCTTTCTTCGTATTGTATTCTATGTATGGCACGCTGGATAGGCGTCTGTCATAAAATTTGCCTCTTCGTTAGCGTTCTCATCATCGGCCTTACGGAATACTAGAGGCTTGTGTCGTGGGCGCTCACCGCTTCGTTTTCGTAAGCAGTCTAACAAGCAGAATCTTACGTGTCGTTTTCAGTCATTGCCACTAGACGGAACCGCTGTCATGTGGTCAGGAAAATTTTTCGGACCCCGGATAATCAGTAACCTTGAGGCACATATTTCCCGGGCTCCTCCTTAAAAGTCTGGAGTTCCTTCACATAATCTGGCAGAGTAGATGTTTCTTTAAGCTCGTATTCAGTGCGCGGGCGTAAGAAAGTAACCGTAGGGTTACGTTTTTCGTAATCCTGTTCTAGCGTAGCTACCCCGACTTTCTTAACATCCTCTTTAACTCCTATTACTTGGTCTAATAGGGTCTTAAGGCTTTCATCGAATTTTTGTAAGGCGGATTTGATTTCTTCCATTGCGAGTTACTGCCATTCCATTTAGTATTCGTAATGTTAGTTATTATTGTTAAAGCAAAAAGAATTTTCAATCCTTATTTAGTTGAAATTGAGGGAAAAGGGAGAAAGCGCTTTACTCACCCTTTACAAGGTATAGGTGTATGGATCGTGTTCGTGTTCGTGTTCGTCTTATTTAAATTCTTCTGATGATGGAAAAAAAAAATTTTAATTATGAAGAATAACAGAATTTAATATTATTTAAAGTGAACGTGTGTTACGGATGCTTTTTATTGCACATTTTGTTATATTCTTTTACTTCTTTCTGTTGCATATTTTTAATTTTTCCTGCGTTGCATATTTTTAATTTTTTCTGTGTTGCGTACTTTTAGTTTTTGTGTTGCGTATTTTGTGTTTGGTTTTTTATGTTTTTTTTTATTTTTTTTGGTACTAATCGCGGTGGTCTGTATTTTTCCGTTTTGATTTTTAGGCCTACTATGGTACGGTTGCACACACAACCCACAGGGCAGCTTTTTTTGGTTGCATTCCACACCTCTTTGCGCTTCCAGTAGGTTGCCACACACCAGTTGTTTTTTTTTCGATTTATATTTCTTGCCACTCGCGAATGTCTTCACGGTGGTTTTCTTATTTCTTTATATAAAACAATATTTTAACACTCGCGAATATGCCGTGGTGGCAAACCGCCGCAGTGCGTATTTGCTTCATTACTTTTATTTCAACACAAATTTTATTTTATTTTTCGTTTCATTATGCAACTTTTCATTTTTATTTCATTCTCATTTCCACTTTTATATTCTCTTCTCTTTTTACATATTTTTTCTTTTCCTTCTTCCTTAGACTTTTATATTCTCTTATTTATTTTTTCTTTTTTCTGTTTTGAGAAAAACCTTTTGTTGGCACCTAGTGCCAAGACCTACTACCCTATATGCACACTTAGTAATTTGATCCAATCAATATGCATCAGCATGTCGCAATATACAAACCCACCGATTTTCTCACCTATAAACAATTAGTAATAAGCATAAAACTATATCCAACCTATTAACCCAAACCAGAACCAAAAGCAGAAGCAGCATATCAGCGGGAAGAATGACCGACTGACCGATGCAAGTAAAAACCAGCCAGCTAAGCCGAAATGCGCAAGCAGTACATGAACAAACAATCTGAGTCAGCAGACTCAGAGGTGGGTGACCCTGGCATTAACCTTAGTTTAGCACGTCCAGAACTTTGACCTTTCTTAGATTTAATGATGTATAATTTAGCATCTTATATAAGAGTTATTCTTCTGAAATAAAGACAGTTCCGAAATCAGAGTCAATCGTCTCGTTACTCAGTGTCTGAACCACGGCACTTAAAATCAACCTACTTCTAGTGATCCTGTGTAAAACGGTTCACAAGTAGAATCCGCGGCATACCAGTCTACTTCTAGTGTTGCTCCCGTGAAACGGACCACAAGTAGACCCCGCGTCACCTCCTTACTTCTCGTGTTGCTCCCGTGAAACGGACCACGAGGAGACCCCGCGGCATACCAGTCTAGCTCGAGTGTTGCTCCCGTGAAACGGACCACCAGCAGACCCCGCGCTATCTAACCTACTTAGAGTGTTGCTCCCGTGAAACGGACCGCCAGTAGGACCGGCCGATAAGGAATCAGCCGAACCACCATACCACCGGTACTTGAGGAAAACCACCCCAGGACTTCAAGCACATCAACTCATGCCTGATCACAGCAAGCGTCTGGCCAACCCGAGCAGTCCCTTGCAGAATCCAGGTAAATTTAGTCAGGACTATTTACGGTTTTGACTACGACTCCGGGACCTACCGTTACTCCCGTGAGTTCAAGTTTGACGTAGCTGCCGCATAAAGCTCTACGGACGAACATTTGGTGACCCCGACGTGATCCTTTAGGATCACAACTTGAACACAAACCTCAACGCAATTTAACTCAACGAAAAAAAAAAAAAAAAAAAAAGGAGAGAGGAGAGATGCATTGCAACAATGGGATCAGAATCAGACCCCGTAATCCAAATGCGCATTGATGAGCAAATTGAAAGCAACATAGTCATCCAAAGGCTAATAAGAAACTTCACTAAGGACTCCGCAGAGCGTAAACTCAAGGGAGGATACTTCGAAGAGAAACTCAGACAGCTCACTCACTCATGGACCCAGTTTAAAAAAAATGATGCCAAGCTCAAGGAGCTAGCACTAAGTCCTGAGAATGAGTATTTCACAAAGGCCAAAGCGCTAGAAGAGCTTGTGAAAAAATATGAAGCAATATTTTCGGATGGAATCCCATCAGTGTCAGGCCCGTCACAAAGGCCCCGGAAAACAGGCGAAAATCTCGAGCCAAAGGCACAATCATCACGAGGAAACGAAGGAGAAGACCTTCGATTAACATCATTAAAACGAAGACATGAAGGACGATTAGACGATATGGAAGACTTTCTGTGCAACCGCACCGAAGGACGGGAAGTGTCCACCCACGTCAGACAACACATGAAGGAGATATGGAAGGAAATCGTCACGGGATACCATGATCTCATCGACCTGGAACCAGCCATAAAAAATGATGGACACACCGATGACAGATTTCAGGTTGTACGAGCAGAATACTTTTCGTTTTTGAGCGAAGAATCGAAATCAACTTCAGCATCAACACAAAAACTCGCGATTGCACCTCCGTTTGTAATACCACCAGTAGAAATTCCAAAGTTTGACGGAGACTATCGGCATTGGCTACGATTCTACGAAATTTTTACGGAATGCATCCACGATCAAGACTACAGTGATGCAGTAAAATACCGTCATTTGGAGAATCATGTAACAGGTGAAGCACAAAACCTAATCGCAACGTCGATTGGCGGACAGCCCAGTTACCAGAATGCATGGCAACGACTAAAGAATCGATACCACAATGAACGGCTGTTGATTAAATCCGCGATCCAAGAGCTTTTCGGACACCCCAGAACAAATGGATCAGCGGACCAGCTGCGCAGCTTACATGATACCGTGCTCCGAACGGTCGCCACTCTCGACGCACTCAAAGTGTCAACAGACAACTGGGACCCAATCTTGATACACATCATTGAGGAAAGATTGGATCCACACACGCTGTCAGCTCTAGAACTAGCCGTCACCGATCCAACCAATCGACAATCTCTGAAGCAGATGTTAAAAAACCTTGAGCGTCAGGCAACCAGTCAAGTAACAATGCAGAAAAATACGTCGGCGGCTCCACTTCGATCCAGTTCATCACGATGGGTGTGTTCAGCCACAGCCCTGCTTACAGATAAGCCCACCGTTCTTTTACCAACCGCCCAAGTGGCAATACATGGCCCAGCCGGAACCCATCAGCAATGCCGCACACTCCTAGATTCTGGATCACAGATTAACATAATCACCAGAAGGATGGCTGACACACTTGGACTACAATTGGAGCCATCAAACCTGAACATCGCTGCACTGGGAGGAACAACAACAAGATTAGGAAAAAAGGCTGTGGTGACCCTATCATCATTAACCACTGACTTCGAAGATCAAATCAACGTCGTTGTACTACCGGAAATAATGCCCAATCAACCATCCTACCCTATTCAAGCGCCAAGAAATATCTCACCTCAGTTGCGCTTAGCCGATCCTGAATTTACGCAGCCCCAGAATATTGATCTGTTGTTGGGCGCCGAAATCATCTCCCAGCTTATGAGGCCACAACAGACATATTTGGGAGAAGGACAACCACTACTAAAAAATACCGCGCTTGGATGGATTGTGATGGGGCCAGTGCGACCGGCATCAGCTCCTAATAGCAAGGCAGAACAAGTCGTCGGTAATACGACGGCTTGGACACCGGAAGCTACCGAGCCACGACAAAGTTTGATTGCATGCATCGGCAAGGAGCAAATAGTAAAATCCGGAAGAGTACATAGTTCCCCACTCATTGCGGATCAACAAGAAGCTAACGAGCCACGACAAGATCAACAAGGAGAGCCGCAGACGGACCCCAATCCACAAGCCCAAGGTTGTCAACTCACAACTGAAGAGCACAGAGTGAAAGGGCCAGTAACCAAGGAAATTCAAGGAGTAGAAGTCACCTCCTATCTGGCATGGGTAACATGCATCTCCGAAAGGGAGCAAGAAGCAAGGTCAAGAGAGGACCAAGAGTCCTGTATGCGTACTGACCAACCAGAAAAAAGGTGTAGTACTTCATGGGATGCCCAAGGAGAATGGTTACGAGGGCGCGCAACAAGGCGAAGGAGACAACAGGTCGGATAGAATTATCGTTGGTAGAGATCTCACCCACATGATTCAAAATTTTTTTTTGTAGTAACTTTAGATTTTTAGTAATTAGTTTTAAGATACACAATATTTTCTAGCGCAAGGGTACACATCGGTTCACTAAGACGGTCCAACAACAACGCACAGCCCCTATTATTGAGTACCTCAATGGGGGGGGAGAATGTTGGCACCTAGTGCCAAGACCTACTACCCTATATGCACACTTAGTAATTTGATCCAATCAATATGCATGAGCATGTCGCAATATACAAACCCACTAACCGATTTTCTCACCTATAAACAATTAGTAATAAGCATAAAACTATATCCAACCTATTAACCCAAACCAGAACCAAAAGCAGAAGCAGCATATCAGCGGGAAGAATGACCGACTGACCGATGCAAGTAAAAACCAGCCAGCTAAGCCGAAATGCGCAAGCAGTACATGAACAAACAATCTGAGTCAGCAGACTCAGAGGTGGGTGACCCTGGAATTAACCTTAGTTTAGCACGTCCAGAACTTTGACCTTTCTTAGATTTAATGATGTATAGTTTAGCATCTTATATAAGAGTTATTCTTCTGAAATAAAGACAGTTCCGAAATCAGAGTCAATCGTCTCGTTACTCAGTGTCTGAACCACGGCACTTAAAATCAACCTACTTCTACTACTATAGGATCACTATCCTGTGTAAAAAGGGTCACAAGTAGAATCCGCGGCATACCAGTCTACTTCGAGTGTTGCTCCCGTGAAACGGACCGCCAGTAGACCCCGCGGTACCTAACTACTCCAAGTGTTGCTCCCGTGAAACGGACCACGAGGAGACCCCGCGGCATACCAGTCTAGCTCGAGTGTTGCTCCCGTGAAACGGACCACCAGCAGACCCCGCGCTATCTAACCTACTTAGAGTGTTGCTCCCGTGAAACGGACCGCCAGTAGGACCGGCCGATAAGGAATCAGCCGAACCACCATACCACCGGTACTTGAGGAAAACCACCATTTGATTCAGTTAATCACTCACTCTTGTTGAGTAAACTAAATCTTTTGGGATTCTCAACCGACCTCATTACGTGGATCTCCAGCTATTTAAATGGAAGAACACAGAGAGTCTTATTTAAAAATCAATACTTCCGCTTAGTCCGTGTCACATCTGGTGTCCCTCAAGGAAGCCATCTTGGCCCATTACTATTCACTCTTTTTATAAATGACTTGCCCCCATCCATAACGACCGCGCTGGTACTAATGTACGCAGACGATGTTAAGCTTTGTCTGCAATATAAGTTCCCGTCTGCCCAAAACAGACTCCAGTCGGATCTCGACAATTTTCAAAAATGGTGCTTAGCTAATGACTTAATACTTAACGGATCAAAATGCAAACTTATGTCTTTTTATCGTACTAGTCCTCACCAGGCTTCGTACTATTTCTCTGGGATTGCCTTAGAAAAATTAACTCAGGTTAATGATCTTGGTGTCCTTTTAGACATAAAACTTAAATTTTCCGACCATATTTCTTCAATGGTTAATAAGGCTAAAGGTGTTGTCGGTTTTATTAAAAGATGGGCTAAAGAATTTAACGACCCTTATATTACTAAAAGCTTATTTATATCCTTGGTCCGCCCGATACTGGAGTACGGTTCATGAGTCTGGTGCCCCAATACGGTGTTCATCAAGACCGCATAGAATCCGTACAAAAGAACTTCTTATTATTTGCTCTAAGAGGACTTAACTGGGACGCAAATCTTCACCTACCTTCGTATAATAGTAGACTCCTACTAATAAACTTACCCTCCTTAAAAAATCGAAGAACAATGCTGGGTGTCGTTTTCCTACACAACTTTATTAATGGTGATGTAGATAGCCAGCACTTACTAACACGCTTTCAGTTTAACGTTCCGAATAGAAGGACCAGAAACTTTAGTCCTTTATTCTTAAGCCATTGTAGATCGACATATGCACAGCATGATCCCCTTAGGATTTTATGTTCGAACTACAATGGTCTGTATAATATTATTTCTCTTTCTTCCCTGTCAAATTTGAAAACCTCCATTTTAAATTACCTACAAGAGCATACTAATTCTTCCTCGTTTTCTTTATAATCCTTCTATTTAAACTTATATACTATACTCATTATACTAACTCGAAGTTATTCCCGCGATTCGTACGTTATGCGGCCGTACGTTATGCGGCAGGCGCCCCTCGGTCGGTTGGGCGGGAGGTGGGCTGTACGTATGTAGTGGGAACCGCGCGAAAAAAAGATTCCTTGGCTAAGATCAATGTTTTAGGTGGCTAAATGTTGTTAAACTACATAGGTGGCAAGATTCCTTCCGGTGACCAAACAAAAGATCTAGTACAAATTCATTTTAGTTAACGTTATAATTCAGGTAAATCTCTTATTAAATAAATTAACATAAGGTGGTTTGCTTTAACCATAAGAATAAAAAAAAGATATCTTCGATGATAATTAATATATATATATAATGTCGCCGTCTGTTGCATTGACTCTCGCTATCACAATTCAATTCAATTGTTGAATTGATTCATGGCTGGCGTTGAAGAGTCGACCGTTGATCCGGATTTGTACTGTTCTCGGCGAGATTCCTTTCCGAGTTGAGTATCGCATTCCAGTCCTCCGCGTCTGGTGATCCTGGCAATCTACTTCCAGGCTGAACCCAGCCAGAATTTATTGCCTGAACTCTGCGAGATGGTGGCCTCATTACTCTATTTATCCTCTCCGCTGCTTGCTCCAGGTAGTGCCTTGTTATTGCGCTAACGCGGTGATCCATCAGGGTTGCCGCGTCTTGGCTATTGTCGTCTATTAGCTGCATCATCCTTGGCAGGTTGATGACGTGTACCAATTTTAATACTCCATTGATCCACCATACTGCTCCTTGCTGCAGGGGAACGACGGGCGCGTCGTACTTAAATATGCGCGCGGCTGATGTGAGGCCGATAAGTGTGAGACTTGTAGAACATCGTGATCGAGAAGAAAAGAACGGCTTGTGTATATACTATTCGTGCTTATAATAATTGTGTTTTATGTTTTAGTATTTTTTTGTGTGTGTTAAATGGAGAGGTTCATAAAACACTTTTTTCTTCTTTTTCATCAATTTCTAACGTCTGATTTATGTAAAATTTTTCCTGACCTCTGCGGGTGCTCACATGAGTACTTAGTTTGGTTTTAATCGGAAATCAGTTGATTCCTAAACGCATTGATCGGCGCTTCCACATGTGGTATCAATTGGAAAGCATCCTCAAGCGCGTTGTGAACGTTGGCCATAGAGTCAAAGAATGGTGGATTGAACGTAAAACGGGTGGAACCGGCGAAGTGTTTTTGGCTAACAAAGTTCTTACTCGCGCCGGTGTCGATAAGAAACCTTAACTTGTTGCCTTTCTTCGTATTGTATTCTATGTATGGCATGCTGGATAGGCGTCTGTCATAAAATTTGCCTCTTCGTTAGCGTTCTCATCATCGGCCTTACGGAATACTAGAGGCTTGTGTCGTGGGCGCTCACCGCTTCGTTTTCGTAAGCAGTCTAACAAGCAGAATCTTACGTGTCGTTTTCAGTCATTGCCACTAGACGGAACCGCTGTCATGTGGTCAGGAAAATTTTTCGGACCCCGGATAATCAGTAACCTTGAGGCACATATTTCCCGGGCTCCTCCTTAAAAGTCTGGAGTTCCTTCACATAATCTGGCAGAGTAGATGTTTCTTTAAGCTCGTATTCAGTGCGCGGGCGTAAGAAAGTAACCGTAGGGTTACGTTTTTCGTAATCCTGTTCTAGCGTAGCTACCCCGACTTTCTTAACATCCTCTTTAACTCCTATTACTTGGTCTAATAGGGTCTTAAGGCTTTCATCGAATTTTTGTAAGGCGGATTTGATTTCTTCCATTGCGAGTTACTGCCATTCCATTTAGTATTCGTAATGTTAGTTATTATTGTTAAAGCAAAAAGAATTTTCAATCCTTATTTAGTTGAAATTGAGGGAAAAGGGAGAAAGCGCTTTACTCACCCTTTACAAGGTATAGGTGTATGGATCGTGTTCGTGTTCGTGTTCGTCTTATTTAAATTCTTCTGATGATGGAAAAAAAAAATTTTAATTATGAAGAATAACAGAATTTAATATTATTTAAAGTGAACGTGTGTTACGGATGCTTTTTATTGCACATTTTGTTATATTCTTTTACTTCTTTCTGTTGCATATTTTTAATTTTTCCTGCGTTGCATATTTTTAATTTTTTCTGTGTTGCGTACTTTTAGTTTTTGTGTTGCGTATTTTGTGTTTGGTTTTTTATGTTTTTTTTTATTTTTTTTGGTACTAATCGCGGTGGTCTGTATTTTTCCGTTTTGATTTTTAGGCCTACTATGGTACGGTTGCACACACAACCCACAGGGCAGCTTTTTTTGGTTGCATTCCACACCTCTTTGCGCTTCCAGTAGGTTGCCACACACCAGTTGTTTTTTTTTCGATTTATATTTCTTGCCACTCGCGAATGTCTTCACGGTGGTTTTCTTATTTCTTTATATAAAACAATATTTTAACACTCGCGAATATGCCGTGGTGGCAAACCGCCGCAGTGCGTATTTGCTTCATTACTTTTATTTCAACACAAATTTTATTTTATTTTTCGTTTCATTATGCAACTTTTCATTTTTATTTCATTCTCATTTCCACTTTTATATTCTCTTCTCTTTTTACATATTTTTTCTTTTCCTTCTTCCTTAGACTTTTATATTCTCTTATTTATTTTTTCTTTTTTCTGTTTTGAGAAAAACCTTTTGTTGGCACCTAGTGCCAAGACCTACTACCCTATATGCACACTTAGTAATTTGATCCAATCAATATGCATCAGCATGTCGCAATATACAAACCCACTAACCGATTTTCTCACCTATAAACAATTAGTAATAAGCATAAAACTATATCCAACCTATTAACCCAAACCAGAACCAAAAGCAGAAGCAGCATATCAGCGGGAAGAATGACCGACTGACCGATGCAAGTAAAAACCAGCCAGCTAAGCCGAAATGCGCAAGCAGTACATGAACAAACAATCTGAGTCAGCAGACTCAGAGGTGGGTGACCCTGGCATTAACCTTAGTTTAGCACGTCCAGAACTTTGACCTTTCTTAGATTTAATGATGTATAATTTAGCATCTTATATAAGAGTTATTCTTCTGAAATAAAGACAGTTCCGAAATCAGAGTCAATCGTCTCGTTACTCAGTGTCTGAACCACGGCACTTAAAATCAACCTACTTCTAGTGATCCTGTGTAAAACGGTTCACAAGTAGAATCCGCGGCATACCAGTCTACTTCTAGTGTTGCTCCCGTGAAACGGACCACAAGTAGACCCCGCGTCACCTCCTTACTTCTCGTGTTGCTCCCGTGAAACGGACCACGAGGAGACCCCGCGGCATACCAGTCTAGCTCGAGTGTTGCTCCCGTGAAACGGACCACCAGCAGACCCCGCGCTATCTAACCTACTTAGAGTGTTGCTCCCGTGAAACGGACCGCCAGTAGGACCGGCCGATAAGGAATCAGCCGAACCACCATACCACCGGTACTTGAGGAAAACCACCCCAGGACTTCAAGCACATCAACTCATGCCTGATCACAGCAAGCGTCTGGCCAACCCGAGCAGTCCCTTGCAGAATCCAGGTAAATTTAGTCAGGACTATTTACGGTTTTGACTACGACTCCGGGACCTACCGTTACTCCCGTGAGTTCAAGTTTGACGTAGCTGCCGCATAAAGCTCTACGGACGAACATTTGGTGACCCCGACGTGATCCTTTAGGATCACAACTTCAACACAAACCTCAACGCAATTTAACTCAACGAAAAAAAAAAAAAAAAAAAAAAGGAGAGAGGAGAGATGCATTGCAACAATGGGATCAGAATCAGACCCCGTAATCCAAATGCGCATTGATGAGCAAATTGAAAGCAACATAGTCATCCAAAGGCTAATAAGAAACTTCACTAAGGACTCCGCAGAGCGTAAACTCAAGGGAGGATACTTCGAAGAGAAACTCAGACAGCTCACTCACTCATGGACCCAGTTTAAAAAAAATGATGCCAAGCTCAAGGAGCTAGCACTAAGTCCTGAGAATGAGTATTTCACAAAGGCCAAAGCGCTAGAAGAGCTTGTGAAAAAATATGAAGCAATATTTTCGGATGGAATCCCATCAGTGTCAGGCCCGTCACAAAGGCCCCGGAAAACAGGCGAAAATCTCGAGCCAAAGGCACAATCATCACGAGGAAACGAAGGAGAAGACCTTCGATTAACATCATTAAAACGAAGACATGAAGGACGATTAGACGATATGGAAGACTTTCTGTGCAACCGCACCGAAGGACGGGAAGTGTCCACCCACGTCAGACAACACATGAAGGAGATATGGAAGGAAATCGTCACGGGATACCATGATCTCATCGACCTGGAACCAGCCATAAAAAATGATGGACACACCGATGACAGATTTCAGGTTGTACGAGCAGAATACTTTTCGTTTTTGAGCGAAGAATCGAAATCAATTTCAGCATCAACACAAAAACTCGCGATTGCACCTCCGTTTGTAATACCACCAGTAGAAATTCCAAAGTTTGACGGAGACTACCGGCATTGGCTACGATTCTACGAAATTTTTACGGAATGCATCCACGATCAAGACTACAGTGATGCAGTAAAATACCGTCATTTGGAGAATCATGTAACAGGTGAAGCACAAAACCTAATCGCAACGTCGATTGGCGGACAGACCAGTTACCAGAATGCATGGCAACGACTAAAGAATCGATACCACAATGAACGGCTGTTGATTAAACCCGCGATCCAAGAGCTTTTCGGACACCCCAGAACAAATGGATCAGCGGACCAGCTGCGCAGCTTACATGATACCGTGCTCCGAACGGTCGCCACTCTCGACGCACTCAAAGTGTCAACAGACAACTGGGACCCAATCTTGATACACATCATTGAGGAAAGATTGGATCCACACACGCTGTCAGCTCTAGAACTAGCCGTCACCGATCCAACCAATCGACAATCTCTGAAGCAGATGTTAAAAAACCTTGAGCGTCAGGCAACCAGTCAAGTAACAATGCAGAAAAATACGTCGGCGGCTCCACTTCGATCCAGTTCATCACGATGGGTGTGTTCAGCCACAGCCCTGCTTACAGATAAGCCCACCGTTCTTTTACCAACCGCCCAAGTGGCAATACATGGCCCAGCCGGAACCCATCAGCAATGCCGCACACTCCTAGATTCTGGATCACAGATTAACATAATCACCAGAAGGATGGCTGACACACTTGGACTACAATTGGAGCCATCAAACCTGAACATCGCTGCACTGGGAGGAACAACAACAAGATTAGGAAAAAAGGCTGTGGTGACCCTATCATCATTAACCACTGACTTCGAAGATCAAATCAACGTCGTTGTACTACCGGAAATAATGCCCAATCAACCATCCCACCCTATTCAAGCGCCAAGAAATATCTCACCTCAGTTGCGCTTAGCCGATCCTGAATTTACGCAGCCCCAGAATATTGATCTGTTGTTGGGCGCCGAAATCATCTCCCAGCTTATGAGGCCACAACAGACATATTTGGGAGAAGGACAACCACTACTAAAAAATACCGCGCTTGGATGGATTGTGATGGGGCCAGTGCGACCGGCATCAGCTCCTAATAGCAAGGCAGAACAAGTCGTCGGTAATACGACGGCTTGGACACCGGAAGCTACCGAGCCACGACAAAGTTTGATTGCATGCATCGGCAAGGAGCAAATAGTAAAATCCGGAAGAGTACATAGTTCCCCACTCATTGCGGATCAACAAGAAGCTAACGAGCCACGACAAGATCAACAAGGAGAGCCGCAGACGGACCCCAATCCACAAGCCCAAGGTTGTCAACTCACAACTGAAGAGCACAGAGTGAAAGGGCCAGTAACCAAGGAAATTCAAGGAGTAGAAGTCACCTCCTATCTGGCATGGGTAACATGCATCTCCGAAAGGGAGCAAGAAGCAAGGTCAAGAGAGGACCAAGAGTCCTGTATGCGCACTGACCAACCAGAAAAAAGGTGTAGTACTTCATGGGATGCCCAAGGAGAATGGTTACGAGGGCGCGCAACAAGGCGAAGGAGACAACAGGTCGGATAGAATTATCGTTGGTAGAGATCTCACCCACATGATTCAAAATTTTTTTTTGTAGTAACTTTAGATTTTTAGTAATTAGTTTTAAGATACACAATATTTTCTAGCGCAAGGGTACACATCGGTTCACTAAGACGGTCCAACAACAACGCACAGCCCCTATTATTGAGTACCTCAATGGGGGGGGAGAATGTTGGCACCTAGTGCCAAGACCTACTACCCTATATGCACACTTAGTAATTTGATCCAATCAATATGCATGAGCATGTCGCAATATACAAACCCACTAACCGATTTTCTCACCTATAAACAATTAGTAATAAGCATAAAACTATATCCAACCTATTAAACCAGCACTAGCAAACGGCGCCAAAAGCAGAAGCAGCATATCAGCGGGAAGAATGACCGACTGACCGATGCAAGTAAAAACCAGCCAGCTAAGCCGAAATGCGCAAGCAGTACATGAACAAACAATCTGAGTCAGCAGACTCAGAGGTGGGTGACCCTGGAATTAACCTTAGTTTAGCACGTCCAGAACTTTGACCTTTCTTAGATTTAATGATGTATAATTTAGCATCTTATATAAGAGTTATTCTTCTGAAATAAAGACAGTTCCGAAATCAGAGTCAATCGTCTCGTTACTCAGTGTCTGAACCACGGCACTTAAAATCAACCTACTTCTACTACTATAGGATCACTATCCTGTGTAAAAAGGGTCACAAGTAGAATCCGCGGCATACCAGTCTACTTCGAGTGTTGCTCCCGTGAAACGGACCGCCAGTAGACCCCGCGGTACCTAACTACTCCAAGTGTTGCTCCCGTGAAACGGACCACGAGGAGACCCCGCGGCATACCAGTCTAGCTCGAGTGTTGCTCCCGTGAAACGGACCACCAGCAGACCCCGCGCTATCTAACCTACTTAGAGTGTTGCTCCCGTGAAACGGACCGCCAGTAGGACCGGCCGATAAGGAATCAGCCGAACCACCATACCACCGGTACTTGAGGAAAACCACCCCAGGACTTCAAGCACATCAACTCATGCCTGATCACAGCAAGCGTCTGGCCAACCCGAGCAGTCCCTTGCAGAATCCAGGTAAATTTAGTCAGGACTATTTACGGTTTTGACTACGACTCCGGGACCTACCGTTACTCCCGTGAGTTCAAGTTTGACGTAGTTGCCGCATAACGCTCTACGGACGAACACCTTTATTAACACCCATAATTCACATTCACTTTACTTATCTGCTCGGGAGCCAGTTAAGGTATCCATCCATTGATCACCTGATGATGAGTAGTTGGGTCATGTTTTTGTGTCGTTGAAAATACAATAATATGTATATATTACATATATTTACATATATATTACATATATAAATATATATTTAATATGAAAATTTGTTGTGGGGAAGTATTTTTTAGGAATATTTGGAGAAGTTCAGCTTGGCGTTGCGGTGGCCCAAAATAGACTGACTGCCCCGAGTTGTGACCCTCCGGTCGTCAGTTCGATATCGGCCGATCTCCCACTCCAACTCTATGTGTGATGTCAGCGTGTGTGGTGTCGGCGTGTGTGGTGTCGGCGTGTGTGGTGTCAGCTATCCGGTGTCAAGAGTCAGCGTAACACTTAGAGTGTGTGTCAGCTCTCCCGCAACATTCTAGTCAGCGTGCATAGTTGCACACTTGTGACATAGTTGCACTGTTGCGACATGTCCGGGTGTAGTTGAACCCACAACACTTGAATATCGAGTATTGCTTATGCTGCGGATTCGGGTTTAAGAGTCTGGGGTCGAGTTCAGGGCGTAGTTGTAGTAGGGGGCGAATAATGCTGAGCAAAGGGAGGGGCTCGAATGTGCCGGGTGATAACTTGTATGTAAGTTAACACGCGCAGGCAGAATTTAGGAAAAGTGCCAAATTGCACACCGGATCCGGTGGCCCGCACGCGTAACAAAAGAAGTGCTGACCACGCATTCCAAGGGCAACTGTCCGCGGACCGGCTCGGGCACTTGCGCAACAAGTGATCGTTGCTGGCCGGATACGGAATGCTGACACTGCAACTGGGCAACTGCGCCGCAGCCCAACGAAGGCTTCGAAGTACAGCCCGGGTAGTATTATAATTTAGTCTTAAGTAGAACTCCGCAGCCTTAGCTCGCGTTATATTCTTTGTCAGTAGCACTAGCCCTAACGGGCTTGTGTGAAACAAATGAATCAATAAATTAAATATTATAAAATCCAACAATAAAAAATATTATTAACTTATATTGGTCAGTAGCACTAACCCTAACGGGCTTGTGCGAAACAGATGAATCAATAAATTAAATAATATAAAAAACTACACCATAACCACTTATTACTAACTGGCGCCCAAGCGTAAAAAAACCCGCACCCTAATTCGCAAAATTACTACATAAAAACAAAGTGTAAAATTCGGCTACAAAAAGTAGTCGACAATAAGAGAAATAAACAAGCGAGAAAAAACAAAAAAAAAACAAAAAAAAACCGAAAAGAAAATCAAACCCCAAAAAACTTTTAAATACGGACAAAAAATATATTTTGTCTCTACACGAAAAATTGTAGAAACAGTGAGAAAAAAAACATTAGAAAAAAAAAACGAAAAGTTCTAAAATAAAATTAATTGTATTGCAAGATTTTGGATCTTGCATAAACTTCTAAATACGGACAAAAAATATATTTTGTCTTTACACGAAAAATTGTAGAAACAGTGAGAAAAAAAACATTTAAAAAAAAAAACGAAAAGTTCTAAAATAAAATTAATTGTGTTGCAAGATTTTGGATCTTGCATAAAACTCTAAATAAACAACGGAGCAGTGAGAAAGGGAGCTGCAGGGACAACCCTCGCCCCCCTCCGCGGGAATAATATAAGTAAAGGGAGCTGTAGGGTAACCCTCGCCCCCCTCCGCGGGAATAGTACAAGTAAAGTGAGCTGTAGGGCAACCCCAAAAAAATACAGCGGCCGATCCAAGCAATGCCAAATATACAAGTGCCTAAACTCAAAGCTTGCGCAGAAGCTCCACCAAAGCTCCCAAAGTAACGCATGCACAAAAGAACAACAAAGCGCATGCGAATCTGGGAGAATCAAAAAATATGGAACAGCTGATAACGGGCAATTAGTAGACCGCGCCGGCTAGTTACACTGAGACAATTACTTAGTAATAACTACGCTATTCGATGCTGGCACAAGTCCCAACAGTGGTCTTATTATTTCTCGAGTAACTTCAGGCTAACGCCAGCATCTCTGGATTCAAACCAATCAAACCATTTGCAGATTGCAACACTAAGCCATATACCATAATGTAAAATTTGCAGGAAACCAATACTGCCGTCTGGCTCTTGAGTGGAAAAATTAATGGAAGCCCTCGACAGATACATAAATCTCAATATCATTATTACCCAACCTAAAGAGAGTCCTGATGCATTGACCAACTACTTATTATGGAAGTTAACCAACCAATTCAAATATCAAGTTATTGTAAAGGCTTCCATCTGAAACCTGGCTGGTGGAAGATGATGCTTATGTTGTGAGAAGGACCATATCTTTACGGACAGGTAAGAAAACCGATTTAAGGCCGAACTAAACCTAGCTCCGGTAAGAAATCAAATTAAATTTTCATCTTAATGGTTGTTAGCGCCAACATGACAACATATGGAAAAATAACGAACGAGTTAGTAGCAGAACAAGCGAATTGGAAAATGTCATCTCAAATAGTTAGTCTCAGAAGAAGCGTAAAGACGAAGAAGATTTTTAAAGCTCGTGTAATTTGATTAAATAAATATCATAATAATTAAAAGCGTGCTATTAGAACTAGTTTTTTTTTTTGTTTTTTTGGACAATGTCACATCCTGGGCTGCAACATTCATTAAAAAATCTTACTCAAACTCCCCGTGTGTGATCTTTGGTTTATTGCCGCGTACGTATCTATTTATACATGAACGAAAAAGTTCCGCTGCATCATCGGACCACATACACACAGGCGTTGAAGTTGAATAAAAGCGAGTAGTCACCGCGAAAAAACGAAGTATACCTACGAAAACATATCAAGCGTTGCTGCGCCATTAACGTGAACAAAAATACAGCTCCGTTCTTTCTTGTCTAATAAGGCTGAAAACAGGCATAGATACAACAAAGACAAGAAGCAAGAAGAACAGAAGTAATAACCATGATATCCCGTGAATACAACCAAACAGAATGCAGTGCATGCAAAAAGAGTAGTACCGACAAAGACATTATATGGGTGCATTGCGATATTTGCACGACGTGGTACCACTTTGGCTGCGTTCGAGACGAGAACACCCAGAATACAAAAGGATGGAAGTGCGTCTCTTGCAGTAAACAGCCACCTGACCCAACTGCGCTGACTGACGCCGACACAGCCGCTGTCCAAAGTGTCGCCTCGCAAAGAACCGTTTCGCTAGACCCTACCAACATCGCTCCGACATCGGGACACTCGACCGGGGCTGTGAAAAAACAGCACAAGCAACTGTCGACTTCTTTACAAGCTGAACGTGCCAATGAACATATTTTGTTACAAAACAATACTCTAATGCTACAAATGCTAGAGGAAAAACGGCAGGCCGATCAAAGCTACATCGAACAAAAGTACAATATACCAGCTCAGCAAAGTGGAGCCGCTCTGACCACGTCATTCGGGCCTACAAGTACCCAGCTGTCAGCACGTCAAATACTGTCACCCGATCTACCGACATTCAACGGAAATCCGGATGACTGGCCTGCGTTCCTCAGTGCATTTGAAAATAGTACCACTGTAGCTGGGTTTTCAAATGTCGAAAATATTCTACGACTCCAAAAATGCCTCAAGGGAAAGGCACTCGAACTAGTAAGAGATAAGCTTCTGCTTCCAGTTATGGTCCCTGACGTCATAAACACGCTCAAGACGTTCTTCGGACGTCCCGATCAGATACTAGAGAGATTAACTGAAAAAGTGAGAAAAATCTCTATCAACAAGGAACGACTTGACACTCTAATAGATTATGCCTTAGCAGAACGAAATATTTGTGCTACAATGGATGCTTGTCAGCTTAATGACCACCTAAGTAACCCCATGCTGTTGAGAGAGTTAGTAGATAAACTTCCCAGCCATTACAAACTGACCTGGGCTATGCTCTCAAAAGACTCAAGCGCTGCATTGATTAAGTCGTTCAGCGACTGGCTCTACAAAATCGCCGAAGCAGCATCCACAGTGAGGCCATCAATTTACTCCATGCCCACACACAACATACACACCCACGTCCAGTACAGCATGGATGCCCAAGATAACTCGGAGTGCAATCCACCAAGGTTCAACGCTTCGCAAATGGAAGCTACCCATTGCAACGCCTGCAACAGTACACCCCATCCTATCACTGAATGCGAGGCATTCCAAACGCTTCCTTACGAAAAGAAGCAGGAAATGATTAGGAAATTCAAGCTTTGCTTCAAATGCTTGAAGAGTCATGGTCGCAGGTGCTTTTCAACTCAGTTGTGTGGGATCGGAGGATGCGAGTCGAGACACCACCCTCTGCTGCACAAAGGCCATGCGAATCCTAACATCGTCTCTTCACACCGAACTAATCCACTCGGAGGGGAACAATATTTTCGTGTCGTTCTGATCAAAATGTACACTCATAACTCCTGTATTGATACATTTGCATTTCTAGATGAAGGCTCATCGGTCACACTTATAGACGAAAAACTCTTCAAAAAGTTAAACATCCAAGGTTCTCTGGATCCCATCTGCATGCAGTGAACGAATCAAACGACAAGAAGGGAGAACGAATCCGTTCGCTTTAACATAAAAGTCTCTAGCATGGGCACCAACAGAACCTATTGGTTAAACAACATACATACAGTACAAAATTTAGGATTACCAAAGCAAACGCTGGACATCAAGGAGTTAACTAATAAATACACTCACCTGCAAAGATTACCGATCGCATCATATACGGATGCTGAACCAATGTTGCTGATTGGAATAGACAATTGGAAGTTAGCCGTTCCCCGGAAAATAAAAGAAAGAAGGTGGAATGATCCCATCGCATCCAAGTGCATGATCTACCACCCGATCTACCAACATTCAACGGAAATCCGGATGACTGGCCTGCGTTCCTCAGTGCATTTGAAAATAGCACCACTGTAGCTGGGTTTTCAAATGTCGAAAATATTCTACGACTCCAAAAATGCCTCAAGGGAAAGGCACTCGAACTAGTAAGAGATAAGCTTCTGCTTCCAGTTATGGTCCCTGACGTCATAAACACGCTCAAGACGTTCTTCGGACGTCCCGATCAGATACTAGAGAGATTAATTGAAAAAGCGAGAAAAATCTCTATCAATAAGGAACGACTTGACACTCGAATAGAATATGCCTTAGTAGTACGAAATATTTGTGCTACAATGGAGGCTTGTCAGCTTAATGACCACCTAAATAACCCCATGCTGTTGAGAGAGTTAGTAGATAAACTTTCCAGCCATTACAAACTAACCTGGGCTATGCTCTCAAAAGACTCAAGCGCTGCATTGATTAAGTCGTTCAGCGACTGGCTCTACAAAATCGCCGAAGCAGCATCCACAGTGAGGCCATCAATTTACTCCAGGCCCACACACAACGTACACACCCACGTCCAGTACAGCATGGATGCCCAAGATAACTCGGAGTGCAATCCACCAAGGTTCAACGCTTCGCAAAGGGAAGCTACCCATTGCAACGCCTGCAACAGTACACTCCATCCTATCACTGAATGCGAGGCATTCCAAACGCTTCCTTACGAAAAGAAGCAGGAAATGATTAGGAAATTCAAGCTTTGCTTCAAATGCTTGAAGAGTCATGGTCGCAGGTGCTTTTCAACTCAGTTGTGTGGGATCGGAGGATGCGAGTCGAGACACCACCCTCTGCTGCACAAAGGCCATGCGAATCCTAACATCGTCTCTTCACACCGAACTAATCCACTCGGAGGGGAACAATATTTTCGTGTCGTTCTGATCAAAATGTACACTCATAACTCCTGTATTGATACATTTGCATTTCTAGATGAAGGGTCATCGGTCACACTTATAGACGAAAAACTCTTCAAAAAGTTAAACATCCAAGGTTCTCTGGATCCCATCTGCATGCAGTGAACGAATCAAACGACAAGAAGGGAGAACGAATCCGTTCGCTTTAACATAAAAGTCTCTAGCATGGGCACCAACAGAACCTATTGGTTAAACAACATACATACAGTACAAAATTTAGGATTACCAAAGCAAACGCTGGACATCAAGGAGTTAACTAATAAATACACTCACCTGCAAAGATTACCGATCGCATCATATACGGATTCTGAACCAATGTTGCTGATTGGAATAGACAATTGGAAGTTAGCCGTTCCCCGGAAAATAAAAGAAAGAAGGTGGAATGATCCCATCGCATCCAAGTGCATGATCTACCACCCGATCTACCAACATTCAACGGAAATCCGGATGACTGGCCTGCGTTCCTCAGTGCATTTGAAAATAGCACCACTGTAGCTGGGTTTTCAAATGTCGAAAATATTCTACGACTCCAAAAATGCCTCAAGGGAAAGGCACTCGAACTAGTAAGAGATAAGCTTCTGCTTCCAGTTATGGTCCCTGACGTCATAAACACGCTCAAGACGTTCTTCGGACGTCCCGATCAGATACTAGAGAGATTAATTGAAAAAGCGAGAAAAATCTCTATCAATAAGGAACGACTTGACACTTGAATAGAATATGCCTTAGTAGTACGAAATATTTGTGCTACAATGGAGGCTTGTCAGCTTAATGACCACCTAAATAACCCCATGCTGTTGAGAGAGTTAGTAGATAAACTTCCCAGCCATTACAAACTAACCTGGGCTATGCTCTCAAAAGACTCAAGCGCTGCATTGATTAAGTCGTTCAGCGACTGGCTCTACAAAATCGCCGAAGCAGCATCCACAGTGAGGCCATCAATTTACTCCAGGCCCACACACAACGTACACACCCACGTCCAGTACAGCATGGATGCCCAAGATAACTCGGAGTGCAATCCACCAAGGTTCAACGCTTCGCAAAGGGAAGCTACCCATTGCAACGCCTGCAACAGTACACTCCATCCTATCACTGAATGCGAGGCATTCCAAACGCTTCCTTACGAAAAGAAGCAGGAAATGATTAGGAAATTCAAGCTTTGCTTCAAATGCTTGAAGAGTCATGGTCGCAGGTGCTTTTCAACTCAGTTGTGTGGGATCGGAGGATGCGAGTCGAGACACCACCCTCTGCTGCACAAAGGCCATGCGAATCCTAACATCGTCTCTTCACACCGAACTAATCCACTCGGAGGGGAACAATATTTTCGTGTCGTTCTGATCAAAATGTACACTCATAACTCCTGTATTGATACATTTGCATTTCTAGATGAAGGGTCATCGGTCACACTTATAGACGAAAAACTCTTCAAAAAGTTAAACATCCAAGGTTCTCTGGATCCCATCTGCATGCAGTGAACGAATCAAACGACAAGAAGGGAGAACGAATCCGTTCGCTTTAACATAAAAGTCTCTAGCATGGGCACCAACAGAACCTATTGGTTAAACAACATACATACAGTACAAAATTTAGGATTACCAAAGCAAACGCTGGACATCAAGGAGACATCAAGGATTACCGATCGCATCATATACGGATGCTGAACCAATGTTGCTGATTGGAATAGACAATAGACAATTGGAAGAAAGAAGGTGGAATGATCCCATCGCATCCAAGTGCATGCTCGGCTGGAGTGTGCAAGGGTCCGGAAAAGACAAATAACATTTTTCTATGACCCAATGTCAATGCAACTGGACTGAAATTGATAAGGCCGTTAAAGAAAGCTTCAATGTAGAACCCGTAATTCTAAGGACACTTCGCTCTAAAGATGATGAAAAAGCTTGCAAAATTATGCAGGAGACGTGCGTAAAAATCGACGGACGGTACGAAATCGGCCTGCTTTGGCGCCATAAATGCACTAAAACGCCTAAATTGTCTGAAAGCTAAAATTGAGAAGGAACCAGATCTGCTGGAAAAAGGCTACACCATCGAGTTAAAAAATGAAGTCTATCCCAACCGTATTTGGTACCTTCCAATTTTCATAGCTCATAACCCAAACAAACCCAGTAAGATTCGACTGGTTTAGGATGCAGCAGCTAAATCTCATGGCGTCTCCTTAAATGACTTCATGCTTACTGGTCCGGATCTTTTACATCCACTATCCAAAAATGCGGAGGACTACAAGATGCAGTATCCAAGAGCCTATGAAGCCATCACCCGAGCTTATTACGTCGACGATTATATAGACAGTCTAAACGACGAAGAGGAAGCTACTAAAGTGTCGAAGGTGGTCAAACTAATACATTCAGCTGGGGGTTTCCACATCAGAAACTGGACTTCCAATTCACCGGAAGTCTTAAACGCATTAAATGAAGAGTCATCCCCAACACAGCCAAGAAAGGACTTAGGAGACACTGAGAAAGTCTTGGGTATGTTTTGGGATCCGGAGAGTGATACATTTAAATATATTTTCAGATTCGCATAACTAAAAAGGAACGTACTAAGTGAAACGGTCCGCCCCACTAAAAGGGAAGCTCTACAGGTTCTGATGTCAATTTATGACCCCCTAGGATTTTTCTCATGCTATACTATTAGACTTAAAATTCTTCTACAGGAAACATGGCG
This sequence comes from Drosophila ananassae, assembly GCF_017639315.1. Lineage (NCBI taxonomy): Eukaryota > Metazoa > Arthropoda > Insecta > Diptera > Drosophilidae > Drosophila > Drosophila ananassae. Next base: position 7,616,621 of record NC_057932.1, on the reverse strand, counting down.
ATCAGGGATCGGATGGGACGACGAACTACCGGAACCTTCACAGAGTTGCTGGACAAAATGGCTAAAAATACTCTCACAAACTAAGTCTGTACATATTCCACGACATTACTCACCATTGCTGCATACCGCCGATAGCGTCGAATACGGATATGCAGCTGTGTGCTACCTTCGCGTGATCAAAGGATTTGACATCACTACAAATCTAGTCATTACTAAAAGTAAAGTTGCTGCCTTGAAACCGCTTTTGATACCACGAATGGAACTGCTCGCCGCCGTAGCCGGCGTCCGCCTGGCTCATAAAACACAACTCACACGGAACTTGAACATTGGCGAATGCACCTTTTGGACAGACTCCAAGACCGTCCTGTCATGGTTGACTATGGATCCACGGAAATTCCATGCTTTCGTGATGCATAGAATTGGTGAGATTATTATCCAGTGGCGCTGGATTTCAACTCATGAAAACGTTGCGGATATGGCTTCGAAACTTATCGACAAACCAAACCTGGAGCAGTGGACCAGCGGACCGGCATTCCTGAAAAGGCCCAAAGATCAGTGGCCAAATCATCAACCAAGTCTTCCACCGGAAAATGATAATAACGAGCTCAAAAAGGTAGTTTTAGTAACCAAAGTATACAGACCAGTGCTTCTGAAACTAAACATTGAATCATTCTCAATCTGGAAACGACTTTATCGAGCCACAGCGACGATCATGTACGTAAAAAACCTGAAAGCGAAATGTCGAGGCGAAACCATCACCAAAACGTTGTCAGATGAAGTAATTATGCAAGGAAAAAAACCTACTTTATAAAGTAGCCCAAAACGAAGCATTCAAGGACGAACGAGATTCTCTCCAAAAAGACAACAACATTTAAAGGACCAGCGCGATTATTGGGTTAAACATCTACCTAGAAGATTGCGGCATTATTCGCACCCAAGGAAGGTCACAAACTATAAACCCGAACGACGACCAAATAGTACTATCAAAACGCCACCCGGTTACATATCTCCTTGTCAAGCACTTTCACGAGAGCAACCACCATTTACTGCATGAGGGAACTATACACATAATCAGAAGTCAGTTCTTTTCTAAAGGCAACTGAGAAAGTTGCTAAGGGAGAGCTGAAGAATGTAGACTTCAATAACCAAACCATTAAATACGACGAAATTAAATGGAATTTCAATCCTCCAGGCGCTCCACACATGGGGGGAGCTTGGGAGCGCTTAATACGATCAATCAAAACTGTATTGAAAAGCATCTCTCCTAATTACAGTTTTAACGACGAAAGCCTAAGAAACGCCTTGATGAACGCTGAGTACGTTATCAATTCCCGTCCTCTAACATTTGTATCCTTAGACGCAAAAGATAATGATGCCCTCACTCCAAATCATTTATTGTTAGGATCCGCAGACGGGTACAAGCCAATCGACACCAAGGACTCGGATGCAAGGCAACGCTGGCACCAGGCCAATGAGGTGGCAGATCTTTTCTGGAAACGATGGGTCAAGGAGTATATTCCCATAATTACTCGTCCCTCAAATCGGCGTAGCCACAGCCAAGGATGGACAAGTACGCTCGGCTACAGTGAAGACCCACTATGGAACTATGGTGCGACCAGCAACCAAAATAGCAGTTTTGGACATGGAGAATGGATAAACCCCTGCAGGCGTTTATGGGGGGGAGAATGTTAGCGCCAACACGACAACATATGGTAAAATAACGAACGAGTTAGTAGCAGAACAAGCGAATTGGAAAATGTCATCTCAAATAGTCTTAGAAGAAGCGTAAAGACGAACAAGATTTTTTAAAGCTCGTGTAATTTGATTAAATAAATATTATAATAATTAAAAGCGTGCTATTAGAACTTGTTTTTTTTTTTTTTGGACAATGTCACATCCTGGGCTGCAACAATGGTTTTTGATAGACCTTTCCATAAGGCTCTCCAAAATGGCATAAATTAGTAACCCTTAAAAATTCTACGCTTAGGTAAATTGGAAAAGTCAAGAACAAGAAAGCTTTTGGCAAGACCAAGTATCCAAACGCCAAGTATTATAGTTCCATTGTTGACCAATGGTGGTTTAAGGTTGAGCTATTTCTCCAGTGCATGGAAATCTGATTTCAAACCAATTTATTTATTTATTTATTTATTAAATGTAACAATTAACTGTTATTTATAAAATATTTTAAAATTAATTATTATTAAGAGTTAGGAAAATTATTCTTATAGAAAAACAATTAATTTAGATTTTATTACATGTAGGGATAATTCAGGAGAAAATAAATGTGACAATAGGTTATAATTTTTACAGATAACGCGAAAAGGATCATGATCCGCAAAATTAGATCTGCACATAGGTAGCCAAAGGGGTCGGAAGGACCTGGTTGACCTGTTTGTAACAGAAAAAAGTATCGTTTCCAGTAAAAGTTCGAAAAGGTCGAGTTAACTTCACCGAGAATGATTTTATTTATGAAGGAGCATGGCCCCAGCACAAGTACGACGTACCTGCAATGGTGGCAGGCCTAATAACTTTAGCCGACAACGATATGGTGGAAGGAGACCATCTGAGTCCTGATTCTATACTTCTTTGGTGAACCATATACCTCGGACTCCAAACGCATGAACAGTATTCCAAGATCAGTCGAACCAAAGAGATATACAACGTTTTAGTGGTGAAGGGATCATCATACTCTTTTGACCAGCGCTTGATAAAAGCAAGTACTCCTCTGGTTTTATTAACTGTTACAGAAATATGTTCATTAAACGACAGCTTGTGATCGAAAAGTACTCCAAGATCATTCATTAAGGAAACACGATCTAAAGAGTAATTCTCAATTGAGTACGAGATGTCATGAGGCATGCTACGGTTAAACGTCATAACCTTGCACTTTGAGCAGTTTAGTGAGAGGAGATTATTAGAGCACCACAAGAATACTTCATCAAGGTCAAATTGAAAATGTCTATGAAGGAAGTGGTCAGAGAAAGAAAAACTCAGCTTCACATCATCAGCATACATAAGTGTAGAAGCATAGCTCACGACACTAGGTAAGTCGTTAACAAAGAGGATAAACAGAAGAGGTCCTAAGTAGTCACTTAGGCAGTCGCCTTGCGGAACACCAGATGTTACTTTTATAACATGAGAAGTGATGTTCTTAAACAAAACCCGGTGCGTACGATTCGATAGATATGAAATCATCCACTATATGATATTAGGAGGAAAACCCATAAGATAAAGTTTCCGGAGAAGGAGACGATGATTAACAGAATCGAAAGCTTTGCTAAAATCGGTGTAAACTACATCGGTATGCATTCGTATTAGATAACCCTTGTGAACGATCGAAGGGAATTTTAGCAGATTGCTTGTTGTAGAACGATGATTGACAAAACCATGCTGGGTGGAGGGATTTATGCATTTGCAATGATGTTGCAGTTGCCATGTAACCAGTTTTTCCAGCAGCTTGGGAATCGAAGAAAGTTTAGCAATTCTGCGGTAGTTATCTATAAGTATTTTAGAACCTTTCTTATGAAATGGAATTATAAAAGATTCATTCCATCTCTTGGGAAGGCATTGGGAAGGTCCAAAGATAAATTGAATAGGGTAGTAAGAGGGAAGCATAGGATATCGGAGCAGTGCCTGAGAATACAACTCGGGACATTATCAAGACCAGCCGAAAATGAGATATCCAAGGTTGAAAGAGCATTAAAAACATCGAGATGATTAAATTTAGACAAGTAAATATTGTTTTTATAAGGAATTTTATAAGGGTATGTAGAATTTAAATTATAAGAATCGGACGAATAAGTTGATTGAAAAAATGAAGCAAAGAGATTAGCAATACCTTGTTCTGAAGAATCAGAAATATTTTAATAAGTTAGGGAAGGAGGAAAAAGACTGGATTTACGTTTCTTATTGACAAACGAATAGAAGGAGTTCGGATCATTTCGGAAGTTTGCCCTACAATTCACGATGTAACGCTTATAAAGTTGATTATTAATAATAATAAACTGGTTGCAAATGTAAAGAAAATTTGTCTGATGAAACAAAGATCCAGACTTAAGAAAAATTTTGTAGGCTCTACATTTCCTGTTCATAAGACGAGATAGGTGTTTATTAAACTAAGGCGGTTTCGTTGATGAAGACGATGAAACTACAGGAACAAATTTGTCCAACGCGTTGTGGATTAAATCATAAAACAAGAAAGGAAAGCTAACTTCGGGCGGAGCCAAAGTTTATATACCCTTGCAGTTGAGTAGCAGTCCGCTAGGTGGCGCCACGCATCTTATATTATTAGATTAATAGCGGATCGCATGTAGTCGGTCGATCCTTATGATTTGGCATATTGAATTATTTTGCCCAAAGATGAATCCACTGAAACTCCCATCCTTCTAACTTGAAAAACAACCAAGTTATAGCATTTCCGATCTATCACTTATATGGTAGCTATAGGATATAGACGGCCGATCCTTATGAAATTTGGCAGATCGGAAATTAAAATGCAGAGAAAGTCCCACCCTTCTAACTTGAAAAACAACCAAGTTATGGCATTTCCGATCAATCAGTTATATGGTAGCTATAGAATATAGTCGACCGATTCCGGCCGTTCCGACTTATATACTGCCTGCAAAGGTATGAAGGGTGTGTGCAAAGTTTCAACTCCATAGCTTTAAAACTGAGAGATTAGTTTGCGTAGAAACAGACAGACGGACATGCTCATATCGACTCAGGAGGTGATCCTAATCAAGAATATATATAAATTATTGGGTTGGAGATGTCTCCTTCACTGCGTTGCACACTTTTGACCAAAATTATAATACCCTCTGCAAGGGTATAAAGAATCAGTATCAGTAAGATATTCCCAGTCAATTCCAGCTAAATGATTGCGAAGAGCATTGTAATCCGTGTTTCGGAAACATTTTATAACGATACTGAACCTTATGTTAGCATGAATATAAGGGACATCAATTAACATCGAAACCAATAGTGTAGTGGTGAAGACCGATTTACAGTCACAAAGAATATTAGTTTAGAGAAAATGAGGTCTACAGATCTGCAAAGTGTGTTAAGGATGGGGTTAATTTGGGAAAAAACAATTTCAATTAATTCATCAATAAAGTCGTTATGACAACTGGCATGCAAGGAATTGTCATCTTCACACGGGATCCAGGAGGAGGTTGAAATCAAAACAAAAATTTCATAATCAGAGACAGAGGAATTAAGCCAGGTTTCAGTAAGTGCAATAGCATCAAAATCAAAAGAAGCACTATTAGTAAAAAATTGGCTCAATTTACCGAGAATACTTCGAACGTTTTGGTAGCAGCAAAATACGTTATTACTCAGTTTTTTGGAGCTGAATCGACATAGTTGGGATTTAGAGGGTCTTTAAAATCCTTTTTTAAAAAAATCCTTTTTTGGCTAAATCCTTTTTAGAGGATCCTTTTGCCTTTTTCAAAATAGGACTCAGGAATTACAATTTTGAAAGAGGGTATGCTACGCTTATGATTAAAATTAAACTTAAACACCGCAAATTCATTAGGAGCTACCTTAAGATGGTTTAAGAGATGACTCCTGACATGATCCACAGTGGCATCAAGCATGAGGCGGGATACAAATATAGCTTTACGAGGTGCAACAGACCAATATTCTTTATGATAAGATCGCATATCCGTCCATTGTGCCCACCACCAGCACATTTAATATGTGAGCAGTTATTGCAAAGCCAGCAGGACAGATACGAGTCACCAATGATGGATCCACCAAACTTTCATTTCATAGCAGTGCAAATTAGACTCATTATTGACTGAGATTTGTCCACAGTTGTGTGAGCGAGAAGAAATTAATTAGAAATTTGTGGTAGAGAGGCACGTTCGATCAGGCACGTCGAAGAGAAGACGTAATAAAAGAGATACGCCTTGACGAATAACCGCATCAGAGTAACAATGTACATCACTGCATCACGGGATTACTGGAGCGGAGAATAGAACTCAGGAAGGGAATATATATATGAATATTCGAAGAGCGCGGCAGAAACAATATTGAAGAATAATATTGTTTTTAAGAAGTGAATGGTTCAATGAACTATGCAAGTCAAATATGCTCCGACAATGATACGCGAAAAGAGGAAACTCGTATCAAAGATATAGGTAATCAGATGACAGCAGATGAGAGCAATCGCAAAAACACGTCGAGATACGGCTAAGTCAGATTTAAGACTGACAATGATCCCTAAGGCTGCAAAAGAGTTTAAAGAAGTGGAGTCATGTGCATGGCCATATGGTCATATGCTTCTACCAGTTCTTGCCAAAATTATGGAAAATGTTTTCCTGGATCGGATCCTAAGAGTGTGAGCATTGACTTTTACAAGACAAATATCTAGAAACGAAACTACGAATGAAATTTGGGTTATTTTATATGTTTTGGTCGTAGAACAAAGTTTTCAGAAACAAAAATTTTAGGAATCAAAGTCAAAAGTTTGCAACTCAGTGAAGGATATCTTATCTACAAAATTTCATAAGGTTCGACCGACAATACATATCTGCCATGTAACTGAACGATCGGAGGAGGCACAACCTCACTATTTTTAAAGACACTGGAGATGTTTCCAACTTTTTTATTAGTTAATTGGCTTGATGGTAAAACTCTTATAAAGATCGGCCAACTATCTACGACCCGATCTTTCGTCCTTCATGGTAATCCTGTTCTGTGTTATGTGTTACGTTCCTTTCTGGTTTGAGAACGACACTAGCTCCTCTTCTTTGAACATCTTGTCACGTTCCTTCACCCATTCCTCCGAGGATCCGGTTCGTACAGGCAGCCACTCCATCTACCTCTTCTCGGTGGCCCGCGCGTGACTTGGTGGCCCGCGAAAATCACTATTGTGCCAAAACCTGCGAGGCAACACCAGTAGATTCAAATTTCTTTCCTTGTTACCAATGCTTACATTCGTCTGGAGTATCGTTCGAGTCTCCGTGCGGCTCCCATTGGCCAACTCCACTAATCTCTTCATTGCTGCTTGTTCCCCGGCGATTTCCGGAAACGAAGCTGTCCTAGGAGTTGATGCCCATTGTTGATTCAGCTGCTTTTGCCACCTCCTGTCTACCACGGGCTTTCTGTGATCCCAATGGGGTTCTGTGGACGATTGCCTATTGAACGCCTCGTTTTCTAGGGCTAAGTCTTCGAACTCCTCGAAATCGTTGGCTGGGTTCATCACCTCTTCTAGCGACGCATATGACCTTATGAAAATTTTCATGCGTGGCATGCCGTTCTCAACCAGCCTTTTTATAATCTCTTTCGCTAATGAAGCCTAGTGGCTTTATTAGAGATTGAAGGTCCACCATGTATTCCCTGAAGGGTTCCATCGTTGCTGTTTTCGCTGCGTTACCTGGTCCGCCAGGATACTTTTTTGAAGTATCCTTTCGGCAGAAAAAAGGTTAATTAAGAACCATCTTTGCGCTTTTCCCGGGAGTGATGCGGACCATGCCACTCGGTCAACGAATTCTAATGGGTCTCCTGTTCCGTCAAACCGAAATGACTAATCATGTGCTTGTTGGTGGCAATTTGCGTAATCCACCTGCACTGGGACCGGCTTTCCAGCTGGTGGCTCCATGCTCCTTACACTTTTCATATCTAGTACCGCCAGACTTTGAATGATCTTCTCTGACTCGCACGCCACTTTTTGTCTTGGGCTGGACCTTTGTGTGAATTTTTCTTCAAATCCATATCTTATATCTCTCTTCAAATCCGTATCTTGACTCGTCGACCCACTTTGCCACCAGGTCCCTTATTTTTTCTACTCTTCCCTTTCTACATTTGTTGGGACATGTGCCAGCATCAAAGATTGTAATTATCGCTAATTAATTCTCTCAGTGTAACTAGCCGCAGCGCTATCATGGTACTGGAGCCTTTGGAAATTTTGGATCAGGATTCCCCGCTGGACCACGAAATTCAATCGGGTCCTCGTGATTTGAAAGTGGAACGAAACCTGAACAACGATTACGATAACCAGGAAGTGGCGAATTGCATCTCATCAATGCCCCCGCTATCCTTCACCTGTACCCTTCCTATGGGGGTAGGTCGTCCGTTTCGCTGCTGTCGCCGTCTGCAGCTGCCAGGGTGGCTGCTGTTCCAGTCGTGAAGGGTCTCAATCCCAATGACAATATTTAATAGCCGTAACAATAATTATATTTCAATTGTGGATGAATCCGCTGCAGCAATCGACAAGTGCGCCTCCGCTCGGCGCAATCCTGCAAAGACGTTTTCTGGCTCAATCGCTCTCTGGGTGACTCTGGGTCTGGGTGGACACAACAGCCTGCAACTGATCGTTTGCTAGGACCGAGGACTCCTGTCCTTTGCTAACTGATGCAAAACGAGCACTACTATATATGAAGCGGGATTTTGTCGTTAAGAGACGCCTGATTATATGACTTAAAGCTTCAAGTTTGTGCTCCAGAATGGAAAGCCGGCAGTGGGTCAAGTTGCATCCATTGTTAAAACGAGTGCTTGCATCATAAGCCCACAAAAAAAAACGACACTCTTGTAACTTCACTCCACCGCTTTCCAAAAGATACAGAATCCTTGGAGAAGGGATATAACATGGGTTGACGCAGTGGCGTATCTACGATTGCTGGCGCCCGGAGCAAAGCAGAAAATTGCGACCCCCTATCCCTCAGATTGTTTTTCAAATGAATAATAAATGACTTAATTACACAGGCCAACAGAAAAAAATCACCACTCATAAGGGAGGAAATGGAGCAAATCTTACCATACAGGGTCCGGCACTCGAAGTGTAACCAACTTCAGACCGCTCCCGCAGCTGACGCGCGGGCGTCAGCTGTCGGTGAGTTAGTTAAATGACAGTTTAGAGTATTGTTTACAAGCGCATGTAAGCATTTTGACGAGATCACACGAGAAAAAAAGTTGCTTCGCATCACACGAGCGAAGGAGTTGCTTCGCTTGGCCGAAAGTGGTCAATTTCCAAACATTGTGTTTTCTGACGAGAAAATTTTTACAATTGAGCAATTCGTAAACTCCCAAAACGATAGGGTTTACTTGACCGACCGTTCATACGAGAATTTGAGTCATCCATTGGAGGTTGCTTTGAAGCCGTGGGCAGATAAACATTTTGGTGGCAGACCATGGACGTTTCAACAGGACTCGGCACCGTCTCATAAAGCTCGAGTGAACCAAGAATGGCTGAAAAACAACTTCATAACGTCCACACAATGGCTCTCGAATTCACCAGATGCGAATCCCATGGATTATTCTCTTTGGGCCATTTTGGAGAGCAAGGTCCGAACTAAAAGATACACTAGTCTCGATGCGCTGAAAAAAGCTGTTGTTCGCGAGTGGGCCAAAATACCTGCAAGTCACATTCGGGCAGCTTGCGATTCGTTTTTGGACCGTCTCAAGGCCATAGTCAACGCAAAAGGTGGTCATATCAAGCAAAAGTGAATTGTTTCTGAATTGTGTATTATTTTTACACATTTTGTACTTTGAATTGAGTAAAACTAATTTTCCAAACTGAATTTATGGCCTTTTTAATTGGTTACACTTCGAGTGCCGGACCCTGTATATTGAATTATGTAGGCCGTGTAATTGCCTTGACCATCATTATTTTCAGAACTTTTTATTTTTAAAATGTAAGTTAAGGTGTACTTCCATTGATCACCTGATGATTAGAAGTCCGTTCATATTCATGGTTTGATACAATTTATTGTTCAAGTCTTAAGCTAACAATTCATTCGTCAAGTCCTTAATTAGTGATTGGAAATAGTAGTTAAATGTAACAATTGGAAAGTAATTTTAGGAATATTTAGATTCGGCTTCGTGGTTCTGTGGTCCGGAGAAGACTGACAACCCAGAGTTGTGACCCTCCGATCGTCAGTTCGATATCGGCCGATCTCCCACTCCAACTCTATATGTGATGTCAGCGTGTGTGGTGTCGGCGTGTGTGGTGTCAGCTATCCGGTGTCAAGAGTCAGCGTAACACTTAGAGTGTGTGTCAGCTCTCCCGCAACATTCTAGTCAGCGTGCATAGTTGCACACTTGTGACATAGTTGCACTGTTGCGACATGTCCGGGTGTAGTTGAACCCACAACACTTGAATATCGAGTATTGCTTATGCTGCGGATTCGGGTTTAAGAGTCTGGGGTCGAGTTCAGGGCGTAGTTGTAGTAGGGGGCGAATAATGCTGAGCAAAGGGAGGGGCTCGAATGTGCCGGGTGATAACTCCTCCCCCTCTAAAAGTCTGCGTCCCGCAGATCAATTAACAGAATGGTGGGTTGTTGTCGACGTCCTCTTTGGGTTTTCCAGGTCTTCGGTTATAACCCTCGTGGTTGGTATTCCTTCGGTGGAGGTCAGCTTCCTCCAGATGATGAACAGGATCAAGAAGACTACTACTGTTAGTGAAGCCTCCAAGACATTGGAAAAGGTTACGCCTCGTGAAACGCCAGACATCACCTGTATGTTTTGGGCGTTGACGTCATCAACGTAACCAAGGGAAGGTCTATAGCCAGTTACCGTAATGTTGGTCAGCACTGGTGGTAAGGCCATTGGGTGATTTGCGGAATAGGCGGTGAATTTTTTGTTCCGGACTGTGATGACTTCGTTGTTGAACTGGACTATGTACGTCCCTTCCAGTTGGTAGTCTCTTTTGGGTGTTGCAAGCGATCCATTATAATTGGAGAGGAATAATGTCCCATCCTTGACTAACTGCACGACCTCTTCGTTCAGGAGCCGTGGAATGCATGAGTTCTCCTCCAAAGCTATTAAATCCTCTTCTGGGCAGACTGTAATGTTGCCGATGGAGGAACAGCTGCCCACTACTGCATGTTTCTTCTCCGTTTAGTGCGAGCTTCTGGTGCTCGAGCACTATTTGTCTTCCGCCTGATACCGTTGGATACAAGCGTACAAGTTCGTATCTCCTATTAGATACTTTGGGCAGGGCTAGGATGTATAGTAACGTCGTGCCATTGGAGAGTACGGTTGGCCGGGAAAATTCCACTGCCTCCACAGCGTTTTGGTACGGGAGATCGTTGACTTCCGTGAGTATAGTTTCAATTTCTTCATGATCCAGAAGGTTCGAATTCGTCACTCCCGTTTTGGCAAGTTGGCAGGCCCTCGTGATTTCCGCCACTTGGTCAGCCAGGATAATTGCCTTGTGAAGCGTCGCTGTAACTGCGTGGAGATCGCCGTCTATCGCATTGACTCTCGCTACCACATCACTCAGTTGTTGAATTGATTTATGGCTTGCGTCGAAGAGTCGAGCGTTGATCCGAATTTGCTGGTCAACGTTTTCGGTGATCATCTTCTCCGATTTGAGTACCGCATTCCAGTCCTCTGCATCCAGCGATCCTGCTATCCATTTCCAGGCTGAACCCAGCCAGTTTACTGCTCGAGCTCTGCGTGATGATGGCCTCATCACTCTGTTCATCCCTTCCGCTGGCTGCTCCAGGTAATGCCTCGTTATAGTGTTGATACGTTGATCCGGCAGGGTTGCCGCATCCCGGCTAGTTTCGTCCACTAGCTGCATCATCCTTGATATGTCGATGACGTGTACCAGTTTGAACATTCCGTTGATGCGCCATACTCCTCCTTGTTGCAGGGGTACGACGGGTGCGTCGTATTTGTATATGCGCGCGGCTGATGTGAGACCGACGATTGTGAGGCTTGTAGGGCATTGATCGAGAAGGAAAGAAAAGCTTGTGTATATACTATTCATACTTATAATATCTTATTCTACGTTTAATGTTTTGTGAGAGTGTTAAAATAAAAAAATGTTTTGTGTGTTTTTTTTTTAAAAAAGAGAGGGTCGTAAAGCGCTCTTCAATTCCTCAAGTCAGCTTTGTGTAAGATTTTCCCTGATTTAGTTTTTATCGTCACTCCGCGATTCTCTTGGACCTCCTTTGGTCTGAAACGTTGTTTCTCTTTAGTTTTAATTTGCTTATTAGCGACGAAAACCTTATCCCCCGACTCGTACTGTTTAGGTTCGGTCCTATTTTTATTATGTCCTATATTGGCCATAGTCTGGTTTCACTCGATCAGGCCTCTAACGTCTTCAAGTGTTTTTTCCTTGAAGTTTGATAATCCCTGATAATTGATGCGCGATGCGCGGTTTAAAAATAGGTCGACGGGCTTTTTGTTTGTTACTGCATGGACAATGTTGTTGTATCTGTCTACAGCGATCAGTGCTAACTGTTCACTCGTGAAATTTGGATGTTCAAATTTCAAACACCGGAAAATTTCCAAGAATGAAATCTTTCCACTTGGCCGTTGACTTCGCTCTTCTGAGTAGGGGTATAATATAATTCGATCTCCAATGGTCGGAGATAGTTTAGTACCGTCGGACAAAGGAGACCCCTTTCGTTGTCTGACACTATCATTCTAGGCACCGTAAAGTAATGAAGGGCCTCTAACAGTGTATCGCGGAAGTGAATTGATGCCTTGGATTTTAGGGGAAAAAGTTTGGCGAATTTCGTAAATTTGTCGATACAACTTAGATAAACCTTTTTTTCTAAGGTGAACACGTCGATATGCAATATTTCGCATGGGTAGTTTGGGATGGGTGTCGGTTGTAATTCTGGTTTATTGGGATGACGCTCATATTTGAATCGTTTACAGCAGTCGCACGATGACAACTGAGCACGAATCGTACTTGTCATTCTGGGAAAATAGAATTTCTCAAGAATTTGGATGGTGACTTCTTTGGACCTCTGTGGGCCCTGCGATGTTCGTTTTCTATTGCCTCAGAAATCTGCTCTGAATCGGACAAATATTTTAACAATCTCTGCGTTATTCGAATTTTATACAGCTTAAAATTCTCAAAGGATATAGATTGGAAGGTTGGGAGGTAAGTTTCGGCAATCTTTACTTCATTAATAATGGAGGGTTTTAAATATTTTCCGAGTATATTTACTAAATCGGACATAGTCTCGTCGTTAAGTGGAATTAAGTGCCGGACATAACCAACATGTGGGTGCTCGCATTAGTACTCAAGCTGGTTTTCATCAAAAACCAGTTGATTCCTAAACGCATTGATTGGTGCTTTTACATGAGGTATCAATTGAGAAGCATCCTCAAGCGCACTGTGAACGGTGGCCAAGGAGTCAGTTTGCATTACCTATTTGTGTGTTCCATACGTGCATTTCCTCTGACCGGCAAATTTTTCGGACCCCGGATGATCAGTAATTTAGAGGCATTGAGCCCTCTTACAAAAACATCCAGTGCTTTGTCTCTATACATCTCAATTAGGGCGCTGGCCACGTTAGGCGCGTGCTCTGATTGTTTTAATTTGTTTAGGATCAAGGAAAAGTGATTATTGACATCATTGTAGAATTGATCTAGAGTTCTACCTGCCTGTGCCAATTGGCTGAATTGATACTCAAGGGTTCGGACGTCTCGCTTGTCGGCGTAGTGAAGCGAGAGGACCCGCTTAATTTTCGACCAATCATCGTCTTCTACATTGTAAGAAGAAAGCGCCAAATCGGCGTCACCTCTTATTTTTTGTCTAATATAAAGAATGATGGTCCTATACAAGGGCTTGCCTATAATGATTTCATAATCATTGACAATGGCTTGCGCCCTGTTAATCCAGGACACATATTTCCCGGGCTCCCACCCAAAAGTCTGGAGTTCCTTAACGCAATCTGGCAAAGTAGACGTTTCTTTTAATTCATATTCGGTGCGCGGACGGACCAAGGGAACGGGTTGGATCACCGCGGGATTACGTTTTTCATGGTCTTGTTCGTGTGTGGCTACCCTCGTCCCGACTTTCCTAATATCCTCCTTAACTGCTACAACCTGATCTAAGAGGGTCTTAAGGCTCTCGTCGAATTTTTGCAGGGTGGCCTTGATTTCTTCCATTTCAAGAGGGAGGGGAAAATGTTTTATTCAGAAAAAATACTATAGACCTATGCCAAGGGGCCCCAAGAGAATGACGTCTAAGTCGTATAAAAATAATAAGTAAGTAAGCAATTTAATTCTTTGAATTCTTGAAATATAATTTTTAGTATTCGTAAAGGGTGGTTGTAATTTTTTGTCTTTTGTTGTTTTCTTGCAATATAATTTTTAGTATTTGTTTTTTCCTTGCAATATAATTTTTAGTATTTGTAACTGGTGTTTGAATTTTTTAATGATTATGTTTATGTCAAAAGGAATATTCAATCTCTGTCTGGATTTATTATCTTTGTGGAGGAAGCGCTTTACTCACCCTTTACAAGTATTTGTGTATCAATATTGGAGTGTTCGTGTTCGTCTTCAAATTCTTCTGATGATGAGAAAAAGAAATTTTTTTAAATATGAGGAATAGCAGAATATAATATTATCTAATTATAATAGGGTGTAGAGTGAGCGTGCATTACGGGTGCTGTTTTGTTGCGTATATTGTATACTTTTAGTTTTCCCTTTTTGTTGCATACTTCAAGTTTCACTTTTTTGTTGCATACTTTTAGTTTTTCTTTTTTGTTTCGTACTTTTAGTTTTTCCTTTTTGTTTATGTGTTGTAAATTTTGGTTTTGGGTTTGTCTTGTGTTTTTTTTATTTTCTTGGTACTGGGCGCGGTGGTCCGTATTGTTCCGTTTTAGCCCGCAGGCCTACTCAGGTACGGTTGCACACACAACCCCCTGGCAGCTTTTTTTGGGTGCATTCCACACCTCTTTGCGTTTCCAGTAGGTTGCCACACACCATTTTTTATCTTTATTTTTTGGTTTATATTTCTTGCCACTTGCAAATATGCTCACGGTGGCTCTCTTTATTTTTTTATGCACGGCAATATTTTAACACTCGCGGATATGCCAGTGACAAACCCACGCAGTGGGTAATTTCGTTTCTTTACTTTTATAACACAACACAACCCTTTTTATATTACTTTTGGTTATAGTTCTTGCCACTCGCGAATGTCTTCGCTGTGGTTCTCTTATTACTTTATATGAAGCAATATTTTAGCACCCGCGAATATGCTATGGTAGCAAACCGCCGCGGTGGGTAATTGCTTCATTATTTTATCACAACACATATTTTCCTTCTTTTCCTTTTAATTTTGTTTCATATGCAACATTTTGTAATTTTTCGATTTCATTTTCATTTTTATATTTCATTCTCATTTTTGTTCTTACATTCCCCACTCTTTTCCCTTCCTTTTCCTATATATTTCTTTTTTTGTATTAATACTCTCTTTCCATACCTTTATATTTTTACTTTTACTTTGACTACTGTATTCTTTATTTTTATACTTTTACTTTTACTTTACTTTTACTTATTTTCCTTTTTTCATTTTTATATTTTGGAAAAAAACTCTGCTACTTTTTTTATATTTTTACTTTTTCCTATCCATTTTCCCTATTTTTTTTTTTTAAACTACGAGAAAAATCTTTTGCACTTCTATACTTTTCTCTACTCATTTTTCCCCTTTTTTTCCCTGAGAAAATCTTCATTTACTCTTTTCTTTTCTTTTTTTTTGATAAAGATTTCTATATTTTTACACATTTTTCTTGATTTTTGATTGATTTTTTCTTTTTCTTTTTCTTGGGAAAACATTTTTCAGCACTCATAATACACTTTCACTCTACTTATCTGCTCGGGCGTCAGTTAAGGTGTACTTCCATTGATCACCTGATGATTAGAAGTCCGTTCATATTCTTTTTTTTTTTTTTTTGCGCGGTTCCCACTGCATACGTACAGCCCACCTCCCGTCCAACCGACCGAGGGACGCTGCCGCGTAACGTACGGCTCGAATCGCGGGAATAGATCCGAGATAGATAAGCGAGGATCAGGAGAAAGATATTACGAGGAAGAGTGTTGCACAGATAAGCGATTTAAGA
This sequence comes from Drosophila ananassae, assembly GCF_017639315.1. Taxonomy (NCBI): domain Eukaryota; kingdom Metazoa; phylum Arthropoda; class Insecta; order Diptera; family Drosophilidae; genus Drosophila; species Drosophila ananassae. The sequence goes on along the minus strand of NC_057932.1, from coordinate 7,600,809 downwards.
TTGTTAGTAGGGCAAAGTGACAAGATGTGGTAGAGACCATTGTAGTCCGAACATAATACCCTGAACGGATCGTGTTGGGCATATGTCGAACTACAATGGCTGAGGAGCAGAGGACGAGGAGTTTCTGGTCCTTCTACTAGGAATGTTAAAATTTAAGCGTGTTAGTAAATGCTGGCTGTCTATATTTCCATAAATAAGATTATATAAAAACATGACACCCAGCATCGTTTTACGATTTGTTAATGATGGTAAGTTGATTAGTAAAAGTCTACTATGATAAGAGGGGAGGTAAAGATTTGCATCCCAATTAAGTCCCCTAAGCGCAAAAGTAAGGAAGTTTTTTTGTACAGATTCAATGTGATCTTGGTGTACTTCATATTGAGGACTCCAGACACACGATCCATACTCAAGAATCGGACGGACCAGTGATGTATATAACGTTTTAGTTATGTACGGGTCATTAAATTCTTTTGACCATCTTTTAATAAAACCAAGCACACCCATAGCTTTATTAACCATGGTAGATACATGGTCGGTAAATTTAAGTTTCAAATCTAATAGGACACCTAGATCGTTAACCTGAGTTAATCGTTCTAAGGCGTTCCCATAGAGAAAGTACATAGCCTGGTGAGGACTAGATCGATAAAAAGACATAAGTTTACATTTCGATCCATTAAGCTTTAGGTTATTTGCTAAACACCAATTTTGAAGTTTATCCAAATCGGATTGAAGTCTAGACTGGGCGCTAGTGAATTTATACTGAAGGCATAGCTTAACGTCATCAGCGTACTTAAGTACAAGTGAATTAGTTAAGGCAAGGGGCAAGTCGTTAATAAACAATGTAAAAAGTAGGGGTCCAAGATGGCTTCCTTGGGGCACCCCCGATGTGGCGCGGACTAAACGCAGCGGAATAATGAAGGATTCCTTCCACATAAGGGGAAAGATCGAAGTTTCCAGCGATAGATTAAAGAGTTTAACAAGCGGTTTGCACAGTGCCTCGGCGCAGTACTTCAGAACACAGCCTGGTACTCCATCAGGGCCTGGCGAATACACGGGCTTAACCTTAAGAAGATCCGATAACACACCACTTTGATCGAAAGATGGGCAAAATATAAGGTTGGCTGATTGGATATAATAAGTGTAAGGATGAGCTAAACTGCTGCTAGGTGAATAGGTAGTTTGAAAAAACTGTGCAAAGCGATCGGCCATTGCCTGATCGGTGTTCGCATAAGAGTTCTCAAACGTAAGCAGTGGGGGAAAAGATACATGTTTACGCTTAGTGTTTACCGAGCTACTAAGTATCTTGAATAACTAACTGTACAGCCAGATAATCTATGTTTGTTTAAAAGTCTACTCATACTATTCTTTAAATTTATAAGGTGCCTTGTATACCAAGGCGGATTCGTTGAAGCGGACGGATATTTCAACGGCACGCAAGCGTCGAAAAATATATTCAAAGTGTAATAAAATTTTTGTAATGCGATGTTTATATCCTCGCATGCCAGTAAATCAGCCCAATCAAATTCCAAAATTAACTTATTTAATTTCGTAAAGTCAGCCTTACGAAAGAAACGAACTTTCTGAGATTTAACTGTAGACTTAAGGTCAAAAAAGTAATTATTTTCGATTGAAACCTCAAGAGTGGGATGATATGGATCCTCAGGGTTAGAAAGGGGCAATGTTCTGGAAAGAGTAATTCCATCAGGATCAGAAACGAAACATAAGTCCAACAGCCGACCTAAAGAATTTCTAACGTGTTTAATTTGCCCGAGTGACATGTCGAACATGCCCTCAGGGAAGTCATGGTGGGAGTTAAGCTGTAAAGACGGTGAATTATCAACATTTGACCACATAAGTTCTGGGATATTAAAGTCACCCAGAGCTATCAGCTGGTCACCATCAGACAGACGATCGAAAACCAAACGAATAGCGGACAAATGTTGCCAGTATGTTGGTGGTTCGGAAAAAGGTGGTATGTAAGAACAGGTTACATACAAAGATTGATCGGAAAAAGTGATTTTGATGCAAAGGAATTCAATGTCACCAAACTCTTGTGATTTGACCTCTTCAGAAGCGAATTTGGAGTCTACAGAAATTAGCACTCCTCCACCCGTTCGCAAAGTTCTATCACATCTAAAAGTGGTGTACCTACTAGGAAAAACTTCGGAGCTTAAGATCTCCGGCTTTAACCAAGTTTCTGTAAATACTATAATGTGGGATGCAAAAAAAGAACTATCAGAATACAGTTTGGGAAGTTTACTACGTAACCCTCTTGTATTCTGATAGATAAGTGTTAATGAATACATTAGTTTTTTGAGATTGAGGAAGATGAGGTGGAAGGTTGATCAGTGGCCTTAACATGTGGGAGTTTGACACCCACAGGTTTGGTTATCTTTTTTTTCACCGTACTTGGTTGATGTTCTTGGACGAAAATGTTCTCTGGCCAAAAGCTGGCGGAACAGATCGCCTTGAACATCTGCAAGGGCACACGTATTTTGAAAGATGACGTGTGCCTGGTGTAAGAATATTTGAATTTTGTAATATCCACCACCTTTATGTCGGCTTTTGCTTTGGCTTTGATGTAAGCATCAGTGCGTACCGGGGGTCCGGACGGTTTATTACCCTGTTTGGTGACTGTTACAGGAGTTTCAATTATTGGGTCTGGGATCACTTGAAGCGATGCCACAGAGGACATATCGGACAATTGCTCATTGATTCCGAGACATTCGGAAGCCGAATTTTTCTCAGGTCCGGCCCCTGGGGTGGCCAGAGATATAAGCGGCTGCATAGTTGTCGGCTGAGCAGGCTGAAGATTATTCGACCCGAGCACATCACTAAAAGCGGATTTCTTACGCTTTGGAGACTCATTTAGTAGTTGAAGGCTACTAAACTGTGTATCAAGCGCACAGAGTTGGTCATTGATTTTTCGAAAACCACTAATCAACTCCTTGAAACCGCTTTTAGTCTGCCTCATGAACGACCTCATTTCGTCTTGAACAGCACGACAACCATCACAGCAAAAGTGGAGACCAGACCTACGCGAGATTGCATCCGAAACTGAGGCCGTGAACCCGGCACTCTTAGCGTGTAAAACGTTTTCACAGAGCCAGCAATGGATGGTAGGCTGGGAAGACGAGATTGTCTTATGATTGTCTACTTTAATGCACAGACCAATTTAAAATCCATAAATATTAAATTATTCCATAAATATTTCCATATGGAAATATATTCCATTTCCATTAAATCCATAAATATTTAAAATTAAATAATTAATTTATTAAAAATTATTAAAAATTAAATAATTAATTTATTAAAAATTATTAAAAAAATTAATAATTAATTTAAAAATATTATTTGATTTTATTAATGAGGAACCTTAAACCACTGTACCAAGGAAACGAGAAGGGGAGATTAAAGAGAGCAGTTAGTGCAAGTTAGTAAGATTTAAAGAAATAGAGATAAGAATCTTTATTGAGCGAGAGTAGAAGCAAAAGAATAGCAACAACACCGTAGGAGATGAAGAAGCAGAGCAGGGCTATGTTTGGAAAGTAAATTAAATAAATAATTATTTTACCTCCAAATATATCACTGCACACGCGAAGCTATACGGATCTAAAAATTGCAATTTGTTTTTATATCAGTAAAGAAATAAACACCGATTGTTTATAGAAAGCTTATTGCAAATTTTACAAAAACGTAGTGCGCACAAAAAAAAACACGTCCGTCCGCTTTAAGATAAAGAGAGGAAGTGATCATGGTTTGATACAATTTATTGTTCAAGTCTTAAGCTAACAATTCATTCGTCAAGTCCTTAATTAGTGATTGGAAATAGTAGTTAAATGTAACAATTGGAAAGTAATTTTAGGAATATTTAGATTCGGCTTCGTGGTTCTGTGGTCCGGAGAAGACTGACAACCCAGAGTTGTGACCCTCCGATCGTCAGTTCGATATCGGCCGATCTCCCACTCCAACTCTATATGTGATGTCAGCGTGTGTGGTGTCGGCGTGTGTGGTGTCAGCTATCCGGTGTCAAGAGTCAGCGTAACACTTAGAGTGTGTGTCAGCTCTCCCGCAACATTCTAGTCAGCGTGCATAGTTGCATACTTGTGACATAGTTGCACTGTTGCGACATGTCCGGGTGTAGTTGAACCCACAACACTTGAATATCGAGTATTGCTTATGCTGCGGATTCGGGTTTAAGAGTCTGGGGTCGAGTTCAGGGCGTAGTTGTAGTAGGGGGCGAATAATGCTGAGCAAAGGGAGGGGCTCGAATGTGCCGGGTGATAACTTGTATGTAAGTTAACACGCGCAGGCAGAATTTAGGAAAAGTGCCAAATTGCACACCGGATCCGGTGGCCCGCACGCGTAACGAAAGAAGTGCTGACCACGCATTCCAAGGGCAACTGTCCGCGGACCGGCTCGGGCACTTGCGCAAAAAGTGATCGTTGCTGGCCGGATACGGAATGCTGACACTGCAACTGGGCAACTCCGCCGCAGCCCAACGAAGGCTTCGAAGTACAGCCCGGGTAGTATTATAATTTAGTCTTAAGTAGAACTCCGCAGCCTTAGCTCGCGTTATATTCTTTGTCAGTAGCACTAGCCCTAACGGGCTTGTGTGAAACAAATGAATCAATAAATTAAATATTATAAAATCCAACAATAAAAAATATTATTAACTTATATTTGTCAGTAGCACTAACCCTAACGGGCTTGTGCGAAACAGATGAATCAATAAATTAAATAATATAAAAAACTACACCACAACCACTTATTACTAACTGGCGCCCAAGCGTAAAAAAACCCGCACCCTAATTCGCAAAATTACTACATAAAAACAAAGTGTAAAATTCGGCTACAAAAAGTAGTCGACAATAAGAGAAATAAACAAGCGAGAAAAAACAAAAAAAAAACAAAAAAAAACCGAAAAGAAAATCAAACCCCAAAAAACTTTTAAATACGGACAAAAAATATATTTTGTCTCTACACGAAAAATTGTAGAAACAGTGAGAAAAAAAACATTAGAAAAAAAAAACGAAAAGTTCTAAAATAAAATTAATTGTGTTGCAAGTTTTTATTCGTACTCGAATTTCTGAGAAAAATTTATGTTTTCATTCTCAGGCTTCAGAAAAAAGGGAAAAATATATTTTTTTTAAATCTTGTATTTCTTTATTGTATTAATTTTTTATTTTTCGTGAACGATATGTTTAACAAGTTTTAATATTTTTGGAAACGGAGAAAAAAAAAGAAATTTAAATATTTTCTCTTTCTTTTTTATTAATTTTTTAGGGTAAAGTCCCTACTCCCGAACATTACACGTACGCTGGCAGGAAGGGAAATAAAGCTTTTAATCGATACAGGTACCTCAAAAAAATTATATTACTCTATTCCCGGGGCTGAAAGGCGTCGTGGCTGTGGACACCCCTTTTAACGTAAAGTCAATTCACGGCTTTACAAAACTCGAGAAGAAATGTTTTGCTTCCATATTCAATGTTAAATCTCCATTTTTCATTCTCAAAGTCCTGAAGGACTTTGACGGTATTATCGGTCTCGACTTGCTTAAACAAGTAAATGCGAAACTCGATTTTACTAAAAATACTTTCCACACTAATAATGGATCCGAAAGAATCCAGTTCGCTAAGGCAGAAAATGTCAACTTGATCAAAATAGATGACGAGGACGTCCCCCCCGCAGTAAAAAGTGCCTTTGACAAAATGATAGGGGAAAATTACAAAGCCTTCGCTGATCCAGACGAAGCACTTCCTTTCAAAATAAATACTGTTTATACAATTAAAACAGATGGGGGAACCGGTGTACTCAAAGTCGTACCCGCACCCCATGGGTGTAACTGAGTTCGTCAACGCAGAGGTTAAACAACTTCTAGCGGACGGCGTAATAAGGCCATCCAAGTCTCCTTATAATAACCCAACGTGGGTTGTTAACAAAAAAGAAACCGACCAGAACAGGACTCACAAAACTTACCAAGTGGGTGATAAGGTTTTCCTGAAAGCAATCAAACGCCTGGGGAATAAGCCTACACCACTGTGCTCAGATAAGATTATTGATGCAGACCTGGGGACCACGGTCCTTATTAAAGGGAGGGTGGTCCACAAGGACAATCTACGTTAATCATCCTCACAAGATTTCGACCTACCCCTTTATTCCTTCTAGGGTACAGAAATATTTCTTAATTTTAATACTAACGGCTGTTAAGACGGACGCGACATTAAAACTAAACGATTACACGAACGCGGACTATATCCCGATAGAAGACAATGACATTGTAATCTGGGAAAATTACGGATACCTACAGCACGCAACGAACATGACGACCTACGAGGACTACGCAGACCAGACAGAAGCAACGACGAAGACATTCACAGACGACCACAGAACACCAGTTATAGCAACGAACCTGAGACATATTCGCAAGTTGGTGACCACCCTTAAGTTCCACCATAGGGCTTCTAGAAGTATCAATCTAATTGGTACAGCTCTCAAGGCAGGTACGCCTGACTTTAATGATTGGGAGCAGGTAAGATTTAATCAGGACAGGTTAATGAGGGCAGATGAAGGTCAGACAGAATTAAATATAAAATTTCAAGAACGTCTAAATGAGCTCGCTAACGCAATGAATCAGATTCAGAAATACGAAACAAATAAAGAAACACACTTGTTGGAAATCATTTTAGCCAAGAATAGAATCATCATTACAGACCTAGAAAACATCCTTATGGGCCTAACCCTAGAAAAATTTAATATTGTAAGCCTAGCTATTCTAGATGGTGCCGATGTAAGCGAATTGAGAGACAAACAGCCTATTAATATTAATATTAGCCACGCGAAGCAGATAGCTTTAAGAGAGTCCTACTTGTTACACAGGATCACTCGAAGTAGGTTGATTTTAAGTGCCGTGGTGCAGACACTGAGTAACGAGACGATTCACTCTGATTTCGCAACTATCTTTATTTCAGAAGAACAATTTTTATATAAGATGCTAAATTATACATAATTAAATCTAAGGAAGGTCAATGTTATGGACGTTCTAAAACTAATGTTAATGCCAGGGTCACCCACCTCTGAGTCTGCTGACTCAGATTGTTTGTTCATGTACTGCTTGTACATGCATTTCGGCTTAGCTAGCTGGCTTTTGCTTGCTTCGGTCAGTCAGTCATTCTTCGCGCTGATAATGCTGATTTCTGCTTCTGGCGCCGTCTACTAGTGCTGGGTTATTAGGTTGAATATTGTTTTGTGCTTATTGCTAATAGGTTAGTGGGTTTGTATATTGCAACATTCTGATGCATATTGATTGGATCAAATTACTAAGTGTGCATATACGGTAGTAGGTCTTGGCACTAGGTGCCAACATAATAATTAGACGTTACTCCCATGAGTTTCGTGTTAAAACTGTTTTTATTTCTCTTACAAGAAAGATACATGAAAAATCTATTTAAAACTGCTTATCAACAAACTGCATGCCAACATGCTTTGTGACCCTTTCTTAAGTGCTTCAAGTGCACCATATAAGTATTTGTTAAGACTGCAGGAGATCGTTTTTAAACGATGCTGTTAATCATGTATTCCCATGGGTCCGATCTCTTAAAATTTTATCTTTGGAATTTTTATCGTGTTCAATGCTTGAACAGGCTGCCTTTTTATCAGTCCGTTTTTATCAGTTTGTACGTCTTCTATTTTTGTATCCTACTGGCAGTCCGTTTCACTGGAGCAACACTCGAAGTAGATTAGATAACGCGGGGTCTACCCGTGGTCCGTTTCACGGGAGCAACACTCGAATTAGACTGGTATGCCGCGGGTTCTACTTGTGGTCCGTTTACACAGGAGCCACTCGCTGTAGGTTGGATGACGCGGGGTCTACTCGTGGTTCGTTTCACGGGAGCAACACTCGAAGTAGACTGGTATGCCGCGGGTTCTACTTGTGGTCCGTTTACACAGGAGCCACTCGCTGTAGGTTGGATGACGCGGGGTCTACTCGTGGTCCGTTTCACGGGAGCAACACTCGAAGTAGACTGGTATGCCGCGGGTTCTACTTGTGAACCGTTTTACACAGGATCACTCGAAGTAGATTGATTTTAAGTGCCGTGCCTTGACACTGAGTAACGTACCGATCTACTCTGTATTAGCAAATTTATTTATTTCAGAAAAACAATTCTTATATAAGATGCTAAATTATACAAAACTAAGTCTAGAGAAGGTCAATGTTATGGACGTGATAATGCCAATGCTAATGCCAGTGTTACCCACCTTTGAGTCTGCTGACTCAGATTGCTTGTACATGCATTTCGGTGTAGCTAGCTGGCTTTGCTTTTTTCGGTCAGTCGGTCATTCTTCCCGCTGAAAATATTGATTTCCACTTCTGGCGCCGTCTAAACGAGCTGGGTTATTATTACTAGGTGTGCCAATAGGTTACTGGGTCTGATTTTTGATCATATTACTAAGTGTGAATATAGGATAGTAGGTCTTGGCACTAGGTGCCACCAACCAGGCAGTACCTGAAAACAAAATAAGGATGTGTGCAAAGGTTTAACTCGATCTAAAACTAAGAAACTAGTTTGCGTAGAAACCAACAGATGGTTAGACGGACATGCTCATATCGACTCAGGAGGGGATCCTGATCAAGAATATATATACTTTATACATGTCCGAGTCTCCTTCACTGCGTTGTACACTTTTGACCAAAACTATAATACCTCCTGCAAGGGTATAAAAACGACGAAAAAAAAATGTGTGGACTCGGCGATACGTTACAATTCGATATGTATTCAATAATAAAACTTAAGCCTAGTTTATCTATTGCGGCGAACCCTGCTGGTCCGAGGTCCGCGGTGCTGGTGGGGCAATGAGCGGCCAGCCTATCAACAAGTGCCCGGGAGTCAACGCCTCGCCGTCGCTTGGGTCCTGACTGAGGGCGCCCAGGGGCCTCGAATTCATCACGGCCTCGACTCCAACGAGGACGATCTAAAGCTCCTCTGCGGTCAACGTCACAGTGCCGCGAAGTGGCGACTCGCTCCGACGAAGTTCACAATCTGCGAACATCCTCGGCGCCCAACAAAAATTTGAAATGCCTATAAAAAGGAATCATTTGATAAATCAGACACTACTTTTAAATGAACTGCCTTGAAAACAAACAAAAAGGGCAATGTAGGACTATTAGGGTGGCATACCACGAATTTTTAATGTCGTCTCAATAGGGCTACAGAAATCCACGCCACATATGGAGAGTGGGCGGAGAGCACGGATTTGATCTTCGGGTAAATCTCCCATGATTTGAGTCATCAGATGAGGATTGCATTTAAAACAGCGTATGCATGACCGTGCTATCTGACTTTAGACTTTTTGCGCGTTTACTATCCAAACACGCTGACGCAAGAGACTCACCAGTGCTCGTAGACCCACATGAAAATTTGACTCGTGCAAGTATCGGACATAGCTCTGAACACTTTGAGAGCGCTTCGTCAACAATACTGGAAACTTGGCATCGTGCGATATAGGAGTATTAGCTAGTCCCCCCCGACCCGCAACAACGAAAAGCCCAGCCATTCTTAATATTCGACTGGTGAAGGTACACTTTCAAAAGGAACTACTATTTTTTTACTTTTCTTTATAAAGCGGAACATGTAAACGAACACTCTCAGCAGTTTTAAGTGAGAGCAAAATCCTTCTATCACTTCCAATAAATATGAAGTGGAGACCATTGCGGTTAATCCTACCGCATTCTTTTTTACTTTCATCTGCAACACCTCTGGTGACGGATCAAACCGGGGACTCTTTGGCCACTTATCTACCGGCTCCGTTAAAAACGATGGACCTGTAAACCAGATCGATTCCACCGTCTCCTTTACGTCTTCACCTCTTGACACGATATCTGCCGGGTTCTGTTTAGTTGGTATATGCCGCCACGTGCTATCCTCTGACCACTCTTGAATCCCAGCAACTCTATTTGATACGAATGTTGATAATAACGATGGATGGGAACGGATCCAATGAAGAAAAACTTCTGAATCTGACCAATATATACTGCGTTCGATTGGTGCTTTAATAAGAGGCTTGATTTTGAGGCAGAGGTCTGCGAGAAGGTGAGCGGCACATAACTCAAGACGGGGGAGCGTCTTTACTTTAATACCTTCGTCGAGACTTTTATACCCTCTGCAGACTTGCAACGAATATAGATGCAGGCTCTCATAGATGCGTCAGAAAAGGCATGCATTCGAATTAGTGACATCGGCTCACTCTTCACAAATATCGGTATTGAGATATCTTCTAACTGTGACAAGGCAAGCTGAATTTTGTTCCATGCTGATTCCAAATGTAGTGGAATCGACTCATCCCAATCTAGCTTATTAAGCGAAAGCTCCTGCAACAGTATCTATCCTTTCAAGTAGCAATTTCAAATTTAATCACGTCATTAGATTAACTGGTATCGCCTCTCTGCTTCATTCACCATTACTTAGCAAAACATCTTTTTTATGTCGGCTATCAGAACGAAATTTTGTGTGGATGCCTTACAGGATGCATCACAAACAACTCGTAGTTTGGTCGTTATACTTTGGGGCCGTAAGACACACTGGTGCGGTATAACGTAGTGTGGAGTAGCAAGAACATCATTGCTTGCAGGGGATAACTTAGGGATTCGTATTCCTAAGTTCGGATCTAAAGATAATCTTCTCTCGAGCGACAAAAAACGGCGTTGGCTATCTCGAATGAGTTTCCCAAAACGCGTGGATCCGACTTAAATGGATGTCTGACTTCAAACCGACCTGAAGGCAGTATTCTAGTAGTCTTTCGATAATGTTCTTTACACCACTGGCACCAACATTTTGGAGCGAGATTTTGTAATAGCGGCCGAGGAAATAAACAATTTAACGGTTCAAATTTAATTCAATATACACTATTTAATTTGAGGGTTAGTTTAGGGTTTAGGGTTAGATTAGGGTTAGATTAGTTTAGGGTTAGATTTGAAAACAATCTAACCCTAAACTCGCAGCTGCTCAAATCAGTGCCAAGAAAACAAATAAATGAAAGCTTAGCAATAAAAACTCAGAACAATGCATTTGTTTATCATTTCGTTGGCAAGAGGCGAGGCGGGGAAGCGCACACAAATGCAAGATGAGCTAGACTGCAAAAGCTCTACAAAAAAGCCCCCAAAAACGCATGCGCTACAATTAACCAGTAAAGCGCATGCGAATGGGGGAGAAAAAAGCAAAAAAACAGGAAAGGAAAGCTAACTCCGCTAGGTGGCGCCACGCATCTTATATTATTAGATATATAGCGGATCGTATATAGTCGGCCGATCCTTATGAATTTGGCATATTGAATTATTTTGCCCAAAGAGTAATCTGTACCAAGTCCCATCTTTCTAACTTAAGAAACACCAAAGTTATGCCAATTTCGATCGTTCTATGACAGCTATAGGATATAGTCGGCCGATCCTTATGAAATTTTGTACATAAGATATTTTCAAATATAACATGTGCATAAAGTCCCAACCCTCTAACTTAAAAAACACCAAAGTTATGGCATTTCCGATCAATTAGTTATATGGCAGCTATAGGATATAGTCGACCGATCCCGGCCGTTCCGACTTATATACTACCTGCAAGGAAAAAACGGATGTGTGCAAAGTTTCAACTCGGTAGCTCCAAAACTGAGAGATTAGACAGACGGACATGCTCATATCGACTCAGGAGGTGATCCTGATCAAGAATATATATACTTTATAGGGTCGGAGATGTCTCCTTCACTGCGTTGCCCACTTTTGACGAAAATTATAATACCCTCTGCAAGGGTATAAAAACTGCTGATAAACCCACGCTGCTCCTCCGTTTCAGAATTTTTAAATTATTTGAAATAGCTTCGCCTTTGGTTGCTTGGATCAAAAATCTTTTTAGGAGATGGAACTTCTTCCAACGACAAGAATTTTTTCAAATTGTATGTATCGATTCTAATATTTCTTCATGGCAATTCAGGCTAGCGACCGGCTATTGAGGAGTTGAGGAATGTGCTGTAACGCTTGTATCTGTAGAAAGAAAGGTAGTTGGGGAAGGTGCGCCATCTGGGAGCCAAGTTTTAAATTAGAAAGGGGCATAGAGAGATAAGGAGGAGTGCAACCGGGTAAAATGGCAACTTTCCGTTGTGGGCATCTTCTCTTCGGGCAAAGGCTAAGGAGGATTCAGCGCCAAAATTTTGGCGTCTGTGCGTTCATTCCCTCATTGCACCTCCTCAGATTCAGTTGAGTGGGTTGGTTTACCTAAGTGGAACAAGGCGAACAAGGAGCTTATGTCCAGGGGCGGAAAGATCCAAAAGGAAAGCCCACCGTTTTTGTGGCCAGTGTTGGATCCGTGGAGGTAAGAAAGTGTGGCGGGTCAGTTAGGAATTCTCGTCAAGTATCTCTTTCTTGACTGGGTTCGGCAAAAGGATAGATATTGCCGGAACAGAGGGAAATTCAGGCAGCCCCAAGGAGTCGGAGCGGATCGGAGGGACTCCGGAAGCCCACGGCGCAAAGCAGCAGGAGCAGCGCTCGCCGGAAAAGTACCAGTCTGCTCCAGGAGTATCAGATAGACCAGAGCCGATAACCGGAGAAAGAAAAAAAGACTCAATCGGCGAGCTTGAGTTTGACTCGCTAGACCCACCATCAAGCCCTTTGCGCGAGCGTGCAGTTTTGTTCCAACCGCTCTTGATATCGCATAATTTTTCCTCGTCGTGAAGTTATCCGAAAAGACCACCAGTTTTCCGGCGGAAAAGTGACCCAAGGGTGATCCAGGGTACTTAGGAGGCGTCTGGCGACCCCGGCGCGATAATCCGGAGAGTTTATCCGGGGAGAATCGGTGGAGCCGAATCCACGTAGGATTTCGGCATATAGATCGGTGCTAGTTTAAGTAGTATAATTTTTTTTTAGTGAGTAAATTTTATGTTTTAGTGATTGCTGATGGTTAAAACCGATTCCGAGCCATTAGCGAGAAAAGAAATTATATGAAGTGAGTAAAGAAAATTGGCCAAAGTCGGGTCGAAGTGGCTGTGGGAAACCTAAACTTTGGAAAAGAAAAACAAGAAAGGAAAGCTAACTTCGGGCGGAGCCGAAGTTTATATACCCTTGCAGTTGAGTCGCAGTCCGCTAGGTGGCGCCACGCATCTTATATTATTAGATATATAGCGGATCGTATATAGTCGGCCGATCCTTATGAATTTGGCATATTGAATTATTTTGCCCAAAGAGTAATCTGTACCAAGTCCCATCTTTCTAACTTAAAAAACACCAAAGTTATGCCAATTCCGATCGTTCTATGACAGCTATAGGATATAGTCGGCCGATCCTTATGAAATTTTGTACATAAGATATTTTCAAATATAACATGTGCATAAAGTCCCAACCCTCTAACTTAAAAAACACCAAAGTTATGGCATTTCCGATCAATTAGTTATATGGCAGCTATAGGATATAGTCGACCGATCCCGGCCGTTCCGACTTATATACTACCTGCAAGGAAAAAACGGATGTGTGCAAAGTTTCAACTCGATAGCTCCAAAACTGAGAGACTAGTTTGCGTAGAAACCGACAGATAGACAGACAGACAGACGGACAGACAGACATGCTCATATCGACATAGGAGGTGATCCTGATCAAGAATATATATACTTTATAGGGTCGGAGATGTCTCCTTCACTGCGTTGCACACTTTTGACCAAAATTATAATACCCTCTGCAAGGGTATAAAAAGGAAATAATATTTTCCATGGCCCCATCGTCTAGTTCGTTTTTTTGTTTGTGCGGTTCCCATTGCATACGTACAGCCCACCTCCCGTCCAACCGACCGAGGGACGCTGCCGCGTGACGTACGGCTCGAATCACGGGAATAAATCCGAGATAGTTAAGCGAAAAGTAGGAGAAAGATATCACGAGGAAGAGTGTTGCACAGATAAGGCGGTTAATATAAGCGATTTAAGATTGTTAGTAGAGCAAGGTGACAAGATGTGGTAGAGACCATTGTAGTCCAAACATAATACCCTGAACGGATCGTGTTGGGCATATGTCGAACTACAATGACTGAGGAGCAGAGGACGAAAGTTTCTAGTCCTTCTACTAGGAACGTTAAAATTGAAACGTGTTAGTAAATGCTGGCTGTCTATATTTCCATAAATAAGATTGTATAGAAACATGACACCCAGCATCGTTCTACGGTTTGTTAATGATGGTAAGTTGATTAGTAAAAGTCTACTACGGTAAGAAGGTAAAGATTTGCATCCCAATTAAGTCCCCTAAGCGCAAAAGTAAGGAAGTTTTTTGAACAGATTCAATGTGATCTTGGTGTACTCCATATTGAGGACTCCAGACACACGATCCATACTCAAGAATCGGACTGACAAGTGATGTATAAACGTTTTAGTTATGTACGGGTCATTAAAGAAAACACGTTCTTTTGACCATCTCTTAATAAAACCAAGCACACCCATAGCTTTATTAACCATGGTAGATATATGGTCGGTAAATTTAAGTCTCAAATCTAATCGGACACATAGATCCTTAACCTGAGTTATTCGTTCTAAAGCGTTCCCATAGAGAAAGTACATAGCCTGGTGAGGACTAGATCAGTAAAAAGACATGAGTTTACATTTCGATCCATTAAGCTTTAGGTTATTTGCTAAACACAAATTTTGAAGTGTATCCAAATCGGATTGAAGTCTAGACTGGGCGCTAGTGAATTTATACTGAAGGCATAGCTTAACGTCATCAGCGTACATAAGTACAAGTGAATTAGTTAAGGCAAGGGGCAAGTCGTTAATAAACAATGTAAAAAGTAGGTGTCCAAGATGGCTTCCTTGGGGCACCCCTGATGTGGCGCGAACTAAACGCGAGGTAACATCTTTAAAGAAAACACGTTGGGTTCTCCCTGATAAGTAGCTCGAAATCCAGATAAGAAGATCAGTTGGGAATCCCAAAAGACTGAGTTTACTTATAAGAAGCGAATGGTTAACAGAGTCAAATGCTTTACTGAAATCAGTGTATATGACCTCTGTTTGTAAGCCATTCCGGAAGCCATCCGTGATAAAAGATGTTAGCTCCAATAAGTTAGTAGTGGTGGAACGGCGCTTCATGAAGCAATGCTGGCACGGAGTTATTATTGAACTACATAGGTGTTGCAAATGTGGAGTGATAAGTTTTTCAAAAAGCTTTGGAATTGCTGACAATTTAGAGATGCCTCTATAATTAGCAGCGTCGGATTTTTTCCCTTTTTTATGCAGTGGAATAATGAAGGATTCCTTCCACATAAGGGGAAAGATCGAAGTTTCCAGCGTTAGATTAAAGAGTTTAACAAGCGGTTTGCACAGAGCCTCGGCGCAGTACTTCAGAACACAGCCTGGTACTCCATCAGGGCCTGGCGAATACACGGGCGAATACTTAACCTTAAGAAGATCCGATAACACACCACTTTGATAAAAAGATGGGCAAAATATAAGGTTGGCTGATTTGATATAATAAGTGTAAGGCTGAGCTGAACTGCTGCTAGGTGAATACGTAGTTTGAAAAAACTGTGCAAAGATATCGGCCATTGCCTGATCAGTGTTCGCATAAGAGTTCTCAAACGAAAGCAGTGGGGGAAAAGATACATGTTTACGCTTAGTGTTTACAAAGTTTTAAAACTGCTTCGGATCCAGAGTAAACTGAATCCTGTAGCGGCGAAAATAACTCCTATAACATTCTGCGTTATGCACGGTGAAATTGGACCGAGCTACTAAGTACCTTGAATAAAACTGTACAGCCAGATAATCTATGTTTATTCAAAAGCCTACTCATACTATTCTTTAAGTTGATAAGATGCCTTGTATACCAAGGCGGATTCGTTGAAGCGGACGGATATTTCCACGGCACACAAACGTCAAAAAATGAGTTTACAGTGAAATAAAATTTTTGTAATGCTAAATTTATATCATCGCATGCCAGTAGATCAGACCAATCAAATTCCGAAATTAACTTATTTAATTTAATAAAGTCAGCCTTACGAAAGAAACGAACTTTATGAGATTTAAGTCTAGACTTAAGGTCAATTAAGGGGTTGTTTTCAATCGGAAGCTCAAGAGTGGGATGATATGGATCCTCAGGGTCAGAAAGGGGCAAAGTTCTGGAAAGAGTAATTCCATCAGGATCAGAAACGAAACATAAGTCCAGCAGCCGACCTAAAGAATTTCTAACGTGGTTAATTTGCCCGAGTGACATGTCAAACATGCCCACAGGGAAGTCGTGGTGGGAGTTAAGCTGTAAAGACGGTGAATTTTCAACATTTGACCACATAAGTTCTGGGATATTAAAGTCACCCAGAGCTATCAGCTGGTCACCATCAGACAGACGATCGAAAACCAAACGAATAGCGGACAAATGTTGCCAGTATGTTGGCGGTTCGGACGAAGGTGGTATGTAAGAACAGGTAACATACAAAGATTGATCGGACAAAGTGATTTTGATGCAAAGGATTTCAATGTCACCAAACTCTTGTGATTTTACCTCTTCAGAAGCGAGTTTGGAGTCTACAGAGATTAACACTCCTCCTCCTCTTCGCAGAATTCTATCACATCTAAAAGTGGTGTACCTACTAGGAAAAACTTCGGAGCTTAAGATCTCCGGCTTTAACCAAGTTTCTGTAAATACAATAATGTGAGATGCAAAGAAAGAACTATCAGAATACAGTTTGGGAAGTTTACTACGTAACCCTCTTGTATTCCGATAGGTAAGTGTTAGAGAAGACATTAGATTTTTAAAACTGAGGAAGATGAAGTGGAAGGTTAGTCAGTGGCCGTAACACGTGGGAGTTTTACACCCACAGGTTTGGTTATTTTTTTTTTCACCGTACTTGGCTGATGCTCTTGGACGAAAATATTTTCTGGCCAAAAGCTGGCGGAACAAATCGTCTTGAACATCTGCAAGGGCACACGTATTTTGAAAGATGACGTGTGCCTGGTGTAGGAATATTTAAATTTTGTAATGTCCACCACCTTTATGTCGACTTTTGTTTTGGCTTTGATGTAAGCCGAGATATCAATCTCAGAAGTATCAGGGGCAAGCCGGGAAACAAAAATATGTTTCGATGGTGTGATCACCTGCAAGGGTTTTGGTGCCGCCGCAACTAGTACAGCGGCATCAGTATGTACCGGGGGTCCGGACGGTTGATTGCCCTGTTTGGTGACTGTTACAGGGGTTTGAATTATTGGGTCTGGGATCACTTGAAGCGATCCCACAGAAGACATATCGGACAATTGCTCATTAATCCTGAGATATTCGGAAGCCGAATTTATCTCTGGTCCGGCCCTTGAGGTGGCCAGAGATATAAGCGGCTGCTTAGTTGTCGGCTGAGCAGGCTGAAGATTATTCGCCGCAAGCGCATCACTAAAAGAGGATTTTTTACGCTTTGGAGACTCGTTTAGTAGTTGAAGACTACTAAACTGTGTATCGATCGTACAGAGTTGGTCATTGATTTTTCGAAAACCACAAATCAACTCCTCGAATCCGCTTTTAGTCTGCCTCATGAACGATCTCATTTCGTCCTGAACAGCACGACAACCGTCACAGCAAAAGTGGAGACCAGACCTACGAGAGATTGCATCCAAAACTGAGGCCGTGAACCCGGCACACTTAGCGTGTAAAACGTTTTCACAGAGCCAGCAATGGATGGTAGGCTGGGAAGACGAGATTGTCTTATTGCAAGACTTTAATGCACAGACCAATTTAAATTCCATAATTATTAAGATTTTAAATAATTAATTTATTAAAAATTATTAAAATTTCAATTTCAATTAATAGTATTGATGAACCTTGTACCACTGTATCAGGGAAACGAAAGGGGGAGATTAAAGAGAGCAGTTGGTGCGAGTTAGTAAAATGCAAAAAATAGAGATAAGAATCTCTATTGAGCGAGAAATAGGAGCAATAGAATAGAAGCAACACCGTAAGAGATGAAGAAGAAGAGCAGGGCTATGTTTGGAAGAAAAATTTATAAAATTATTATTTCACCTCCAAATATATCACTGCACACGCGAAGCGATACGGATCTATGAATTGCAATATTTTAATATTATTATTTTTTTTAAGTGAATAGAAATAAACACCGATTGTTTATGCAAATTTAATAAGCAAATTTTAAGACAACGCAGTGCGCACAAAAAAAACACGTCCGTCCGCTTTGAGATAAAGAGAAAGAACGTTTTAGTTCGTTTTAGAGAATTTTTCTTGTTTTTTCTATAGATAAGTTCCAAAATTTCAGCCACCTCAAGTCCGAGAAAGCGCTTTCGACGATGGATTTACCAATTTTGGGGTGAGTGGGATTCTTACCTAACACCAATTTTAATCACAAGGAGAAAAAAAAAGAAAACAAGACCAAAAAGAAAAAAAAAGATAAAGTAGAACAAGGATTATTTCCTAAATATGATGGCCAACTTAAAACTTAAGTAAAAAAGAAGGAAAGTTCAAAAATAATTTTTAAATCCACTAGGCCAAGTCGCTCGACCCAGTTCGTTGGCAAGTTTTCATTTAAGTTCAAGCGCATGTACGTTTATATGTTCGTTTATATGTTCGAGGTAATTTCTATATATTTATGCTTTAATAGAAAGGCCTAGCTTATGCCTAATTTGTCTTTATTATTTGAAAAGCAAATTCCTTTCAATTCTCTTAACTTATACAATTTACACCAATACTTAAAACTTACAAACATTTAAATTAGTATTATGTTTATTTTAGTATTTAGTCTTATTTCTTTTAGTGGTTAAATACATTTTTATAATGTGCTAAATAATTCTGTTTTTGACCCGACATAACTGGTCCCCTTTTCGACCGCCGAGGTAGGGGCTATTAACGTCATCATGGGTTCTGTACCCAGGATTGTGATAGCCACAGGTTGGGTGGGAAAACCAAGCCTCGCAACATCTGAGGTCTTGAGCACTCGGCGGTACAGCCCGATGCGAAGAAACCCACTTTTCTATCTCCCCTTATAACCGCATTGCCTGACCACGGATGATATTAGAACGCAGTGAACTACTGAAATTAAAAATAGAAAAGTAGCAGCATTAGTTTTCTCAGTAAAATTTCGCTTTGGAATTGCAGAAATTATTTTCATGATGAAGCATTAGCTCACCACGAAATAATGGAAAAAGAAAGTTTGTAATGCAGTGTACGAAGCTGGGATTATTGGCAAAAGCGATCGATCGCAATCGCCTAACCGCTGTCGGAAAGCAGCATTTGTTGTTGCTGTAATCGCACAAGCAACAGTTTGGCGCCACTCACGTGATTCGCATGCAGGTCTTATCTCAAGGGGTTTCGGTTTTGGCCGTGACTTAAAAAGAAAAACAAAAGAGAGAAAAAAAATAAATAAATAAATAAATAAGCAAATAAATAATTTTTTTTAAATCAGGCGAGCAAACCCTTAGCAAATCTAGGTCAACTTCTGGGGGGTTCGATCAAACCGAAGTTAAGATAGGTCAGTTCTGTATTGGTTCGAGTATACAGTTGTGGGAAGCAAAAGAATCAGCTGATACAACGGAAAGTTTACCGACCTTTTCGTTCGGTGAAATCACATATTGCATCTGTTTGAATCCCTTGTTTTCATTTTTATCGATACTTTTTTTTTAGATTTATTCGTAAGTTAGTTTTAATATTAGTATTAGCAAGAGTTTATTTGACATTAAATAGTCGTGTCAGTTTTTTGTATACATATATATATTATTCGAAAAGCATCCGTTTCGGTTTCTCTCTGAGCAGTAGACTTTGTTTCGTTTTGTTTCGGTGTTTCGTTGAACGAATTACGATGAGCCAATCATGAAACTCTCGTCTACCGAACATCGCTCAATGAGAGATTCGTGTGACGCTCGCGGAGAGAGACTCAGTAAATGACCGATTGAATGAAAAAGTCAGCGCGAAAAGTCTTTCAATAACTTGTTTTCGTTTCGCTGCACAGTGGTACATGGTACATGCAATTTTCACGAAAAAACTTCTTAATATTTTAAAAGTGAATTTTCAATTTCAAACTAATATATTGATTATTTTAATTAAAAAATGATTAGTTTTTTTTTAAATTAATTTATTTTGAGTTAAGCTTAACATCTATTATAAAAAATAAAAATTAATATATATAATTAAATATAAAAAATTGTTGCACTTTTTTTTATTAATTTTTCGTCCCATTTTCAATAAATTTGATGAATCACTGTTTACACGAAAGATTTACAAAGCAAATTGACAAGTTGAGCCTACGAAACTTCACATACATACATACATGCACAAAAGACTTTTTGAATCGTCGAACGCAAGCAAACGGTCCTAGAATGAGCAGACCAAACGAAAACAGAAAAAAGTGTTCTTCGACTAAGCGCGAGCAAAATTTGTATACGAGCAACTCAATCGGTTGCTCTCAGACTTTTTGCTCAAAGTCTCAGTGACAAACACTTATTTTGAGACCGCACGAATCGGTTAACCACCTTATATGATTCCACCTTAGATGTTGGGAAAACGTACAAAACGAAATGTGGTCATGTTTTCCATCAGTCCTGCATTGCAGGTTATGCCAAAAGCAAAACAACGTGTCCTAATTGTAACACCGTATACTTCGAAAAATTGGATACTCCATCTCAAAACACTAGAGGGAGATGTTAGATTCTACGCCCAGTGGCTCATCAGGGGCATCCACGTTGGGACTGGCTCAGAAAGAGTTAATCCAAAATTTAGTTTTAGACGCTGTTAAGTCCATGCAGAACGAGTTGTTGACAGAATTATCTGAAAGAATGGCTAGGTTGATTGAAGCCAATCTTCCGGCATCATTTCCAGCGGTAGAAGTTTCCAACCCGGAGGTAGCACTTGGAAGGAATTCCTTAGGCCAAATTCCAATCGCGAAACACCCAGGAGTAGTCACTCAGATCTAAGCCAGAGGCCCGACAAAGTAGGCCATATTTTAAATAGTTGGAAATTACGGTTTAGTGGGAACCCGGAAGGTCTTAGTGTCGATAATTTTATTTACCGAGTAGAAGCCCTCACCAGACAAAAGCTGGAAGGAATTCTCAATTCTAAGCAGCAATGCTAGCCTTCTATTTGAAGGAAAATCGAGAGAGTTCTACTGGAGGTACCACAAAAATACCCAGGAATTGCGATGGGATTTTCTTTGTACTGCGCTAAGGAGGCAATTCAGAGAGGTGCGGACGGACTTAGATATCCGAGAAGCCATTCGAGATAGGAAGCAGCGGGAAAGGGAAGGATTCGATACGTTCTATGATGCAATAGAGGAGTTAATGGATCACCAATAGAGTGGAAATTTTAAAAAGAAATTTAAGGCCAGAGATAAGGCATGAGATTCTGAATATTCCGCAAACAAGTTTCCGAGTTGGTTGAGGAGTGAATGGAAGTGAATGGCGAAATCTGTGCAATGGCACTATTATGCTGGAACTGTCGCAAAGAAGGCCATCGACACAAAGAATGCCGAATGAAGCGCAAAGTATTTTGTTTCGGCTGTGGCGCCCCAAATAGCTACCGCCATACTTGTCCCAATTGTTTAAAAAACGGGAAAGCGAACACTTTCAGCGGTCGAAGGCTGACAAGCAGGCAAGTGTTCCGAAGGACAAGTCGACAAACGGGGACCTGAACTTATATATTCAGTTCAACCTTAGAAAACCCTGCGAGATCACCTACATCTGGTCCGATCCCAAAATTTTGGCCAAATCTGGTAGTTCCACAAGTTGCAGGTTTAAAACCGAAAGTAGAGAAAAAAGTGGTGTCTGGAAATACTAAAAGAGTAAGGTCCTATTGGAACAATGTTAAAAATATAAATACAATTAGGTTCAAAAACAATTATAATCGTCCGTATGCCGAAGTCAGACTCCTAGATAGGGTAGTGGTTGGTCTATTAGACACGGGGGCGGCTATTAATGTGATTGGTCGGAAATTGGCAGAACAGTTAATACGAGGTAAAGTTCCGTTCAAAAGAGTAACAACAGTTACTACCACGGCAGATGGTCAAAAACAGGATTTAGTAGGAAAGCTTCAAACGGCCGTAAAATACAAGGAAGAAACCAAGGATCTCGAGTTCCATATCATACCATCCCTGAATCAGGATTTGTACTTGGGTATTTCGTTCTGGACAGCATTTAGTTTGCTGCCATCTTCCATGCAAATATCAGAAATAGTGTCAAATTCACATAATCTGACGGAGGGTCAGCGATACAGCCTAAGCGAGGTAATTGGGAAATTTCCTTCGTTTGCCTCGTCGGGATTAGGTAAAACAACTATTATTTCTCACGAAATCGACGTTGGTGATGCTAAGCCAATCAAACAACGTCACTTTCCGGTGTCACCGGCAGCTGAAAAGCTGATTGAGGAGTCTAAGAGTGCGTGGTCTTGGCCCGTTGTCCTGGTTCAAAAACCTGGGAAAGTATGGTTGTGTTTGGACAGTCGTAAAGTCAACGCTGTTACCAAAAAGGATGCTTATCCTTTACCCCAAATCGATGGAATTTTATCTCGACTTCCAAAGCCAATGTATATCTCTAGCCTCGATTTGAAATATGCCTTTTGGCAGATCCCGTTGGACCCAAAATCTCGGGATAAAACAGCCTTTACAATTCCGGGAAAGCCGTTGTACCAATTCAATGTGATGCCATTCGGTTTGACTAACGCGTCTCAAACGATGACTCGGTTAATGGACAAAGTTATCCCGCCTGAGCTTAGGTTTGAAGTCTTTGTCTATATAGACGGTCGTCTTAGATAAATTTGAAACCCACATGAAGGTTCTAAGTGTGGTGGCCGACCAAATGAAAAAAGCTGGACTCACACTAATCGTGGAGAAAAGTAAATTCTGCGTGAGAACGGTAAAATATCTTGGGCATATCGTGGGAGAAGGGACTATACGAACTGATCCAGAGAAAATATCAGCCATGGCAGACTTTCCACTTCCCCAAAATTTAAGATATCTTCGGAGTTTTCTTCAATTCAATTGCTAAGGGAATATTCTGTTTTACACACTTTGACCGCTGCTTATTCGCCCCAGTCGAGCGCATCAGAGAGGATTAACCGATCAGTCATCGCAGCGATAAGATCTTATGTCAGACCTGATAAGAAAGATTGGGACGAGCAACTCAGCAGTATCTGCTTCGCTCTCCGTACAGCGGTTCATTCTGCGTTGGGTACTAGCCCTTATTATATGGCTTTCGGCCAGAATTTCGTCTCCTCAGGGTCATCCTACAAACTGTTGAGAGCTTTAGGGCTGTTGGTGGACAGGTCTTTGGCGCTTTCAAAAGAGGACTCTGTAGAAATAGTCCGGAAAAAAACTTGCGAGGTTCTGAGGAAACAGAATGAGAAGAATGAGCGTCAGTATAATCTGCGGGCTAGAGCGGTGGCTTATAAAGAAAGTAATTTTGCGGCAGGATATAGTGCCAAATTAGGCCCAGCATTCATAAAAGCTAGAGTGCGCAAAAGGGTTGGAAACTCATGCTTTGAGTTAGAGGATCTGCAAGGCCATCTCCTGGGAAAATTTCATGCAAAAGATATGAGACAGTAGCCAAGGAGCAGACACAATCTGTTGGTGGAATCTGTCTTAGGGTATCAAACCCCAAGCCAGATTCTTGGCGGAGGGACTTTGTAACGCTTTTATCTGTAGAAAGAAAGGTAGTTGGGAAAGGTGCGCCATTTGGGAGTCAAGTTTTAAATTAAAAAGGGGCATAGAGAGATTAGGAGGAGTGCAACCGGGTAAAATGGCAACTTTCCGTTGTGGGCATCTTCTCTTCGGGCAAAGGCTAAGGAGGATTCAGCGCCAAATTTTGGCGTCTGTGCGTTCATTCCCTCATTGCACCTCCTCAGATTCAGTTGAGTGGGTTGGTTTACCTAAGTGGAACAAGGCGAACAAGGAGCTTATGTCCAGGGGCGGAAAGATCCAAAAGGAAAGCCCACCGTTTTTGTGGCCAGTGTTGGATCCGTGGAGGTAAGAAAGTGTGGCGGGTCAGTTAGGAATTCTCGTCAAGTATCTCTTTCTTGACTAGGCTCGGCAAAAGGATAGATATTGCCGGAACAGAGGGAAATTCAGGCAGCCCCAAGGAGTCGGAGCGGATCGGAGGGACTCCGGAAGCCCACGGCGCAAAGCAGCAGGAGCAGCGCTCGCCGGAAAAGTACCAGTCTGCTCCAGGATTATCAGATAGACCAGAGCCGATAACCGGAGAAAGAAAAAAAGACTCAATCGGCGAGCTTGAGTTTGACTCGCTAGACCCACTATCAAGCTCTTTGCGCGAGCGTGCAGTTTTGTTCCAACCGCTCTTGATATCGCATAATTTTTCCTCGTCGTGAAGTTATCCGAAAAGACCACCAGTTTTCCGGCGGAAAAGTGACCCAAGGGTGATCCAGGGTACTTCGGAGGCGTCTGGCGACCCCGGCGCGATAATCCGGAGAGTTTATCCGGGGAGAATCGGTGGAGCTGAATCCACGTGGGATTTCGGCATATAGATAGGTGCTAGTTTAAGTAGTATAAGTTATTTTTAGTGAGTAAATTTTATGTTTTAGTGATTGCTGATGGCTAAAACCAATTCCGAGCCATTATGAAAAAATTATATGAAGTGAGTAAAGAAAATTGGCCAAAGTCGGGTCGAAGTGGTAGTGGGGTTATACCTAACCTTTGGAAAAGAAAAAAAAGGAAATAATATTTTCCATGGCCCCATCGTATAGTTCGTGTTAGAGAATTTTCCTTATTTTTTCTATAGTTAAGTTCCAAAATTTCAGCCACCTCAAGTCCGAGAAAGCGCTTTCGACGATGGATTTACCAATTTTGGGGTGAGGGTGAATCTTACCTAACACCAATTTTAATCACAAGGAGAAAAAAAAAGTGAACAAGACCAAAAAGAAAAAAAAAGATAAAGTAGAACAAGGATTATTTCCTAAATATGATGGCCAACTTAAAACTTAAGTAAAAAAAAGGGAAAGTTCAAAAATAATTTTTAAATCCACTAGGCCAAGTCGCTCGACCCAGTTCGTTGGCTAGTTTTCACTCAAGTTTGAGCGAATGTTCGTTTATATGTTCGAGGTAATTTCTATATATTTATGCTTTAATAGGAAGGCCTAGCTCATGCCTATTTTGTCTTTATTATTTTGAAAAGCAAATTCCTTTCAATTCTCTTAACTTATACAATTTACACCAATACTTAAAACTTACAAACATTTAAATTAGTATTATGTTTATTTTAGTATTTAATCTTAGTTCTTTTAGTGGTTAAATACATTTTTATAATGTGCTAAATAATTCTGTTTTTGACCCGACATAACTGGTCCCCTTTTCGACCGCCGAGGTAGGGGCTATTAGCGTCATCATGGGTTCTGTACCCAGGATTTTGATAGCCACAGGTTGGGTGGGCAAACCAATCCTCCCAACATCTGAGGTCTTGAGCACTCGGCGGTACAGCCCGATGCGAAGGAACCCACTTTTCTATCTTCCCTTAATCCTTTCTCCCGATGGCCGAGATGAGTAGCAGATCTCTTACCAAGAGAAGCTTGCCCCATGCACGCAGTTTTTTTTGTTGATAATGAGCAAAAGGTACCTTGGGAGGCGTGGCAACACCACCCCATAAGCTGGCGAGCCAGAGCCGGAAGATTTGTTATAGTTTTTTTAAGTATGGGATGGTTTGGACCTTGCTTTTTTTGACCAACGGACAAAAGTTCAAAAAATGAATCAGCTCCAATTAACATATGAATCCGCTGAGGTTTATAAAATTATGGGTCTGCTAATGGCAATTTCTTTGGTAGGGTCCAATCTTTCACGTTCACTGACTGGTCAGGGTGAATCCAATTATGGGGTGAATTAGATTGACCAATTCCAAGCAAGTTGATACACTATTCCTCTCTACGGATCTGTAATCGTTGATTTGAGGGTCACAAATGAAATTCATTTGTGACCCTGAGTCAAGTAATGCTCGGGCCAATATGTGCTAGCCATTTTTTGTTCGAACGCTTACGATAAGTTATTATACCCTTGCAGAGGGTATTATAATTTTGGTCAAAAGTGTGCAACGCAGTGAAGGAGACATCTCCGACCCTATAAAGTATATATATTCTTGATCAGGATCACCTCCTGAGTCGATATAAGCATGTCCGTCTGTCCGTCTGTCCGTCTGTCCGTCTGTCCGTCTGTCCGTTTCTACGCAAACTAGTCTCTCAGTTTTAAAGCTATCGAGTTGAAACTTTGCACACACCCTTCTTTCCTTTGCAGGCAGTATATAAGTCGGAACGGCCGGGATCGGTCGACTATATCCTATAGCTGTCATATAACTGATTGATCGGAAATGCCATAACTTTGGTGTTTTTTAAGTTAGAGGGTTGGGACTTTCCACACATGTTATATTTGACCAAAAAATCTTGTGTGCCAAATTTCATAAGGATCGGCCGACTATATCCTATAGCTGTCATAGAACGATCGAAATTGGCATAACTTTGATGTTTTTTAAGTTAGAAAGATGGGATTTGGTACAGATTACTCTTTTGGCAAAATAAATCGATATGCCAAATTTCATAAGGATCGGCCAACTATATACGATCCGCTACATATCTAATAATATAAGATGCGTGGCGCCACCTAGCGGACTGCGACTGAACTGCAAGGGTATATAAACTTCGGCTCCGCTCGAAGTTAGCTTTCCTTTCTTGTTTTCAGTAAATTCAATGTAAATCGGTGCAGAAGTTCATGGATCGATCTTGCACAGATTTGACATCTAGTTGATTTGCACAGTGTCTTCGCTACAGTGTGACCTTTTCGCAGACAATTTAAACAGAGAGAGGCTGACTTAACAAACTCAAACCTTTGCATTACAGCAAATTTAATATTTTGCCGAAATCGGACCACAGCGGCAATTCCTCATAATCCAACTCCCCATTTCCCATTTTTACATGGTCACTGGATCTACTCTATTCAAAACTAAATATATAATCATTAAGTTTGCAATTTTAGTGTCATCTCCTATGGATAATAATTATCCATAAATCGATGACACAGTGTCGATGAGACTCTTCAACGACGACGGAGACGGCTGGGAAATTTTCGGATGGCTGAAGAATTGACTTATTTGGTTCGCAAAGATGATACATTCGTTATCATTGACTTTTTTTAGACTAGCGATTGCTTTGTCATAATTACTCTCGGTGACCTGGAACGCCTTGATAGTTTCTAAGGCTTCACCAGAGAGGCAAGAAATTAAATGAATTTTCGAACTCCGAATAATTTACAGTGAATCATGCCAATGTCAAACTGGGAAGTCGAGCTCGCGCTGTATTGAAGGCATTACATAAGGAAATTACCCTTGCCTTGGTTTATATTGCTATTTCTTTCAACTCGGCTCCAAAATCATCAATTTCATCTAATTGCTCGATCTGGTCTTGCAACTCATTTACTTTAGAAATTGTCTCATCTAAAACCTAAAGCCTGCACTGTAGCTCGGTATTTTCTAGAGGGAGTGATCCAGCTGCCAAACGTTACTCTAACAGGCGAATGCTTTTTACATAACATTTAATATTCTTTTTAAATCATAAATGGGCGTGGAATTAGGTTTAGATTTATTACTCTCCATTCTATAAAAATAATTTTTCTAAAAAAAAAATCGAATGCGATGCAAATTTTAATATTTTATATTATTTATTTAAATATGTGTTGGGACTTGTGACAGCATCAAATATCATAACTATTTCTATTTATTTCTCTCAGTGTAACTAGCCGCAGCGGTCCACTAATTGCCCGTTATCAGCTGTTCCATATTCTTTGTTTCTCCCAGATTCGCATGCGCTTTGTTGTTCTTTTGTAGCGCATGCACTTTGGGAGCTTTGGTGGAGCTTCTGCGCAAGCTCTTAGGTTTTAGGCACTTGTATATTCGATTTTGTTGGGATCGGCCGCTGCAGTTGTTTTGGGGTTAAATTGACCCAATAAAAATATTGAAATTGAATTGTGGAGTCTTTATTAATTCGGTCTCTATCAAATCGCTGATAGCTCAACAATATGTTTCACTTAAATTTCAATTTCGATAAGATGCGAAAACGAAACAATTTATTTAGTTTAATAAATATTACTTTTATTATAAAATTTTTATTTCAAAGTAATAAGGCGAATTTATAAATTTTGTATTTGTATATAATTTTATATAAATTAACACAAAATAATTTTTTAATTAAAAAAACAAAAGAAAAAGAAAATAATTAATGAATTAATTGATAGCTATAGCTATAGTCAATGCACTGATTACACGGTGCGACAGTGAAAAAACACTTGTGAAACGAGATAGTGTAGGTTGTTAATCTGGTCGAATAGAACTCGAATAGATGAATGAGACAACATTGATATGTATCAAAAATGGCCAAATTTTTGTAAGTTGTACCGAAAAACTGGCATCAAAATCCGAAAAACACGAATAAAAGTCGAAAACTTCAGTTTCAGGTGTAAAAATTTTGTCTTTTTTTGTTCAACAAAATCGAAGATATATTTTTTTTTTTCAAAAGCTACAACATTTAACTATTGAAAAACAGTAAAAATTTTGAAATCGGTTGAAAAAAACGCGTTCAGGAATTTTTAAGCGCAAAAAAGTCCCGAAAAACGGTTTTTTTTTAATAAATAAAAATTGGAGGGTTCCAAAAATATAAAAAAAATATTTTTGAGTTTTCTTCGACCAGATTAACAACCTACACTATCTCGTTTCCCAAGTGTATTTCGTTTTTTTTTTTTGTCGCACAGTGTTATCTAAAAAATAGTTGCCAATGATAACAAAAACAATATACCCAACCAAGTTGTAGGGTAGCGCGTCACTTGGCGCTCCGATAAACAAAATTCGCCAAAAAATGAATGCACATACGTGCATACATATAACATAGGATAATGGTGGGAAGCAAATTTATCGCTTCCAAATGATTTATGCACAAATACTTAAAATAATTTTTTGGATGCACTTTCTCTATTTTATTGGCAAATATTTACAATATCGAGAACGAGGGGTAGGGGGCGACAATGATTTTGGAATAATTTATGCGTCTTAATTTTGTCCACAGGAAATTGTTCATTTATATTGGCAATATTTTAATGAAATTTAAATACATTTTTATTATTCACTTTAGCTCTACTATTTTGAAGTACGTATGCGCCAAGAATTGAAAGGAGGGTGCAATATTTCAGCACGACACGAATATTAGCTTGTCTTTTCTCGACTTTCAATTTTGTGCACAAATACCTGCGGTTCTGAGTTCGGATCCTTTAATCCTGCGGCTACTTTCCTAGTGCATTCGATGCAGGTGCAGGACATGGGGATGACGATGACTCCTTCAATAAAGGCGCTGAATAAATCCTGTTGATTAATGAATGTTGTTTCGCGACGCGAACTTTAAATTGTTTTTTGTTTATTGCTTTCAAAGTTCACAGCACAACCGTCGCGAGAACCTTTTTTATTTTTATTTTTGTTTTCTATGTATTCTCTGTGTCACTCTCACTAGTTGCTTTAATTTAAAAATTATAATATTCAAGTCCACCCGGTGGTGCCAAAATGTTTAATGAGATTAGTTGAGTTGAGTTTATCTCAACAATTTCAAAAAAAATTAAAGGTGGCTGTTTAATATAAATTTCGAAAATGACAAAAAGAAAAGTACATGCACTCGGCTAGACGTTATAATTCGATATATTCAACAAAAATAACTTAAACCTAGCTTATCTATTGCGGCGAAGCGGGGCGAATTCGCAAAAGAACGCAACTGAGCTTTTATTTCGCTCCCGCTCCGCCCTATGCTAACTTAGACTAGACTTCAATTTGTTTTCGACTTCAATATTTAATTATGCTACTAATTTGTTTAGACTTATCAATCATCTAATCTAGACTTATCATCTAATTATGCTACAGCCAGCTTTACCAATCTTCTCTTTGGTGTTCGTTCTCCGGCGATTTTCGGGCTCTCCGCAAACTTTTCAGAAATGAAGCTAGCCGTTGCCCCGGTGTCTATCATGGTCTTAATTTCTGCTCCTACGAGCTTGACAACTGCTGATCGTCTCCTGATAGCCCTAAAACTAGTTTTGAGAGGCAGCACCTCGCGGTCTCTGCCTTCCTCTCTACAGCTGAGATCACTGCGCGTTTCCCGCTCTTTGGCAGCACTCTGTACGCCGCACATCCTGCAGAACAATATTCTAGGGCTCCTGCACCCACTCGCCCAATGGCTCATGCCACTGCATCTGTTCCATGCCTGCGCTGGGTTTTCTATCTGACCTTGCCTTGGCGCCGCTGTCCATTGCTGATTCGGCTGTCGCTGACTTGGGCTTGCTGCCCATTGCTTGCGAAGCGCGTATATCCAGTTTTTTTCTCCCCATCTTGAAGCTGCGTTACTTCAAGACTCAAAAGCAATCACGTAGTTTGGTCCTAGGTGTAACTAGCTGTTATGTGCTCGCAACAAATGCCGCGGCTAGCTCTCAGAGTTTATAGATCGTTCCACCGAATTTTTAGATTCGACGTGACTGCCCGAGCCCAGAAATAACACCGGGTGCTTCGTTTCACAAATATCCCTTTTATTTTTATAATGTTTACAAAGGGTAAATCTCACCGGTTGCTCGGCTCAGCCGATCGACCAATCCTCCCGTCGTTCCCCGGTCACCATTCCGGGTTGGTTCCAATATACACGCCCTGCAAAGTTTTCGCCCAGAATGACGTGTGGTCTTGGTGCGTGGCGCCGGTTTGCCCGCTTCCTGCCGTTAATCCTTCGTTCCTCTATTCTCGCCGTTAATCTTTTCTCCAATTCCTGTCGCATTTCCATTGGCGGGATCTCTTTGTTGCCCCGCTTGGGCCTCCGATTCATATTGATATTATTCAGGTCACCGGACTTCGTCCAGATACCCTCGCGCTCCCCCCTTTGGGCATTCCAAATGAATTTCTGCGGTTCTGCATTTTCTAAACACAGCTGCTGTCGTGGGCCGCTTCGTTCCCCACCGTCCCCGCTCTCTCTTATGAAATATGAGCGCGGCCGCGAGGGCCCGCCCCGTTACGTTCCACGGTGATTCCTTTTTCTCCTTCACCTGTGCGCGCAGCCGTGCTGGTTCTTCTGTCCCCGCTGCTGCCCCTCATGCCGTCTACATTGCATGCATTTATTTCCTACCCTACTTTCTAAAAACAGCCGCGCTGGCCCGTCCAGAACCGTTACATTCCACGGTGATTCTTCATTCTCCTTCTTCCGTGCTAGCTTGCCGGCCCCTCCCTGCCTGCCTGTTGATCAGGGGAAGTCGGTAAAAAGAAGCCAGAGAGTCGCTACGCAGAAGCAACCGAAGCCCATCGAGTGCGAAAGTCGTGCATTATTATTAAGAAAAGTCAATCTTTTATACGTTTCTTACATTATTTCAATAAACTTTAATTTGTAACCGAAACCCTACATGTATGTGTACGTAACACCAAGCTTCAGGGGTGGCTGCACACAATTGGTAGCTGCACTTATGGGACTATATCTTGAGTTAACGAATTTTGCCAGATATAAACACTTGCAATATAAATAAGATCGAATGGGCCAATTTAAAAAAAAATTTTTTTCTTAAAAAAAAATTATTTTCAATGCATTTTTTTTGTTTACTTGTCAACGGATTTAACCTTGTTATGAATTTTTTAATTAACAAATTTTTTTGTAATTTTTTAACGTAAGCTTAAGGTATTTTAAAAAGTTGTAGAACAATAGTTGTTCATATGACAATAAAAAACATCTACAATTTTTTCAGGATTCAGGATCGAATAATTTCTCCCAAACCAAACGACTTTTCGAAAATGTTTGGACAAAAATTATCTAATTAAAACAATGCCTTTCGATTAGTAAATAAGTCATTCAGATCGGATGCCTACAGAAAATTTTTAATTATCCGGCTATATATAGAGTTTCCTCGCGCACGCCAACGCATGCAGGTCGTCCCCTCGTGGACTGCCATCCACAGTGATATAATTGAACTAAAATTTTAACATCATGGTTGAAGATCACTGTAATTGTTTACAGTGAATGTGAACTCATCCATCATATGCTAACAAAAAAATAAAATTATGAATATTTAAATTCCTATTGACGGAACTCTGCTGCCGGATATAGGGTGTTGAAGGGACCACCAGAGCAATGCTCTAGCGGCCGGTGATCATATGTAGGGTGGGCATCTCGCAAGCACAAAAAACATCAGTCTTGCTAAAGAATTACCTTTCTCTCTGTCTGTCCGTTATTTCTTTTCTTCCAAATTTATTTTGCCGATCTCTTTCGGTCCAGTCATCTGGCTTCTTAGTTTGTCGCAAGCACGCTCAATTTCTGGATTTAATAATAATAATGTGTAGAAGTAATAGAGTCTGGCAAAGCAAGACCACCACCCCCAAAGCCGACGGTCCTGTGTGCATTTTTTATAAAATTTCTAACGTCTGTTACCATGTTAGGTCAATAGAATCTTTGCCTGATTTGTTCTAACCATTTGGCTATACCGCAATAAGCGGAACTGGCTGATCGTGTGCTGCATATATCACTCCAGTTCGCACTCAATTGGGAATTAATAGTTTCCAACGACCATCAGCATTGCCATCTTCAAAAAACTCTGTTCCATGATAAATATTATATAATCATCAATAACTTGAAAATCTGGCAAATCAGCGTTTTTAAACTTCTCTATCAATGATATATATTCGCAGCCGTACTTTAGTATGTTCGTGAAAGAGCGTCTGCCACCACATTCTCGCTTCCTCTGCGATGAACAATTGTAAAACCATAATCTTGGAGTTTAATAGCTCATCTACCAACCGTCCATTCGGGTCAAATTGGTTTATGAGCAAGCGTAAGCTTGCATGATCTGTAACTACTTCGAACACATGACCTTCAATATACATTCCGAATTTCTGAATGGCTAAAACAACTGCTAGGCATTCTAGTTCTGTCACAGTATAATTGCTCTGTGCTTTTTTTAGTTTCCTTGCTATGGGTTAAGTAAGATGAAGATTCCAAAACGTTTCCAGAAATCTATTCCGCATATTAAGTCTTGCTTAATTAAAGGTACTACTAACAAGAAAGGAGAGATAACAAGGTTATGACAATTCCGATCGTTCTATGACAGCTATAGGATATAGTCGGGCGATCCTTATGAAATTTTGTACATAAAATATTTTGGGACTTTCCAAATATACCATGTGTGGAAAGACCCAACTCCACATTTCCGATTAATCAGTAATTTAAGTAATTAAATTAAGTAATTTAATTAAAGTAAATGGTCGTATGTCTTCCACTTTTTGTACAATTGACGAAATGGTAAAACTTCGCAAGCTCTTCTTTTTGTTCCAAAAATCGCGTATACGTTTAGATGATCTTGTCTTCCTGCAGAAGAATAGGGATTACTGAATAATTCTTTTCTGCGTTGTGGGTATTCTTTGTGGCTAAATTGGTCTAGAACCTGTAGAACTGATTTGTGAACTGTTCATACTGGAATGAGTTTCTGGGTCCGAGGATACTGGTGGACATCCCCTCTCGGATCGCGACGAACATCCCTGGCGGAGTTTTCCGTTTTACATTTCTGACAGCTCGGCTTGTAGGCATCAAGCAGACCGCAACCATAGCAGAAAATTCGCAGTGGCTTAAGGCATGATACCGATGACCCAATTCCTCGCAATTTCAGCATTTTATTTTCTCAGGTGATCTAATGCTAAAAACCTCACCTGAAAACTCCACTTCGATTTCGACGGGAATTTCTTCCGATTCTTCCAAGGGCATTCAGTGCTTCTACAAAATTCCTACGCATGGTGGGTCGGGTCGTTGCATACGAAAAGTGTCGATAAAATTCTTCGTGCCTATGGCACTCCTTTCGCAGACTAGCTAAGCCTGGGGTGTCTACTTGTAATAGTTCTAGTTTAAGGTCTGATCTAAGGTTGTTCATGACTTCGATAGCGATGTCGCCACCTGTCATTGGTTTGCGCAACGAATCGAATATTGATAAGATGGAGTCTAGGAATTGACCAAAACACTCGTTCGCTCCTTGCTTTCTGCATCTAATAGCATTTTTAATGTCTCGGTCTGATCTCTGATCTTGGTATCTTTCCTACAAGTGACTGCACAACTCGTACCAATTCATGTATTCGGACGTTCTATGGAAACGCCAATAGAATGAAAGTGCTGGTCCAGCAAATAGAAGATGAGCAAACTGACTAAGCAAAGGGAAATAACCATTAAGACACTGAAAAGTTAAACAGTTGACTCGAAAAAAGAAAACTTATATTGGAAGGTCGCTGTACTGAACTCGTCGTACCACTGAACTTGATGCGCCAATTGGAAATCACATCGGAAATCCTATCTAGGTGCTCTAGTGAAATTTCATTTGACCTACTAGTTGGTGGTCGAGATCTTTGACTGTTGTTGGGAGCATTGCTACTGACTCGAGGTAATGAAGGTGCTATCATTAATCATTATCCCATTCAAGTTGGGGTCCTCTCGCGGGTCTCGAGAGAATATATTCAAATTCCTAATAGCTGTGGTTATTTGAATACCAATTGAGGCTGCCAACTTGCTCTAAAGTTTTCCATGGAGCTGGATATAATTTTCTGAATAGAAATCCTATCCTGGTCTCGCGTCTGGGGTTCGAACTATGTACCTACTATTGTTCGCTGATTTTTTTTAATTGGGTTGTTTGAAACCTGTGATCTGGTATTCATACGAGAACTTGGAATGTCTCCAGAATGATTTGGATTAGAATCCTGGTCAGTCTGCATTTTATTCGGTATTCAACGCTCAGAAGGAGTACATTTTCTGTCTATCATCAAAACTCGAGCACAGCTTTGCCTACAATTCGGACAGGTATCATTTGTTTAAAGCCACTCTAACAAACATGCTCTGTGAAACTTACGCTTGCATGGGGTTTCCATGATACTATCACGGGGGTTCGTATCCTTACAAATGCTACACAGCACCGGACTCTCCAACGGAGTGGCTGCTATGTTTTCGGTACTTCTTCTAACAGACATTGTCATATAATTATAACAACGGTAATTTGCAATAATAATATTACTCGAGATTCAAGTCGTAAAATCTAAATTAATTCTAGAGGCTTACCCTTGGTTCTTCACATGGCATTAGTTAGTGAGTTTTGGGGCAGTAAAGATTTATTTTAAACTAAATGCAATACAAATGTACTAGAAGTAGAGGAAGACTATTTCGATATGAACCAAATATAGACAATCTCATTCTTATTTTCGAAAATGGGATAGAAAAACTAGGCTGTCTTAGTATACAATCGAATTAAGCTCAATAATAAAAAGCGTATGCCTGTCGTAGTCATCTTTAGAAATGGATTCGATCGCAATCCGTTTTGCGTACTTCATAACCACGGTCTGCAATCGCAGCAATCGACTGGTGTACATACATAATATACGCAAACGCTGCTGGAATGGAAAGGAAAAGGAAAAGTGTTCTGGGCATTCCCTTGCCATTATTCTGACATTATCCTGCCATAATCCTTTCATTGTCCTGAACCACGTTGGGCGCCAGAATATCTGTAACAGTACAGTAAATTATCCCTAACACTGCACGGGTGGTCTCTTCCGCACCCCCTTTGCTTCCGGACGGCTTGGCTCAGTCAAAAGGGCGTGGGTGTGGGCACGGCAAACTAGACCATGTACGTTACGGAAATCGTCGTAGACAGAGATGAGGAAGTTGGGAAGGAAAGCGGTAGAAGAAGGCCGATATTTGGGTAGTGGATTCTACTGACCCTACTGAATGAAAGACTAGATGTTATAGTCCTTCGTCTATACCCTCCCTTCCATGTACACTTTACACTAAACAGTGGGGTCTACCCTTTTTCAACTGCCATGTTAAGATCATAAGTGCTCTAAGTAAAAGAAATTATCTCATGTTAATTTTATATAATTACGTATACCCAAATAATAGCGGTAGTACAAAAATATATAAGATAAAGGAATATTACAATTTAACCTGTTATTCAGAAAGGAAAGAAAAAACATGTCACGGATTTCCCATTGTATTCACATTCAATTATTACTCTTTGTGGTCTACTCACTCAGTTTTTCCGATTTTGCCCGATCGTTGGGCCCAAGATGATGAGGTGATTTTTGCTGTTTAACTTATTACAAAAGAGAAGTTATACAATTGGGAAAATGCCTGACTGATCTCTCCTTCAGGGCTGATTTGGTTTGCTTACGAAACTAAATTTATAAGGATAAGTCCAATGCTAAATAATTCATACTCATTAGAGTTTACATTTATGCAATATTAAGAAATTAACAAAATGGAATTTATAATTCTAAAATAGAGAAAAATTTTACAATCTTAATTATGGTAGGAGTCGATACAAATTGGCGCAGCTATCGATGTTCGCCATGGAAGTAGTTGCGCAATTTTGCATTACCGAAAGTATTGGCACACATGCTCGTGGACAAGGTTATCGTTCTGCTGACTAAATAGCACTGATGTAGCTAAATTCGTCTTATTCCGGCTCACAAAATTAATAAAAATACGAAAACTCGCACTCTAATTGATGGCTGCTCGCTTGAACCAAAAAAAAAAAAACATTTGAGCTACAGCGGCACCAGTTAGTTCTTATTAAATCTTACCTATCTTCCTCATCCCTTACTGCATGTTGACTCTGGCTGGGCTGGGCCCGTAGAAGATTGAAAATTGGGGCGTTGTTGGGGTGCTGTTCTGGCAGTTCACTGTTTCATGTTGGTCTTATGCCCGATCTGAGGCGAAATTCCGGACGGAAAGCCTATCTACCAGGCTGTGCCTGAAATGTTTTAAATTCAGGCCGAATCGCTTTCACTGCACAATTTCTGTATGTTTCTTGGCAGAATTTTCCTTTACTTTTTTAAAATGCTCGGCAAAAGTTCAGAATGGAATAGTTGCTAAGAATGTGAATTTTTACAGCCACAGCCATGCTGTAATAAAGCTCCCTTCCAAATAGAGGAATCTTATGATTTTCTACATGATTTGGTTTTTTTTTTATATTCGTATTTTATTATTTGTTAAATTTATTCTACCAATACATTATTGACATTACTTTTTATTTATTTTGGGGGCTAGAAGAACTTGGTGCTGCTGTGTTGAGCGGTACGGCCGTGAAGCAATGCTTCGCCCAACTCCTGCAACTTAGTCCTCCCCCCCGTTACGCGCCCTCTACAGGGCTCTCTGATTCCAGCATTAGTGGCACCATGCTCTCCGGTGAGAAGGTCTCCTCCAGGCTCTCCTCAAGGTTGATGCGCTCCTCTTCGAAACGCCAACAGTCAAAGAGGACATGGTAGGCGTCCTCCATGACCCCCCTGCCACATGAGGGGCAGCCATCCTCTCTTTCGTGCCCGAATCGCTTCAAATAGCTTCTGATACACAAGTGTCCACTAAGGGCCTGAGTCAGGTAAAAATCCACCTCGCCTTGCTTCCTTCCGGTCCATACGCCCACATCCGGACTGAGCCTGTGCGTCCAACGTCCCTTTGTAGGATTTTTCCATAAGCTCTGCCAGTTGGCCAGGCTTCTGGCTCTCCCCGATGACTTCCTAGCCGGCGCCGACGCGGTTTCGTCCTGGGCCGTCTCGGCCACCTCTGACCTCTCCCGGACTAGTTCCGGACGAGTCCCGCGTCGTCCGACACCGTTCTGAAGGCGCATGACGTGCATAACGCCCAAAGCCGATAGTCAGCCTCGATGCCCCACACGTAAGACCGTACGGTCATTGCCTCTGCCCACACCGGGGCGGCATAAAGAATCTGCGAGCTTACCACGCTGGTGATAAACTTACGCCTTTCTTGCCTCGGGCCTCTAATATGAAGCAGCATGCGTGAGAGTGCCTTTGTCGTCTCACTTGCCCTCTTGTGAGCATACTCCAAGTGCTCCGGGAATGAGAGCCGCGTATCCAGCATCACTCCGAGGTATCACTCTCTTTGAGGTGATGGCCACTCCTCCAACGCGGACCGTTGCTGTTTTCACTTTTTTCTACTAGATTAGCACTGCCCCCGTCTTGGGCGGTGCCAATTGTAGGCCGGCGGTGGACAGCCAAGCCTCCACTTTTTCGATCGCATGGTTCGTAGTAGCTTCCACCTCCCCGACTGCCTTCGCCACGACCACCACTGCAACATCGTCGACGAATCCAATTACGGATGTTCCCTCGGCCATTGGAATTCGAAGAACACCATCGTACATCGCATTCGAGGTATCGAAGTATGCTCATCCTCATCAGCGCCTTTAATGTCCGCGACCAGTTCGCTGTGTTAAAGGCGTTCTTAATGTCGAGAGTTGTTACCAGGCAGTACTTTTTGTGCCCCCTTTCCACCGGGTGCCTTGAATGGCGCGTGCTGCCAGGACCCGTCTAATGGCGTCCACCGTAGCCCTACCCTTTCGGAAGCCATATTGCTTCGCTGCCTGGACGCCGACCCTGCTTATGGCCGCCTGTAGTCTCGTTGATATGATTTTTTCACCTTGCCCACAGAGTCTAACAGGCAAATCGGTCTGTAAGATGCTGCTTGACCGGGTGGCTTGCCAGGCTTTGGCAGGAGGAGTAACCTCTGCACCTTCCATATTGCCGGAAAGGTGCCCTCCAGTAGGCACTGATTGTATATGGCAGCCATCTTCTCCGGTATAGGAATTCACTAATCTTCCAGGTTTGTCCAGTAGCTTCTTGACGTAGAATGTACTAGAACTTCGCACCGATGCGTTGAATTCATCGATTCCTTTTAGTGACACGATAGGTTTCGGTGCCCTGGCCGCGTGATTAAGAATTCAGGATCGCGCTAAGCGCAACTGAGGTGGGATATTTCTTGGCGTCTGAATAGGGGATGGTTGATTGGGTATTATTGTCGATAGTACGTCTATGTAGATTTTTTTTTGGAAATCAATAGTTGATGATGAAAGGTATTGCTTCTTGGGCGGTTGGTAACGGCGGGTTCATTTGTAAGAAGGGCTGTGGCTGAATACACCACTTGTGATGAGGTAGATTGAAGTAAAGCGGTAGACGTATTTTTCTTCATCGTACTAGACTAGTTTCCCGACGCTCATGTTGTTCTAACATCTGCTTCAGGGATTGTTAATGGCTAGTTCTAGAGATGACAGCATGTGTGGGTCCAATCATGCCTCAATGATGTGTATCAATATTGGATACCAGTAGACTGTTGACCCATTGAGTGCGTTGAGAGTGGCGACGGTTCGGAGAGCGGTATTTTGCAAGCTGCGCAGCTGGTCTGCTGATCCATTATGACGCCAGAAGGTGCTGTTGAAGCGTTCAAAAACCATCTTTTGGAGGTGTCTCAATCGGAGTGGACAAATGGTTTCGACAATGGATTTGAGCGCATGCAAAGTCTTGCTGGAGAATACTTTGAAAAACAATAAAACTATTTTTAATCATAAATATTCGCATTTTCATAAATAGGCCAGAAATATATATAGCAACCCTCGTAAAAGACTAAGATTTAAATTACCATTTAATGAATATCTCTTCCAATGGAATATCGGCACTTTTACGAATTGAAAAATAGACTCCAACGGGATTCTGATCTCCAGCAACATTACGTACAATTTATGGATCAATACGTACAATTATGGTTAGGGGATATGACTAGATTAACGACAAAGCAACTGATAGCAGACCATTATGTCATTCCACACCATTGTGTTCTAAAACCTGAAAATGAGATTTTGCCCACAACTGCTCTAGAACGAAAAATATTTTTGATTATAATAAAAACAAATTTTTTATTTAAAAATAAATAGTCAAAAAATTAAAGAGTCCTGCGTCTTCTTATTTTTGAATAAACCATAGAATGAAATGCTTATGCTTATTCTACATATGTGATACAGAATAAGCAACCGTTTGTATTTATGATTGAAGATGATTTACTGTGTAGTTATCGTGTTGCTCACCAATAAAGCGGAAGTGTTTCAGGCACCATTCTAGGAAGCCTTCACTAAAAAAAAAATTTGTTTTTAAATTGTATTTAGATATAGTTAACGAAATTACACGGCATACATAATTCAATATATGGTCAAATTTGATCAATTAGGTGTACCGCGGAAACTGTGGTAGATGGCACCTATTTTTTTCTGGACTTTGATTCAGGGGGTCCTAAGGTTATAAAGCAAGGGAAATTATGCGTGGAGTAAAAAACAAAATTGGATTTTGTCAGTCTGTTATTGGTATCTTAACAGTTTGTCAAGCTCAGAGGTGTCTTAAATTTCATCACAATAAGAAAACCTCCGTAAATCGATTTGGCACTTCGATTGCTTAAATTTATCGTTTGGCTCGCGCTTTTAGAGCCTGTAGTATCCAGTTAGTAAAAGCAAGTATTCGTACGCTGCTGTTCCTTTTCGCTTTACCACATCGTTAAAGAATACCTGGTTGCGAATTGGCTTACTGTCGGTATTCACCCTGGGATCGATCGATGGAGGTTTCGGGGACGTGCCCTTCTCGCGTTGCTCGGTTCTAAGCTCGTCGGAACGGTGTGGTTTTCCTCCTAGCTTCCTACACAACACCACTCTACTCTGATAATTATATAAGTGCATAAGTGCAAATATATTTTCTTTTTACTGACTTACTGAAGGCAGCAGCCTTCGTTCAATTTACGCAGGTCAGTTATCTTACGTCTGGTGGTCTCTGTATTGCAAATTAAAATGAAAGATCTGACAATAAGCTAACTTCGTTGCAACGCAACGGTGAAAATCTGCAAAACTTCCAATAACGGGACAATTCCTGATCTCCGTTTGCTTCTGTCTGACAGCGCACTCACATACGTATACCAGAAAGCCAAGGGGTCTCCGTGTGGCAGAGCGGGACGATTTAATTTCCTTTTTCGTCGCTACGCTCCGTACCCCACATTTCGGATTCGGAATTTCCGACTATCCTTGGTGAAGGCTGTTACAAAATAATTTCTTGGTTCTCTCTACCGCTTCGACCCCCACAAGCCACAGTCAGGAGCCACCCGTGCTCCTGAGAAACACATTGATTTATTTGCCGGCAGCACCAAAAATTGAATTTTATTGGTTGAATGACCGCAATTTACAAAAAAGCCACGCCCCACCAGACTCATGACCCCTGACCCCACCGCCTCACCGCCCACCAATCCACAAATAAAATCGGCTTTGGCTCCATCCTTTTTTTTTGGGTTATTTATGAGCGTGTTTATTTATTATATGACCCAACACTTGATAAAATTAAACGCAAATGGCTGGAAATTTTGAATTTTGCTCCCCAGCACCTCGCCGAATTTGTATTACATATCTATCCCATGACTGACAGAGCAGTGTTTGTGCAAACTTACCAGAAAATAGACAGCAAACGGCATTACGACTATGGCCACCAGGAGATCGGCGATGGCCAGTGAGACTATAAAATAATTCGTGACTGTTTGGAGAATTGTCTCGACAAACGTACAGGATAACTAGAATGTTTCCGAAGAGGGTCAGGATGGTGAACAGAATCAGGATGAGCGCCCAGTAGTTGTGGTCCACTGAAAATTTAAGAACATTTTTAATTAGTGCTTTCCCATAAATACAAATTACAAAATATATGTGGGATGAAGGCAATGTCTACATCTACATCTACTAGACAAAATAATTTTATAAAGGAAATCTTGAATTATAGCCACAGATAATGTCAGATTTGATTCAATTTTATGTAATTATAGAATTAATAATTGAAAGATAGTAACTCTTCTCTTAATTAGAATTAGAGAGAGACTTTATCAAGAATCAAGAATTCTTTTCTGATAAGTCAATTAACTTCAGACTTTCTGCAAATTAATTGTACGTGGTTAACATGGTTAACAATGATTCTTGGTACTTTTTGGTACATTTTTATTTTATATTAAAATGAAATAAATACAAAATCAATAAACAAATATTTTTAAGCTTATAGCTACCGTAAACTAATTCTAATTTCATTCCAAAACAGTTTGAAAACATTCAAAATAATCGAAACAGTTGTTTTTCAGCCTAGATTGTTTAAAGGAACGCTTCAAAAACCTGATATGTTCAAAGCCTCAAAACCAAATAGATAAGATACAAGTACAAGTACAAAAATTATTCGACAATAAAATAGTCGAGCCGTCTGTATCCCCTTATATCAGCTCACTTTTGTTAGTTCCAAAGAAATCTCTTCCTGGTTCTGACAAGAAAAAATGGCGATTAGAAACTGACTATCGTCAAATTAATAAGAAACTGTTGTCAGATAAATTCCCGCTCCCTAGAATTGATGACATTCTG
Source organism: Drosophila ananassae (assembly GCF_017639315.1). Taxonomy (NCBI): domain Eukaryota; kingdom Metazoa; phylum Arthropoda; class Insecta; order Diptera; family Drosophilidae; genus Drosophila; species Drosophila ananassae. Next base: position 7,558,612 of record NC_057932.1, on the reverse strand, counting down.
AATCAACTAGGTAGAGCAAAGTACTTTTCATGCCTTCACTCAATGTCAGGATTTCATCAAATTGTACTCGAAAAAAGTTCAAGAGATATAACGTCTTTCTCAACAAGCAATGGCTTCTCAGCAATAGAACCTTCTCAAGCTTTCCTTTATATGGATGATTTAATAGTCATTGGTTGTTCCGAAACACATATGCTCAAAAACGTTTTTGAGAAATGTAGGAAATACAATCTTAAATTAAATCCTTAAAAATGTTAAATTTTCACGCATGAAGTCACTTTTTTGGGTCACGAATCCACGGATATGCTCATCACATAACTAGATTATGTAAAAAAAATGTAAAATTCGAATGGACAGCTGATTGTCAGCATGTCTTCGAACATCTCAAATCGGCACTAATAAATCCGAATTTATTACAATACCCAGATTTCAGCAAAGAATTTTGCATAATAACAGATGCAGGTAAACAAGCATGTGGATCAGTTTTAACTCAAAACAAAAATGGACTCCACGTTCCAGTTGCTAATGCATCAAGATCGTTTACTAAGGGTGAAAGTAATAAAAGTACAACAGAACAAGAATTGCCAGCAATTCATTATGAGACTTTAATTAGAGGACTAAAGTCACTACAAGATATCAAAGTAGACAAAATTCCTGCGCAGGAAAATGAAAAAATAGAATTGTTAAGGCAATCTATAGAAATAGCTTCAAAGCCCAACGTATACGAAGTCATTAACAATGACAAAGTTACGAAAAATACTGCAAGATATGATGTTAGCGATTTATGTACCAATGGATCTATTTTTCCAAAAGATTGAAGCACAAGCCGATATAAATAAAATCAGCCTACTCAAATCAATTGATAACACATGCCAACAGCAAAAAATCTCCACGCATAATTTCACCTGCTTCATAACCTTTAAGCCAAAGTTCAGAACAAACATAGGTTCTATCACCCACAGTTTCCGCGGTTCACTTTTTCTATGGATGATTTTTATTTTCTTATTGAAAGCAGTAGATCATACCATGTTTTAGTTTTGGATTTAAGGAAAAACTCGTGTCGGGTCAGGCAGCAGGCACTGCATAAATTCAATATAAATGTAACATATATATGTATATAAATGTAATAATTATAGCTTAGCATATAATCATTTTTCTCATAGCTTTTGTTAGTCGCAAGCCGACTCTTCTCGGCCGCTCGGCTTTCATTTAATTGTTGTCATTAAGTTAACGAGCTTTCGCCCGTCCTATGCTAAAAGGCGGACCTACTTGTATTCTCAGTGCATACGCATTCTAAATCGGAGCTTTCTGTCTCCATTTCATATGCGAATAAATAAACATTTTTATAACGTGGTAAAACAAATAATTACCTTGTTATTATTTTGGATAAAAGTCATTGAAAAATCTCAATGACCAAATATTGGTGACCCCGACGTGATTTAATTAATATAAATTATAATTATTAAAATAAATAAAACAATTCCGCGAGCATAAAACAGTGCGAACATACCCGTTTCAGTTTTGCGTTGTATTAACATACATATGTGCAGTGAAACAATTATTTTTTATTTATACATAAATCATTTAATAATATAAATAAATACAATACATACAATTGTTATCCGGTCCGCCAAAATACATACATACAAACATACATACATACGTTCCACTTGCAAGTGCATTCGACTCACACAAGCGTTCATATATATATACAATCCACAACTCAGTGTACGGTTCTGAGCGCACAGTGGGATAAATCGTGTTCGCTGCGCTCAAATATAATTAAATATAAAAAATAAACAATAACTATAATTTTGGCGCCAAAATTAATTTGTGCGTGTTTTTACCTAAATTGAGCGTATTTTAATTATAGTGGCGATGAACTCCAGCGGCGCCGTCACAGGAGAACCCACTCCGTCTCGGAGCGCGATTTAAAAATGCAAGGCCAAAAGTATTCTCCAGGATTTGAAGAGGATCCAAGGCGCCCTGCACCCAATGTCAAAGGTGGAGGATGCTATGCTCCATGTGCATCACGGCCAGTTGGTCGCCATGTACGAGGATTTTAAGGCCATCCACGGGGAGCTTGAAGAGTTAGACATTGCTGAAATAAGCAGCGACTTGCGATGGACAGTGTCTGAGCTTGTAGCTACGAATCATGCCGAAATCGAGCACGAGACGTCGTTGCGCTCTGCTCGAATTGCTGCCCATTCCACCCTTGCCAGCGGAGTTTCCAGTGTCCAGGTGGAACCAGCGCTCAGTCGGAGTTTTCAAGCCTTGCCTCCTCTTCCTCTTCCTATTTTCAGCGGAGTATATTCAGAGTGGGCTGAGTTTCATTGGGTCTTTTCGACGATCGTAGGCTGCAATCCTTATATAAGTAAGGTGAAAAATTTTCAGAGGTTGCGATCTTGTCTTCAGGACTCCGCTTTAGAGGCAGTCGGTTCCTTGGAAATCTCCGAGGAGAATTATGATGTCGCAGTGCAGCTTTTGGAGAATCGATTTAATAACCGTCGGCTGATATTTCAGGCTCTTGTGAATGAGATTCAGGGCCTCAATCTATTGGAAGGTGGCTCAGTGGCAGCGCTGCCGGGTCTATCAGATAAATTCAAGGCCCATATGCGAGCCTTAAAAAATTTGGGGACGACTGTTCAGATCGCCGGCTTCATCATTGTCCAGGTACTTCTTCAAAGGTTGGATCCAACTACTCAAGCCAAGTGGGAGGAAGGTCAAAATGCCTCGAACTCGGATCTCATCCCTACTTGGGAGTCGATGGCAGAGTTTTTGGAGTTTTTGGAGCGTTGCAGGACTTTGGAGGCTATGGATGTGGCCTTGGCCGCTTACGCGCCGGGCACTCAGGGAAGACGTAGAGTCGCAAATAACAGTAGAGCATCCTTTATTATTACTAATTCACCTGCCTCTGCTTGTATACTATGCGGTGGGTGGTCCCATGTAGTCTCTGCATGCCCAAGATTTTTGTCATTGCCCCCTGAGTGCCGCCTTGGCAAGGATAGGCGACTAGGTCTATGTCGAAAATGTCTCCAAACTGGCCATCACCTGCGTGAGTGCCTCGCTGATAATTGTCGCAGTTGTGGAAGGAGGCATCACAGTCTGTTGCATTTTTTGGAGTTACAGTCTTCCAGCAGCCAGCCTTCTGCTGTGCCGTCTACTAATAGGCGCTTCTCCATCCACGGCTAATGCACTAGTTGCCCAGGGTCGCAGCGGTGAGATAGCCTTACTGGCCACAGCGAACATTCTCATTCGGAGTCGTTCTGGGGTTTTTGTTCCATGCCGGGCTCTTTTGGATTCTGGACCGCAGGTGCACGTGTTTACGTCCCGACTGGCTAGTCAGCTGCAGCTGCGCAGACGCAAATCGTACGTGGCAGTGTCGGGCATTAGCGACACTGGCTTCGCGACAGACGGATTCTCTGTTGATGTGCTCCTACGATCCTATTGCTCTGAATATTCGGCCTTCGTCAACGCTGTAATCGCAGCCAACATCACGGACCTCCAGCCTAGTTTTAGCTTGGATGTCTCCAGCTGGAATATTCCGTCACTTATGGTTACTTATCGGAGCCAGTCTATTCTATGATCTGCTGTGTGTTGGTCAAATCCAGCTCTCAGCTGGCCTACCGGTGCTGAAGAAAACCCGGCTAGGATGGGATGGGCCTACTCAGTGAAGCTGCCGTTGAAGGTCAGCTCTGAGTTGCTAGGTAAGTCGTACTCACGAGCCGTACGGCGATTTCTCTCCCTCGAAAGGAAGCTTTGCCGCCAGCCTCAATTAAAGGATCAGTATGCTGCGTTCATAAAGGAGTATTTAGATTTGGGGCATATGTCTCCAGTACCGCCTAGTCCACGACCTGCCAGACAGTATTTCCTGTCACATCACTGCGTTTTGAAGGAGGACAGCTCAACAACCAAGCTCAGGGTTGTTTTTGATGGTTCAGCTGCCACTACGTCTGGGTATTCATTGAATGACGTTTTGATGTCTGGTCCAGTTATCCAACCAAAGCTGCTGCACATTCTTCTAAGGTTTCGTTGCCATCGAGTGGCCATTACAGGAGATATTTGCAAAATGTACCGATGCGTTAGAGAGAGTTTTCCCCGAGGATAGCTATCTGCAGTGCATTCTTTGGCGGAATTCCACCCAGGATGAGTTGCAGGTTTTTAAACTGGATACGGTCACTTATGGGACAAAGCCGGCCTCATTTTTATCAATTCGAGCAATGCATAAGTTGGCACAGGATGAGCAGTCTATGTTTCCAAAGGGTGCCGCAATTCTGCGTCACGATTTTTATGTTGATGATCTAATTTCCGGAGGTGACTCAATAGAGGAGGCTACCAACATAATGCAGCAAACATCGGGGATTCTCGCCAAGGGCCAATTTCGGTTGAGAAAGTGGTGCTCCAATGTTTCTGAAGTGCTCTCTGACGTACCGGAAGAGGATCGAGAGTCGTTCCTAAGGTTTGATGATGGCAGCAACTTTACGAAGACTCTTGGCCTAGCTTGGGATCCTTCTACTGATCGCTTGCTATTTTCGTTTGAAGGGCTCCAGTCACCCTCGAAGCCCACTAGGGCATCATCCTCTCCTCAATCGCCCGGCTTTATGATCCGATAGGGCTTGTTGGACCTGTCATTATGAAGGCGAAGATCTTTCTTCAGAAGCTATGCCGTGAGAAGTTGTCCTGGGATGAAAGTCTACCTCAAGCTCTTCACTCCGATTGGGACATGATTTGCTCCAGCTTCGCCATGGCGCAGCGTGCTGAATTCTCTAGATGGTGACTATCATCACAGTCTGAAGTGGAGATTCATGGATTTTGTGACGCCAGCATCGAGGCTTATGGGGCTTGCATTTATGTTGTATCCAAGGGTACCAGGTCAGAAAGTCATTTACTCTGCTTAAAGTCCCGAGTCGCTCCTCTAAAAACAATAACGATACCGAAACTGGAGTTATCTGGAGCAGAGTTGCTAGCATTTTTATTTTATATTAAAATGAAATAAATACAAAATCAATAAACAAATATTTTTAAGCTTATAGCTACCGTAAACTAATTCTAATTTCATTCCAAAACAGTTTGAAAACATTCAAAATAATCGAAACAGTTGTTTTTCAGCCTGGATTGTTTAAAGGAACGCTTCAAAAACCTGATATGTTCAAAGCCTCAAAACCAAATAGATAAGATACAAATACAAGTACAACAATTATTCGACAATAAAATAGTCGAGCCGTCTGTTTCCCCTTATATCAGCTCACTTTTGTTAGTTCCGAAGAAATCTCTTCCAGGTTCTGACAAGAAAAATTGGCGATTAGAAACTAACTATCGCCAAATTAATAAGAAACTGTTGTCGGATAAATTCCCGCTCCGTAGAATTGATGACATTCTGAATCAACTAGGAAGAGCAAAATACTTTTCATGCCTTCACTTAACGTCTTTCTCAACAAGCAATGGCTTCTCAGCAATAGAACCTTCTCAAGCTTTCCTTTATATGAATGATTTATTAGTCATTGGTTGTTCCGAAACACATATGCTCAAAAACGTTTTTGAGAAATGTAGGAAATACAGTCTTAAATTACATCCTTAAAAATGTTAAATTTTCACGCATGAAGTCACCTTTTTGGGTCACGAATCCACGGATAAAGGAATCTTGCCTGACGACAAAAAATATCACGTCATTCAAAATTACCCAGTCCCAGATGATGCGGACAGAGCTAGACGATTCGTTGCATTCTGCAACTACTATAGACTATGCTCGTCACATAACTAGATTATGTAAAAAAAATGTAAAATTCGAATGGACAGCTGATTGTCAGCATGCCTTCGAACATCTCAAATCGGGACTAATAAATCCGAATTTATTACAATACCCAGATTTCAGCAAAGAATTTTGCATAATAACAGATGCAGGTAAACAAGCATGTGGATCAGTTTTAACTCAAAACAAAAATGGACTCCACCTTCCAGTTGCTGATGCATCAATATCGTTTACTAAGGGTGAAAGTAATAAAAGTACAACAGAACAAGAATTGCCAGCAATTCATTATGAGACTTTAATTAGAGGACTAGAGTCACTACAAGATATCAAAGTAGACAAAATTCCTGCGCAGGAAAATGAAAAAATAGAATTGTTAAGGCAATCTATAGAAATAGCTTCAAAGCCACTTTTTCTATGGATGATTTTTATTTTCTTATTGAAAGCAGTAGATCATACCATGTTTTAGTTTTGGATTTAAGGAAAAACTCGTGTCGGGTCAGGCAGCAGGCACTGCATAAATTCAATATAAATGTAACATATACATATAAATGTAATAATTATAGCTTAGCATATAATCATTTTTCTCATAGCTTTTGTTAGTCGCAAGCCGACTCTTCTCGGCCGCTCGGCTTTATTTTATTGTTGTCATTAAGTTAACGAGCTTTCACCCGTCCTATGCTAAAAGGCGGACCTACTTGTATTCTCAGTGCATACGCATTCTAAATCGGAGCTTTCTGCCTCCATTTCATATGCGAATAAATGAAAATTTTTATAACGTAGTGAAATAAATAATTACCTTGTTATTATTTTGGATAAAAGTCATTGAAAAATCTCAATGACCAAACATTGGTGACCCCGACGTGATATAATTAATATAAATTGTAATTATTAAAATAAATAAAACAATTCCGCGAGCATAAAACAGTGCGAACATACCCGTTTCAGTTTTGCGGTGTATTAACATACATATGTGCAGTGAAACAATTATTTTGTATTTATACATAAATCATTTAATAATATAAATAAATACAATACATACAATTGTTATCCGGTCCGCCAAAATACATACATACAAACATACATACATACGTTCCACTTGCAAGTGCATTCGACTCACACAAGCGTTCATATATATATACAATCCACAACTCAGTGTACGGTTCTGAGCGCACAGTGGGATAAATCGTGTTATCGTGGGATAAATATAATTAAATATAAAAAATAAACAATAACTATAATTTTGGCGCCAAAATTAATTTGTGCGTGTTTTTACCTAAATTGAGCGTATTTTAATTATAGTGGCGATGAACTCCAGCGGCGCCGTCACAGGAGAACCCACTCCGTCTCGGAGCGCGATTTAAAAATGCAAGGCCAAAAGTATTCTCCAGGATTTGAAGAGGATCCAAGGCACCCTGCACCCAATGTCAAAGGTGGAGGATGCTATGCTCCATGTGCGTCACGGCCAGTTGGTCTCCATGTACGAGGATTTTAAGGCCATCCACGGGGAGCTTGAAGAGTTAGACATTGCTGAAATAAGCAGCGACTTGCGATGGACAGTGTCTGAGCTTGTAGCTACGATGCATGCCGAAATCGAGCACGAGACGTCGTTGCGCTCTGCTCGAATTGCTGCCCATTCCACCCTTGCCAGCGGAGTTTCCAGTGTCCAGGTGGAACCAGAGCTCAGTCGAAGTTTTCAAGCCTTGCCTCCTCTTCCTCTTCCTATTTTCAGCGGAGTATATTCAGAGTGGGCTGAGTTTCATTGGGTCTTTTCGACGATCGTAGGCTGCAATCCTTTTATAAGTAAGGTGGAAAATTTTCAGAGGTTGCGATCTTGTCTTCAGGACTCCGCTTTAGAGGCAGTCCGTTCCTTGGAAATCTCCGAGGAGAATTATGATGTCGCAGTGCAGATTTTGGAAAATCGATTTAATAACCGTCGGTTGATATTTCAGGCTCATGTGAACGAGATTTTGGGCCTCAATCTATTGGAAGGTGGCTCAGTGGCAGCGCTTCGAGGGCTGTCCGATAAGTTCAATCGCCGGCTGCATCATTTTCCAGGTACTTCTTCAAAGGTTGGATCCAGCTACTCAGGCCAAGTGGGAGGAAGGTCAAAATGCCTCGAACTCGGATCTCATCCCTACTTGGGAGTCGATGGCAGAGTTTTTGGAAAAGCGTTGCAGGACTTTGGAGGCTATGGATGTGGCCTTAGCCGCTTACGCGCCGGGCACTCAGACGTAGAGTCGCAAATAACAGTAGAGCATCCTTTATTATTACTAATTCACCTGCCTCTGCTTGTATACTATGCGGTGGGTGGTCCCATGTAGTCTCTGCATGCCCAAGATTTTTGTCATTGCCCCCTGAGAGCCGCCTTGGCAAGGCTAGGCGACTAGGTCTATGTCGGAAATGTCTCCAAACTGGCCATCACCTGCGTGAGTGCCTCGCTGATAATTGTCGCAGTTGTGGAAGGAGGCATCACAGTCGGTTGCATTTTTTGGAGTTACAGTCTTCCAGCAGCCAGCCTTCTGCTGTGCCGTCTACTAATAGGCGCTTCTCCATCCACGGCTAATGCACTAGTTGCCCAGGGTCTCAGCGGTGAGATAGCCTTACTGGCCACAGCGAACATTCTCATTCGGAGTCGTTCTGGGGTTTTTGTTCCATGCCGGGCTCTTTTGGATTCTGGACCGCAGGTGCACGTGTTTACGTCCCGACTGGCTAGTCAGCTGCAGCTGCGCAGACGCAAATCGTACGTAGCAGTGTCGGGCATTAGCGACACTGGCTTCGCGACAGACGGATTCTCTGTTGATGTGCTCCTACGATCCTATTGCTCTGAATATTCGGCCCTCGTCAACGCTGTAATCGCAGCCAACATCACGGACCTCCAGCCTAGTTTTAGCTTGGATGTCTCCAGCTGGAATATTCCGTCACTTATGGTTACTTATCGGAGCCAGTCTATTCTATGATCTGCTGTGTGTTGGTCAAATCCAGCTCTCAGCTGGCCTACCGGTGCTGAAGAAAACCCGGCTAGGATGGGATGGGCCTACTCAGTGAAGCTGCCGTTGAAGGTCAGCTCTGAGTTGCTAGGTGAGTCGTACTCACGAGCCGTACGGCGATTTCTATCCCTCGAAAGGAAGCTTTGCCGCCAGCCTCAATTAAAGGATCAGTATGCTGCGTTCATAAAGGAGTATTTAGATTTGGGGCATATGTCTCCAGTACCGCCTAGTCCACGACCTGCCAGACAGTATTTCCTGTCACATCACTGCGTTTTGAAGGAGGACAGCTCAACAACCAAGCTCAGGGTTGTTTTTGATGGTTCAGCTGCCACTACGTCTGGGTATTCATTGAATGACGTTTTGATGTCTGGTCCAGTTATCCAACCAAAGCTGCTGCACATTCTTCTAAGGTTTCGTTGCCATCGAGTGGCCATTACAGGAGATATTTGCAAAATGTACCGATGCGTTAGAGAGAGTTTTCCCCGAGGATAGCTATCCCCCGAGGATAGAAAACCTGCTATGAGTTGCAGGTTTTTAAACTGGTTACGGTCACTTATGGGACAAAGCCGGCCTCATTTTTATCAATTCGAGCAATGCATAAGTTGGCACAGGATGAGCAGTCTATGTTTCCAAAGGGTGCCGCAATTCTGCGTCACGATTTTTATGTTGATGATCTAATTTCCGGAGGTGACTCAATAGAGGAAGCTACCAACATAATCAGCAAACATCGGGGATCCTCGCCAAGGGCCAATTTCGGTTGAGAAAGTGGTGCTCCAATGTTTCTGAAGTGCTCTCTGACGTACCGGAAGAGGATCGAGAGTCGTTCCTAAGGTTTGATGATGGCAGCAACTTTACGAAGACTCTTGGCCTAGCTTGGGATCCTTCTACTGATCGCTTGCTATTTTCGTTTGAAGGGCTCCAGTCACCCTCGAAGCCCACTAGGCGCATCATCCTCTCCTCAATCGCCCGGCTTTATGATCCGATAGGGCTTGTTGGACCTGTCATTATGAAGGCGAAGATCTTTCTTCAGAAGCTATGCCGTGAGAAGTTGTCCTGGGATGAAAGTCTACCTCAAGCTCTTCACTCCGATTGGGACATGATTTGCTCCAGCTTCGCCATGGCGCAGCGTGCTGAATTCTCTAGATGGTGACTATCATCACAGTCTGAAGTGGAGATTCATGGATTTTGTGACGCCAGCATCGAGGCTTATGGGGCTTGCATTTATGTTGTATCCAAGGGTACCAGGCCAGAAAGTCATTTACTCTGCTTAAAGTCCCGAGTCGCTCCTCTAAAAACAATAACGATACCGAAACTGGAGTTATCTGGAGCAGAGTTGCTAGCATTTTTATTTTATATTAAAATGAAATAAATACAAAATCAATAAACAAATATTTTTAAGCTTATAGCTACCGTAAACTAATTCTAATTTCATTCCAAAACAGTTTGAAAACATTCAAAATAATCGAAACAGTTGTTTTTCAGCCTGGATTGTTTAAAGGAACGCTTCAAAAACCTGATATGTTCAAAGCCTCAAAACCAAATAGATAAAATACAAATACAAGCAAACAAATACTTTCTCAACAAGCAATGGCTTCTCAGCAATAGAACCTTCTCAAGCTTTCCTTTATATGGATGATTTATTAGTCATTGGTTGTTCCGAAACACATATGCTCAAAAACGTTTTTGAGAAATGTAGGAAATACAATCTTAAATTACATCCTTAAAAATGTTAAATTTTCACGCATGAAGTCACTTTTTTGGGTCACGAATCCACGGCTAAAGGAATCTTGCCTGACGACAAAAAATATCACGTCATTCAAAATTACCCAGTCCCAGATGATGCGGACAGAGCTAGACGATTCGTTGCATTCTGCAACTACTATAGACTATGCTCGTCACATAACTAGATTATGTAAAAAAAATGTAAAATTCGAATGGACAGCTGATTGTCAGCATGCCTTCGAACATCTCAAATCGGCACTAATAAATCCGAATTTATTACAATACCCAGATTTCAGAAAAGAATTTTACATAATAACAGATGCAGGTAAACAAGCATGTGGATCAGTTTTAACTCAAAACAAAAATGGACTCCACCTTCCAGTTGCTGATGCATCAATATCGTTTACTAAGGGTGAAAGTAATAAAAGTACAACAGAACAAGAATTGCCAGCAATTCATTATGAGACTTTAATTAGAGGACTAGAGTCACTACAAGATATCAAAGTAGACAAAATTCCTGCGCAGGAAAATGAAAAAAAAAATTGTTAAGGCAATCTATAGAAATAGCTTCAAAGCCCAACGTATACCAAGTCATTAACAATGACAAAGTTACGAAAAATACTGCAAGATATGATGTTAGCGATTTATGTACCAATGGATCTATTTTTCCAAAGGCTTGAAGCAGAAGCCGATATAAATAAAATCAGCCTACTCAAAGTAGCAGCGTAGGAAAATATCTTTGAACACGTTTCAATTGATAACACATGCCAACAGCAAAAAATCTCCACGCATAATTTCACCTGCTCCATAACCTTTAAGCTCCCCTGAACCAAAGTTCAGAACAAACATAGGCTCTATCACCCACAGTTTCCGCGGTTCACTTTTTCTATGGATGATTTTTTTTTTTTTTATTGAAAGCAGTAGATCATACCATGTTTTAGTTTTGGATTTAAGGAAAAACTCGTGTCGGGTCAGGCAGCAGGCACTGCATAAATTCAATATAAATGTAACATATATATGTAAATGTAATAATTATAGCTTAGCATATAATCATTTTTCTCATAGCTTTTGTTAGTCACAAGCCGACTCTTCTCGGCCGCTCGGCTTTATTTTATTGTTGTCATTAAGTTAACGAGCTTTCGCCCGTCCTATGCTAAAAGGCGGACCTACTTGTATTCTCAGTGCATACGCATTCTAAATCGGAGCTTTCTGCCTCCATTTCATATGCGAATAAATGAAAATTTTTATAACGTAGTGAAATAAATAATTACCTTGTTATTATTTTGGATAAAAGTCATTGAAAAATCTCAATGACCAAACATTGGTGACCCCGACGTGATTTAATTAATATAAATTATAATTATTAAAATAAATAAAACAATTCCGCGAGCATAAAACAGTGCGAACATACCCGTTTCAGTTTTGCGGTGTATTAACATACATATGTGCAGTGAAACAATTATTTTGTATTTATACATAAATCATTTAATAATATAAATAAATACAATACATACAATTGTTATCCGGTCCGCCAAAATACATACATACAAACATACATACATACGTTCCACTTGCAAGTGCATTCGACTCACACAAGCGTTCATATATATACACATTCACATATATACACATATATACACAGTGGGATAAATCGTGTTCGCTGCGCTCAAATATAATTAAATATAAAAAATAAACAAGAACTATAATTTTGGCGCCAAAATTAATTTGTGCGTGTTTTTACCTAAATTGAGCGTATTTTAATTATAGTGGCGATGAACTCCAGCGGCGCCGTCACAAGAGAACCCACTCCGTCTCGGAGCGCGATTTTAAAATGCAAGGCCAAAAGTATTCTCCAGGATTTGAAGAGGATCCAAGGCGCCCTGCACCCAATGTCAAAGGTGGAGGATGCTATGCTCCATGTGCGTCACGGCCAGTTGGTCTCCATGTACGAGGATTTTAAGGCCATCCACGGGGAGCTTGAAGAGTTAGACATTGCTGAAATAAGCAGCGACTTGCGATGGACAGTGTCTGAGCTTGTAGCTACGATGCATGCCGAAATCGAGCACGAGACGTCGTTGCGCTCTGCTCGAATTGCTGCCCATTCCACCCTTGCCAGCGGAGTTTCCAGTGTCCAGGTGGAACCAGAGCTCAGTCGGAGTTTTTAAGCCTTGCCTCCTCTTCCTCTTCCTATTTTCAGCGGAGTATATTCAGAGTGGGCTGAGTTTCATTGGGTCTTTTTGACGATCGTAGGCTGCAATCCTTATATAAGTAAAGTGGAAAATTTTCAGAGGTTGCGATCTTGTCTTCAAGACTCCGCTTTAGAGGCAGTCCGTTCCTTGGAAATCTCCGAGGAGAATTATGATGTCGCAGTGCAGCTTTTGGAAAATCGATTTAATAACCGTCGGTTGATATTTCAGGCTCATGTGAACGAGATTTTGGGCCTCAATCTATTGGAAGGTGACACAGTGGCAGCGCTTCGAGGGCTGTCCGATAAGTTCAATCGCCGGCTGCATCATTTTCCAGGTACTTCTTCAAAGGTTGGATCCAGCTACTCAGGCCAAGTGGGAGGAAGGTCAAAATGCCTCGAACTCGGATCTCATCCCTACTTGGGAGTCGATGGCAGAGTTTTTGGAACAGCGTTGCAGGACTTTGGAGGCTATGGATGTGGCCTTGGCCGCTTACGCGCCGGGCACTCAGGGAAGACGTAGAGTCGCAAATAACAGTAGAGCATCCTTTATTATTACTAATTCACCTGCCTCTGCTTGTATACTATGCGGTGGGTGGTCCCATGTAGTCTCTGCATGCCCAAGATTTTTGTCATTGCCCCCTGAGAGCCGCCTTGGCAAGGCTAGGCGACTAGGTCTATGTCGGAAATGTCTCCAAACTGGCCATCACCTGCGTGAGTGCCTCGCTGATAATTGTCGCAGTTGTGGAAGGAGGCATCACAGTCTGTTGCATTTTTTGGAGTTACAGTCTTCCAGCAGCCAGCCTTCTGCTGTGCCGTCTACATCAGCCGCAGCCGAGTGCGCCGAGCTAATAGGCGCTTCTCCATCCACGGCTAATGCACTAGTTGCCCAGGGTCTCAGCGGTGAGATAGCCTTACTGGCCACAGCGAACATTCTCATTCGGAGTCGTTCTGGGGTTTTTGTTCCATGCCGGGCTCTTTTGGATTCTGGACCGCAGGTGCACGTGTTTACGTCCCGACTGGCTAGTCAGCTGCAGCTGCGCAGACGCAAATCGTACGTAGCAGTGTCGGGCATTAGCGACACTGGCTTCGCGACAGACGGATTCTCTGTTGATGTGCTCCTACGATCCTATTGCTCTGAATATTCGGCCCTCGTCAACGCTGTAATCGCAGCCAACATCACGGACCTCCAGCCTAGTTTTAGCTTGGATGTCTCCAGCTGGAATATTCCGTCACTTATGGTTACTTATCGGAGCCAGTCTATTCTATGATCTGCTGTGTGTTGGTCAAATCCAGCTCTCAGCTGGCCTACCGGTGCTGAAGAAAACCCGGCTAGGATGGGATGGGCCTACTCAGTGAAGCTGCCGTTGAAGGTCAGCTCTGAGTTGCTAGGTGAGTCGTACTCACGAGCCGTACGGCGATTTCTATCCCTCGAAAGGAAGCTTTGCCGCCAGCCTCAATTAAAGGATCTGTATGCTGCGTTCATAAAGGAGTATTTAGATTTGGGGCATATGTCTCCAGTACCGCCTAGTCCACGACCTGCCAGACAGTATTTCCTGTCACATCACTGCGTTTTGAAGGAGGACAGCTCAACAACCAAGCTCAGGGTTGTTTTTGATGGTTCAGCTGCCACTACGTCTGGGTATTCATTGAATGACGTTTTGATGTCTGGTCCAGTTATCCAACCAAAGCTGCTGCACATTCTTCTAAGGTTTCGTTGCCATCGAGTGGCCATTACAGGAGATATTTGCAAAATGTACCGATGCGTTAGAGAGAGTTTTCCCCGAGGATAGCTATCTGCAGTGCATTCTTTGGCGGAATTCCACCCAGGATGAGTTGCAGGTTTTTAAACTGGATACGGTCACTTATGGGACAAAGCCGGCCTCATTTTTATCAATTCGAACAATGCATAAGTTGGCACAGGATGAGCAGTCTATGTTTCCAAAGGGTGCCAAAATTCTGCGTCACGATTTTTATGTTGATGATCTAATTTCCGGAGGTGACTCAATAGAGGAAGCTACCAACATAATGCAGCAAACATCGGGGATCCTCGCCAAGGGCCAATTTCGGTTGAGAAAGTGGTGCTCCAATGTTTCTGAAGTGCTCTCTGACGTACCGGAAGAGGATCGAGAGTCGTTCCTAAGGTTTGATGATGGCAGCAACTTTACGAAGACTCTTGGCCTAGCTTGAGATCCTTCTACTGATCGCTTGCTATTTTCGTTTGAAGGGCTCCAGTCACCCTCGAAGCCCACTAGGCGCATCATCCTCTCCTCAATCGCCCGGCTTTATGATCCGATAGGGCTTGTTGGACCTGTCATTATGAAGGCAAAGATCTTTCTTCAGAAGCTATGCCGTGAGAAGTTGTCCTGGGATGAAAGTCTACCTCAAGCTCTTCACTCCGATTGGGACATGATTTGCTCCAGCTTCGCCATGGCGCAGCGTGCTGAATTCTCTAGATGGTGACTATCATCACAGTCTGAAGTGGAGATTCATGGATTTTGTGACGCCAGCATCGAGGCTTATGGGCCTTGCATTTATGTTGTATCCAAGGGTACCAGGTCAGAAAGTCATTTACTCTGCTTAAAGTCCCGAGTCGCTCCTCTAAAAACAATAACGATACCGAAACTGGAGTTATCTGGAGCAGAGTTGCTAGCATTTTTATTTTATATTAAAATGAAATAAATACAAAATCAATAAACAAATATTTTTAAGCTTATAGCTACCGAAAACTAAGTCTAATTTCATTCCAAAACAGTTTGAAAACATTCAAAATAATCGAAACAGTTGTTTTCAGCCTGGATTGTTTAAAGGAACGCTTCAAAAACCTGATATGTTCAAAGCCTCAAAACCAAATATATAAGATACAAATACAAGTACAAAAATTATTCGACAATAAAATAGTCGAGCCGTCTGTATCCCCTTATATCAGCTCACTTTTATTAGTTCCGAAGAAATCTCTTCCAGGTTCTGACAAGAAAAATTGGCGATTAGAAACTAACTATGTATCGTCAAATTAATAAGAAACTGTTGTCGGATAAATTCCCGCTCCGTAGAATTGATGACATTCTGAATCAACTAGAAAGAGCAAAATACTTTTCATGCCTTCACTTAACGTCTTTCTCAACAAGCAATGGCTTCTCAGCAATAGAACCTTCTCAAGCTTTCCTTTATATGGATGATTTATTAGCCATTGGTTGTTCCGAAACACATATGCTCAAAAACGTTTTTGAGAAATGTAGGAAATACAATCTTAAATTACATCCTTAAAAATGTTAAATTTTCACGCATGAAGTCACTTTTTTGGGTCACGAATCCACGGATAAAGGAATCTTGCCTGACGACAAAAAATATCACGTCATTCAAAATTACCCAGTCCCAGATGATGCGGACAGAGCTAGACGATTCGTTGCATTCTGCAACTACTATAGACTATGCTCGTCACAGAACTAGATTATGTAACAAAAATGTAAAATTCGAATGGACAGCTGATTGTCAGCATGCCTTCGAACATCTCAAATCGGCACTAATAAATCCGAATTTATTACAATACCCAGATTTCAGCAAAGAATTTTACATAATAACAGATGCAGGTAAAGAAGCATGTGGATCAGTTTTAACTCAAAACAAAAATGGACTCCACCTTCCAGTTGCTGATGCATCAATATCGTTTACTAAGGGTGAAAGTAATAAAAGTACAACAGAACAAGAATTGCCAGCAATTCATTATGAGACTTTAATTAGAGGACTAGAGTCACTACAAGATATCAAAGTAGACAAAATTCCTGCGCAGGAAAATGAAAAAAAAAATTGTTAAGGCAATCTATAGAAATAGCTTCAAAGCCCAACGTATACCAAGTCATTAACAATGACAAAGTTACGAAAAATACTGCAAGATATGATGTTAGCGATTTATGTACCAATGGATCTATTTTTCCAAAGGCTTGAAGCAGAAGCCGATATAAATAAAATCAGCCTACTCAAAGTAGCAGCGTAGGAAAATATCTTTGAACACGTTTCAATTGATAACACATGCCAACAGCAAAAAATCTCCACGCATAATTTCACCTGCTCCATAACCTTTAAGCTCCCCTGAACCAAAGTTCAGAACAAACATAGGCTCTATCACCCACAGTTTCCGCGGTTCACTTTTTCTATGGATGATTTTTTTTTTTTTATTGAAAGCAGTAGATCATACCATGTTTTAGTTTTGGATTTAAGGAAAAACTCGTGTCGGGTCAGGCAGCAGGCACTGCATAAATTCAATATAAATGTAACATATATATATAAATGTAATAATTATAGCTTAGCATATAATCATTTTTCTCATAGCTTTTGTTAGTCGCAAGCCGACTCTTCTCGGCCGCTCGGCTTTATTTTATTGTTGTCATTAAGTTAACGAGCTTTCACCCGTCCTATGCTAAAAGGCGGACCTACTTGTATTCTCAGTGCATACGCATTCTAAATCGGAGCTTTCTGCCTCCATTTCATATGCGAATAAATGAAAATTTTTATAACGTAGTGAAATAAATAATTACCTTGTTATTATTTTGGATAAAAGTCATTGAAAAATCTCAATGACCAAACATTGGTGACCCGACGTGATTTAATTAATATAAATTATAATTATTAAAATAAATAAAACAATTCCGCGAGCATAAAACAGTGCGAACATACCCGTTTCAGTTTTGCGGTGTATTAACATACATATGTGCAGTGAAACAATTATTTTGTATTTATACATAAATCATTTAATAATATAAATAAATACAATACATACAATTGTTATCCGGTCCGCCAAAATACATACATACAAACATACATACATACGTTCCACTTGCAAGTGCATTCGACTCACACAAGCGTTCATATATATACACATTCCACAACTCAGTGTACGGTTCTGAGCGCACAGTGGGATAAATCGTGTTCGCTGCGCTCAAATATAATTAAATATAAAAAATAAACAAGAACTATAATTTTGGCGCCAAAATTAATTTGTGCGTGTTTTTACCTAAATTGAGCGTATTTTAATTATAGTGGCGATGAACTCCAGCGGCGCCGTCACAAGAGAACCCACTCCGTCTCGGAGCGCGATTTTAAAATGCAAGGCCAAAAGTATTCTCCAGGATTTGAAGAGGATCCAAGGCGCCCTGCACCCAATGTCAAAGGTGGAGGATGCTATGCTCCATGTGCGTCACGGCCAGTTGGTCTCCATGTACGAGGATTTTAAGGCCATCCACGGGGAGCTTGAAGAGTTAGACATTGCTGAAATAAGCAGCGACTTGCGATGGACAGTGTCTGAGCTTGTAGCTACGATGCATGCCGAAATCGAGCACGAGACGTCGTTGCGCTCTGCTCGAATTGCTGCCCATTCCACCCTTGCCAGCGGAGTTTCCAGTGTCCAGGTGGAACCAGAGCTCAGTCGGAGTTTTTAAGCCTTGCCTCCTCTTCCTCTTCCTATTTTCAGCGGAGTATATTCAGAGTGGGCTGAGTTTCATTGGGTCTTTTTGACGATCGTAGGCTGCAATCCTTATATAAGTAAAGTGGAAAATTTTCAGAGGTTGCGATCTTGTCTTCAGGACTCCGCTTTAGAGGCAGTCCGTTCCTTGGAAATCTCCGAGGAGAATTATGATGTCGCAGTGCAGCTTTTGGAAAATCGATTTAATAACCGTCGGTTGATATTTCAGGCTCATGTGAACGAGATTTTGGGCCTCAATCTATTGGAAGGTGACTCAGTGGCAGCGCTTCGAGGGCTGTCCGATAAGTTCAATCGCCGGCTGCATCATTTTCCAGGTACTTCTTCAAAGGTTGGATCCAGCTACTCAGGCCAAGTGGGAGGAAGGTCAAAATGCCTCGAACTCGGATCTCATCCCGACTTGGGAGTCGATGGCAGAGTTTTTGGAACAGCGTTGCAGGACTTTGGAGGCTATGGATGTGGCCTTGGCCGCTTACGCGCCGGGCACTCAGGGAAGACGTAGAGTCGCAAATAACAGTAGAGCATCCTTTATTATTACTAATTCACCTGCCTCTGCTTGTATACTATGCGGTGGGTGGTCCCATGTAGTCTCTGCATGCCCAAGAATTTTGTCATTGCCCCCTGAGAGCCGCCTTGGCAAGGCTAGGCGACTAGGTCTATGTCGGAAATGTCTCCAAACTGGCCATCACCTGCGTGAGTGCCTCGCTGATAATTGTCGCAGTTGTGGAAGGAGGCATCACAGTCTGTTGCATTTTTTGGAGTTACAGTCTTCCAGCAGCCAGCCTTCTGCTGTGCCGTCTACATCAGCCGCAGCCGAGTGCGCCGAGCTAATAGGCGCTTCTCCATCCACGGCTAATGCACTAGTTGCCCAGGGTCTCAGCGGTGAGATAGCCTTACTGGCCACAGCGAACATTCTCATTCGGAGTCGTTCTGGGGTTTTTGTTCCATGCCGGGCTCTTTTGGATTCTGGACCGCAGGTGCACGTGTTTACGTCCCGACTGGCTAGTCAGCTGCAGCTGCGCAGACGCAAATCGTACGTGGCAGTGTCGGGCATTAGCGACACTGACTTCGCGACAGACGGATTCTCTATTGATGTGCTCCTACGATCCTATTGCTCTGAATATTCGGCCCTCGTCAACGCTGTAATCGCAGCCAACATCACGGACCTCCAGCCTAGTTTTAGCTTGGATGTCTCCAGCTGGAATATTCCGTCACTTATGGTTACTTATCGGAGCCAGTCTATTCTATGATCTGCTGTGTGTTGGTCAAATCCAGCTCTCAGCTGGCCTACCGGTGCTGAAGAAAACCCGGCTAGGATGGGATGGGCCTACTCAGTGAAGCTGCCGTTGAAGGTCAGCTCTGAGTTGCTAGGTGAGTCGTACTCACGAGCCGTACGGCGATTTCTCTCCCTCGAAAGGAAGCTTTGCCGCCAGCCTCAATTAAAGGATCAGTATGCTGCGTTCATAAAGGAGTATTTAGATTTGGGGCATATGTCTCCAGTACCGCCTAGTCCACGACCTGCCAGACAGTATTTCCTGTCACATCACTGCGTTTTGAAGGAGGACAGCTCAACAACCAAGCTCAGGGTTGTTTTTGATGGTTCAGCTGCCACTACGTCTGGGTATTCATTGAATGACGTTTTGATGTCTGGTCCAGTTATCCAACCAAAGCTGCTGCACATTCTTCTAAGGTTTCGTTGCCATCGAGTGGCCATTACAGGAGATATTTGCAAAATGTACCGATGCGTTAGAGAGAGTTTTCCCCGAGGATAGCTATCTGCAGTGCATTCTTTGGCGGAATTCCACCCAGGATGAGTTGCAGGTTTTTAAACTGGATACGGTCACATATGGGACAAAGCCGGCCTCATTTTTATCAATTCGAGCAATGCATAAGTTGGCACAGGATGAGCAGTCTATGTTTCCAAAGGGTGCCGAAATTCTGCGTCACGATTTTTATGTTGATGATCTAATTTCCGGAGGTGACTCAATAGAGGAAGCTACCAACATAATGCAGCAAACATCGGGGATCCTCGCCAAGGGCCAATTTCGGTTGAGAAAGTGGTGCTCCAATGTTTCTGAAGTGCTCTCTGACGTACCGGAAGAGGATCGAGAGTCGTTCCTAAGGTTTGATGATGGCAGCAACTTTACGAAGACTCTTGGCGTAGCTTGGGATCCTTCTACTGATCGCTTGCTATTTTCGTTTGAAGGGCTCCAGTCACCCTCGAAGCTCACTAGGCGCATCATCCTCTCCTCAATCGCCCGGCTTTATGATCCGATAGGGCTTGTTGGACCTGTCATTATGAAGGCGAAGATCTTTCTTCAGAAGCTATGCCGTGAGAAGTTGTCCTGGGATGAAAGTCTACCTCAAGCTCTTCACTCCGATTGGGACATGATTTGCTCCAGCTTCGCCATGGCGCAGCGTGCTGAATTCTCTAGATGGTGACTATCATCACAGTCTGAAGTGGAGATTCATGGATTTTGTGACGCCAGCATCGAGGCTTATGGGCCTTGCATTTATGTTGTATCCAAGGGTACCAGGTCAGAAAGTCATTTACTCTGCTTAAAGTCCCGAGTCGCTCCTCTAAAAACAATAACGATACCGAAACTGGAGTTATCTGGAGCAGAGTTGCTAGCATTTTTATTTTATATTAAAATGAAATAAATACAAAATCAATAAACAAATATTTTTAAGCTTATAGCTACCGAAAACTAAGTCTAATTTCATTCCAAAACAGTTTGAAAACATTCAAAATAATCGAAACAGTTGTTTTTCAGCCTGGATTGTTTAAAGGAACGCTTCTAAAACCTGATATGTTCAAAGCCTCAAAACCAAAATACAAGTACAAAAATTATTCGACAATAAAATAGTCGAGCCGTCTGTATCCCCTTATATCAGCTCACTTTTGTTAGTTCCGAAGAAATCTCTTCCAGGTTCTGACAAGAAAAAATGGCGATTAGAAATTGACTATCGTCAAATTAATAAGAAACTGTTGTCTGATAAATTCCCGCTCCCTAGAATTGTTGACATTCTGAATCAACTAGGAAGAGCAAAATACTTTTCATGCCTTCACTTAATGTCAGGATTTCATCAAATTGGACTCGAAAAAAGTTCAAGAGATATAACGTCTTTCTCAACAAGCAATGGCTTCTCAGCAATAGAACCTTCTCAAGCTTTCCTTTATATGGATGATTTATTAGCCATTGGTTGTTCCGAAACACATATGCTCAAAAACGTTTTTGAGAAATGTAGGAAATACAATCTTAAATTACATCCTTAAAAATGTTAAATTTTCACGCATGAAGTCACTTTTTTGGGTCACGAATCCACGGATAAAGGAATCTTGCCTGACGACAAAAAATATCACGTCATTCAAAATTACCCAGTCCCAGGTGATGCGGACAGAGCTAGACGATTCGTTGCATTCTGAAACTACTATAGACTATGCTCGTCACATAACTAGATTATGTAAAAAAAATGTAAAATTCGAATGGACAGCTGATTGTCAGCATGCCTTCGAACATCTCAAATCGGGACTAATAAATCCGAATTTATTACAATACCCAGATTTCAGCAAAGAATTTTGCATAATAACAGATGCAGGTAAACAAGCATGTGGATCAGTTTTAACTCAAAACAAAAATGGACTCCACCTTCCAGTTGCTGGTGCATCAAGATCGTTTACTAAGGGTGAAAGTAATAAAAGTACAACAGAACAAGAATTGCCAGCAATTCATTATGAGACTTTAATTAGAGGACTAGAGTCACTACAAGATATCAAAGTAGACAAAATTCCTGCGCAGGAAAATGAAAAAATAGAATTGTTAAGGCAATCTATAGAAATAGCTTCAAAGCCCAACGTATACGAAGTCATTAACAATGACAAAGTTACGAAAAATACTGCAAGATATGATGTTAGCGATTTATGTACCAATGGATCTATTTTTCCAAAGGCTTGAAGCACAAGCCGATATAAATAAAATCAGCCTACTCAAAGTGGCACCGTAGGAAAATATCTTTGAACACGTTTCAATTGATAACATATGCCAACAGCAAAAAATCTCCACGCATAATTTCACCTGCTCCATAACTTTTAAGCTCCCCTGAACCAAAGTTCAGAACAAACATAGGTTCTATCACCCACAGTTTCCGCGGTTCACCTAAGAGAAAAAATTATTAAAATTTTACCATATATTGAATTTTGTAGGCCGTGTAATGGCGATGATCATCATTGTTCCTAGTACATATCATTTTTGAAATGTATGTGTACCAACTAAAATTAAAAAATGGTATCTAGCAGTTACCATATCTTTGGAATACTCATCCAAAGTTAAAATCTCACATTTTCTACATTAATTTTTGGTCTTCTATGATTTTTCCCCAAACATTTTTCTATGAATGATTTTTCTTTTCTTATTGAAAGCAGTAAATCATACCATGTTTTAGTTTTGGATTTAAAGAAAAAGTCGTGTCGGGTCAGGCAGCAGGCACTGCATAAATTCAATATAAATGTAACATATATATATAAATGTAATAATTATAGCTTAGCATATAATCATTTTTCTCATAGCTTTTGTTAGTCGCAAGCCGACTCTTCTCGGCCGCTCGGCTTTATTTCATTGTTGTCATTAAGTTAACGAGCTTTCGCCCGTCCTATGCTAAAAGGCGGACCTACTTGTATTCTTGGAGCAGTCTATGTTTCCAAAGGGTGCCGAAATTCTGCGTCACGATTTTTATATTGATGATCTAATTTCCGGAGGTGACTCAATAGAGGAGGCTACCAACATAATGCAGCAAACATCGGGGATCCTCGCCAAGGGCCAATTTCGGTTGAGAAAGTGGTGCTCCAATGTTTCTGAAGTGCTCTCTGACGTACCGGAAGAGGATCGAGAGTCGTTCCTAAGGTTTGATGATGGCAGCAACTTTACGAAGACTCTTGGCCTAGCTTGGGATCCTTCTACTGATCGCTTGCTATTTTCGTTTGAAGGGCTCCAGTCACCCTCGAAGCCCACTAGGCGCATCATCCTCTCCTCAATCGCCCGGCTTTATGATCCGATAGGGCTTGTTGGACCTGTCATTATGAAGGCGAAGATCTTTCTTCAGAAGCTATGCCGTGAGAAGTTGTCCTGGGATGAAAGTCTACCTCAAGCTCTTCACTCCGATTGGGACATGATTTGCTCCAGCTTCGCCATGGCGCAGCGTGCTGAATTCTCTAGATGGTGACTATCATCACAGTCTGAAGTGGAGATTCATGGATTTTGTGACGCCAGCATCGAGGCTTATGGGCCTTGCATTTATGTTGTATCCAAGGGTACCAGGTCAGAAAGTCATTTACTCTGCTTAAAGTCCCGAGTCGCTCCTCTAAAAACAATAACGATACCGAAACTGGAGTTATCTGGAGCAGAGTTGCTAGCATTTTTATTTTATATTAAAATGAAATAAATACAAAATCAATAAACAAATATTTTTAAGCTTATAGCTACCGAAAACTAAGTCTAATTTCATTCCAAAACAGTTTGAAAACATTCAAAATAATCGAAACAGTTGTTTTTCAGCCTGGATTGTTTAAAGGAACGCTTCAAAAACCTGATATGTTCAAAGCCTCAAAACCAAAATACAAGTACAAAAATTATTCGACAATAAAATAGTCGAGCCGTCTGTATCCCCTTATATCAGCTCACTTTTGTTAGTTCCGAAGAAATCTCTTCCAGGTTCTGACAAGAAAAAATGGCGATTAGAAATTGACTATCGTCAAATTAATAAGAAACTGTTGTCTGATAAATTCCCGCTCCCTAGAATTGTTGACATTCTGAATCAACTAGGAAGAGCAAAATACTTTTCATGCCTTCACTTAATGTCAGGATTTCATCAAATTGGACTCGAAAAAAGTTCAAGAGATATAACGTCTTTCTCAACAAGCAATGGCTTCTCAGCAATAGAACCTTCTCAAGCTTTCCTTTATATGGATGATTTATTAGCCATTGGTTGTTCTGAAACACATATGCTCAAAAACGTTTTTGAGAAATGTAGGAAATACAATCTTAAATTACATCCTTAAAAATGTTAAATTTTCACGCATGAAGTCACTTTTTTGGGTCACGAATCCACGGATAAAGGAATCTTGCCTGACGACAAAAAATATCACGTCATTCAAAATTACCCAGTCCCAGGTGATGCGGACAGAGCTAGACGATTCGTTGCATTCTGAAACTACTATAGACTATGCTCGTCACATAACTAGATTATGTAAAAAAAATGTAAAATTCGAATGGACAGCTGATTGTCAGCATGCCTTCGAACATCTCAAATCGGGACTAATAAATCCGAATTTATTACAATACCCAGATTTCAGCAAAGAATTTTGCATAATAACAGATGCAGGTAAACAAGCATGTGGATCAGTTTTAACTCAAAACAAAAATGGACTCCACCTTCCAGTTGCTGATGCATCAAGATCGTTTACTAAGGGTGAAAGTAATAAAAGTACAACAGAACAAGAATTGCCAGCAATTCATTATGAGACTTTAATTAGAGGACTAGAGTCACTACAAGATATCAAAGTAGACAAAATTCCTGCGCAGGAAAATGAAAAAATAGAATTGTTAAGGCAATCTATAGAAATAGCTTCAAAGCCCAACGTATACGAAGTCATTAACAATGACAAAGTTACGAAAAATACTGCAAGATATGATGTTAGCGATTTATGTACCAATGGATCTATTTTTCCAAAGGCTTGAAGCACAAGCCGATATAAATAAAATCAGCCTACTCAAAGTGGCACCGTAGGAAAATATCTTTGAACACGTTTCAATTGATAACACATGCCAACAGCAAAAAATCTCCACGCATAATTTCACCTGCTCCATAACTTTTAAGCTCCCCTGAACCAAAGTTCAGAACAAACATAGGTTCTATCACCCACAGTTTCCGCGGTTCACCTAAGAGAAAAAATTATTAAAATTTTACCATATATTGAATTTTGTAGGCCGTGTAATGGCGATGATCATCATTGTTCCTAGTACATATCATTTTTGAAATGTATGTGTACCAACTAAAATTAAAAAATGGTATCTAGCAGTTACCATATCTTTGGAATACTCATCCAAAGTTAAAATCTCACATTTTCTACATTAATTTTTGGTCTTCTATGATTTTTCCCCAAACATTTTTCTATGAATGATTTTTCTTTTCTTATTGAAAGCAGTAAATCATACCATGTTTTAGTTTTGGATTTAAAGAAAAAGTCGTGTCGGGTCAGGCAGCAGGCACTGCATAAATTCAATATAAATGTAACATATATATATAAATGTAATAATTATAGCTTAGCATATAATCATTTTTCTCATAGCTTTTGTTAGTCGCAAGCCGACTCTTCTCGGCCGCTCGGCTTTATTTCATTGTTGTCATTAAGTTAACGAGCTTTCGCCCGTCCTATGCTAAAAGGCGGACCTACTTGTATTCTTGGAGCAGTCTATGTTTCCAAAGGGTGCCGAAATTCTGCGTCACGATTTTTATATTGATGATCTAATTTCCGGAGGTGACTCAATAGAGGAGGCTACCAACATAATGCAGCAAACATCGGGGATCCTCGCCAAGGGCCACTTTCGGTTGAGAAAGTGGTGCTCCAATGTTTCTGAAGTGCTCTCTGACGTACCGGAAGAGGATCGAGAGTCGTTCCTAAGGTTTGATGATGGCAGCAACTTTACGAAGACTCTTGGCCTAGCTTGGGATCCTTCTACTGGTCGCTTGCTATTTTCGTTTGAAGGGCTCCAGTCACCCTCGAAGCCCACTAGGCGCATCATCCTCTCCTCAATCGCCCGGCTTTATGATCCGATAGGGCTTGTTGGACCTGTCATTATGAAGGCGAAGATCTTTCTTCAGAAGCTATGCCGTGAGAAGTTGTCCTGGGATGAAAGTCTACCTCAAGCTCTTCACTCCGATTGGGACATGATTTGCTCCAGCTTCGCCATGGCGCAGCGTGCTGAATTCTCTAGAAGGTCACTATCATCACAGTCTGAAGTGGAGATTCATGGATTTTGTGACGCCAGCATCGAGGCTTATGGGCCTTGCATTTATGTTGTATCCAAGGGTACCAGGTCAGAAAGTCATTTACTCTGCTTAAAGTCCCGAGTCGCTCCTCTAAAAACAATAACGATACCGAAACTGGAGTTATCTGGAGCAGAGTTGCTAGCATTTTTATTTTATATTAAAATGAAATAAATACAAAATCAATAAACAAATATTTTTAAGCTTATAGCTACCGAAAACTAAGTCTAATTTCATTCCAAAACAGTTTGAAAACATTCAAAATAATCGAAACAGTTGTTTTTCAGCCTGGATTGTTTAAAGGAACGCTTCAAAAACCTGATATGTTCAAAGCCTCAAAACCAAAATACAAGTACAAAAATTATTCGACAATAAAATAGTCGAGCCGTCTGTATCCCCTTATATCAGCTCACTTTTGTTAGTTCCGAAGAAATCTCTTCCAGGTTCTGACAAGAAAAAATGGCGATTAGAAATTGACTATCGTCAAATTAATAAGAAACTGTTGTCTGATAAATTCCCGCTCCCTAGAATTGTTGACATTCTGAATCAACTAGGAAGAGCAAAATACTTTTCATGCCTTCACTTAATGTCAGGATTTCATCAAATTGTACTCGAAAAAAGTTCAAGAGATATAACGTCTTTCTCAACAAGCAATGGCTTCTCAGCAATAGAACCTTCTCAAGCTTTCCTTCATATGGATGATTTATTAGCCATTGGTTGTTCCGAAACACATATGCTCAAAAACGTTTTTGAGAAATGTAGGAAATACAATCTTAAATTACATCCTTAAAAATGTTAAATTTTCACGCATGAAGTCACTTTTTTGGGTCACGAATCCACGGATAAAGGAATCTTGCCTGACGACAAAAAATATCACGTCATTCAAAATTACCCAGTCCCAGGTGATGCGGACAGAGCTAGACGATTCGTTGCATTCTGCAACTACTATAGACTATGCTCGCCACATAACTAGATTATGTAAAAAAAATGTAAAATTCGAATGGACAGCTGATTGTCAGCATGCCTTCGAACATCTCAAATCGGGACTAATAAATCCGAATTTATTACAATACCCAGATTTCAGCGAAGAATTTTGCATAATAACAGATGCAGGTAAACAAGCATGTGGATCAGTTTTAACTCAAAACAAAAATGGACTCCACCTTCCAGTTGCTGATGCATCAAGATCGTTCACTAAGGGTGAAAGTAATAAAAGTACAACAGAACAAGAATTGCCAGCAATTCATTATGAGACTTTAATTAGAGGACTAGAGTCACTACAAGATATCAAAGTAGACAAAATTCCTGCGCAGGAAAATGAAAAAATAGAATTGTTAAGGCAATCTATAGAAATAGCTTCAAAGCCCAACGTATACGAAGTCATTAACAATGACAAAGTTACGAAAAATACTGCAAGATATGATGTTAGCGATTTATGTACCAATGGATCTATTTTTCCAAAGGCTTGAAGCACAAGCCGATATAAATAAAATCAGCCTACTCAAAGTAGCATCGTAGGAAAATATCTTTGAACACGTTTCAATTGATAACACATGCCAACAGCAAAAAATCTCCACGCATAATTTCACCTGCTCCATAATTTTTAAGCTCCCCTGAACCAAAGTTCAGAACAAACATAGGTTCTATCACCCACAGTTTCCGCGGTTCACCTAAGAGAAAAAATTATTAAAATTTTACCATATATTGAATTTTGTAGGCCGTGTAATGGCGATGACCATCATTGTTCCTAGTACATATCATTTTTGAAATGTATGTGTACCAACTAAAATTAAAAAATGGTATCTAGCAGTTACCATATCTTTGGAATACTCATCCAAAGTTAAAATCTCACATTTTCTACATTAATTTTTGGTCTTCTATGATTTTTCCCCAAACATTTTTCTATGAATGATTTTTCTTTTCTTATTGAAAGCAGTAAATCATACCATGTTTTAGTTTTGGATTTAAAGAAAAACTCGTGCCGACTCTTCTCGGCCGCTCGGCTTTATTTTATTGTTGTCATTAAGTTAACGAGCTTTCGCCCGTCCAATGCTAAAAGGCGGGCCTACTTGTATTCTTGGAGCAGTCTATGTTTCCAAAGGGTGCCGAAATTCTGCGTCGCGATTTTTATGTTGATGATCTAATTTCCGGAGGTGACTCAATAGAGGAGGCTACCAACATAATGCAGCAAACATCGGGGATCCTCGCCAAGGGCCACTTTCGGTTGAGAAAGTGGTGCTCCAATGTTTCTGAAGTGCTCTCTGACGTACCGGAAGAGGATCGAGAGTCGTTCCTAAGGTTTGATGATGGCAGCAACTTTACGAAGACTCTTGGCCTAGCTTGAGATCCTTCTACTGATCGCTTGCTATTTTCGTTTGAAGGGCTCCAGTCACCCTCGAAGCCCACTAGGCGCATCATCCTCTCCTCAATCGCCCGGCTTTATGATCCGATAGGGCTTGTTGGACCTGTCATTATGAAGGCGAAGATCTTTCTTCAGAAGCTATGCCGTGAGAAGTTGTCCTGGGATGAAAGTCTACCTCAAGCTCTTCACTCCGATTGGGACATGATTTGCTCCAGCTTCGCCATGGCGCAGCGTGCTGAATTCTCTAGATGGTGACTATCATCACAGTCTGAAGTGGAGATTCATGGATTTTGTGACGCCAGCATCGAGGCTTATGGGCCTTGCATTTATGTCGTATTCAAGGGTACCAGGTCAGAAAGTCATTTACTCTGCTCAAAGTCTCGAGACGCTCCTCTAAAAACAATTACGGTGCCAAAACTGGAGTTATCTGGAGCAGAGTTGCTAGCTCGGCTTATGTCGGAAGTAGCTCAGTTGAAGGTCTACGTTGGGAGGTATTTCTGCTGGTGCGATTCTGCTGTGGCGCTGTCCTGGATTCGGGAGGAGCCCGCTCGTTTAAATGTTTTCATCGCCAATCGAGTTTTAACAATCCAGGAATTGACCAGAACGATGGAATGGCGTCATGTTCCTACGTCTTTGAACCCGGCAGACATCCTCTCGCGTGGTGCTCTTCCCAAGGAGTTAGTTACTGACAACCTGTGGTCCCATGGTTCTGCGTTTCTTCTTGGACTTCAAGACCAGTGGCCAGCAGCGGTGCTATCTGAAAAACCCACTCTGAAGCTAAGGGCAAGGGTTCTGCTAATCAAATCCCCGTACGTTGAAGTGACAGCTGGTTCCAAGTACGCCAACTCTTTTCCAGCACTGCAGCGTGTGTTCGCTTATGTGCACAAGTTCTCACAGCGAGTCCATCACAAGGGTGTCACTGCTAGCGACATCAAGGCTGGAACCCACCTACTATTGGGTTTTGTGCAGCGTGTGTATTTTTGGGATGACATAAAGGCGCTTCAGAATGGGAAGGAAATTTCGTCAGCTAGCATACTTGCCACATCCTCTCCCTTTTAAGACAAGTTTGGCCTGTTGCGTGTGGACGGTCGTTTAAGAAATTCTACATTGGATTTTGATAGTCACCATCCAATTATATTGCCTAGAAGCCATCCAGTTACTCGGGCTATAATTGTTGATTTCCATGAGCGTAATCTACACATGGAGCCTCGTGCTCTGCTGGCTATTATTCGATCCCAATACTGGCCGATCGGGGGGAGGAAAACGGTGACGAAGGCATTGCACAAGTGTATCCGATGCTTCCGCACAAAACCTCGGTTGCTGGAGCATATTATGGCTGATCTCCCGGAGCAAAGAGTCAGCGGTTGCCAGGTTTTCGGAGTGACTGGTGTGGATTTTACAGTGACCAAGCTTTGCTTATTGCCTCTTAAGGATGAAGTTGAAGGACAGGCCTCAACTGGGGGGAGTATGTCGGGTCAGGCAGCAGGCACTGCATAAATTCAATATAAATGTAACATATATATATAAATGTAATAATTATAGCTTAGCATATAATCATTTTTCTCATAGCTTTTGTTAGTCGCAAGCCGACTCTTCTCGGCCGCTCGGCTTTATTTTATTGTTGTCATTAAGTTAAAGAGCTTTCACCCGTCCTATGCTAAAAGGCGGGCCCACTTGTATTCTTTATCTCATTGCCTACGCATTCTAAATCGGAGCTTTCTGTCTCCATTTCATATGCGAATAAATAAACATTTTTATAACGTGGTGAATCAAATAATTACCTTGTTATTATTTTGGATAAAAGTCATTGAAAAATCTCAATGACCAAACAACTCGAAATAATTTTATTGAATTTATTATAGATGGTTAAAGGCATTGCACAAGTGTATCCGATGCTTCCGCACAAAACCTCGGTTGCTGGAGCATATTATGGCTGATCTCCCGGAGCAAAGAGTCAGCGGTTGCCAGGTTTTCGGAGTGACTGGTGTGGATTTTGCAGTGACCAAGCTTTGCTTATTGCCTCTTAAGGATGAAGTTGAAGGACAGGCCTCAACTGGGGGGAGTATGTCGGGTCAGGCAGCAGGCACTGCATAAATTCAATATAAATGTAACATATATATATAAATGTAATAATTATAGCTTAGCATATAATCATTTTTCTCATAGCTTTTGTTAGTCGCAAGCCGACTCTTCTCGGCCGCGACTTTAATTAAATGGGAGTTTTTAATCTCATATTTTGAAAAAGTCATGGCTTTTCAAAAGGCATCTCAAAAACCTTGGTCAAGGTCGAAAGACATTATTATTGGAAACTCGATGACTCTAGATATTACCGAAAACATACGAAAAGGTTCAAAATGCGAAAAATCGAAAGTGACAAGAAAAATAAAATCTCCTTTAACAATAACTGACACGCCAATGTATGCTTTAGACAGGGTTATAGTAGACACGATTGGTTAAAGACATACTACCCATGTCTGAAAATGAAAATGAACACAGTAGCAAAGGCGATTTTTGAGAATTTTATTCTAAAGTACGGTCCAATGAAGACGTTCATTACGGACATAGGAACAGAATACAAAAATTCTATAAATGATTTGTGAAAGTACTAATAAATACATCAACTGCACACCACCATCAGACAGTTGGAACAGTCTAAAAAATTCACAGAACTTTTATTGAATACATACGTTCATATATATCGATTGATAAAACTGATTGGGACGTATGGATCCAAAATTTAGTTTACTGTTTCAACCCAATCCCATCTATGGCACATGACTATTGTCCATATAAACATGTTTTCGGTAAAACAAACAGTTTACTGAAACGTTTTAATAGCACAAATAACATACAACCTTGATATATAATAATGTAGATGATTACGCTAAGGAAAGTAAATATAGATTAGAGTTAGCATATGAAAGAGCTAGAATTATGTTAGAAGAGAAATAAAAAGGAATTATATGATAAAAAAGTAATAAACGTAGATATATCGGTAGGAGACAAAGTCCTACTTAATAATGAAACAGGACATGAGTTAGATCCAACTTATTTAGGACCCTATACAGTAGAAAGTTAGAAGATAACGATAATATAATAATTAGGGATACTAAAAAGAAAAAATAAAAAGTACATAAGGATAGGTTAAAACTTTATAATAACTGAATTGAAAACTTTTATGTAAACAAAATAATACAAAGCAAGTATTACGTGATACTTATTTCTGGTTTATTCACCTCCCTCCCCCCCTACAATGATAACGCATGATATGAACAAATCCCCCCCTATGAAACACGTGATATATTGAAACACCCCATATATATAATATAATATAATTATATATATTTATATTAAGGGGGCCTCATAGCCGATTACAGAAACAACCACAAGATCAGAAAAACACTCACACACCCCCAACCCGATGACGACCCGCCGCTTTTCGCAACGGACACGAATTGGACAATGGAATGTGAGGACCCTAATGGAGCCTTCCAGCATTGCGCAGTTTAATATAGGAGAGAGCAGTATAATAAGGAGATGGGCATAGTTAGGATTGGAACCCTGGAGTGGAACCCGCAAGGAAGAAGAAAAGTGGGACGCCCCAAAGCTAACCTGGCGCCGATCTACAATACGCGAACTCACAGACAATAATACATCACCTGGGGACTTGGCAGAACAGAGAACAGCGCAGAATAGGGTCCGGTGGAATACACTTGTGGATGCCCTAAGCTCCCAAGCGGAGTAATAGGAATAAAAAAAAAAAATAAAAAAAAAATATATATATTTATATTATATAATATAAATAAAACATTATAAAAAAACACACACACAAAAAAATTATCAACATTAATACTTAAAATAACTACATTAATTATGTTGCAGTCAAAATATGATCCGCACTTGATAACAGCGACCGCCCAAATAACTAAGTCAGCGTTCCCACGTTTGACCATCGCTGTGTATACATATGTGTGCGCATGACTCTCTCAGCTAGCCAGCAACGTTTCCGTTGCTGTAGATAATAAGAAAAAATATGTAAAAAGGGGTGCTCACTGTTGCACAGTAGACAGCACTAACATTAAGAAGGGATTGAATATATCGGTGAAGAATGACGTCTTCTTCTGAGCTATTCAACAACTGGGCTACGTCTATGGTTATATATATATATATCGGGACGTTATATCACCATAAACCCAAATGATATTTCAGGCGGACAGCATATCTACAGGAAGGGCCAATCCACAGAGACAGCTCCACACGATATTACTATGAACGGCCAAAGAGCGTTCGATAACAAAGAATATGCACTAATTGTCATTTTAGACATTGAAGGTGCCTTCAACAACATCCTGCCATACTCAATCATCGATGCACTGACGGGACCTGGAATAGACGATTTGAACAGATCCTAATGTGGCAAATCCTGGTCAACAGAAGTGTCGAAGCGACTCTTAGAGCATCGTCTATTCTATCCTACGGAGTTGTAGTCTGGTGGCCTGTCATAGATAACTCCAAATGCATTATTGCCGGTCAAAACTTTCCGGCGGCTGCTTGACCCGACATACCCCCCCTTGGAAGATAAGCTTTCAACAGCTTCATGAAAGGGCAGCAGGCACAATTTTTTGACTGCCCGCCTTGTAGCTCCGAACACCATCCTCAGCAGCGCACCCGACACACTCCGTTATCGTCGTCTTCAATCTCGCTGTCACTGCAGCTGGGCGATGGCACCTCGGTAGCCATTTCGCTGCAAAAGTCCGAGAGCGGCTTCATACCCACACTGGGTAACATATGACCTATCACACTAGCCACCACTGTGCAGATCCCGGCCAGACGCTTCTCCAAGCGCTGCTCGAAGTGTCGACGGTGTCTGTAATGTTTCTTCTGCTCGTTGAGCACTTTTCGGAGGCGCCTCTTCTTTTTCTTTGGCTTGGAGGCAAAACTGCGATGAGACTCCACCTTCACCGGCTCCGTCTGAGGCTGGACGAGCAACTCTGACTGCTCAGCTGTTATGAGAACCTTACCATCGTCAGGGCCTCCGCCTTCACAAACAATTCAACCGAGCCGAGTATTTTGGAGACTAGGAGACAGATGAATTTGCCCACACAAAGCAGCTCGTAAAATAATCCAGCTCCAATTAGCAAATCAACTGGCTGAGGCTGGTGAAAATGAGGATCAGCTAGCTCTACATTGGCGGGAATTTTCCAAGGGCTGAGGTCCAATGCAAAATTGGGCTGAAGGTTAGTGATGTTGGAGACTATGATCGCGGTTAATTCCGCAGAGTAGTCAGAGCATTGGGATTGCAAGCTGACTTGCACAGAAAACCCATTTATAGAGAACCCTGAGCCTCCTATCAGATACAGTCACCGGAGTCCTTATCCTCCGCAGCTGCAACTGGTCCGCCAGCCTTGAAGTAACTAGATGCACCTGCGAGCCAGAATCGAGCAGCGCTCGGCAGGGCAGTAGATCTCCGGAGCGGTTCCTAACCAGAATATTGGCAGTGGCTAGCAACACCACATTACCAAAACAATTCTTAGCGACGGCGGACACTGAACCAGAAACAGCGTCGCTAGATGTGGAAACCTCGGGAGAGAGGTGTGGGCCTTGAGCTGGCGAATTTTTACCAAAATGCAGCAGACTATGATGTCTGCGTCCACACGCACGGCAGCTTGACGCATTGCATTGCCGAGATAGGTGCCCAGATCCAAGGCACTTACGGCAGAAATCCAATCGCCTAACTTCGCCTAAACGATCCTCAGGCGACAAGCTTAAAAACCTTGGGCAGGAGTTTATCACGTGAGAATGGCCATCACAAATCATGCATGCGGAAGAGTTTGTGATCACAAATGCAGAGTTACCTGGATGAAAGGGTCTACGTCGTCCTATCGTCGGCACATCCATGCTCTCCAAAGTCCAGCATCTTTGTTCAAGAAAACTGGCGATGGACTCCCACGTTGGAATGGAATCCAAGGAATCCGAGTCAGCTTGCATTTCCTTCTACTTAGACTTCTACTTAACCTGCTTTGTTGTTCCCATGCTTGACAGGGCTCGCATATGTGAATTAAATTTATCAGAAAGCTCGCGAAGCCTCGTCGCCGATGCGGATTTTACGGCCCTCAGATTCATTATCTCATTAACATGAGCTTGTAAAATAAGCCTGCGATTACTAAACCTTTTGATTAAAAGCTCCAATGCGACGTCATAATTTTTGTCCGTGAGCTCCAACGATCGAACAGTCTTCAAGGCAGATTCACGAAGGCAGGACCGCAACCGTTGAAGCTTCTCGACCCTACTGATGAATGGGTTTGTGTCCACCATGGTCGAGAACAGTGACCGAAATTCGAGCCACTCCGCATAACCTCCACTAAAAGTCGGAAGTGACAGTCACGGCAAAGCCTGAAAAGTTCTGCCAAACGATGCATCGAAATTGGTGGCAGTAGATGCGTTGGTCAGCGTCGAACTCGCTGGCAACAAACTGGAGTTTCTCAGATCGCTCCTGAGTTCTGCAACATCCATCTCGGACAGCTCCTTGTGTGTGCTCTTGAAATCCGCAACGATTCCCTCCAATTCCCTCCAAATTGAGCCGCACATTTATCATCGCCTGCGGAAATTTCTTTCAAGGAGGACAGCAACCCTTAAAAAGGGCAACTGCACTTTGACTTAGGAATACTTTCCTTTCAGGAGAGGCACACTCGAAAAACGGATTCATTTTCGCAACAAAAAATTTATTTTAGTTCGTTTATTTATTGTCAGCTCACGACCCACTGTGCAACTTCTACATAACGGGGTAATACATTTATGAGAGATTGTAGCACTCTGCAAACAGCGTATGTATGTATGTCAACAGATGTTAATATTGCGCGCACAAATCACAAACCGAATTATGTTTTTAATGCTTTTATTTGTTTATGTTTATATATTTTAATCCGCGCAGCTCCAATTTTCCACGGAAAATAATTTAACAAATTATTTAAACACACACAATCCCGGCACAATCACGCCGGGGTCACCAAATGTTTAGTTACTGAGCGTTTTCGGTACCTTATTTTTTGTGTTCTAAATATTGCCTTTAATAAAAACAAGCATAGATCGATTTATAGATATTGATACAATTTATTTAATTGCTTTGGCGTTTCTACAAATGATATATTTACATATGTGACTGAGGGTTGACGACCGAATTAGAAAAATGACGCGGGAGAGCGGCTCAACGCTTGATGCTGCGGAGCGACCGAAAGAGCAAGACAAATGCTAGCGCATGACGGCAGATGCAGGTGGCCGATCGAATGCATGAGAGCGGGCGACGCGAATAGAGGCATAGATAAAGAAAAGACAAATAAATTCAATAAATTATTGCCGGCCGAAACTTTCCAACGGCTGCTTGACCCGACAATGGTAAAGATAGCCTCACTGACGGCAATAAGACTGCGAGAAGCGGATCTATGGAGCAGGACTAGTTACCATAGAAATGACCCAAATACTTTGCTGTGGAATGCCCTTTCGGTAGCATTTACCACTATTACCACTATCAATTTTCAAAATCAATGCAGGAAATCATTAAGACGTTCATTAAGCACCTTTATTGAATTAACGAAACATAAGTGATAAGAAGCTGTTGCGGTGGCTTCTCGAACTCGACCTCCGTTATCAGATACAACTTATCGAAGGCTCACTTTATGCAAAATGGGAACCAATAACAAAATCAAAAGAAATAAAGAAAAGGAATGCATCTTCGTTTATTTGCTTTACTTCACAGATCTTCAACAAAAGTTGGTTGAGTTATCGCACAAGGGGCAGTTATCGATTCGTGTGTTCATTATCTTATACAATTTGAACAAGTCTTTCCACCTGTTTGTCTGCCATTTGGGAAGCCAAAACTAGAACTACCATTAGAGTGGAGAACATCCACTAATAAATAAATCTACAAATGGACAATCTGGACAAATAATCTTGTCCAAAGGGCATGAGGGACAAATAGTGCGGCAGCGCAATTAGGAGGGTTGTAAACATAACATGGGCAAGTGCGCTGATAACTATAATTAACAAGTGATTTTATTTTGTTATTCTGTGCTTTAGCACCGCTGCCTTTAGCTTATATAAATATTTCGAAATTATTTAAACACAACAGTAGAATAATATGAAAACAAGAAACGAATGTTCGTGTGGTATTGATTTGAATAGAAAAGCGCGAGAGATAAGGAAAAAGGCGCATGTCGGAAGCTCTTTCTTCCTCTTTTATTCAAGTACTCTACTACCTCTTTTCGGGAACCACAGTTGTTTCAATCGGTAGGTGACAATGTCACCAAGGGGCTATCATATGACAGGGAAAACGGGAATTTTTGTTAATTTTTTTTCCTTCACTTCATAGCGAACGGTCGAGGTTTTTTTGTGGGATTATGATTTTAATTTTGTTCTCAAACACGGGTTTGTAACTTTATTCGAACACTAACTTTGTGATGTAATCTTTTAACATAAATTTGTACGCGTTTGTGCAGTGACATATTTGGGTGAGCATTTTATCGATTTAAAAAAATGTACAATCGAAACATAGTTGGGTTTCTTTCTTTTTATGTTTCTTTATATTTTTGCAGTTAAATTTCTGTAATTATCTTTTTACACTTCTTTATTAACACTCGTGCTCTTCCGTAACTCTCTCTCTCTCTGCGCTTTAATAAATCTTGAATTTACTTACCTTTTATAAACCGTATTGGTACAGCGATTGAAGGCTAATTTGTAGTAGCAAATATATTATAATATTGAACTGGAATAATAATAATAAACTGGATGGTTTTCCCACGCGAGAACATACCACATATAGTTGTCCGTGGGAAAAGCATGGTGTTTCCAAATCTAAGCCATATACAGATAATGTTTGGCCTTGTGGCTTATTGATCGTCTTAGCGAATGCCAATCGAATTGGAAATTGAGTCCAATTCAATTGAATTCAATTGGCACATCTGAAGAAATTATAGGGATTCGTGGCAGTAACACATTTTCTTTTCGAAACTTCCCATTCAAAATGCTGGCTTCAATGATATTTTTCATTAATTTCTTAATTACTAATCGTGTACCATTACACAGCCGTGGTGGGTTCAAGTTACGGAGTAGAATGATCGGAGCTTCAACCTTCAATTGTAAATGGTGTGGCGGCATGCCTGGCAAATCCAATGAATTTAAGAACTCAATTGGATAATTCAGTTTCGTTGCCATCACAAACTGCATCAATAGATTTGTATGACTCCAAGTCCCCAGGTAACAAATTTTGTATTTGTAAAATTAATGCATTGATGTCCACATTTTTTGCTGACAAAATCGCTCTTTGTGCCAACCACTTATGATTTTCATAATGTGTGTGTACATTAGGAAATATGCGATCAATGAGAGAATTTTGCAAGTCGACGATTGTGAAGAAGTCCGTTTGTAATTTTATACATCCAGTATTTTCATGTACAGCAACTTTCCCATCGCCAATATCTAACAGTTTTTTAGAGAAAGTTTCAGCGGATCAATCCCGAAGCATTTGAACGCACATGTTCTTCGTCAGTTGTACATTTTCAACATTACTCCACAGTCGCGATGATTTTAAGCAAGCATTGATTTCATCAGCGTACGTTGAACGTGGAATAACGAGAAAAGTTTGTCTGAAATCACCTAAAAGGAGTAACAGAGAGCCGCCAAATATTTTATCATTGTTTTTTGTCCTATCCAATGCCTCAAGCGAATGTTTATGAGCCATAGTGCATTCATCCCAAAAAATTATTTTACATTGTTTCAGCACTATGCTCATAGACGATTGTTTTTTTATGTTGCACAATGCATCTGGATTATTTTGAATGTTCAATAATAGCTTAAGTGCTGAATTATCTGTTCTGCCTCCATCTAATAAAGTTGCTGCAATGCCAGAAGATGCAACGGCCAATGCGATGGCATTTTTAGATCGTATCCCGGCAAGAAGTAGCGAAATAAGGATGCATGTGTGATTTGAATAATTTCAATAAGTCATTGTGCTCATTTAACAGAGCGTCCAGCTCACCGATGATACGCCTGGCAAACGGTGAGTTGAGATTATGGTAATCGCAACTTGCATCCACATGGCGAGTACACTTGTGGAGTCCTCACCACCCATAAAGTAGATTTTGTAAAAATTTATGAGATTCATTCGCCATTGGCAGCAATGAGCCCACTTTGTGATACACTTGGCCTTTAATTTTGAACGTGGAATTGAAATGTTGACCGTTTCCAGCAATATTGTGAACTATTTCTGTCGCTCCAAACGATGTCATTTGGAAGCATGAGTTTAATGTACAAATTGACTTCACGAACATGGTAGAATCTGTATCTGTACCGAGAAGTAAGCCGCGCAATGGTTCAGGTGGTGTTTCAATTTCGGGTAGTTGTACTTTTCCTGATGAGCAACACATCTCAAGTGGCTCATTTTTAAATTTAAGTGCATGACAATACCGGCATTCCTTATCCAAAGTACCAATAACAAAGGCCAACAGCAAACATCTCCACGCATAATTTCCTGCTCCATAACCTTTAATCTTCCCTGAACCAAACTCCAGAGCAAACACAGGTACATAGCCATATGAGATTAAAAACTCCAATTTAATTGATGAAAATCTTGTTTAACCACTTATAGTAAATTCAATAAAATTTTTTCGAGTTTTCCCTTAAATCCAAAATTAAAACCTGATTAAACAGGTTCGTACTGGAATGCTAGTCGAACAAATGCCCCTTATGTGAATGCTCGATGAACTTGTTGGCGTTGTTGGTCAATTCCTCTAAGTCGATTAACTATGAATCTGCGTTCTTCTCTTCGTTGCAGTTGTCTTTCATGATTACGTTCATCTCGTGCCTCTTGCGATTCTGATTGACGCAACTGCGCCATGCTCACACGCGCATTTGCATTATCTTCTTCGATTTGTTCGCCTGATCTTCGTGCTCTTATATCTCGCGCGGTTGTGGACTTGACCGTTCGACGACTCAAATTGGCCCCTTTGCCTTTACTTGGCATTGCGACAGTAATACGTATAACCGTCACTGCTAAGATTGTACACAATACAAAATGGCTAAAGAAAGTTAGTATGATAGGGGACCGGAATGACAATTGGAGCGGGGATAACTGCTCGATTGATACTCGTAGTTGACAAATTATCGACCGGCGAAGGCGGGAGACCAATTTCAAATTGAAAAATAGATGTTGTCCGTTCCTCAGCCCTAACGAATGTGCCCACAAAATTTCACGAAAATCGGTCGAGCCATTTCGGAGGAGATGAGACACTAACACCGCGACGTGAGAATTTTATACATAAGATTAATTATATTAATATTTATTTATTATACTATTTATTGTATTATTATATATTATATAAACTACGTGTGTTAATTCCCGTCTGTCTGTTTCTACGCAAACTAGTCTCTTAGTTTTAAAGCTACGCTCGACTTTATCCTACAGTTGCTGTTGGGCCAAACAGCCACCAAAAAAAGCATGTAAAATAATCATAATATGCTTAGCTGCAGCTGTTGTTATCAGAATGTATTATTGTCTCTTTTGTCTCCCCGTTTCGCATGAGCTTTATTGTTATTTGTAACATGAGCGCTTTGGAGAGCTTTGGTAGAGCTTCTGCAAAATCTCATGATTATGCGTTTGTTGTGATTTGGCATTGGTTGGAGCAGCATAGATTAGGGTTAAATTGAACCCAAATAAAATATGGAAAATCTTAATTGAAACGCGTCTATTTATTCGGCTGCTATTAAAAACTATTAATAGCATAACATTTGGTGATCCCGACGTGATTTCATCCCGGTTGATTATTGTGATCAGCATTAAAATCGCCATTGTTGTTGTTGTTACAAAGTTGCATTTTAATTGCATAATGGAGTCTGGAGCTGCTGCCGCAACCCGGGAAAGGAGCTGCGGAGAAGAACAGAGATAACCTGCCAGGAGATGGAGGCGGTTCACCTCGCTTCAAGAAGAGTTGGAGAAGCTTAGTTTTAGCGCGATCGGGAGTTATCTGTATTGGAGATTCTCGAAGCTTGCGATTGATGTGCAGGTAGACATTCAGGTGGAGGTTGCGAAGCGCTCTATGAGAATCGCTGCCCACTCCACACTTGTCGACGGTGCCAACGCCATACAACCCTCACCCACCATAGCCGATGCCAACATTCAGCGGCGGCTATGCCAAGTGGCCGGATTTCTGCGCCCTTTTTAAGACCACGATTGACAGCCATTCTCACCTAACGAAAATGGAAAAGCTCCGGTGGCTCATTTCATGCCTGCGCGAGTCAGCGTTGCTCAATCAATACTGTTGCGACCCAGGATCGCAATGCTGAGCTAGTGCTTCTGCCAACGGCCAATGTAGTCGTTCGTGGACGATATGGAGCCGTCCTGCCTTGCTGAGTTTTATTGGATTCCGGTTCAGAAGTGCACTTCATCTCGTCGCGGCTGGCGAGTCAACTTCAGCTTTGCCACTCCAAATGTGCTACAACGGTGTCCGGTTTCGGCGGTGCTGGATTTGAAACGGATGAAGCATAAGTTAATGTGTGCGTGAAGTCCCGCCTTAGCACGTATTCTGTGGAAATTGAGGCTGTTGTAGCTTCACATATTACGGACTATCAGCATAGCTTTCGCATAGACGCTTCGGGCTGGAAGATTCCTGGCAATATGGATCCTGCTGATCCCAACTTCCCCAACACGCAGCGAGTGGACCTTCTGATTGGAGCAAGACTATTCTTGTTTCTCGGTTGTCGGTTGTCGGCTGGTCAAATCCAGTTAGGTCACGAGCTCCCCATTGCTCAGAATACTCGATTTGGCTGGGTTTTTTCTGGACGCGGGACGGGAGTTGTCGGCTCTCTGTGCTAGGGAGGACAACCCACAGAATAACCACTGCAACGATGTGTCTGCTGCCCTTCCAACATTGGTATTGAAGGCCCACCCTTCAATGGGGGAGGATGTTGGGCCAAGCAGCCACCAAAAAATGAATGTAAAATAATCATAATATGCTTAGCTGCAGCTGTTGTTATCAGAATGTATTATTGTCTCTTTTGTCTCCCCGTTTCGCATGCGCTTTATTGTTATTTGTAACATGAGCGCTTTGGAGAGCTTTTGTAGAGCTTCTGCGAAACTCTTGATTATGCGTTTGTTGTGATTTGGCATTAATTGGAGCTGCATAGATTAGGGTTAAATTGAACCCAAATAAAATATGGAAAATCTTAATTGAAACGCTTCTATTTATTCGGCTGCTATTAAAAACTATTAACCGTCTAAGACGTAAGCCTGCCTGAAGGCACGTATTACGTTTTTGGCCCTAACAAATAAACTAACAGCTTTTTAATCGTTTAAATAATTTTTGGCGGTTGATAAAAAGCATTTTGAGTTATAAATCTCAGCTTTAAAGATCTCCGAAGCTCTTAACGGGACTTATGTTTAGGAGTACACAAAGAAGATATTTTTTCGCGCGTAAAGTT
The DNA here is from genome assembly GCF_017639315.1 of Drosophila ananassae. Lineage (NCBI taxonomy): Eukaryota > Metazoa > Arthropoda > Insecta > Diptera > Drosophilidae > Drosophila > Drosophila ananassae. Next base: position 7,516,624 of record NC_057932.1, on the reverse strand, counting down.
TGGTCTGCGGTATGTTGCTGTTCAAATAGTAGCAAATGTATAAAACCTATCCAACTCATAATTTTTTTCTTGAGAGGTAAGTTTATTTAGTTTTAAAATTAAGTTGAAGATTTACAAATATATAAAAAGCAACCGTTGTGACAGCGAAAGAGCGATACGTTCCTTGAGGCCCGTTTGGGGATCCAAGATAACTTTTGTTGCCAGCTGATAACCTCCCAATTCATTGCAATTTATGTATTTTTTTCTGTTTATGGAGTGATTTTACTTAAAAGAATTAGAAATATGTTATTATAGAAAATGGCAAACCGGGCTCGGTATAACTATTTGTATTGTGCGATTCATTCGTATACGCATACCGCTTTGAGATCTACAGCGGTGCAGGTGATTATGTGGTCTTACCTGGTCACCCAGATCTTGGTGCTTCAACTAACATTATATCGCGTTTAACACAAACCGTAGAAAGATTTAAGAATCACATAATTTATTAGATAATTTTTATACATCTCTGCCTTTGATGTTTTATCTAAGAGCGATAGGTATTTATATCCTTGGCACGGTGCGAGGAACCCGCATCCCCAATTGCAAACTACCAAACGATATTGCCATCAAAAAATTGGCAACGAGTTTTTCGACTGAGTACGTTGATTCCTCATATATGTAGTGTCGATATAACCAATGTACTCTGGAGAGACAGCAAGCCGGTTCGCTTTTTGTCCACCTATGTGGGCGTAAAGCCATTCGAAAAGACAAACCCTCGTGAAGAAACTGCAAAAGTTTCTCGCTTTGACAGAAAGGCTAAGCGACACATTTCAATTGATTGTCCCTAAATTGTGCATGGGTATAATGCTCACATGGGCGGCGTAGATCTCATGGGCGGCCTAATGGGACGCTATCATATCAGAGCAAAAACTAGGGATGCCGCAATACGTCTTTTTGATCACCTAATTTATATTATACCTAAACCATTTCCCACATTGGATGGATCGAAAACGTGGAAAAAGAAGTTGCAAATCGCAGGGCATATGCACGAAATGCAGTCTGCATTTATGCTGCACAGCGAATTAAAACTGTTTTGAAGAATACCATAAGAAAAAATAAAATAAATATTCATTACTTGAAAATATTTTTTTTTCCACTCAAAGCCCCAAGCGTGCCTTCAGGCCCGCTAACTTTTCTTTTCACTTTACAGGTGAACCGAAGATTTACGATATTTTTAAGCACATATTTGAGCTTAGAAGCATTCATTTACTAAAAAAAAATTATTTGAATAATTTGTTTCAATTATTTTGGAAAGTAGTCTTAGAGGGTTAATAGCATAACAGTTGCCATATATATAGCTAACATAAGCTAACTTTGGGCGGAGCCGATGTTGATATACCCTTGCAGTTAGGTAGAAGCTTATATTATTATATATATATCGGATCGTATATGGTTGGTCGATCCTTGTGGGAATGTCACCATCGAATCAAGTTTCTAATAAAAATGTTGGAAACAGCCCCAAAAATCTTTAAAAATAGCAAGGTTGTGCCATTTCCGATCGCTCAGTTATATTTCGTCTGTAGGATATAGTTGGCCGATCCTTTTGAAATTTGGCACTTCCAATTATTTTGCCCAAAATAGAATTTGTACCAAGTCCCATCTCTCTAACTATAAAAACACCAAAGTTATGCCAATTCCGATCGTTCTATGACAGCTATAGGATATAGTTGGCCGATCCTTATGAAATTTTGCAGATAAGATATCTTGACAAATTTAACATGTGTGCAAAGTCTCAACCCCCTAGATCGAAAAAAACCAAAGTTATGACATTTCCAATCAATCAGTTATATGGCAGCTATAAGATATAGTCGACCGATACCAGCCGTTCCGATTTATATGCTACCTGCTCGATAGCTCTAAAACTGAGAGACTAGTTTGCGTAGAAACCGACAGACAGACGGACATGCTTATATCGACTCAGGAGGTGATCATGATCAAGAATATATATACTTTATAGAGTCGGAGATGTCTCCTTAACTGCGTTGCATACTTTTGACCAAAATTATAATTCCCTCTGCAAGGGTATAAAAACGATTTACTTTAAGTGCGATGAAGAGGTGCTGTCTTGCAAAAACAATCGTTTCGGGTACATTTTGATTAAAACTAAAAACACTTTACAGGCAAACAAATTACTTAAATTGAAAAACATTGAAGTCACTGTCTAAAACCCTTAACTTCTTTAGAGGCGTCATATATTGCAGCCTATTTCGCAACATAAACGAAACAGAAATCTTAGACGAATTAAAACCACAGAAAGTCACCGAAGTTCGAAAAATATTGAAAAAAAACGATCAATCCACTACTTAAACCGGCTTAACTCAAACAATCATTTGCTTCGCTTACCCTCCCAGAATACCTGAACATTAGATATGAAACAAGAAAGGAAAGCTAACTTCGGGCGGAGCCGAAGTTTATATACCCTTGCAGTTGAGTCGCAGTCCGCTAGGTGGCGCCACGCATTTTATATTATTAGATACATAGCGGATCGTATATAGTTGGCTGATCCTTATGAAATTTGGCATATCGAATTATTTTGCCAAAAGAGGAATCCATTGAAACTCCCATCCTTCTAACTTGAAAAACAACGAAGTTATAGCGAGTTCCGATCAATCAGTTATATGGCAGCTATAGGATATAGTCGACCGATCCTTATGAAATTCGACAAATCAGATTGTTTTGTCGAATTGTCAGACCCAAAATAGAATCTGTACCAAATCCCATCTTTCTAACTTAAAAAACACCAAAGTTATGCCAATTTTGATCGTTCTATGACAGCTATACATAGGATATAGTCGACCGATATGAAATTTTGTACACACGATATTTTGGTCAAATATAACATGTGTGGAAAGTCCCAACCCTCTAACTTAAAAAACACCAAAGTTATGGCATTTCCGATCAATCAGTTATATGGCAGCTATAGGATATAGTCGACTGATCCCGGCCGTTCCGACTTATATACTGCCAACAAAGGGAAGAAGGGTGTGTGCAAAGTTTCAACTCGATAGCTTTAAAACTGAGAGACTAGTTTGCGTAGAAACGGAAAGACGGACAGACGGACCGACGGACCGACGGACAGACGGACATGCTCATATCGACTCAGGAGGTGATCCTGATCAAGAATATAAAGTATATTATAAGGTCGGAGATGTCTCCTTCACTGCGTTGCACACTTTTGAAAGAAATTATAATACCCTCTGCAAGGGTATAAAAATACGCGAACGCCCATTTATCTCGATGTCCTTAAGGTTCAAGAGATCTTTTCGCTTGGGATATCCAACCCCAACCTGTAAGAGCCAAGATGATCTCTGTATGAACTACTCTGATAAAGCTCACACAGAAATAAATGAGACATGCTACTATGAAAGAAGCTGCATAATCTGCAAAAACATCCCCGATGTCGACTCCAAACAACAAAAAACAACAAGAATTAACAAACTTAAAAATTACACCCAAATCCCCTCGCTCAGGGATTGAATCGGGTTTTTAGCAGATCCCGCCTGCGACGCAATGACCTTCCAACCCTGCAATCGATTTTTAGGGCCGTCTAACTCTGTATCAGTCAACATGACTGTTAGTTAAGTTAAAGATTTGATATAAGATTTGATACACCTCTTGTTAGTCTCCCAAAAAGAAGATTCAAGAAATAAAAGCAACCTATTAAAAAAAGTAAAAAAAAAAAAAAATTACAGAAAAAGTTGATCACAAAACAGCATTTACAGTATACCACACTCGCCATAACCATCAACTTCCCATAACTTTCGCTTCAATTGTATCAAAAAACCTAACCAACACTACAACATCAACACCCACATGTGATCACATGTTGACAACATGAGACACATTGTCCCACCACCTTCAAACATATGACAAGCGTAAAAACATAGAACCTCAAACTCAGAATTTTCTCTAACAACAAAAACAAAACAATAGCTACAAATCTAAAACCCTCGAAACCTAACCAAGCGAAATTAAAAAACAAATAAGCACAAAACCATCTACCTCCTTCTACCACAACAACCAATCAACCTTTAAAATTACCATGAAAATTGTACAATGGAATATGAACGATTACCTTAATAGCTACTGCGAATTGCTAACAATCATTAAAAAACACTCACCTCTATTACACTTAAATACACATGATATACTGCAATAAACCAATACCTGTTAAAAACTCCCTGATAGAAAACAATACGATGACTTTAACGCAGTATACTTTGAAGTTACCTCGAAAATCAAATTCAGACTTATTTCACCATACATCGCTTCAAACAAATCGTTCTCACAACAAAAGTTTCAGACTGTATTAGACAACTCTCCCACACCTACAATTGTCAATGGTGACTTAAACGACTGGCACAAAAACTGGGGCTCAAAGCAAAAAAATCCTAGAGGGATAATACAAGAGAAATACATGACGCAATCTAAGTAGATTCTATTAAATGACAAGACTCCAACACATTTCAGCACACACAACTCACTAACAAATGTCGATGTGACTTTCGGCAGCCCACTGCTTAAAATTGACAGTACCTGGCACACTGAAGATAATCTTTTAAATAAAAGAGCAACCGGAATAAAAAAACCTATAACTGCAATAGTGTTCTAAGCAGCATTAACCACATTAAAAAAAAACACACCAGGACTTGACAGAATCAACTACACAAAGATCAAAAACATGGATATAACAACAAAAAACAGAATTATTAACCTCCAAAACGCCATACTAAAACGCTACATTCTACAAGCATACAAAAATAGCTTAATAATACCAATCCTAAAACAAAACACAGACAAAACTTTGCTTAACTCATACCCACCAATCTCACTAATCTCATGCCTAGCAAAACTACTTGACAAAATAATAGCAAAACGGCGATGGTGGTTTGTATTAAACGACAAACTAATCCATAACAGTCAAACTGGCTTTAGAAAAGGAAAATCGGTTATAGACAGTGTACTACCCAGAGACTATCTTTTAGCAAAAGCTCTCTCAAGAAGAAACCACGCGACTATCATATCCCTAGACTTCGTAAAGGCCTTCGACAGAATTGACATCCTTTCTATACTTGACCAACTTGTAATCTGGAAAACTGACCCAAAAATTATTAACTATGTACGAAACTACATACAAACTACAAGTAGAAAACTACACGTGCGCATTGACTTTAACATCTCCTCCTTCCCCACTCTCCGTGGTCCTTTTTGTGATTGCATATAACTCACTAACAGAAAAGCTCACACTTCATCCGAACATCAGCTTAAGGGCATGCGCAGATGACTTCAACATCATCCTAAAACAAAAAAAAACCTTGATATAAACATTATTCCGATGATATCCACCATTACAGACTGGGCAGAATACTCAGGAGCCAAGTTATCTACCACACAATTCAAGAAGTAACATCATTAAAAATCTTTTTTTGCACTTCAATAACAAATACAGATGGAAAACTCACACGGAACTACTAAACAATAACCTCAAACAGTACGTCACAAACGTCACAAAAGCACCCATCGTCTCAAAAGTAGACTATGGTCTTGCAATCTAAAGTCAACAATCAACTCAGCCTTTAGAACTGCCCTCGGTGCCTTCAGAACCACCCCGACAAAAACCATATTTTACGAAGCACCCTGGAACTCAAACCATCTAAAAATAAACACATCGCTCAATAAATTCGACAAAAAGTAACCCTCCGAAAATTTTCAGATTAAAATTTACAGAAATTAAGACAAAAGACAAACACAAATACACATACATTTACACCGACGGATCTCAATCGGCATTACCAGCCTGGCAATTACAAGCGAAACTGAATGCATCAAACTTTACCACCTACTACACTACTCTTCAGTATTCTCCGCAAAGCTAATTGCAATAGTAGAAGAGCTGCAAATACATAAAAATAAAAAAGGCAAATTCTGCATATGCTCAGACTCAGTCTCTGCCATTGACGCAATAAAAAACATTAACAACAACGAACACTATATCTCAAACGCCCGTAATCTTCTACAAAAATACAATAATAAATTTAAATTGCTTTGGATCCCCGGTCACATATGAATACCTGGAAACGAACTTGCAGACACCCTAGCAAAAAACGCCACAAAACAACCACTTACAACCATCGAAAACTTAAGCACACAAGACATATTAAAATATATAAAAAATTCACATCTCTCGAAATCGCAATCAAACATATCCAAAACTTCACGCTGGTATCGAGCAATTAACCATCCCCAACTCAACTGTCACCAAATTACTAAAAAACATTCACTCATCGGTCACAGGTAGAGACCAGATAATATAACAAGGCTCAGGCTTGGACTCACAAAAATTACACATATGTACATACTACATGGACCCAACTCAAACCAGGACCGTCCTGCAATGATACCAACGATGCCTTATCAATTAATAACACAGTGTAACAGTGATTTTGAACTTTTGAAGTGACACAGTAGGAATTGTTTATTGGGTCGTGTATATCACAAAACCATGTTTGAAATATTTGTAACACCCTCAAAATCTTGATTTATGGTCAAAAAACCGTTTTCGGGACTTCTTTGCGCTTAAAAATTCCTGAACGCGTTTTTTTTAACCGATTTCAAAATTTTTGGTGTTTTTCAATAGTTAAATGTTGTAGCTTTTCAAAAAAAAAATATATCTTCGATATATTGAAAAAAAACACCAAAAAAATTATGACGAAAAAATTATGAAAATGGGTTATGTTATAACGCTTTTCCCAAAAAAAATCAATTCAACCTAGCGAGCGCTCCGGAGCAACAATGTGTATAAGGATAAGAGTATATTCCTTTCTTCGGACGAAAATTCTGTCGTTTATGCCACATATCAATATTGTCTCTTTAATACTGAATAGAATGAGACAAATTTCATTAAAAAATAATAAAAATTGTTGAAGTTAGAACGCTTTTCCCAAAAAAAGTCAATTAAACCATGGGAGCACTATAAGAATAAGAGCATATTCTTTTCTGATACACACTGTTACTCGGGAGCGCTCGCAAGGTTCCAATAAACAATATTGGGACAACGCAAGGATCCAAGGAACCAATAAACAAGGTCAATGGACCTTCCTTAGATTTAATTATGTATAATTTAGCATCTTATATAAAAATTGTTCTTCTGAAATAAAGATAGTTGCGAAATCAGAGTGAATTGTCTCGTTACTCATTGTCTGCACCACGGCACTTAAAATCAATCTACTTCGAGTGATCCTGTGTAATATGGGTCACAAGTAGGACTCTCTTAAAGCTATATACTTCGCTTGGCCCCAGTGTAAACGGACCATAAGTAGAACTTTCAAAATCCAACCTATTTCGAGTGATCCTGTGTAAAACGGTTCACAAGTAGAACCCGCGGCATACCAGTCTACTTCGAGTGTTGCTCCCGTGAAACGGACCACGAGTAGACCCCGCGTCATCCAAACTACAGCGAGTGGCTCCTGTGTAAACGGACCACAAGTAGAACCCGCGGCTAAGTCTAATTCGAATGTTGCTCCCGTGAAACGGACCACGAGTAAACCCCGCGTTATCTAATCTACTTCGAGTGTTGCTCCCGTGAAACGGACCACGAGTAGACCCCGCGTTACCCAACCTACTTCGAGTGTTGCTCCCGTGAAACGGACCACAAGTAGAACCGCCCGTTAAGGAATCAGCCGAACTACCATACCATCTGTACTTGAGGAGAACCAGCCCAGAACTTCAAGTACCCCACATCAACTCCAGCCTGATCACTGCAATCACCTGGTCAACCCGAGCAGTCCCTTGCAGAATTGAGGTACATTTAGTCAGGACCTTTATACGTTCCTTTGACTACGACTCCAGGACCTACCGTTATGCCCTCGAGTTCAAGTTCGACGTAGTGGCCGCATAACGCTCTACGGACGAACACTGACTGATCGGAAATTCCATAACTTTGGTGTTTTTTAAGTTGGATGGTTGGGACTTGCAACACATGTTTTATTTAGCCAAAATATCTTATTTACTAAATTTCATAAGGATGGGCCAACTATATCGGAATCGGAATTGGCATAACTTTGGTGTTTTTTCTGCCAAATTTCATAAGGATCGGCCGACTTTATTCTATGGCCGCCATATAACTGAACGCTCAAAAATGGCACAACCTTAACTGCATGGGTATTGTTAAAAGGAGCCCCTTATAATAATGGTGTTACTCCAATGAGTTCCGTTTAAAAACTATTTTTATTTCTTTTGTTTTAAATTTATAAATTTCTTTTTTCAATATTAGAACATTATTATTATTATAATTCTTCGATAACAATATGTAGTTCATTTTATAATTCTATTTCAGATTGTTAAATATTTTATCATTGCTTAAGTTATTTTATTAGCTCCCATGTTCAACTTAATATTTGAACATCCTGCAAGGGGCCACAAAAGTGTTTTACTTGTGTTTACATTTTCAAATTAATTTTCTTTTTATTTGATTGGTTAGTGTACTGTATTTATTTTTACTTATTTTGTTTCTTATATTTTTTTTTACATATAGTTTTTTCTTTTTTTTTTATTTGATTGATTTCTTAACTATATGTATAAAACTATTTTATTATACAATAAACATATAAAATAAACATTTTTTTTTAACATTCGGCAACACGGCAAACATTGGCAATTCTATAGCCAACAATTGTCTTTTCGACTTAAATGAAACCACTTCTATGTCTCCCATTGGATCTAAATATATGGACGAAGACTTTGAAATTTCTTAAAAACCATATTTTGAATCTCTGATTGCCGGTACTGCGTTTGCCAGCTGACAGCATAATGAAAGCGTTATTAAGGCCAGAATCACTCCCAGCTTAGAAAATCTAGAAATACTTCTCGCTTTGGCCGGGTTGGGTCTACTTTGACGTGCTTCTGCGTAATCTAGATCATTTACACCAGCTAGGGGGCATATTTTATTTAATGGTCTGGTTACGAAATTTTCTTGCACACTAAGCTTAACAACTCTGACTTTTTCGTCCTTTTTTTTATGCACTTCTTCAACCTTTCCTTTTTTGACCGCGGTTTTTGGAGCATCTTATAAGGTATGGCCCTGCATAATCGATCCCATATTCATGAAAGGATACGACATGTTTACCCTGTAATCAGGCAGATTTCCCATTATTTGTTCTACGGTGATTTTGCGATACCTTGAACATTTTACACATTCTCGCAGTTGCTTTTTTACTATATTCTTCAACCCAAATACCCAATATTTGCGTTGAACATAGTTTCCTATTAAATTTATACCTCCATGAAGCGTGTTTTTATGAGCATCACTTATTATCAAGGTCGAAATGTTACCTTTCTCTAAAATTATAGGATGCTTAACTTCAAAGGCCGCTTTAGTCTTCCACCTACCCGAAGTATTCCATTAGTATCTAAAAACGGGTTGAGACCTATTATTTTACTGCTAATTTCAATTTCTTTACCTGTTCTTAGGTATTTTATTTCTTTGTTAAATTGAAACTCCTGTTGTTTTTTAATTATGATTATTTCAGCTTCTTTTAATTCTTTTGCTGTGAAAGCTTTGGGTTAGAGTTAGTTCTTGTTTTTATCTTCAAAAATCGTATTGCGTAAACTATTTCTCGTGTTAATTTATGTATGCAAGAGAACTTTTGCATCAATTCGTAAATCGCGTCATCTTTGGTTTTTATTAATGTATTTAATATTAAGGATTCCTCCATGATTGGCGACTGTGGCCATCGGCTTTTTGGATCAGTCAACCATTTGGGCCCTCTCCACCAAAGATTGCAATTTACCAATTGATTTGCGCTAACTCCTCTTGACGCTAGGTCTGCTGGATTATCCTCGGATCTTACATGATTCCATTCAGCATTTTTTTAATTCCCAAATTTCTCTGTTCTACGCCTGATAAATTTTATCTTATTTAACCCATTCTTAATCCAGGCTAGCGTTATGGTTGAATCACTCTATGCATATAGTTCTACTTTGTAATTTTTCATGGCTTCCATTATGCGCATCATTAGCATACAAATTCATCTTCTCTATTTTATTATCTCCTGAATTTTCTACCATTTCTAATATTTTTGCGTTATTAAAAACCCACTTTCTCAAATCTTTCGCTAGTTCTTTAGAGATTAATTGAACTATGGTTGTGGCATCTTTTATTGAATTCGCTTCTGTCATGAGGTCGTCCATATAAAAATCATTTTTTATTATTTCCCCAATCATTTTGTTTTCTGCTAATACTCTAGTTGTTAAATATGGGGCTGAAGCGGTACCATAAGTAACCGTAATTAGTTTTTAGGTTTTTACTGTTGTTTCCCCTCCACAATTGAGGAGAGAACAAGCAAATGAAGCGTCGGATAGGCCAGCGCTGTGTTTAGAAATATGGAAGAAGATAAAGGCATCAAGGGCAGACGGCATGCGGGGGCAGCAGCGGGGGCGGGGGAGCCGGCACGGCGGCGCGCACGGAAGAAGGCGAAAGATGAATCACCGTGGAACGTAACGGTCCCGGCCGGGCCTCCGCGGTCATAGGAAACAGCGGGGACGGCGGGGAACAAAGCGGCCGGCGACTGCGCAGCTGTGTTTAGAAAATGCACAAAACACAGAAATGCATTTGGAATGACCAGGGGGAGGTCGCGGGGAATCTGGACGAAGTCCGATGACCGGCACAAAAACAATACGGATCGGAGGCCCAAGCAGGGCAATTGGGGGAGGGGAAATAAAGAAAGCCCGCCGATAGAAAGACGGCGGGATTGGAGAAAGCTAACGGAGAAAGTAAATGAGCGGAGGATTAACGGCAGGAAGTAGATTTGCAAGGATTAACGGGCGCCTCTGGCACTATATAAGGAGGGCCCCTGGAGCAAATCGGGACCGAGTCTTCTAGGGAAGCTGGAAGAGTTGAGTGGAAGACCCCCCGTGGGTAAGTCTGACATTCAAGTAGGAAAGTTTCCTTAGAGGAAGTGCGGGCTATTAAGGCGAGTGAGCGAGGATCTGCGAAAAAATAGCTTAAGGACCCCCTGTGGGTAAGTCCGGTGGCGGTACGCAAGTCGAGCAAGGAGCAAGGGGAAAGGATCAAGGATTCAAAGCTGAGGCCCAAGGGTAAACGAGTCGGGTGGAGTTCTTCCCGGACACGACAGGTATCCTGGTGTAGTAGCGGCAACGACGGATCAGCCTGGCGTACGCCTTGCCTGCTCCTGACCGTTCGATCCAGGTGTGATCCTGTAACGCGAGGGATAGCCAGCTCGGGAACTCAGTAAAACCACGCAGGGACACCCCGGGAAAGTCAAGAGAATCCTGATCCAGGCGCTGGAGCGTATGCACGCAGGTGTTTGGAGGCGAGTGGCGAACGCGACCGGGGGCGTGTCCTGTGCGGTAGGTAGGCCCTAACACGGATTAGGTGCCGGCCACGGCGAAAGGGCAAGTGCAGCGAGCCAAAGATCCCGAAGGTCCACGGCACCCATAAAGGAGGAGCAGCAACAGCAGAGGCGACGACGAGGGAGCGACGGCAGCAGTATAGCAGCGACGACGAGTGAGCAGCGGCAGCAGTATAGCACGACAACGAGGAAGCAGCAGCATCGACGAGGGAGCATCAGCGTCATAGGAGCAGCAACGACGAGGGAGCGGCGGCGACCGAGCAGCGGCAGCAGAAGACCAGCGCAGACGGCGGCAGCGACAACACAGGCCCCGCAACCAGAGTCCGTGAGTCCGAACGAAGGGAACCGTAAGCCGTTTCGGTGGCAGGCACCAAGACCACACGACCTGCCGGGCACAAGCTATGGGAGGGCGTGTGAATTGGCACCAACCCGGAGCGGGGATCGGGGATCGACGGGAGGGCGAGCGGTCGGTCGGCTGAGCCAAACAGCCGGTGAGATTCTCTTATTCTTTGTAAAGTAAAGATAATAAAGGGGATTTGATTGAAACGAAGCATTCCGTGTTATTTCTGGGCTCGGGCAATCACGTCGAATCTATAAATTCGGTGGAACGTACCCTCAACCTCTGTGAGCTAGTCGCGGCATTTGTTGCGAACAAAATATAAAAAAAACAGTTCGTTACACAATTATATCGAAATATATCGAAATAATTATATCGAAAATATCTTTTTGAACCAAGAGGTCCAACCCCCATAATATCATTTAGGCTTTTTTTATTTGGCTGATGCATCAAAAACTACTCTTAATTTTGTTGTGAGACTGGATTCTCTGATAACAGCTTTAAGAGGAAGGTAGGAAGGTTTTTCCTTCATCATTTACTTCTACCATATGTCCTAAGTCCAAATATTCTTTCATAAATTTTGAATATTCAATTCGAGGTTTTTCATTTTTTTGTAATCTCTTTTCTAAGTTTCTAAGACTCTTTTCTAAACGAGCCTTTGCTTGATTCTTCAAATCTCCTAATGTTGTATCTTCTTTAAAAGGTATATTTACTGAGTCATCACAAAATGTTAACTGAGATTATTTGATCTCTTCTTGAAATACCGAAAGAAAAAGGTGGCTGTAAAAATTTAAATAATGCAACTATGAAAATAACGAAAATTACGTGCACTCGTTTCCACTTTATAAATTCGATTATATTCGACAAATCACTTAAGCCTAGCTTATCTATTGCGGCGAAGCGGGGCAAATTCACGGGAGAGCGCAAGTGAGCTTTTCTGGCGCTCCCGCTCCGCCCTATGCAAACTTATACTAGACTTCAATTCAAAACTTAATCTTTTACATAAATTCTACACCGTCCCCGTTGAAGGCCTTCATCAGGCTTCAACCACTGCCAACCTCGCCAGCTTGTGGACTGCTCTCCTGAAGACCGCTCCTGCACTAGTCTTGACGTCGGCGACCCTGACCCTTCCGTCCGCGCCGGCGTGAGTCTCGACGACCATGGCGGTGATCCACTGTTGGGGCGGCTGGTTGCCCTCGGCGACCAGGACCAGATCGCCCTTTCTGACGTCCTCCTGTTCAGGACGGCCTCGACTCCAACGAGGACGGTCTGCAGCTCCTCTGCGGTCAACTTCGCGCTGCCCACCGCTCGTAGGAGTAGGTGCTTTGCTGACTTCACAAATGCCTCCCATAGTCCCATGTACGAAGCCCGCGGCGTTATGAATGCAAATACGCATCCTTTTCTGGATGTGTATTGCCGCAGCTCGTCCGCTTCGCTTTCGATTTGGTGCCACAGTACCGCGAAGTGGCGACTCGCTCCAACGAAGTTCGTCGCGATGTAACAGTGCACGATCTGCGGCCATCCTCGGCGCCCAACGAACCTTTGGAAGGCCAATAAAAAGGAATCAGTTGACACATCGGAAACTACTTTTAAATGTACTGCTTTAGACGCAAAACAAACAAACAGGACAATGTAGGACTTGTATGGTGGCCTACCACGAATTTTCAATGTTGTCTCAATAGGGCCACAGAAATCGACGCCACATATGGAAAATGGGCGGAGAGCACGAACTCGATCTAAGGGTAAATCTCCCATGATTTGAGTCATCAGATGAGGCTTGCATTTAAAACAGCGTATGCATGACCGCACTATCTGACTGCAGACTTCCTACGCGTTTACTATCCAAACGGGCTGTCACAAGAGACTCACCAGTGCTCGTGGACCCACATGAAAATTCGACTCGTGTAAGTAACGGACGTAGCTCTGAACAAATTGAGAGCGCTTCGTCAACAATACTGGAAACTTGGCATCGCACGAAATAGGAGCATTAGCTAGTCGCCCCCCGACCCGCAACAACGAAAAGGTAAGCCCAGCCTGAGAGGTTTCATGGACAAACGGACTTAGCTTCTGTAGGCTTGGGCTAACATCAAGATTTTTTGTAACATTTTTAATTTCCTCTTGATACTCGTGCTCGTGCGCACTTGGACTATCTGGACAATTTATTAAAAGCGTCTTGACATTCGACAGGTGAAGGTACATTATCAGAAGTAACTACTAATTTTTTACACTTCTTTATAAAGCGGACCATGTAAACGAACACTCGCAGCAGTTTTAAGTGAGAGAAAAAAAAATCACTTCCAACAAATATGAGGTAGAGACCATTGCAGTCAGTCCGACCGCATTCTTCTTTGTTTCCATCTGCAAAATCTCTGGTAACGGGTCAAACCGGGGGCTCGTTGGCCACTTATCTTCCGGCTCCGTTAAAAACGATGGACCTGTGAACCAGATTGATTCTATCGTTTCCTTTACGTCTCCACCTCTTGACACAATATCTGCCGGGTTCTGTTTAGTTAGTACATGCCGCCACGTACTATCCTCTGACCACTCTTGAATCTCAGCAACTCTATTTGATAAGAACGTTGACAACGACGATGGATGGGAACGAATCCAATGAAGACAAACTTCCGAATCTGACCAATATACACTTCGTTCGATCGGTGCTTTAATAAGAGGTTTTATTTTGCGATTTTCAGAGGTCCACGAGAAGGTGAGCGGCACATAACTCAAGACGGGGGAGCGTCTTTGTCTTGAGCGGTGCTACTTTCGGCGGCGCGACTTTGCAGTTAACAATGAGACTTTACTACCTTCTGCAGATTTGCAACGGATATTGCGCTTAGTCGTCCTTTGACCCATGACTGACATATCAATTTCGAATTTAAACACGGCATCTTTAGGAACCCAAACGATTCCTAATGTTTTTTTCAGCTCTGAGTCCGAAAGTGTTATTGGCTTAACCGTGCTCTCGGATGCAGTAACTTCAGGCGAGTTTGAAAACCACTTACTCAATTCAAACCCAGCGTTTTGAAGAACCTGAGTTACTTCAGACTTAATTGTCTTTAGCTCCTCCACGCAACCAGCACCCGTTAACATGTCGTCGACGTAAAAGTCAGACCCAATAACTTTAGCAGCTCGAGGGAATGTATTTTTCGCGGATTCACTCAACCTCTTCAATCACCTTATGGCCAGGAATTTGGATGGTGGTTGCGCCCATAGGCCATAATTCAAAAAATCCGCAGAACAGAAAATTTGCGAAAAGTAAACAAAAAGTCTACATAATGTCCAAGTTTCTCAATGGCAAACCAGATTTTTCAGAAATCTAACGGGACTTTCTAAAAATAGAATGCAAAGCGTGAACAAGTGTTTAGTTTTGAAGCGCAGCGGCGTTAAATTACCTCTTCGTCAAAATATTACTGGATTTCAAAGTGTTCAAACGTTTGTTAGAGAGGTCCTAATTTTATTATTTAAAATGAATTTTAAAGTTGAAGGTATTTACTTACTAATTACTTATTGTGAAATTTATTTGATAAATATTTTATTCGTTATGTGTTTCAATTAACTATACATTTTTTGTGTATTATATGAACTTCTTTTTCATGTTTAAGTAGACTTTTAGATATGTTCCCCCCCGATTCCCCCTTTATGAGTGATATCAGTGCATTTGCCAATGTTTTCAGGTAATAAAAATGTTAAGTTCAACTGCCGATTTTTGCCTATGTGTATATACTCATTAATAAACTCAACCTGTCAAATTCGCGACGCAATCTGCTGCTCTTCCTTTGCTTTTATGATGTTTCTTTTGTTTTCGTCATTTGTGTTTGTCTATAATTTCGCATATTATTTTTTCGCTTATTTTTATGTTTTCATTTTTAATAGATGCTTCTTGTAAGGGCGAATTTTCAAGCATGCACGTCTTTGATATTTGGTGCAAAGAAAAGGGCGTTGATGCAGAAAAAAATCGGAGAGTAAAGAGAGAGTAAAAGAAGAAACCATTAAACACAAAGGCTACGCAGTCGACATGACAACATTTAGTAATTGCATTAGTTACATTTGCAAAAAAATTTGTACTTTTTGGGCCAAATACAATCGTTTTAAGAATTCAATTGTTAAACATCAATCTAATTGGCTGAACACTATTGAAACAATTATAATTGAGCCACCTCAACAAGGAATTGCAAGTGCTGAACGTGGACAACCCAAAATTGATTTTGCTGAGTCCTCAAAAAGGACAAAACGTCGTCGGATAGCTCTGCTAGAAAAACAAGATGAGTCTGCAGCTTCTGTTTTACGCTCATCCTATTTTCAACCGATCCCAAAGTCATCCGAAACAAATATGGAAAAGGTCTTATCGCTTTTAATGGACACTGGAATCACGAAACATCAATACTTGCTTATTCGTGAATTTATAAATAGTGAAGCTTCATGCAATATATTGCCAAGCTATGAGAAAATTCTCAAATTTAAAACCTTAAGATATCCAGAAAATATAACAGTAGCAGAAACATATGCAGAAGTTGAGCTGCAGAGTCTACTAGACAACACAGCTTCAAGCATTTTAGAGCTCCAAAAAACTGTAACTGAAAATTGTCTTGATGGCACGGAGAACACACTAACGTTAATTGGAAAATGGGGCTTTGATGGCAGTACAGGGCACAGTGAATATAAGCAAAAGTTTTCAAACTGCAATGACGATGATAGATGTCTATTTGTAACATCATACGTCCCACTTCAGCTTATATCTGAAAGTAACTCAAAAATAATATGGAAAAATCCTAGACCATCATCTACACGCTATTGTAGACCAGTCAGACTTCAATTTAAAAAGGAAACAGCCACACTAACCGTTGAAGAAGAACTGTACTTCAAAAATAAAATAGATAAC